>NC_137772.1:105140508-105857755 GCF_963455305.1 Plecotus auritus
TTATTCTTAAAGCAGTCCCTTTAACATTTCTTGCATTGCTGGTTTGGTGGTAATGTACTCCTTTTCTTGTGTGAAAAGCTTTTTATTTCACCTTCAATTTTAAATGATAATCTCCCTGGATACACTACTTGTGGATTTAGGACCTTGATTTTTATTACTTTGAAATAATAAAAGTAATATTTATTACTTTTCATGCCACTTCCTTCTGGCCTGAAGTGTTTCTATTAAGAAGTCAGCTCACATTCTAATTGGAACTCCTGTGTAGGTAATTTTCTGTCTTTCTCTTGCTGCCTTTAAGGTTCTTTTTTTTTTTGTCTTTAATATTTGCCATTTTAATTATGCTATGTCTAGGTGTGGGTCTCTTTGGAGTCATCTTGTTTGGGACTCTCTGTGCCTCCTGAACTCTTGTGACATTTTCTTTCACCAGGTTGAGGATGTTTTCTGTCATTATTTATTTATTTATTTATTTATTTATTTATTTATTTATTTATTTTTCAAATTTTTTATTAAGGTATTATATGTGTACATATCTTACCATTGCCCCCCCCACCCCACTCCCATACCTGCCCTCACCCCCCAATATTTTGCATCCATTGGTTACTCTTATATGCATGCATACAAGTCCTTCAGTTGATCTCTTATTTCCCCCACCTCTCCCTAACCTTACCGCTGTAATTAGACACTCTGATGCTTTACTGCCTCTGTAACTATCTTTTGGTTCATCAGTTTATAATGTTTTTCATTATCCCCAAATGAGTGAGATCATGTGGTATTTTTCTTTCATTGACTGGCTTATTTCACTTAGCATAATGTTCTCTAATTCCATCCAGGTGTCTACAAATGGTAGTAATTCCTTCTTTTTTATGGCAGCATAGTATTCCATTGTGTAGATGTACCATAGTTTTCTGATCCAGTCATCTGCTGACGGGCATCTAGGCTGTTTCCAAATCTTAGCTATTGTAAATTGTGCTGCTATGAACATAGAGGTGCATATATCCTTTCTGATTGGTGTTTCTGGTTTCTTAGGATATATTCCTAGGAGTGGGATTACTGGGTCAAGTGGGAGTTCCATTTTCAGTTTTTTGAGGAAACTCCATACTGTTCTCCACAGTGGCTGCACCAGTCTGCATTCCCACCAGCAGTGCACGAGGGTTCCTTTTTCTCCGCATCCTCTCCAACACTTGTCGTTTGTTGATTTGTTGATGATAGCCATTCTGACAGGTGTGAGATGGTATCGCATTGTCGTTTTGATTTGCATCTCTCGGATAATAAGTGACTTTGAGCATGTTTTCATGTGTCTCTTGGCCTTCCTTCTGTCTTCTTTCGAAAAGATTCTATTTAGGTCCGTTGCCCATTTTTTTATTGGATCATTTATCTTCCTTTTATTAAGTTGTATAAGCTGCCTGTAGATGTTGGAAATTAAACCTTTATCTGTGATACCATTTGCAAATATGTTCTCCCATACAGTGGGGTTTCTTGTTGTTTTGTTGATGGTTTCTTTTGCTGTGCAAAAGCTTTTTATTTTGATGTAGTCCCATTTGTTTATTTTCTCTTTGGCTTCCATTGCCCTAGGGGCAGTATCACTGAAAAAGTTCTTTTGGCATATGTCTGAGATTTTGCTGCCTGTGGATTCCTCTAGTATTTTTATGGTTTCCCGTCTTATATTTAAGTCCTGTATCCATTTTGAGTTTATTTTTGTGTATGGTGTAAGTTGGTGATCTAGTTTCATTTTTTTGCATGTATCTGTCCAATTTTCCCAACACCATTTATTGAAGAGACTGTCTTGACTCCATTGTATGCTCATGCCTCCTTTGTCAAATATTAATTGCGCATATTGGTTTGGGTCGATATCTGGATTCTCTATTCTATTCCATTGATCTATATGTCTGTTCTTGTGCCAGTACCAGGCTGTTTTGAGGACAGTGGCTTTGTAATACAGCTTGAAATCTGGTATTGAGATCCCTCCTACTTTATTCTTCTTTCTCAGGATTGCTGTGGCTATTTGGGGTCTTTTTTTATTCCAGATGAATTTTTGGAGAGTTCTTTCTAAGTCTGTGAAATATGCTGTTGGTATTTTAATGGGGAGTGCATTGAATCTATAGATTGCTTTGGGTAGTATGGACATTTTGATGATGTTGATTCTACCAATCCATGAACATGGTATGTTCTTCCATCTGTTTACATCTTCCTCTATCTCTTTTTTCAGTGTCCTGTAGTTTTCTGCATATAGGTCTTTTACCTCCTTGGTTAGGTTTATTCCTAAGTATCTTAATTTTTTTGGTGCGATGGAAAATGGGATTGCTTTTTTAGTCTCTCTTTCTGTAAGTTCACTGTTGGTGTATAGAAATGCCATAGATTTCTTGGCGTTAATTTTGTATCCTGCTACCTTGCCAAATTCATTTATTAACTCTGTTAGTTTTTTGATAGAGTCTTTCGGGTTTTTTATGTACAATATCATGTCATCTGCAAATAAGGACAGCTTTACTTCTTCTTTTCCAATTTGGATGCATTTTATTTCTTCTTCTTGTCTAATTGCAATGGCTAATACTTCCAGTACTATGTCAAACAGGAGTGGTGAGAGTGGGCATCCCTGTCTTGTTCCTGTTCTTAAGGGAAATGGTTTTCGTTTTTGCCCATTGAGTATGATGTTAGCTGTGGGTTTATCATATATAGCTTTTATTATGTTGAGGTATGATCCTTCTATTCCCACCTTGTTGAGAGTTTTTATCAAGAAAGGGTGTTGGATTTTGTCAAATGCTTTTTCTGCATCAATTGATATGACTATGTGATTTTTGTCTTTCAATTTGTTTATGTGATGTATCACATTTATTGATTTTCGGATATTGAACCATCCTTGCATTCCTGGGATAAACCCTACTTGGTCATGGTGTATGATCTTTCTGATGTACTGCTGGATCCGATTTGCTAGAATTTTGTTGAGGATTTTGGCATCTACATTCATGAGGGATATTGGCCTGTAATTCTCTTTCATTGTGTTGTCTTTATCTGGTTTTGGTATTAGGGTGATGCTGGCTTCATAGAAGGAGCTTGGAAGTGTTCCTTCCTCTTGAATTTTTTGGAATAGTCTGAGGAGGATAGGTTTTAGTTCTTCCTTGAATGTTTGGTAAAACTCTCCTGTGAAGCCGTCTGGCCCCGGGCTTTTGTTTGCCGGAAGCTCTTTGATGACTGCTTCAATTTCTTCCATAGTTACTGGCATATTGAGCTGTTTAGATTCTTCCTGATTGAGTTTTGGAAGGTTATATTTTTCTAGGAATATGTCCATTTCCTCCAGGTTGTCCAGTTTGTTGGAATAGAGTTGTTCGTAGTATTTTTTAACAATCCTTTGTATTTCGGCGGGATCTGTTGTTATTTCACCTCTTTCATTTCTGATTTTGTTTATTTGGGTCCTCTCTCTTTGCTTCTTGGTGAGCCTGGCTAGAGGTTCATCAATCTTGTTTATCCTTTCAAAGAACCAGCTCTTGGTTTTGTTGATCTTTTGTATTGTTTCTTTGGTCTCTATGTCGTTTATCTGTGCTCTGATCTTTATTATTTCCTTCCTTCTGCTTACACTGGGCTTTTCTTGTTGCTCTTTTTCTAACTCTTTGAGTTGTTGTGTTAGGTAATTTATTACCCCTGTTTCTTGTTTTTTTGCAGTAGGCTTGTAGAGCTATGAACTTCCCTCTCAAGACTGCTTTCGCTGTGTCCCATAGGTTTTGGATTGTAGTGTTTTCATTGTCATTTGTTGCCATGATGTTTTTTATTTCTTCTTTGATCTCTCTGGTAACCCAGTCATGGTTTAATAGCATGCTGTTTAGTCTCCATGTGTTTGATTTCTTTGGGTTGTTTTTATTGTAGTTGATTTCCAGTTTTATGCCACTGTGGTCTGAGAAGATGCTTGATATGATTTCTATCTTCTTGAATTTGAAGAGACTTTGCCTATGTCCCAACATATGGTCTATCTTTGAAAATGACCCATGTGCACTTGAGAAGAATGTATATTCTGTGGCTTTGGGGTGAAATGTTCTGAAGATGTCAATTAATTCCATCTGGTCTAGTGAGTCATTTAGGATTGATGTTTCTTTGCTGATTTTTTATTTAGAGGATTTGTCCAATGGTGATAGTGGGGTATTAAAGTCTCCTACTATGATTGTATTGCTGTCAATCTCTCCCTTGATATCCTCCAGGAGTTTTTTTATGTATTTGGGTGCTCCTGTATTGGGTGCATATATGTTTACCAGAGTTATTTCTTCTTGTTGGATTGCTCCCTTTAGTATTATGAAGTGGCCTTCCTTATCTCTTGTTATGTCCTTCACTTTGAGATCTAATTTGTCAGATATAAGTATTGCTACCCCAGCTTTTTTTTCAGTTCCATTTGCCTGGAAAACCTTTTTCCATCCCTTCACCCTCAGTCTGTGTGCATCTTTTTTTCTTAGGTGGGTTTCTTGTAGACAGCAGATATATGGGTCATGTTTTCTTATCCAATCCATTACCCTATGTCTTTTGATTGGGGCATTTAATCCATTTACATTTAAAGTTATTATTGATAGGTACTTATTTGTCGCCATTCCTATTCTTTACACCTGTGTTCCTTCTTCGCTTCCTATTTCTTTTTTTTTTTTTTTTTTACAGCAGACCCTTTAGCATTTCTTGCATTGCTGGTTTGGTGGTAATAAATTCCCTTAGTCCTTTTTTGTCTGTGAAGCTCCTGATTTCACCTTCAATTTTGATTGACAGCCTTGCTGGGTACAGTATTCTTGGATTCAGACCCTTCCTTTGCATGACTTTGTATATTTCATTCCATTCCCTTCTGGCCTGATGAGTTTCTGTTGAGAAATCAGTTGCTAGTCTGATGGGGGTTCCTTTGTATGTAACTTTCTGTCTCTCTCTGGCCGCTTTTAAGATTCTTACTTTGTCGTTGGTGTTTGCCAATTTAATTATAATGTGCCTTGGCGTCGGTCTTTTGGGGTTCATTTTGCTTGGGACTCTGTGAGCTTCTTGGATTTGTGTGGGTTTTTTCTTCCCTATATTAAGGAAGTTTTCTGTCATTATTTCTTCAAACAGGTTTTCTATTCCTTGCTCAGCTTCCTTTCCTTCTGGAACTATTATGCGGATGTTGTTTTGTTTCGTGTTGTCCCAAAGTTCCCTTAGGCTCTCCTCCTGCCTTTTAATTTTTTTTTCTAGAAGTTGCTGTACTTGGGTATTTTTTCCCATCTTGTCTTCTAGCTCACTGATGTGGTCCTCTGCTTCTTCTAGTCTACTCTTGATGCTTTCTATTGAGTTCTTTACAGCAGCGATGTCATTTTTCATTTCTTCTTGGTTCTTCTTCATTTCCTCTTGGTTCTTGCTCATATTGTCGAATTTGTCTTCCATTCTTTTCAGCCACCTTATGACCATTTCTCTGAATTCTTTTTCCGGAAGGTTGCTTGCTTACAATTCATTTACTTCCTTTTCTGGTGATGCCTGCTTTTCTTTCATATGCGGGCTGTGTCTTCGTCTCCCCATGGTCTCTCTTCTCTGGGTGTCTGGTTATGTAGTTCTCTCTCTCCTGCGTCGATTTAAAGGCACAAAATACAGCACTACCAGGTACAACACACAAGGCACTGAACAGAAATGTATTCACGATATTAACAACCTCCAATAAAGGTGACCACCAGAGAAAGACAAATCAGGGGATAGTAGAGAAAGAAGAAGAGGAAAAAGAAAGAAAGAAGAAGGAAAAAAAAAAGGGGGTGTCAAAATGAAATTGGGAAAAGGGAAAAAAAGAAGAGAAAAAAGTAAGAGAGACAAGAAAGAGACTAAGAGAGAAAGGGAAACAGACTATATATATTGGGGATGAAACTCCAATAGAACAATCACTTATCCCAGCAAATGCCAGTAACAAGTACCTGGGGATTAATACAAACTACAACACCAACTAATATTGAGTGAGGCAAGGGAAAACAGAAGCACTAAACAAACAAAAAAATAAACAAAAGAAGAATAAGCAAAACAATCTCACAAAAAAGCATAAAAATTCAATATAATCTACATTCAAACGAACAACAACAAAAGGACAGAGAGAAGAACAATTTTTTGGATAGTTAAGACAGCGAAGAGAGAGGTGTGTATGGACTTGGAGCAGGGGATTGGAGATTAGATATATAAGTAGGGTGAATTTTAAAAGGGGGTAAACAGAAAAAATAGGGAAAATCTAAAGCAGGAAAGGGGTAAGATAAACAGGACACTGAAAAGGGAAAAGTGAGGAAGAGAGTGATGGCATAAAGGTAGATTTGAGATAGAGTAAAATGATGCTAAAGGAAAGATAAAAATAGAATGTAGAACATTAATCCCAAAACAAAATGAAGAGAAAATAAAATGACACTTAAAAAAAAAAAGATAAAATAGCAGTAGTAATAATACGGATTGAAAATAAAAATGTAATAATTAAAAAGGTAAAATCAAGTGAGGAAAAAAAATTAGTTTCTTGAGTAAAAGATGCAAAAAATGAGAATAAAAAAATAAAAAATAAAAATAAAATGTGGAGTAGTGAAGGTCATTCACTTCCTCTGTTGTTCTGTTTGGCACGCCTGTTTCTCAGTCCGGACAGTATTGCAGTTCCCTGCGTTCCACTGCTCTTCAGTGATGTAAGCCAGTCCTGATTTTAAGCAGGCGGTGTGTCTTAATTCGTATTCCTTTATTTTTGATTACACAAGAGTCAATTTGTGATTCAACCCCTGGGTGGCAGTGTTTCTGGATTGACTTCCGGGTTTATCTATGGCCTCTCTAGGGAGTGTTAGAGCCTTCTTTCCCTGTGGCACTCACTACCGGTTTGTGGGAGTGGTCTGCCTCAGAGCTGGCTCTCCGATGGTCACTCCCTGCTCCGATCCCCAGGTTCCAGAAAAACAACTTTCCCCTGCAGTCTCCCAGGGTGTCCCCAACTGGGTGAACCTATGAATTGGGCTTAGTAATCAGAAGCAAGAATTTCAAGAGGAAAAAGCCTAAGTGTGCGCACTCCGTGGCTGCGCGTAAGTCTAGCACACCCCTGAAATTCTTAGGGTGTCCCTGCACTTCAGATCAAAATGGGTTGCTTTTTAGAGAGCCCTTCTGTTAGCAGCTCTGAGGACCCCCTTCCACATTCACAGATCATGCCAGCCCCAGCAGCCACCGATTTTTCTAGGCACAGACTTCCCTGGTCCTCCAGCTCCCCCAAAACGCGCGTTCCTCTCTCGCGCTGGGACCAGAGACCTCACCTTATCCCAGGCGAAATCTGACCTTTCCATGGTGGAGTGTAGAGCTCCTCTGAACCCGTGTGTTTGCGCCAATTGGGGAGCGTTGTTCTGGGGCTCGCAGCTGTTCTGTGGGTGCCGCAGTTGTGGATTCTCAGGCTTCCGATAAGCTCCACTTTCCGGTTCCAGATGGCGGCGACTCCGCGTCCAAGCCCGCAGCTCCGGGAGGGGACCCAGCCGCAGTGGGAGCTGCCAGGTCAGGGGAACCCCGTCTAGCAGTCTCCCACCTTCTTCTGGAGTTCAGCTGTCCCCCAACTTGCCAACAAACACTCCTAGTGCGACCCTCTGCTGTTCTTTCTTTCTGCTCCGGGACAAGGCTCGGAACACGTCTGTCTATTCCGCCGCCATTTTTCTCTCCCCTCTGTCATTATTTATTTAAACAGGTTCTCTGTTCTTTGATCATCCTCTTCCCCTTCTCTTATTCCTATAATGCAGATGTTGTTACATTTCATGTTGTATCAGAGCTTCCTTAAGCTATCTTCCTGCTTTTTAATTCTTTTTTGTCCTATTTGCTGCTCTAATTAGGTATTTATTTCTACCTTGTCTTCCAATTCACTGATTCAATCCTCTGCTTTATCCAATCTACTTGTAATACCTTCCAGTGTGTTCTTCATGTCAGATATACCATTCTTCATTTTTGTCTGGTTCTTGTTAATGGCCCCTATTTCCCTTTTCATGCTGTTGTAATTGGCACTAAGTTCTTTAAGCATCTTTATAACCATTGCTCTGAACTCTATTTCTGATAGGTTACTTGCATCCATTTCATTTAGTTCTTTTTCTGGAGATTCTTTATTTTTTCTTACTTGGTACTTGTTTTTATGTCTCCCCATTTTAGCTATTTCTTTGTATTTGCTTCAATGTACTAGGTAGAACTGCTATGCCTCTCAGTCTTTTTTGGATCGGCTATGTAGAAAGTGTCTTGAGGGGTCCAGTGGTGTAGTCTCTTTGTTCACTTGAGCTGGATGCTCTAGGAATGCCCTTTGTGTCCATTGTTTGGGCTTTCCTGTTGTAATTTGGGGCTTAGTTGTTGATTCTATTGGTGGGAGGGATCTCCCCTCCGACCTGCTGCCAATGAAATTCAACCCCAATGTTATCATGCTAGCTGTTATACAGGTTCTTTGGTCTGCTATTTGGGGGGGATCACTGGATTTTGCTCTGATGTTGTTGAATCTGGTCCTTTGGTATGTCCATACTGAGCCTCCAGGGAGCTTCTCAAGTGCAGAGGAATGTGAGTCACTGTCCCTTTCTACCCCTGGGAGACCTTATTGAGGTCCTAGAGGTCAAATACCCTAGTAGTCCAGTGGTTGGGGACTCCTTAACCCATTGGCTGTGTCTACCTTGACTTGCACACCTTGATTATCTCTGTTCTGAGCCGCACTCCTTTCCCCCATGGAGCTGGTTCCTCAGCTGTCAGCTTCAGGCACTTGGGGTCCCACTGGCTTTTTGCCTCGCTGAGCAGTCTGGGATGGTGTCTGTGGCAGGGACCCAAACTACTATTTCTCTTAGCTAATTTTTTTGCTGACAAATTTTACACAGATCTCATGAATTTATGACAGGTAAACCAGGTAGAATAAAATTGTATATCTGCATTATACTCAAGTTAATAATAGACATTTTCATTTGAATTAAAACAATAAATTTCAAATAACCTTTATCTCCCAGAGATTATTCTTGACCAGATGAACTTAAAAAAAATTATCCTAGATCAAGTGAATTTTTAAAAAAAAATGAGGGCTAGTTTTATATTTGTGAGAGTATACTTAATTTAAATAGCACTTGCTTATCTTTAAGCCAATTAAACAGCAATACCAACAGGAGGCAGAAAATACCACACATTTATAAACATACAAACAGATGCAAACATAAATTTATAGCCTTAACATTTTAGCCTTGAGATGGGTATTATAATGCAAAACCTACTAGTTTATAAGAGAGCAGTTCCATCCAATCTTTGTTTTGGCTGTTGAAATAAGTTCAAGATTTTTCATGAGCCCAATTTCCAATCTCCTCTTTTTTTCTCTTTCTGATGAGAAGCATTTGCATTTTTAAGAATGGCTCTTAGGTCCTCAAGAAGATGGAGGTAGAAAATCTATATCACAGAGACAGAGAAAGTATCCAAGTTTTCCCCAGGATAAAATTTGGGGGCATATTTTTATATTACCAGAGGAGTAGGGTAATTACTATTTACATTTTTCTTTCTTTGTCTTAAGTAGAGGACAATTCTGTTTCAACATTGCAACACCTACAAGCATTTTGAGATGAATAGAGGAGGGTTGGGGGTTGCTAAAGATAGGTGGTCTTTTGACTTGATTCTGGAGCTACACCTCTGCTCCTCCTGTAGAGATCTGATTTGTAAAGCAACATCTACTGTTTTTATTTCCTCAAATAATTGAGTTGCTGCCTAAATAATATCAAGGTGATAATCTACCCATCCGATTACATCATCTCCAGTTTGCTTCTTTTCCTCTGGATACTTTGTTTTATTTTAGCTTAGGAAGAAAGCCTTAAAAAATCCCTATCCTGCTCTCAATATCATCATGATCACAGGTTCAGTCACAACTGTGACCTCCCATATTATTTTATGCCTTTTTATCTAAACACTAATCTCAAGAGGCAATTCATTTATAAAAGCTTTTGAGGATACTCACTGGGTTTAAGAAATTCTTTAACTATGGCCCTTAGGCCTTTGACCAAGGAGTGAAAGATACCTGGAAAGAATTGTCTATAGCCTCAGATGGTCTTTTTATCATTAGTCATGTTTCTTTTTATTAATAATAATAGTCATTTTTTATTATTACAGAAGCCATCAAGTACACAGGCTTAGCTTAACTCTGTTGTGAATAATAGTCATCCTTTATCTGGGATTTAAAACTACCACCTAATTTTGACTGTGGCCTCCTAACAAAATAAAGCTAAGTAGACCACAAATTGTGTTACCTTTAGCTACCACTCACTTTACCTGCATTTCCACCTCCTCCCCAGGTCTTTGCCCCATTATTGTCTGGGTTATTCTTATATGCATATAAGCTCTTTGGTTAATTTTTTCTTAAAGGTAACTATTTAATAATCTCTTCAGTGTGAAAAGACAAAGGATTATTAAAATGAATACTCAAAAGATAATAGAGAGGAGCTTGAGGAGTTAAGTCAATTTTATAGTCTCTTTTGTTTTAGGTACTTCTCATATCTTTAATTTTCACTAGCATTTTAAAATAAAACTTTTAATAAAGCTATTTTGGAATTTTGAAGCCTTTGGAGGCTTCTGTATACCAATCAAAATGTGTATCCCATTCCCTTTGTTTGATTTAGAAGCCCCTGCTTTTAAGTACACTTTTAAATGATTTTATCTAATTGGGATGTTCCTCATAATGGCAATTGTAATTCCAGGTTGTAATTTCCTTGAAGACTGGCAGCAGTATGGCAGGACATTAGCCACAAATGGAATTTAACCCACATTTTTTGTTTAGCCATACTAGCTATAATTGGAGTCAATCTACATTTTTGTCTAGCTATAGCTGAGGCCCTCATCATATGGTTACCAACCCAAGTTAACAAAAGAATCTTAGTAGAATTTCATTATTTCTGTAGATATTTATAATTTCTGGGACCACAATTCTTAGACAGAAATAAGCAGGTGTGCTGGATAGTGGCAAGCTTGACTCTTTGGAGTTTAAAATAATTTGTTGAGGAGATAAGGCTAGATTTTAAGAAGAGTATTTACATTGAATATGATGTTTAATTTTGTTCTAAGTTTAATTTTTATTTTTCATCTTATTAAGGAAGTCTTAAGGCTAGCTGTCATATTTCTTTATATCCATCATTCATATGGTCTATCCACAGATACCAATAAGACAATTGTTTAAAATGAAAGTTCTCTTTAAAAATTCTTTTAAATATAGACAATTCTAAGGATTCATTGTCTGCCCATTGGTGAGAAGGATCTCATATTAATTTCAATATAGATTCAAATCAATAAGGCTTAAAAAAAGATGTAAGAGGCATCCCAAAGAAGGGTGCAACCCTCACAAGATCCAGAATGTTACCTCCTAGAGTTAGTCTAAGAAAGCAAAAACCATTGTTGTCATAGGTGCTAAGAATGGTTAGTGCAAATGATGTCTTTTGTTTTCCACAGGAACCTGAGATGCTTCCAGTCACAAAACTTCTAATCTGTGATGCCAGGAACGTGTTACTGGGATGAGACTTTTCCAGCACTAACAAGACAGTGAATGTTGACATGATGAAAGCCCCTCATGGACTGGATCCCTGAAAGCTGATATAGTCAGATAAAGAGAACGTTGCTGTGACTTCATGTCTCAGAATCCAAGTGTATTCAATGACCACCAGATGCACCCTGACATGTGTACCTTCTGATAGAAAAGGCCAGAAAGAATATTCTCATTGGTCATAAAGCCAAGTTCTCAGGACATAGAACAAAATGAAAATAAAAACTCACCTGGTTTAATAAGAAAACACACACCAACATTTATTTAAACTGATGCCAGTCTGGTAATAATATGAATTCACCAATCTTCAAGGATGGCTCAAAAAACCTGCTTATGGGACCTATTTCTGTGTTCTGCTCTATAGTTTTTTCCCCCTTATGATAAACCACACAAAAGACAAAGGCAAAAGAAAGCCATGATTATCTCTTAGAGGAAAAGAATCAACAGAAAATGAGAGTACTCATAGCCAATTTTTACTAGTGTCACTATTCCCAAATAACTAGTTTCATAAACACTTTCTCCTGCTAATATAAATTTTAAAAAAATTCTCAACACTCTCATTTCCATGAGACCCTACAGGTAGATATCTGAAGACTAAAGTTATAAGAAGTCTTACTTTCTGCTAGTGTTTGTCAGAGGTCCCAGTGTCAACAGAGGAGAGAGGACCTTATCTCCCCTGGTTACTAGTGGGGGTGGAATTTTTGTGATATCCCCCCAATTTTTTTTTTCTGAGACTAGCACAGGAGAATGAATTATTTTTATTTGAGTGGAAATAAATGCCTAAGTTTCCAAAGTCCCATTTCCTTTAATCCAGTCATAGAAGTGTAGCTTGGATCCTTTCCATGTTGGAACTGGGTCCAGTTGAATATCAGGCTAGCTTATCTTGTGTTTCCTGCTGCAGTCTATTAGTCCATTGTATGTGGAGTCCACCTGGCAACATGGCTATGAAGGAAACATGGACGAATGCAATGAATTAGGAGCAAAAGAACCCTACAAGCCAAGGAACAAGCACAATAAGAGAGAGAACTCCTTTGTTTAGGAGATAAAGTATTCTCAATTTTTCACATGCTGCAGTGGCCACACCCATCTGGCTAATGATTTCTCTTCCTAGGTGTGACTGACAGACAAGTACCTTCCCTATGTCACCCCAACTTTACAGGGCATGTATCTATGTTCCTTTGTTGGTTACCTTCCTCCAGTGTTTTTCAGAGAATAAGCTGGTGGTTCCCTGGGGAGTGTAAAGTTGCAGTTTCCTAGTGAAACTGCTCAAATGATATGCTTATAATGTCTGGCCTTCCCTTGCACCTTTCCTATTATTAATAACTAGCTAATTACAATGGTATCACCAGGATCTCTCAGCTACAACAGCTTTGGAGTAAGCAGTGTCTGTGAAATTTATCTTAGCTTTGTCAACTGTATGGGAGGAAAATTTTTACTTCTATCCTCTTAGGTTCTTTTGTCTACTAATCAAATCAACATATGATAGATTAACAGGGGAAAAACATTTAATTTTATACATACAGGAACCCTAAAGATATGAGGCTCCCAGACAATCAGTCAACTGGGGCTTACCTGCTATCCTGAGCTAAGGAGAAGGAGGTATGAGTCTCAGACTTCAAAGTGTAGGACCACAATTCACAGGGAGATGGGAAGAGCAAAAGTATGTAAACAAATGTTTGCCATACCATGCAAAGAAGTTATCTTTGGTAATAGCCCTTTTCCTGATTCAGGCTCCCTATCTAAATTTTTTAGGCAGTTTAGATGAGGTAAAAAGAAAAACTTCCTGAGTCTTCTGTTTATTAAGCGAGACATTTTGGGGTGGCAAATTTTGCTTCCCTACAATATAAAGAAAGATAAGATACAGAATTTGCTTTCATGTTTCTCAGTTTAGCACAAATTGTTTCAAAATATATTTCAAATATTGTTGAATAAATAAATAATTATTGTGACTCTGTAATAATTATTCTAAGGGAAGGATTCTCCCCTTTGTCAACACCTTCTGAGGTTGGAAACAGAAAGAAGAATATTCTTGTCATTTTTGCAGCTGGATATTTGTATCCTGGTATCCAAAAGTCCATAGTGAGCGTGTGGGCCAATGTTTGATGAGCATCAGAGCAGGACACCCCTAACCATTCCAAATGCTTTCTTGCCCAAATCAACTAAACAATAATAAAGGCTTAGATAGTTCTTTGTTAATAGGTTCAGAATATTTTTCCAAAACCTGACAGTAGGGTAGTGACGGCAATGGATGGAATCAGTTACTATGCCAACAGTCTCCTCACTCTCTTGAACTCTCTAAAGGAAGAATCTTTTTGGCCTCATCTTGTCAAAGGTACCCCACATGGATAGTTCATTTTCGCCTCCAATTCCGTTTCTTCCTGCTCTCCTCTCCCTTGTAGTGTCATCCCCAGCTAATGACCTAGCATTACTATCTCAGCCCCCTATTTCAAGATATCTTATAAGCTTCTGACAAATAATTAAGTTCCAGTACTCTGGTAAATTTGTTTCTTGCAAATTTCCCAATTTCAGGTACTTAATGAATAGCAAATGTTTTCTTCTAAACATAAGGTCCACTGGTATACAATGTGCAGAGCAGGTTTGGCTTTTCCTAGTTCCACTCTAGAAAACCATGAACTCGACACTTGGCTTTAGGTAGGCAGTGAAGGGAGGGAAACAGTATACTTTTATATCTGAGTTGTAGCAGCTTTTATCCCAAAGTCCAACTATAACAGCAATAAGAACCCCCTAAAAGAAATAAAAGTGGTTTAATTTTTCCACTGACAGTGTGTATTTTTCCTAGAAACATTACTTTGAGAGTCAGTGTTTATGTTCAACCACCATAGTATGAGAATATAGAGTGGTACAAATAAATACCGATCAATACCAGAGAAAAGAGTGACTCCATTTGGTGTGATCTAGAACAACTTTATAAACAACATGATCTTTACATGATAGTTGAAGGAAGTTCACCAAGAAGAGAGGTGGTATTAAGGGTAAAAAAAGCTTTGGGTCATATTTCAGGCAAGGGGAAAATATGAGGAAAGCACAGAGGCATGAATATGCCTGGTGTGTTAAAAACATTATTAAAAGTTAGCCATTCTAAAAGTATTTTAGGAATCTTCGACTGCAGCTTCCTCCCCAGTAGCTGCTCTTTAGATACGTCTGAATGCCCATGCTACTGTTATCAATTGAAGGGGGTGTCCACCCGTGGAAGTGGGGGATCCCTTTCCCCACCAGGTGCTGAGGGTTGGGTTCTTATGATATCCTGAGAAAAAGAATTTTCTAAGACTCGCATGGGAGAATGAGTGATTTTTATTTTGCGTGGAGCTGTATTCCTTGGTTTCAAAAGTCCCATTTTCCTTAAACCAGTCCCGGAAAAGGTGCAGCTGGGGATTCAGCAGAGCTAAAAGCAAAGCGAGTGTCCCAAGTTTTTGTTCCATGATGGAATTCAATCCAGTGTAACATCAGGCTAGTCATAGTTCATTGTGTAATGTCCACGTGTCCATGACCATGTGGGCAAGTGCAGAGTGTGAGAGCCCTGCAAGCCAGGAGTTAAGCACCAGCAGCAAAAGAGAGCAAAAAACAAGACAGGAAACCCCTTTCTTCAGGAGCTTATGTAGCTCAGATTTCAGGCCTTTGCAGTGGCCATGCCTATTCTGGCCACCGACCTGCTCCCAGGTGTGACTGACAGGTAATTATCTTTCATATGTCACCCAAACCTTACTGAACATGCCTATAACGTTCAGCCTTTCTTTGGTTCATTTCCAGTTAATTAATAACAGGGTTAAATACAACAATATCACTACTTTTGAGAAATAGTAATGAGAAGCTCTAAGATAGTCCCCATCTAACTTTATAAATATCCATCTAGTGTTAATAATGTTAAATGAAACTTTCTAGAAGATAACAGATGCAGAGTCAGGAAGGGAAGAACAAAGCCATGTGTAATACTATTTGTAAATTCTGTGTCCTAAATGAAAAACATAAAACTAAACTCCACCTGTCATTACATGGCTTCTTAAAGTAATTCAATCTGGTCCTTATTATTTCCAAACCACATTTAAATAAAAATTAAAAAAAGCTATTCTTAGGAAACACAGATCCTGCAAGGTTAAAGTAATTACTATGGTCAAGGAGTGTAAAACACAACAGGGTGGACAAGATCATCAAGATCATGAAACTAAAAAGGAAACTATGATAAGTGACACAGGAAGGTATAATCTATGAAATGAGAGATGATGGTTAAATGGAATCAGTGAAGGCTTCCTAAAGAAAGTACTAAGCAAGGTCATGAAGGTTAGATAGGAGTTTGAGAGGTGAAGAGACAAAGCAGTAGGAATAACGAGTGTGAAAACCCTAGGTATGTGTAGAGTTGTCCAATAAAATTTTCTTAGATTATGGAAATGTTCCATATCTACACTGTTCTGTATGTTACAACTAGATGCTGAGGCTACTGAGCACTTGAAATTTGGCTAGTGCAACTGAAGGACTGAACTTTTAATATTATATACATTTAATTAATTAAATTTAATTAACCACTGTGAAAATACGTGAAGACCAATCAAATGAAAACAGGTCAAGGCTATTTACTGAGACTTTGCTATAGCAATGGAGTCAGTTATTGTCATTTGTGTTTTGGCAGAGACTCAAAGGCAGAAGGAGGAGTGGAAAAACTCTGTAGTGGAAAAAGAGAAGGCTCCAGGTGTTCCCTGGCTGGAGGCTGTTGGTATGGGGAAGCTGTAGGTCTATGAATTATAAGTTATTTGTTAGGGGTGCATATTTGGCTTTCTCTGATTGGTCCTAAATTTGAAGTGGGAACAAAAATTAGACAAGCAAGTCACTTATGAATAAAGTCCTGGCCATTTGGGAACTACTGTTACAGAGGTTATTGTTTGGCCCCTGGAATGTTGTAGAGATAGTAGGTAAATATCACTTACAGATAGCAGGTTGTCTTCCTAGTTTGGTTACTGTAGATCATGGGTTGGTTTTCTGGACTGATAGATAGCTGCACAGTGTGAATTGGAATTCTATTTCTATATGTGGTCTACTAATTGTCTGTATGTTCCTTCTCTCACCATTAATGGCTCTATCCAGTTTGATGGAACATAAGGTGTGTTTTAGGAAATAGTAGGAAATAAGGCTAAAAGTAGAGATAAGAGCAGAGTGTGGAAACCATGATGCTAACTTAATAAATTTGAATTTCTTTTCATATGGATGAAATATCAAGGAAAACTTGAGCACAAGTAGCTGCGTGATCACAGTTCTTCTTTTATCTATGCTAGTATATATTTATTTAATTTCAAAAATAATTCTTTATTGTTGAAAGTATTACACATGTCCCCTTTTCCCCCCCATTGACCCCTTCCAGCCTGCCCTGCCCCCACCACCCCAGGGCTTCAGCACCCTATTGTCTGTGTCCATAGGTTATATATAAATGCATAGAAGAGGTTTGGTTGATTACCTCCCACCCACCCACCCTTCCCAGCTTTCCCTCTGAGAATCTGCACTCTGTTCCATACTTCCATGTCTCTGGATCCACTCCTTTCATCAGTTTATTTTGTTACTTAGAGTCCACATATGAGTGTGATTATGTGTTACTTGTATTTCTCTGACTGACTTATTTCACTTAGTATGATATGTTCTAGGTCCCTCTATGCTGTCTCAAAGAATGGGAGATTCTTCTTTTTTACTACTGTATAGTATTTCATGGTATAAATGTACCACAGATTTTTTTAGTCAATCAAATACTGATGGGCATGTGGGCTGTTTCCAGATGTTAGTTATTGTAAATTGTACTGCTATGAACATAGGGGTGTATACATTATTTAAGATTGGTGTTTTGGGTTTCTTAGGATATATTCCTAAAAGTGGGATCACTGGGCCAAATGGCAATTCTATATTTAAATTTTTGAGGAAACTTAATACTGTTTTCCATAATGGCTGACCAGTCTTCATTCCCACCAGCAATATACTATGGTTCCCTTATCTCCACATCCTTGCCAGCACTTATCATTTCTTGATTTGTTGATAGTAGCCATTCTGACAGGTGTGAGGTGATACCTCATTGTCATTTTAATTTGCATCTCTCTGATGATCATTGACTTACAGAATTTTTTGTATGTCTCTTGGCCATCTATATGTATTCATTGGAGAAGTGTCTATTTAGGTCCTTTGCACATTTTTTAATTGGCTTGTTTGTCTTCCTTTTGTTAAGTTGTGTGATTTCTTTATATATTTTGGATATTAACCCTTTATCAGATGTATAATTGCAAAATATGTTCTCCCATAGAGTGGGTTCTCTTTTCCTTTTGTTGATGGTTTCTTTTGCTGTGAAGAAGATTTTATCTTGATTTATTCCCATTTGTTTATTTTCTCCTTAATTTTCTTTGCCATAGGAAATGTATCTGTAAGCATATTGCTATGAGAGATGTCTGAGATTTAGCTGCCTATGGTTTCTTCTAGGATTTTATCATTTTGCTACTTACATTTACATCTTTTATCCATTTTGAATTTATTCTTACATGTATCTGTCCACTTTTCCCAACTCCATTTATTGAAGAGACTATCTGTACTCCATTGTATGCTCTTGCCTCCTTTGTCAAATATTAATTGAGCTTAGGTAATGGCTTGGGTCAATTTCTGGGATCTCTGTTCTGTTGCATTGATCTATATGCCTGTTCTTGTGCCAGTACCAGGCTGTTTTGATTACGGTAGCTTTGTAGTATAACTTGAAATCTGGTATTGTGATTCCTCCAAATTGTTTTTCTTTCTCAAGATTGCGGCAGCTATTCTGGATCTTTATTGATTCCATATAAATTTTGGGGTATTTGTTCTAACTCTGTGAAATATGCCATTGGTACTTTAATAGGGACTTCATTGAATCTATAGATTGTCTTCTGTAGTATGGACATTTTAATGATTTTGATTCTACCAATCTATGAATACAGGATATTCTTCCACTTGTCCTGTAGTTTTCTCGAGTAGAAGTCTTTTGCCTCCTTGGTTAAGTTTATTCCTAAATCTCTATATATAAAAGCCTAAGCGACCAAATGACCGGTTGCTATGATGTACACTGATCACCAAGGGCAGACACTCAACGCAGGAGCTGACCCCTGGTAGTCAGTGTGCTCCCACAGCCAACCTCCTGAGGCCCATCCCCCTGGCCGGCCAGTCAACCTCCCCCAGCCCCTTTCCCCAGCTGGCCAACCTCCCGTGGTCCCTCTCCCAGATCGTCCAGCCCCATTGGCCCTGATTGGAGTGACTGGCCAAGCTCCTACAGCCCTTCTCCCTGGCTGGCCGGCCCTGATCAGAACCTCCTGTGCCCAGCCCCTTGCCCCTGGCCAGCCAGCCCTGATTGGCCTTAATTGGGGCTGGCCGGCCAACCTTCCATGGCCCCTCTCCCCTCAGCCTACCAGCCCAATGGCCCTGATCAGGACAGCCAACATCCCACGCCCTCCCCATACACACCCCTGACCAGCCAGTCCCAATTGGAACCTCCCACGACCCCTCCACCCGGCTGGCCAGCCAGCCTCCCACGGCCTCTCCCCCCACCGGCCAATCTCCCACCGCTCTGATCAACCCTGATCACCAGCCAGGCTGAGGGACCCCACCCATGCACGAATTCATGCACCGGGGCTCTAGTATCTTAATAATTTTGTTGCAATGCTAAATGGGATTATTTGTTTAGTTTCTCTGTATAATATTTTATTATGGGTGTATAAAAAGCCATAGATTTTGGGGTGTTGATTTTGTACCCTGCTTGATTGCCAAATTCAACATAGCAGTTATTAAACATAGTTTTTTGGTGGAGTCTTTAGGGTTTCCTATATACAATATCATGTCATCTGCAAATACTGAGAGTTTTACTTCCTTGTTTCCAATTTAGATGCCTTTTATTTCTTCTTGCCTGATCACTGTGGCTAGGACTTTCAGTATTAAGTTGAATAAGAGTGGTGAAAGCAGACATCCCTGTCTTGTGTTCTTAGGGGAAATCCTATCTAATAAAGAGGGAATATGCTAATTGACCATCACACCCTCACAAAGATGTTGGCACCCACAGCCAATAAGAGGGAATATGCTAATTGACTGCCATGCCCTCAAAGATGGCAGTGCCCACAGCCACAAGATGACGGCGCCCAGTCCCCTCAGCCCCGCCGGGGTGGCAGGCATGCGGCATGGCAGGCATGGGGCACAGCGCACAGCGGGGCCTGCCCCCAGGCAGGTCTGGCTGTGCCACGCACCTGTCTCCAGAGTCCCCCAGTTCCCTCTGCCCCCCAGCTGTCCAGAGCTGGCCCGAGGAGCAGGCAAGCCTCAGATGGCAGCCGCCCACCGCCCAGGGCCTGCCCGAGGTGCAGGCAAGCCTTGGATGGCAGCTGCCCAGCTGCCCAGGGCCAGCCCGAGGCACAGGCAAGTCTCAGGTGGCAGGTGCCCAGCCACCTAGGGCCTCCTGAGGCTCAGGTAACCAGGGCTGGCCGAGGCTTGCGCTGCCGGCAGTGGCAGCAGCAGAGGTGTGATGGGGGCATTGCCTTCCCCTGATCGCTGGGTCACCTCTCGCCCCTGAGGACTCCCAGACTGAGAGGGGGGCAGGCTGGGCTGAGGGACCCCTGCTCCAGTGCATGAATTTTCATGTACCGGGCCTCTAGTGGTTATATATTTGAGCATTGAGTATGATTTTCACTGTAGGTTTGTCATATATGGTCTTTATCATGTTGAGATATGTTCCCTTTATTCCCTCTTTGCTGTGAGTTTTTTTTTTTTTTTTATCAAAAATGGGTGTTAGATTTTGTCAAAAGCTTTTTCTGTGTCTATTGATATGACCATGTGATTTTTGTCTTTTAGTTTGTCTATGTGATGTATCATGTTTATTGATTTATGAATATTGTACCAGTCTTGCATCCCTGGAATAAATCCCACTAGATCAGGGTGTATGCTCTTTTTAATATATTGTTGTATCTGATTTGCTAATATTTTGTTGACTTTTGTATCATCTAAGCTTCTCAGGGATATTGGCCTGTAATTCTCTTTGTGTGTAGTGTCTTTATCTGGTTTTGGAATTAGGATAATGTTGGCCTCCTAAAATGAGTTTGGAAGTGTTCTTTCCTCTTGGATTTTCAAAAATAGTTTGAGGAGTAGAGCTATTAGTTCTCCTTGAATCTTTGGTAAAACTCCCCTGTGAATCTGCCCAGACCTGGGCTTTTGTTTGCTGGGGATTTTTTTTATTACTGCTTCTATTTCATCAGTTGTTTTTGGCCTATTCAGGTTTTCTGATTCTTTCTGATTCAGTTTTGGGAGATTGTATTTTTATAGGAATTTGTTCATTTCATCCACATTGTCCAGCCTGTTGTCATATAGTCTTTCATAGTATTTCCTTACAATCCTTTTTATTTCTGTGGTGTCATTGGTTAATTCTCTGCTTTTGTTTCCAGTATTATTTATTTGGGTCCTCTCTCTTTGTTCCTTGATGAGTCTGGCTGTCCTTTCAAAGAACCATCTCTTGATTTCATTGATTTTTATATCATTTTTTTTTTAGTCTCTATGTTATTTATTTCTGCTCTAATTTTTATTATTTCCTTCCTTTTAATTACTCTGGGTTTTTCTTGTTGTTCTCTTTCTAGTTATTTAACTTGTAGGATTAAATAGTTTATTGTTGATTTTGCTTGTTTTTTTGAGATATGCCTGTAGTGTTATGAACGTTCCTCTCAGGATTGTGTTTACTGTGTCCCAGAGATTTTGGGTTGTTGTGGGTTCATTTTCATTTGTTTCCAGGAAGTTTTTTATTTCTTTCTTGATATCAGTAACCCAGTCATTGTTTAATAAGATGCTATTTAGCCACCATGTGTATGAATGTTTTTGGGTGTTGTTACTGTAGTTGATTTCTAATTTCATTTTACTGTGATCTGAGGAGATGCTTGATATTATTTAAATCTCATTGAACTTGTAGAGACTTGTTTTGTGTCCTAACTTGTGCTCTATCTTTGTGAATGATCCATGTGCACTTGAGAAGAATGTATACTGTGCTGCTTTGGGGTAAATGTTCTACAAATGTCAATTAAATCCATCTGATCCAGAGTATCCTTTAGAGTTAGTGTTTCCCTGCTAATTTTTTGACTAAAAGATCTATCCAGTGAAGTCAGAAGGGTGTTAAAGTTCACTTCTATGACTGCGTTGTTGTTTCTCTCTCCTTAAAGTCCTCTAGAAATTTTTTATATATATTTAGATGCTCCTATAGGTGCAATTTTGATTACCAAGGTTATATCCTCTTGTTAAAATGACCCCTTTAGTATTATGTAGTGACCTTTGTTGTCTCTTGTGATGGCCTTCATTTTGAAGTCTATTTTATCTGTTCTGAGTATTGCTACTTCAGGTTTTGTGTTGTTGTTTTTTTTTTTTTTTCTTTTCCATTTGCATTGAAAATTTTTTCCCATCCTTTCACTTTCGTCCAGTTTTTGTCTTTTGTTCTGATGTGGGTCTTTTGTAGACAGCATATAGTTGGCTCATGTTTTTGTATCCATTCAGCTACCCTATGCCTTTTGATTGTGGCACTTAATCCATTTACATTTGGGGTTATTATTGATAGGTACTTATTTATTGCCATTTTAATTCTGTATGCCCAGGTTTCTCTTCCTGTTTCTCCTTTTCATTACAGTAGTCCCTTTAGCATTTCTTGTAATGCTGGCTTGGTGATGATACGCTCCTTTAGCCTTTTTTTTTTTTTTTTTTTTTTTTTTGGTCTGGGAAGCTCTTTATTTGACCATCTATTTTGAATAATAGCCTTTTTGGATATAGTAATATTGATTTCAGATATTTGCTTTTCATTACCTTGAATATTTCATGCCATTGTCTTCTGGCTTCTAGATTTTCTGATGAGAAATCAGGTGTCAGTTATGGGAGCTCCTTTGTAAGTAACAATTTGCTTTTCTCTTGCTGCCTTTAAGATTCACTCTTTGTATTTAATTATTGGCAATTTAATTATGATGTACTGGGCATGGGCCTCTTTGGGTCTTCTTTCTTGGGGTTCTCTGTGCCTCCTGAACTTGTGTGAATTTTTCCTTTCCCAGGTTAAGGAAGCTTTCTGCCATTATTTCTTCAAACACATTCTCTATTCCTTTCTCCTTTTCTGCCTCTTCTGGAACACCTGCTATTCTAATATTGTTGTGTTTCATGCTGTCCCACAGCTCCCTTAAGTTGTCCTCCTGTTTTCTTATTCTTTTTGGTTCTCTGAGTGATTTTTTTCTCAACCTTGTCTTCTAAATCACTGATTCAATCCTCAGTTTCCCCTAATCTGCTGTTTATTCCTTCCAATGTGTTCTTTATTTGTTTTATGTCAGTCTTTATTTCTCTTTTCATAGTTACTGTATCATTTCTCATGCTGTTGGGCATCTTTACCATCTGAAACTCTATTTCAGATAAATTTATTATCTCTGCTTCATTTATCTCTTCTTCTTGAGAATTCTCTTGTTCTTTTTTTGGGGGATTGTTTCTTGGTCTCCTCATTTTGGCTACCTGTTTGGCTCCAATGTTTTTGCATTAGGTAGATCCTCTATGCCTCTCAATCTCTAGTGCAGCACAGTGTCAAATGTAGTTTCTGACTAATTAGATCAGGCAAAGACTCAAAGCCTCCAGAGATGGCCTCTGCCTACAGACTGATAGGATTCTGACTTCGGTTGAACCCAAACAATCATTCTCAGGTGTGGCAAGTTTTTTTGTTTTTTTTTTTTTCCAACAGGGTGGGGCATTTCCTTCTGCCTGGAAGCTAATTGTTATTTTTAGTCTCTTAAGTGACCTCAAGGCAAGGCATTTTCCAATACGATGGGTCAGCTGTTTTTCCCCCAGTCAAGGCAAATGTCTATGTGGGGAAAATGTCCTCCGCTGCATGAGGGAATGACTTAGCACAGGAAACCGAGGGTGTCTGCCTTCTGAGCTCTTACCATAGAGCCCCCAACCCTGGTTTCTGCTTACACAGCTCCAGTACACTCTGCCCTCCCTTTGCCAGAGCAAAAGGTGGGTGGCTCCACAGGGTATTTTGTGGGTTGGCCCTTTAAGTGGATGCCTGAATTTCCAGCCATCTCTCCCTGGCAGACACCAACCCTGCTGGCAGATGTTATGTGGATACTCTTCTCAGTTCTGGTGCTCTCTGCTGGGGGTCCAAGCTTGAGGATTAGACCCCAGAGTTCTCAGTGGCAACCTCCCACAGCTGATATATCTCTCTGAATTCCAGTTGCTGTCTGTGGGCACCTAGCTAGCCCTTTAGTGTCTCTGCCCCTTCTATCAGTCTCTATGTGTTCTCCACTTTTGTTCCTCGGTTATCAGGGTTCTTTCCAGCGAGTCTTCCATTAAGTATTCAGGAAGTTTTTCTATATTTTAGTTGTAATTTCAGTTTGTTCCTGGGAGCATGTCCATGCAGCATTCACTTACTCTGCTACCATTTTTAATTTCACAAATCCTCATAGATTTTCTTTATGATTAATCTACTTTAAGTATGCAAAATGGAAGCTACTGGAAACAGAGAGACCAAATCAGCATATTGTAATAGTATAGGCAAGAGAAAATGAAGCTATAGGATGCTAAGAATGTTAATGTAAAAAAATGAGCAGGGACAAAAATAATTTAGATGTATAATATTCAGTTCTTGAAATCTGATTGGATAATAAAAATCCTATCTAATAAAAGGGTAATATGCAAATAGACCAAATGGCAGAACAATTGAACAACCAATCAAAGCATAATATGCTAATGATATGCTAAGGCTGCTTAACCGCCTCACTATGATGTGCACTGACCACCAGGGGGCAGACAGCCGACTGGTTGACCAGTCACTATGATATGCACTGACCAGGGGGCAGATGCTCCAACTGGTAGGCTAGCTTGCTGCTGGGGTTCAGCTGATTGGGACTGAGCAAGATGGACCAGACATACCCTGGAGCCCTCCCAGGGTCCTGCCCTGGCCTGATAGTGCACTGGTGGGGTCCCTCGGCCTGGCCTGTGCCTTCTTGCAATCCTGGACCCCTCAGGGGATGTCAGAGAGCCAGTTTCATCCCGATCCCACAGGCCACTCCCTTTGGGAGGGCGCCAGTTGTAGGGCTCATGGATGGGGAGCACTGCTGTGGCAGCACAAGCCTCTCCTGGTCGGGACTGATTGGGCGGGAGACCATGGCAGTCACAGTGGGGCTGGGATGAGCAGTAGCAGCAGGTAGGAGCTGCAGGCGGCGTTGGACTGCAGGTTTCGACCCAATCCCTGCAGGCCACCCAGAGGGACCCCACCTGTGCACAAATTCATGCACCAGGCCTCTAGTTTTAAAATAAAAGAGGCCTCCAAATGACTTTTGAGCCCAGAGTAGGTGAATATATCTTATAATCCTTAATATATCTTTTAAGGATTAGGGAAATAAGAAAATAGTATGGTTGGAGAATGAGACAAAGGGAGGGAAAATTATGATTGTGGGTTTCAGACTAGCAAACCTCAGCAGATTGGAAACAAAAAAGTAGGAAAAACAAATCAGAAGAAACAACAACAAAATAAACTTGCTTTCAAATAAGAGAAAAGACCCAAAAAGATTAATAAAAGAAAATGCCAATTACAAATTACATTTAATCTCTTTGTAAAAACAATTATGTATTCTGCTTCAAATTCACATGCTATGCTTGAGCGGTTTTCAGGTAGTCACAGTTAAATTGGAGGAGTTCTGTTCAACATAAGCAGTAAATGCCAGATGTCTTTTTAGTTTTTTTAGAAAAAAACCTGATTCTACTCTTTGCTCTGCTTGAGATTTCTTAGTTCATTACAATAAATATAAACAAGAGATTTTAGTAACATGTCCTATTATTAGTTAATAAACTCTTTATAAGAAGAGGATGAATGTTCTGACTTCACAGAGAGATTGAGTGAGTGCCCACTAAGGCTTTGGGATAAACTAAGATCTCTTCCTGGTTAATTAGTCTAACTTGGCTCACAGTAACTTTCATTTTTCATTTCACTGGATTCTTTTTTCTTGGTACTTGTGTTTCAAAAGGTATTCAAATTCAAATGCATCAGCTCCCTGATTAAATAACACCCGAGAAATGGAGACTTCCTACTTTCTCCCACCAATGGCTGTCATCCTCCTAACATCTCAGGTGGAACCAATCAATAGATGACCAGATTATTCAAAGACAATGGACAAGATTGACAAAGATGTCCCCTCCTAAGTGATCACTGCAGTGTGAGATCCAAGAAGACAGGGACTCTTGCTTTATTCAAGTCCTCCTATGAGGTCTCTGATACAAAGTGGTCCCTCAAACCACTTTTACTGAATGAGTTACTAAAAAGGATCAGAAAGAAAAGAAAGGCTGAAAGACAGTGTAAAAAAACCTGACAAATGCTGCAAATCTTTAAGGATCATTACATTATTCATTTATTCAACTATTTGATGAGTACCAACTATAGGTCAGATAACATGCTAGCCAGATGCCTTGAAATACAAAGATAAATACTATATTAGCCCCTAACCTCCAAAAATACATTAAATTAAAAATTTTGTTATCAAAGTTTTCATGTAAAGTTGACAAAACATGCTTAATTTCTATGCTGTTTAATGCATAGGTATTGCACTGATAAAGTACTCAAAAATCTTTGTTGAAAAATATCAGTGCTGAAGGATGTCACTGTCATTTTCCAAGAATGCCCGACCTTTCTGTTTTTTAGCACTCTCACGGAATGGTTTTATCAAGAAGATTTTATTGAAAAGGTAAAAACACACTCAGGTATTTTATACTCACAAAGTAAAGGTACCAGTTTACCAGAAGAGAACTGTCTTCCACAGTCTCATAACAAAACTCAAACAAGCTAAAAATCAAACAAAAGTTCTTTATCTCACTAATACTCCCTTAAAAGTGAATCTTTGGAGACTAGACTATATGATTTTACTAACATTAAATTTTTTCAAAATGATTTCCTCCAACTTCATCTTGTTTCAAATCAAGATCCTCTCTAAAAACAAAAAGAAATGAATATTTATTTAATTGGTATAAAACATATTTTAAGAAAAGTAATTAAAGATTGATAACAAAATGCATAATAATAAAAATTGGATCAATTATCTTGGGTTGCCTTTTCTGTCCACATTCTGAATACTGCACAGCTAGCATAGCAGCCATAAACACATTTTGGTTTGAATATGTCACTGCACATTTTTAGAACAATTTCAATTATCACTGCAAGTAATATATGGTAATCTGGAGTTGAATGCCACCTCTGGTGTTTTAACATCCATGATCACTGCCTGAAGGAAAGCCATTAATTAACTACAGTCCTGATCCCCAGAGCCAGAATAGAATATTTCACTGCTGTAGTGGTCTAGAAACCATTAGTTCTATCTGAGCATTTTCAAAATTCCAAAGGAGCCTCTAAAAATGTATATAATTATTAAAAAAAAATAATCCACAGTCATTCTCAGTGGTAAATTCTCTCGCTGGGATCTTTGCCAGGTTGGCAAAAATATCAGTACAATATTCAGACAAATTTGCTTCCAATAGACAAATAACTTTGTATAGGAAAGTCACTTAATGCAATACTGAGCTTTTAGACTCCATTTCAATTGGCCTCCTCAGATTGCATTTCTTGAAAGCAGGCTAGGCCTTCAGGGAAGTCTCTGAAGCCCTGGGTGTCCCTCTGAGCCCTGCTCTACCCTTCACAGTGCTCAGCATTTGTTCTCCTTGAAATCCCATCATCTAAATACATGCTCATCTATGCCCCTAAGGAACAAGGTCAGCACTTTCAGGAAGCAGCATGCCTGGTTAGGCCAAGAGAAATGGACCTCGTATTCCTTTCAATTTCAAAAAGACTATGTATCTGGAGGTTTGGGGCAAGCAAAACAACCCAACTCAGGCTAATATAGACAGGCAGAAAGGAGATTTAATCAAAACACACCATGTATTTTGATGTAGTCCCATTTGTTCATTTTTTCTTTAGTTTCCATTACCCTAGGAGCTATATCAGTGGAGATATGGCTTAGGCATATGTACGAGGTTTTGTTGCCTGTGGATTCCTCTAAGATTTTTATGGTTTCCTGTCTTACGTTTAAGTCCTTTATCCATTTTGAGTTTATTTTTGTGTATGTGTAAGTTGGTGGTCTAGTTTCATTTTTTGGCATGTGTCTGTCAAATTTTCCCAACACCATTTTTTGAAGAGACTGTCTTGTCTCCATTGTATGCTCTTGCCTCCTTTGTCAAATATTAATTGAGCATAGTGTTTTGGGTTGATTTCTGAGTTCTCTATTCTATTCCATTGGTCTATATGCCTGTTCTTGTGCCAATACCAGGCAGTTTTGAGAACAGTGGCTTTGTAATACAGCTTGATATCTGGTATTGAGATCCCACCTACTTTGTTCTTCTTTCTCAGAATTGCTGCAGCTATTCAGGGTCCTTTTTTATTCCATATGAATTTTTTGGAGACTTTGTTCTAGGTCTGTGAAATATGCCATTGGTGTTTTAATGGAGAGTGCATTGAATCTATAAATTGCTTTGGGTAGTATGGACATTTTAATGATCTTGATTCTACTAATCCATGAGCATGGTATGTTCTTCCAAAAGCTTCTGCACAGCAAAAGAAACCATCAACAAAACAACAAGAAAGCCCACTGCATGGGAGAATATATTTGCCAATGTTATCTCTGATTAGGGTTTAATCTCGAACATTTACAGGGAATGTAAATGTTCGAGATTAAACTTAACAAGAGAAAGATAAACAACCCAATCAAAAAATGGACAAAGGACCTAAATAGATACTTTTTGAAAGAGGTCATAAGGAAGGCCATGAGACATATGAAAACATGCTCAAAGTCACTAATCATCTGAGAGATGCAAATCAAAACGACAATGAGGTAGCATCTCACACCTGTCAGAATGGCTATCATCGACAAATCAACAAATGACAAGTGCTGGCGAGGATGCTTAGAAAAAGGAACCCTCTTGCACAGCTGGTGGGAATGCAGACTGGTGCAGCCATTGTGGAGAATAGTATGGAGTTTCCTCAAAAAACTAAAAATTGAACTCCCGTTTGACCCAGTGATTCCACTTCTAGGACTATATCCCAAGAAACTAGAAACACTAATCAGAAAGGATATATGCACCCGTATGGTTCACAGCAGCACAATTTACAATAGCTAAGATTTGGAAACAGCCTAAGCGACCATTAGCAGATGAGTGGATTAAAAAACTGTGGTACATCTACACAACAATACTATGCTGCTGTAAAAAGGAAGGAACTCCTACCATTTGCAACAGCATGGATGGAACTGGAGAGCATTATGGTAAGTGAAATAAGTTAGTCAGAGAAAGAAAAATATCACATGATCTCATTCATTTGTGGAATATAATGAACAATATAGAGAAGCAAAGATCAGATGTTCAAACCTCAGAGGGAAAGTAGGGGATTGATTGCAATCACAATTGTGACCCCAGCCAAAGAGAAAGACCATGAGAGCATATACATGCCCCATACATACAATGAAAACAGCCACAATGACAGGAGCAAAGTTGCAGTTGTCAAAGGCACAATGAAGTCCAAGACAACAAATAACAATTGTGTTTTTTTATTCATGAACTTGTGGCAAGAGAACCCAGTTCTGCCCTCATATTTGATTCAGCAGAGGTTCAAGGGTGTTAGAAGAAGTTTTATGGTATAAAAAGAACAAATCCCGGGAGCATATCTGATTGGAAAATGTCTTATTAAGGCAAGATTTTTGAAAGTGGGGAGATTTTTCTGATTAGTGGTCAAGTGCATGTGACTGTCTTTGGTTGGCTACAGGGGTCATGCATTCATTTTAAAAACATTTCAAAAAAGAAAGAATTGTTCAATTTCAAGAGCAGAGGGTCTACTGTGCTGATCATTCTGTGGAACAAGAGGGGTTCAGGGGAGCCAATAGGCCCTTTTTATAGCAAAGGTCCCTCTGACAAGCTGGCCACCATGACAGGCAGTTTCCCAAAGAGAAACTGGGTCAGGAATCAAGTGCCTCCTCATGTGGCACAGATACAAACTAGAGAAGCAGGTGCAGGTGACATTGACAGTTGTTTTCCAGTAGCTTTCTGCCATCTCAGCTGGATTTTACTAGTCCAGCTAAAGAAATAGCAGCTGCCCTCAGGGGAGTATCTTATCTTCCATGTCTTGCCTGGGTTTCCAGATATCCTTAATACAATATTCCCATCATTTGGGGTTATGGGCTTCTGGTTGTCAAAACGGTAGATTACCCCTTCATTGGAATGAAAATAAGAATGTTAACAAAAAAATCATGTGTTATTAGCTGAATGCTTGTGTACCCCTAACATTCATGTATGGAAAGCCAAATTCCCAATGGGATGGTATTAGGAGGTAGGGCTTTGCGGAAAGTAATTAGGATTAGATGAAGTCATGACGATGGAGCCCTTGTGAATGGCATTAATGAACTTGAAAGATTCATGAGAAAGAGTGCTTCCTCTTGCTCTCTGCCATGTGAGGGTGCAGTGAGAAGTCAGCAAGCAGTCTGATCTGGAAGAGGGCTCTCAGCAGAACTCAATAGTGCTGTCACCCTGATCTTGGATGTCCAGCCTCCAGAACTGTGGGAAATAAATTTCTGTTGTTTATAAGCCATCCAGACTATGGTATTTCTGTTACAGCAGCCAAATGAACAAAAACATGTTTGGACTAACACATCATAGGACTACAATTAAAAGTATTAAAGAATATAAAATTATAGGATTGTTCTCCAAATTGGCCCAGGAGCACTAAAAGTCTTTCAAGTTAAGTTTACTCTGTCACCTTTTCCTATATTATTTTATGTATGCATATGTGTGTGAGGTGTGTGTGTGTATGTGTGTGTGTGTGTACATGCATTGGAATGGAGAATTGAAGTTGAAATGGATAGAAGGAAAACCTAAGAGCGTTAGAAAACAGCTGCGGAAAAAAGTCTGTGCTTTCTACATAGCCTGATCTGAATTTTACATAAATATGCATACTTGGCACCTATTTAGCTTTTAGTAAAAACCAGGAGATGACCATTATTTTTTAACTTTTCATTAGCTTTGTACTATACAGGCAAACCTCATTTTATTGTGCTTCACTTTATTGTACTTGGCAGATGTAGCATATTTTTACAAATTAAATGTGAGAACCTCCACCAGAAAAATGATTGTGACTCACTTTATTGTAAAACTCACTTTTTTTGTGGTGGTCTGGAACTGAACCTGCAATATCTTTGAGGTATGACTATATAGTAGTCCCTCCTTACCTATGGGGAATATGTTCCAAGATGCCAGTGGATGCCTACAACTACAGATAGTACCAAACCCTTTATATACTATGTTTTTTCTTCTATATGTACATTTTCTATGTTAAAACGTTTAATTTGTAAGTTAGGCACAGTGAGAGATTAACAACAATAGCTAATAATAAAATGGAATAATTGTAATAGCAAAACAAAGGTTACTTAATCACAAACACTGTCATACTGCAACTTTTGATCTGATAAGCAAGATGACTACTACCAGTGACTAACGGGTGGAGAATGCCTATAACATGGAGACTCTGGACAAAGAGATGATCCACATCTTGTGCAGGACAGAGCAGGATGGTGAGATATTTCATCACGCTTCTTAGGATGGCATGCAATTTAAAATATATGAATTGTTTATTTCTGGAATTTTACATGTAATATTTTAAAACTGTAGTTGACCACAGGTAATTGAAACTGCAGAAAACAAAACCTGGATAAGAGAGGAACTACTGTATTTCTTATTAAATTACCCAGTCAACGTTTTCATGAAAAAATTATCTCAAGTGGTTAGTATCAACTTCTTTGTCTCCTACAAAATAAATGAATGAATTAATAAATAAATAGAAGTTGATTAATCTATCCACTTGCTTAAATTAAAAATTGAACTTGTAGAGGAAAGAAATATCTTACTAAAATACTCATTATACAGAGATTTTATTTTTTTTGTCATTTTATTTTTTTAATTTTAATTTTATTTTTTTAATTGTTTGAAGTATTACAAATAGTAGTACATATGTCTCCTTTTTTTTTTTCCCCATTGATCTCCCCCCGGCCTCCCCTACCCCCCAGTACATGCCTTTACCTGCCCCCCTCGCCCCCAGTGTCTTGTATCCATTGGTTACGCTTATATGCAAACATACAAGTTCTTCGGTTGATCTCTTACAGCCCCCCACCCCCCGCAACCTCTCCTGCCTTCCTGCTGTAGTGTGACAGTCTGTTCAATGCTTCTTTGCCTCTGTATCTATTTTTCCCCATTTCTTTCCTTTAAAAAATCTTGCCTCTGCAGACTAGAAATAAACATATAATAACAAAAAATGTTTGAGTCCCAATTTCAATGTCCAACAGTTCTGAGTCCCCGTTTCAATGTCAAACAGTTCCTTATGTGTACATGTCAGCAGTGATAGCTGGATGGTGGGCACATGGTGGCAATGCAGGTCCGACCCTCTCTGGTTTGGTCCTAGGCAACCTGCTGCGTCACACAGCTGCTGACTGCTAGCTTGGCAAGGCGTCATCAGCGTCTCCCATCTCTGGACGGTTTCTCCTCTTGTCTTCGTGGTTGGAGCAGACCTGTCAATTCCTCTCTGTTGCAGGAATCCACATGGTCTTGGAGTTGTTTTCTGAAAATATACAAACATATTCTCGACCAAAAGTTAATAAAGGAATCTTTTCTATATAATTGATTTGGGATCCTTTTTATTTTTGCCCAAACGATTTTTCTTTGTCTTATTTAGACACCATGTGTTTTTTATGGGTGTCTTGCTGTTAGCATTACAAATGAAAATTAATTTTGTAAAGTAAAAATTTTCTAGATGTAACTTACTTATAGGATATTTTTCCTTACATTATATTACCCTACTATCCCCCCTTTTTGATTAATGGAGGCTTTTGTAAATTTTATAATGCAGTCTTGATAACTTTACATTTTAATTTTTTGCACAAAAATATGACTGCTTTAGTTTCATTGCATGTTCAGGAATTTTATCATGAGATGAACTACCAATAGAAATTTCAGTTACCACTTTAGGAACAGCTTTTTGTCCAGTACAATTAAATTTTCTTGAATATTCACTTATTTCAATTAGTCTATTTAAATTAATCTGAAAACTTGATTATTATTTTACTGTCAAATTTAATCTCTACCAACAATCTTAGTTTACCCTGTAAATATTAGTGGAAAGGATTATTTGCATTCTTGAGTAGGCCCTGAGCATTCCTGGTGCTAGGCTGGATTTAGATATAGGGCAGCTGCTGTCGGCCAAGTCTCTGTCTGTTACCTGGGTACCAATCTGAGCTGGCCAAGTCACTGTCTGTCACCTGTGTCCCAATCTGAGCTGGGCGTGGGAAGCAAAGCAGCCATGGGGGCAGAAGACCTCCCTCATGCGGGGTGAGGGTTCAGGCCTTTGCAAGGTTGGGGGAGTGAGGGTCTGTGCCCCACCTTTGTTGATCCCCAAGTTCTCTCCTGATGGCCCCTCTGTGACTGTGCCTGTCTTAGGTTGCTCCTTCCCTGAGGAATCTTACCTGTCTCTGACTAACCAGTCATCCCCCCGGGGCCAAGCAGGGTGATGTGAGGTTCAGTTCTGTCTCCTTGGTAGCCTATGCCCCCGTGGCCTCCATGCCCAGCACCTGCCTTGGGATCCCCTGGCCTGCTGGTGGGGCCCCAGCACTGATCACATTATCTCGGGGAACTCAGGTTTCTTCTCCAGGGAGGGCCCAGCTCACACGATTGGGCAGAGACAGATCCATGATACCAGCCACCACGAGGCTTCAAGCTCAGCATGAACAGAAAGCTCAGTCAACAGCTGAGGGCAATTGGATTGTGAGAAGAGGGTCCCTCTTGGCACAAAAGGCAAGAGGGGCCAATATAGAATGCTCAAGTGCCTTCCCAGTGCCTTAATTCCTTCTGAAAGGGATTAAATCCTTTCATGTCTCTTTTTTTTTTTAAATTGCTGCCAAACATTCAAAGAATTAGTTTGTAAGTTTGTTTGGAATAATTGTACAATATGCTGTTGTAAAATATCTAAAATTATAATGACATTGTAGAATAATATCATGTAAGGATATTACATGATAGGCCATGGCAATTCAATTTCAAACTGGCTGTCAATTTCTTTTTGTAACTTTATATAAACTTTGTCAGGGAGGCAAAAACACAAATTACTTACTTTAGTTCAAGAGGCCAAATATATTGACTTTCAATTACAATCCTTATGACTTTTGAAGGAAACTTCTCTTTGTTTCCTTCCAAAATAATTTTCGGGCTACAGAGAGTTTCATTTAAAAATCTTTGTCACATGAAACAATTTCTCTTAAGGTTATGGTGACCACTAGTATGGATTAGATTTAATATTTTATTTTAATTTTATTTTATTTTTCTTATAATTTTTTAAATTTTTTTTAAATTGTTATTTTTTACATATGTGTCCTTATTCCCCCATAACACCCCATCCCCCACTTATGCCCCACCCCCTTGTTGTCTGTGTCCATTGATTAGGCTCATATGCATGCACATAAGTCCCTTGGTTGATCTCTCCCCCTTACCCCCACCCTCCCCTACCTTCCCTGAGGTATGACATGCTGTTTGACGTTTCTCAGTCTCTGGATCTGTTCTTGTTCATCAGCCTATACCGTTCATTATATTCCACAAATGAGTGAGATCATGTGATATTTATCTTTCTCTGCCTGGCTTATTTCACTTAACATAATACTCTCCATCTCCATCCATGTTGTTGCAAATGGTAGGAACTCCTTCTTTTTTACTGCAGCGTAGTATTCCATTGTGTAGATATACCACAGTTTTTTAATCCACTCGTCTGCTGATGGGCATTTTAAATAAATATTTAATATCACTATATATGAAACATTCACCTTTTTGAAAGAAAGGATCAATGAACCCTCCTCTGACTTAATACACATGTATATTTTCTCTGCTCATTTCTGAAAATATAGAAGAGAATGTTAATTTTTCCAAATAGACTTTCTTTAGCCTACCAGCAAAGTTAGTTTGGATAAAGCAGCTTTTCATCATCTTCTTTTATATGTATGTGTATGTTTTGTTAATCCTCACCCTAGGATATTTTTCCATTGATTTTTAGGGAGTGTGAAAGACAGAGGGAAAAGACAGAGAGAAACATCAATGTGAGAGAATGACTTGGATTGGTTGCCTCTGATCAGGGCCCAGGTGGGAAAGGAGCCTGCAACCAAGGTACGTGCCCTTGACTGGAATTGAACCCGGGACCCTTTGGTCCTCAGGCAGATGCTCCATCCACTGAGTCAAACTGGCTAGGGCCATCTTCTTCTTTATTAAATTCACATCTGTACCCAAATTATCCTTCTCATTTAGAGTTTTGGTGTTTTGATTACTGTTGTTTTTTCCTTGTTGTCTTGCAATTCTATAATGTAACTAGAGGCCTGGTGTACAAATTCCTGCATGGGTGGGGTCCCTCGGCCTGGCCAGTGATCGAGGCCTATGAGGGGACCAGCTGAAGGGGAAGGAGGGACCCCAGGAGTTTGGCCAACTGGGGGCAGGGGCCACAGAAGGTTGACTGTGGGAGCACACTGACCAACAAGGGGCAGCTCCTGTGTTGAGCGTCTGCCCCTTGGTGGTCATAGCAACTGATCAACTGGTCATTCTGGTCATTCTGGTCATTCCAGTCATTTGGTGGTAATGGTCGTTTAGGCTTCTATACATATATATATTACCACCGAGAGAGAGAGAGAGAGAGAGAGAGAGAGAGAGAGAGAGAGAGAGAGAGAGAGATGGTTGCCTTGATAATAGAAAAGTAGGTTCAAACCTTTTCAAATGATAACCATCTCTATTCCATGTTATTTACTGAATTTTATTCAGGTATATTCTATTTTTCCCCTTCATAAATTTAAAGTTACTCCTTCCTTTGTCATACTTATTTGCATTTTCTAAATACTTCTCAAACTACCAGTATTTCTTATCTATTTTATTCAAATGAAAAATCAAGTCCTGATTTTAAATGCAATTGAAAAATATGTATTTGTATTTCAACCATTATTATTGCTGAGCACCAAATTCTACCTGAAAAGTCAACTATTCCCAGCTACTGTGTCTGTGAGCGCCGCTGAACTGGTGATTCCAGGAGGTCTGTTGTCTGAGGTGCAGGGCAATTAGGAACCATGGAGTCAGAGAGCACTTTGTGAGGGAACTCCATGAAGACTTTAGCCAGTTCCATTCCTTAGAAGAGTTGCTGAGAGCAGTTGGTCTTTGCTTCCAGCATCTGTGTGGTGATTGGTCAAATCTATCCCTTATTCATGGGTGGCCATGAAAGAAGGCTGCAACTTAAGTGTAAAGTGTAAAGCTCTTTAATTGTAAAAAGATACCAAGTGATGATTTGTGGCCCAGGGTTGAGCAATTATAGTGAGAATTGTCTTAAATCCTGTGTCAATACCTCATGACTATCAGCAGACTAGACTGGTGAAAGTATAGAATCTTAATAAAAAAGGAACTTAATGTAATTTGGCCCAGGTGTTTTTCTTAATCTAGAAAAGTATATTCCCATAATTCTATAGATAAACTGAAGTGGGTTCATTGACCACTCAAATTGTATGTGAAATTTAGGGAACAGGTGTGTGTTTCTCTAAAGAAACATCTTTTTTTTTTTTTTTTTTTTTTTTTCCACATTCACATAGAGGCCTATGGTAAGCATGCCATAGATCACAGTTTTCATGGGACAGTCAAATTTATGCCCATGTCCTGCCATAGTTATTAATAATGCCCTTATTTCACTCTTAAAAGTTCAATTTAGTTTATAAATTATGTGGTCTCCCTACTTTTGACCTACACAAGGATAAAAACTGTTGATTTTGCTCAACCCTCTACTTTCACACAAAAACTATTATACTATTTTCTTATAAAAGAGACTGTCAAGGAATAAGAATTTCTGAGACAGATGTATTTGCATAAGTAAGGTATAGTTGCATAACAAAGATTTGAAAAACAAGCTGAGTTTGCTTTAGACTTCACTAAGATGAATATTTTAATTATAAACATCAGCACTATTGCAAATTTAAAAGACATTTATAATCATAAGCAACAACTTGCTTGTGGCAGTATTCTGAGATTAATTCAAGATGAAGTAAGTTCAATTATATTTCAGTTCAAAGATTTTATTCTTGTAAATTTCTTTTTCTTCCTGCTCATATGGTTCAAAGAAATAGCAAGTCCTATGATCAGCAACAAACAGTTTTAATCAGGTTAATACCAAGATCTTTGATTATGTGCCAGATTCTGTGCTAGGTACTTGTGGAAACATGAAGATAAATAAGACCACAGGTAAGCCTTCAAGGATCGTAGGGTCTAGAAGGGAAGGAAAAAGATATAAATAATGAACAAAATGCATACATTTAAAGTACAATAGTTCATAAAGCATTAGGTTCAAATGAAATGGGGAGGGAGGTGGACCTAAAACAATAGTTGCTTAACAAGATTAAAGTTTGTCCATTAGCCATAAAATAATTATGAGATTAGGCAGTCCAGAGCTGGAGTGGCACTCTAGAGTCAAAGGGTTCAGGCTCCTTTCACATCATTTCTTACCATGTTTGGCCTACATTCCCAAAGTTATCATAGAACTGGCTAACTGCTCTAGCTCCAATCATCATATCTATATTCATGGTTGCAGAAGAAAGGAAGAGAAGGAGAAGCATACACCTTCTCCCCTTAAGAATTATTATTGGAAGTTACTCATTTCATCTTCCTTGATGTCCTATTGGTTAGAACTAGGTCACGTGGCCACATCTAGCTACAAGGAGCCTGAAAATGTAAACTTTATTCCTGACATGCATGTGCCTAGCTAAAATTCATGGATTCCATTATTATATAAAAATGAGTTATTGGGGGACAATTAGTAGTTTCTGAGACATCTACAATGGAGCAGTTGGAAAGAAGAGGGCAAATTCCTGTATACTGAGAAGAAAGCTGTCCAACAAATATGTTCAAGTGAAAAGGCAATTGTGGAGTCATATGACTATTATCACCCATTTGGTTTGTGTTTTTAAAGAATATGTATTTATCAATGCCTGGGAAAAGTTTTGGAAATAATACTTGCCACTGGTGTTTTCTCTAGAGAATAAGTGGGATTGAGGAAGGAAAGAGAAAATATGTCTATTTAATATACTTCTGATTTTTTAAATTGTTAGAATGCCTTCAAAACTTGTATTTTCTGTCATTTTTAAAAAGCAAAGGTTTATAAAAACAGGATACAATAAAGAAAGCAATAAGAACATTAATAGTAAAGTAGCAAATAACAGCTGAAAAAATGGGATAGCTTTGGGGGAGTCTGTTATATGATGTGGGCTTTTAAAGTAGTAAGTTATTTGACTGGTAGAAATTTGAGAAGATAATGCTGCCCTAGAATGAAGCAGGAGATAATTCAAATAGTAAGGAATCTTAAAGTGTGACATGGCAACTGAGTTCAGTTGCAATAGGATATCCTGGACAAGAAGACTGGAAAGATAGATTTGGACCACATTAAAGAGAGCCTTGACATATTTCCTAAGGAGTTTGGTTTATACTCTGACTAAGGGGGAGCTTTAAAGATTTACAAGCAGAGGAATATCAACATCTATATGAAAAGATGATCTAGGGAGAAATTGGAAGAAGACATAGATCAGGGGAAATATTGGATTTGGAAAGGCCTGTTAAAAGGCCTGAAGCCTTGTAGAGGGAAGGCACATGGGCATTTCTTTAATTATTGTCAGCTGAACCCAAGGTGACAGGCAAAGCCGTCTCTTGGTTACACATTTACCAAAAAGGCAGATGTGTTATCAGCACTGACTCTTACCTTTGCCCAGGTGTTGGGTAGTGGGTTTTTGATGTGTAAATCCAGTCAAGCACCAGGAATGCTCAGGCCTACTCAAAAATGCAAATCATCTCCTTTGTCTTGACTTTTGGTGAAACTTCCAGGTATTTGGGGGTATAAAATAAACTCACTGGATTGGCTCTGGGTCTCTGTCTCTCCATCAGAAAGGACAGTGGTCCCACCCGGTCCCAGATTTTTCCTTCTATCTCTGTGTCTTGTCTCTTTCTTTTATTTCTCAATCCCCAGCCACCCCTACTCAGGAACTGGACCTGCTCTCTAGCCGCACTGGATGAGGAAAGAGAGAAATACCTACATTTGGCGCCCCGGAACAGGTACTGAGTATAGGGGTACTCAAAAAGTAAAAGTCAGGCAAGGGGATCGCTCCAAGAATTGCTCGCACCACAGATTTAAGGAAGTGAGGTAAGGAGCGGATTGTTGTAAATTGTATTAACTGGGTGTAAAATATGGGTAATTCAGGGTCTCAGGAAAGAGATTTCTACTCTCAAATGTTTAAAACTATGCTCAAATCTCAAGGATGCTCTGTTAAGCGTAGTCAGATTCTTGATTTCTTAAGTTTTGTTGATGAAATGTGGGAAATGGTCAGAAAGCAGTTGTGTGACCGATACACAGCAGAAGGTCCAGAGAAGATTCCTATTCCTACTTTAATTCGTGATGGCCTTGATCCAGCACAGAAGAGTTTAAGAATGTCTAAGCGGGATGTGGCCACGGCCTTACAGCCTACAGTGGAGGGGTGCGAATCTCTAAGAATACCACCTCCCCGCTCTGCGCCCTCTGCACCTCCACGTGTTGCTCCTGCGACCACAGTCAAAAGCCCACCTGATAAAGATTTATCTCGTAATTATGAGCAGGAGCTAGAGTTTGAGGCAGAGCAGGACAAGCATCACTGTGAGCGGGATAAGAAAGGTTTTGCTCGCAGCTGCCCAGCCTTTATGGCTCGATGCAGGCACTTGGCCGAAAGTGACTTCATATTTCATTTTGTTGGAGACTCAAACTACTTGTATTAATAGAAAGAATTAAAGGAATTTCTCAGCAACTGCCAATGATTCTTTATCTTAAAAAATCTTTTTATTTTCTTAAAAAATGAAAATAAAATAAAAATAAAATAAAAATAAAATAAAAATAGTAGAGGCCAGACCATTACTGTATTTTCCCCCAAAGCAAGAAGGAGGTGGGGGAAGGGAGACACGTGGTGATCCAATATGGACGCCACTCCCCGAGAAGGCCATTTTAAAAGGTCTCATCTTCGCCATGCCTTTTTCCGGCTAGTGACTTAAAACTTTTACAAAATTATAAATACATCGGGGATTTCTGTGCACGTGTAAAGGGAAAAGCCAGTTTAAAAACAAATGCGTGCAACTGTCCAATATTTGGACATTTTAGATAGAGTTTTTGAGCTGAGCTTAACTCTTTGCTATGTACAGAATAAAAACCCAAGACTGTTTTTAGCCTAAGAAAAATGGTGGATATGACCCGGAAAAATTACAGGCTGGCTTCCCAAGGCAATCTCTAAAGGAAAAAAGTGGCTCTTTTAAAATTAACAGCTATGCCAGGCCTATTGGCTGGAAACTTAAAAAACTTTGAAGTTTACTAAATCAAATGATAAAAACTTATATCTAAATATATTGAAATGGTATAATCCTGGTATGAAGTCTAGAGAATAGAATTTGATCTATTAATTGAATATGCCTTGTATTTTATTCAAAATATATCCTTAAAAATGTAAAAGTATTATTGATTTGAGAAATGCTAAGTATTTAATTTGCTACCTAAAATTTGAAGTTTTGAAAGTTTAAGGTTCAGATTGAAATGGGAGAAATTATATAATTGTGGTAACTAAATGCCTAGAGCAGCCGTGGGCAAACTACAGCCCACAGGCTGGATCCGGCCCATTCGGCTGTTCTATCCGGCCCATGGAGCCGAAAGAGCAGAGGGTTCTCTTGCTCTCCCCTCCGCTCCTTTACTTTGAATTTATATTAGTTCACACAAACACTCCATCCATGCTTTTGTTCCAGCCCTCTGGTCCAGTTTAAGAACCCATTGTGGCCCTTGAGTCAAAAAGTTTGCCCACCCCTGGCCTAGAGTATAGCAATTTATTTTGAGAAAATAAAATGCTGTGTTTTCTCTGATAATTAGGAATTCAAAATAAGTTACTTATTGGTCTAATTAAAAATAGAATTAACTCTGTGATCCAGTTTAAATTTAATTGATATTCTTTAAGATAATTTAAGTATATAATCTTTAAATCATATATATATATATATATATATATATATATATATATATATATGTGTGTGTGTGTGTGTGTTTTATCTTTCCAAGTTATTTCAAGACTTTGAGAATAACTTTCTGACATTTCATGGGCCCTGAAATGTTTTCAAAAGTCTGTTCTCTATTAAATATTTTTAATTAAACTGATTGATACTTGAAATCGCATGGAAAGCTTTATCAAATAAAAATTAATCAATATATTTTACTTATATACATATATTTTAAATGTTATGAAGGTTTTGGCCTCTAAGACGGGCAAAATAAAGTAACAATATATTTCCTATAAGTTTACTAAATTTGCTTCCTTTGTTTTTTAATAAAAATACCTACTTAAATTACTTAAATGAATTAGCTTTTTAAAATATAATCAAGGTCTCATATAAATTAAGTTATATGAAAAGACAATATTTTTATAAATAATTAAATTCTAATAAAGCCACCATTTTGGACTGCCTGCTTGGCAGCCACCATGTTGGCCACATGGCTTGCTGCTCCCATGGGGGCCGCCATTTTGGCCACATGGCTTGCCGCTGCCATGGGGGCCGCCATCTTGAAATAACAAAGGCCAACCCCATTCCTTTGAATAAGCCAATGTCTTTGTAAGCAATTTAAATAAGTCTTCTAAGAAATTTACTGAAGGCTTCCCATAATTCCTCTCTATATGCAAATAAGCCTAAGAGGATACTTTAAAAATATAATTATAATTTTAATAAAAAGGAGAAATTTAAAAATTTTTAAAATCTCTTTCACTGATATTTACAGTGTAGACTAAGATTGTTGTTAAAATATTAAATCTGACAGTAAATTAGTAGTCAACTTTAACGTAAAAGTGCTTGTGATATGGCTACTCGGATGTATGACCCAGGACTTATTACTGGTGTAAAGAAAGACAAAGATTCTTTTTTTTTTTTTTTTTTAAATATATTTTATTGATTTTTCACAGAGAGGAAGGGAGAGGGATAGAGAGTTAGAAACATCGATGAGAGAGAAACATCGATCAGCTGCCTCCTGCACACCTCCCACTAGGGATGTGCCCGCAACCAAGGTACATGCCCTTGACCGGAATCGAACCCGGGACCCTTCAGTCCGCAGGCCAACGCTCTATCCACTGAGCCAAACCGGTTTTGGCGAAAGACAAAGATTCTTAAGTGAAACTCTCTGTAGCCTGAAAATTATTTTGGAAGGAGATAAAGAGAAGTTTTCTTCAAACATCTTAAGAACTGTAATCGAAAGTTAATATATTTGGCCTCTTAAACAAAAGTAAATAATTTGTGTTTTTGCCTCCCTGATAAATTTTATGTAAAGTTAAAGACTAATTGCAGAAACTTAATGTCATTTACTGTCCATAACCTAGGACAAATAAAGTTAAAGTTAATAAATACATTAACCTTATTTCAGACTAACTTAAATTGGCTAATTAAAATAAGTGAATATTCATAAAAAGTTAATTGTACTGGACAAAAAACTGTTCCTGAAGTATTAACAAAAATTTTTATTGCCGCCGAAACCGGTTTGGCTCAGTGGATAGAGCGTCAGCCTGTGGACTGAAGGGTCCCAGGTTCGATTCCGGTCAAGGGCATGTCCCTTGGTTGCGGGCACATCCCCAGTGGGGGGTGTGCAGGAGGCAGCTGATCGATGTTTCTCTCTCATCGATGTTTCTAACTCTCTATCCCTCTCCCTTCCTCTCTGTAAAAAATCAATAAAATATGTTTTAAAAAAAAAAATTTTATTGCCGAAACCGGTTTGGCTCAGTGGATAGAGCGTCAGCCTGCGGACTGAAAGGTCCCAGGTTCGATTCCGGTCAAGGGCATGTACCTTGGTTGCAGGCATGTCCCCAGTAGGGGGTGTGCAGGAGGCGGCTGATCGATGTTTCTCTCTCATCGATGTTTCTAACTCTCTATCCCTCTCCCTTCCTCTCTGTAAAAAATCAATAAAAAATATATTTAAAAAAAAAATTTTATTGATGGTTCATCTCATAGTAAAATTGCTAAACATGCAATGAATCCAAAGTAGTCATATTTCTGTGCAAAAATTAAAAATCAAAAGTTATCAAGACTACATAAAAAAATTTACAAAAGCCTCCTAATAATTAAATCAAAAAAGAAGGATAGTAAAATAATATCCTGTAAGAAATATCCTGTAAGTAAATTACATCAAGAAAATTTTTTACTTTAAAAATTGTTTTTCATTTATAATGCTGATAACAAGACACCCATAAAATCTCATGGTGTCAAAATAAGCCAAAGAAAAATCATCTGGACAAAAATCAAAAGGATCCCAAGTCTAATTTATAGAAAAGATTTCTTTTTTAACCTTTGGTCGAGAATATGTTTATATTTCCAGAAAACTCCAAGACCATGTGGATTCCTGCAACAACAAATCCCAGAGAGGACCTGATAGGACTGTTCCAGCCACAGAATAAGCAGTGGCCCCTGAGAACAGAGGCGAAATAGTCCAGAAATAAAGATGGTGAAGACGCCTTGCCATGCTAGCAGTCAGCAGATGTGCATCGCTGCAGGTTGCCCAGGACCAAGGGCAAAGAAGGTCAGTGCGCGTGCTTCCAGACCATGTGTGCGCACCCTTCTGCATAGAAGTCAAAATGTTTGATGTTTGTGTTCTACCAGGACCCCTGACTTGGGGGGCTTGCCTTATTTCTAACACAGGGAATGGTATTAGCTGCCACATTAAAAGAGATGTTATACCTCAGGCATTAACCATTTTTACAGATGGATCCAGTTCTGGAAAAGCTGGATTTACTGTAGCAGGGGAACAAAGGTCCTTCAAACCCCTTATTTCAGTAGAAATACAAGCTCTTATTTATGCCTTAACAGATTTTGCTATGGAGCCCATCAACCTATAGTGATAGTGCTTATGTGGTAAGTATGGCCAAAATTAGTGAAACAGCTACTATAGGGCACACTAATTTGGAAGAACTTTACAATTATTTTTCAGCCTTCAAAATGTTATTTGAGAACAACAATTTCCATATTTTATTGGAAACAATGTCAGTGTGTTATCCACCTCCCTGTGCCAACTTTAGGGGTAAATCCCTGAGGACTTAAACCTAATCAAATCTGGCAAAATGGATGTCACTCAATTGTGGAAAGAGCCAATAGTACGCTTAAAATGCAATTACTAAAACAAAAAGGGGGAGACGGATGTTATGTGTCACCTCAAAAACAAACTCAGTCATGCTCTTTATACTTTAAAATTTTTGAATTGTGATGCAGAGGGTCATACAGCAGCCAAAAGCCATCAGACCTCCTGTACAATAGCCTCCACCAAGTTAGCTAGGTGGAAGGAAGCACAAACCAGACAAGAGTTTTATCAGATTCAGTAATAATGTGGGGAAGAGGTTGTGTTTTGTATCTTTCCAGAAGGAGCAGTGCAGCCAGTTTGGGTGCCAGAGCATTAGGTGCATCACCACAATGGACCCAGAGAAGCTCCTGTGTCCCTCCACTCAAAAAGACTGAGAGTTGCCCCGATGATAGCAAAGTGGAAGAAGAAGAAAACTGAAAGCTACGCAAGGGACTGAGGTGCCAACATGGGGTCATCTGAAGAAGTTAATGACTGAAGCCCAGCTGATAAGTAGAAAAGCAAGAAGTTGAAGCTACTTCTTCAACCATGTCTCTGCCTATGCTAGCATCTGTTAGCTGCCCGTCTTCTGCAAAGCCTTGTGCAGCCAAGTCCAAGGACTCTGAGTAAATATAAACCAACAGCAAAAGAAACTTTTTTTCATTTAGTAGCTAAAAATGTCAACATGTCTGTAGTTTTTTTGATTTCTCTCTTATTGCATTGTTGCATTGTGTTGCAATGTGTTGCATTGGCATTGTTTTATTATTTTATAGCCAGAGTTTTGCTCTTGACATTCAAGTTTTAAAATGATAACATGTATGTAGTTTGGTTTTTACATTGGCGTTGTTTGCAATTGTTTTAATATTAGAGCTTTGTTCTTGATGTTTAAATTTTACTTTTATTATAGTAGCTTAAAAACAAAAACAAAAAAGGGTGAGATTTAGAGGGCCCCCTGGGAAGGCACGTGGGCATTTCTTTAATTATTGTCAGCTGAACCCAAGGTGACAGGCAAAGCCGTCTCTTGGTTACACATTTACCAAAAAGGCAGATGTGTTATCAGCACTGACTCTTACCTTTGCCCAGGTGTTGGGCAGTGGGTTTTTGATGTGTAAATCCAGTCAAGCACCAGGAATGCTCAGGCCTACTCAAGAATGCAAATCATCTCCTTTGTCTTGACTTTTGGTGAAACTTCCAGGTATTTGGGGGTATAAAATAAACTCGCTGGATTGGCTCTGGGTCTCTGTCTCTCCATCAGAAGAGGACATTGGTCCCACCTGGTCCCAGATTTTTCCTTCTATCTCTGTGTCTTGTCTCTTTCTTTTATTTCTCAATCCCCAGCCACCCCTACTCAGGAACTGGACCCGCTCTCTAGCCACGCTGGACACGGAAAGAGAGAAATACCTACAAAGACTAAGGTCCTGGATCTTGAGATTCTGAATTTTGGAAAAGTCATGAGAATGGAAAGAACTTTACAAATTCAAAATACATTTGAATGGCCTGGACAGCATGGCTCAATGGTTGAACATTGACCTATGAACCAGGAGGTTACGATTCCCCATCTGGCACATGCCCAGTTTACAGACTCCATCCCCAGTGTGTGGCATGCCAGGAGGTAGCCAATCAATGATTCTCTCTCATCATTAATGTTTCTATCTCTCTCTCCCTCTCCCTTCCTCTCTGGAATCAATAAAAATATATTTTAAAAAATACATTTGAGTGATGAAGTAACAGGCTTGCTAACGAGTTTGTTTTGGGAGGTAAAAGAGGATAGTTGAGTGATACACAGAGTGTTTCAGAGGAATGTTGATGTTATTAACATAAATGTAGAAACAGGGTTATTTTAAGAAAATATTTTATTCTATTTTACATATGTTGGAAGATCAGATTATGCTCACGATGGAATTTAGAACTAGATGTATAAATTGTGAATATATTGATAATAGGTACAGTCTTGGGAGAGTGAGATGGAAGAAAGGAGAGGGGAAGGAAGGAAGAAAAAAAACACACTTAAGAGCACAGATTTAGTCAGAAAAAGAAAATGTCTCACAACATTAATTAAAATATTGATTTCACAAATACCTTTCTAAGAGCTGGTAAAAGCTATACTACTTACTTTACAGGGAAGAAAATAAGATCCATATATACATTAATTAAACAAATATTTATTAAGCCCCTATAGATGTGAACACTAAGCTAAGTTCTGAGGATTTGGTAATGAACAATTTAGTGTGAGACCCTGCTCTCATAGTACCTACCTTATTTGGGGGTTAATAGTAAAATATATGAAATAGATAATTACAGTTTGAGTGATGAAACAGAGTACCTGGGGAAGCCACTTTAGATAGAGGACTAAGGAAAGGTTTCCCTGCAGAGGCGACCTTTGCCTTCAGACTTGAAAAATAAGACTTAAATGACAAAAATAATTTCAGCCCAAAGTTGAATAAAAGATCCGAAAGCAGAAAAGAACCTGGTATGTTTAGAGAACATAAATAAGTCAATGGGTTGTTGTTTAGTGAATACATTGTAGAATGAGATGAGGTTGAAAAGATGAGAACTTTGTAAACCACAGTAAATAATCATGGCTTATTATCTGAAGGAAAAAGAAGCCAAGTAAAAAGACATAATCCAATTTACATCCACTGTGTGAGCAAAAGATTAGAGAGGGTCAAGAGTAGAAGATCAAGAAGTACAATATGATGGCATCCTGGTTCAAGGCAGTGGCCCAGAGATGGAGAGAAAAACCAAATTTAAGACATATTGAAGATGAAACCAATAAAACTTGCTATTGAAAAGGGAAAGAGAGGGAGAGAAAGGAATCAAGGGTAATTCTTGATTCTTACTTTTGAGGCTTTAGCAACTAAGTGGATGGTGGTACCATATACTCAGAAGGGGAAGACTAGGGAAGGGGCTACTTTAGGCACAGATATAGGAGTGTGTAAAAATGGGTTGAGGAGTTAGCTATCAAGGTCTCCATTTTGGAAATATTAAGGTTAAAATGAATATGAGACATCTAAGTAAAACTGTAATATTGGCATTTGACTACACCTACAACTACAATTTTGTTGGAATATGGAAGGTATTTAAAGTCTTAAGACTGGATAAGTTTATAAAGCAGGAAGAGAGAATGGATAGAAAAGAAACCCTGACCAAAAGCTGAGTCTAAAGACCAGAAGATTCACTTTCTGTGGCCCCTTTCAAGGACCAGGTTTTTCCCTAGCAAAGTTTTTTTTTTACATAGTCAAGTAGAATTGGGATGTCCAGACACATTTTGGGAACTTAAATAATAAGAGGCACGGTTATGAATATATTTATTGAGTTCATGGTCTCTTTCTTATATAGTTGTTAATGCTAGCCATGACAGTATAGAATGACTTGCAGGATCACTCTGATCACCATCTTACTAACAGATGCCACACAGGTCATTTGGCAATTATTGTGCCCTATTTTTTTAAGGAAGACTCTATGGCAATTATTAACTTTTTCATCATCTGAAGACATCTGAAGTGTCTCTATTCATACAAGTAAAACAAGTTCTGAACAATTATAATCTGCCACTGAACTACAATCATGGACACTCATATGACAGTACAACTATATGAAAAGTAAGGATAAAGGATTACAAGCATAATTCAGAAATTTTAATAAATAATAAGAATATATAGCTTGCACAACTTATTCTCTTAATTTCACTAGAGGAAAAGATGTTGCACAACACCTAACTGTTGGCTACTTCAGCAGGTCACAACAGTTATGAAAATATATGTTAAAAGAAAATAAAATATATTTTTATAATATATATTGATTATTGTTAAAGAATTTAAGTGTGAAAAATTGGTGACAGAGAAAGTGATTGCTACACAGACATGTTTCGCAGGACCAAATTGGAATTACAACTAAAAAATAGAAGAAAGACCCTGAAAAATCAACTGAAGACGAGCTGGAGAGAACCCAGATAACTTAGAACCAAAAGTAGAGACCACATAGAGACTGGTAGGAATGGTGGAGGTGCCAAAGGGCTGGCCAGGCTCCAATAGACAGCAGATGAACTTCTAGAGAGATATCTCAGCTGTGGGAGGGGAAGGGTGCCACTGAGAACTCTGGGGTCTAAACTCCAAGTTGGGCCACCCAGGAGAGCAAGAATTGAGAAAGATGCCCAAATAACATCTGGCTACAAAAAGCAGCAGGGTTGCTGTCTGCCAGGAAGAGATGGCTGGAAATGCAGGCACCCTTTTAAAATTTTGTGTGCACCCACTCACCTTGGGCTCCAGCAGAAGAAGGGAAAAGTGGATTGGAGAAGCTAAGGATGGGTGTTCTAGAGTTAGATCTCAGAAGGCAGACACCCCAGTTGTCTGCACTAAGTCATTTCCTCACACTGCAGAGGACATCATTCTCAAGCAGAACTTTGTTATCCATCCTGTTTTAGCCTGTGGGAAACCGCTTACAACACCCTGTAGAGTTTCTGAGACCCATTAAGAGACTGAGAAGAACAATTAACCCCAGGCAGAAGCAAAGTCCCCACCCTGTTGGGAAAACATCTTGCCCCACTGGTGGATGTTGGATGATTGTCTGAGGCTACTTAAGACAGAATCAAATCAGTTTGCACAAAGGTGGGTCTCTGGAGGTTTTGAGTCTTTGGATGATCTAATAAATCAGAAACAGTGTGTGACACTATCCTGCACTAGAAATTGGAAGAGATAGCAGATCTACCTAATACATAGACACAAAACCAAAGAGGCAGTCAAAATGGGGAGACAAAAAACAAACACTTATATGAAAGAACAAGAGAATTCTCCTCAAAAAGAGCTAAATGAAATGAAAATAAGAAATTTATCAGACGTAGAGTTCAGAATAATGATGGCAAAAATCCTCAACAGCATTAGAAAAGATAGAGTAACTATGACAAATGACATAGCACTAATAAAGAACACAGTGGAAGGAATACCCAGCAGACTAGAGGAAGCCAAGGATCTGATCAGTAAATTAGAAGATCGAGTGGAAAAGAATCACACAATCAGGGAACTAAAAATAAAAAAAACAATAAAAAAACAGGAGGGTAGCTTAAGGGAGCTGTGGGACAACATGAAATGGAACAATATTCGCATAATAGGTGTGACAGAAGGAAAGAAAGTGAACAAGGGATAGAGTACGTGTTTGAGGAAATAATGACAGAAAACTTCTCTAACCTGGTGAAGGAAAAAGTGACACAAGTCCAGGAGGCACAGAGAACCCCAAGCAAGAAGAATCCAAACAGGCTCATGCCCAGACACATCATAATTAATATGCCAAAAATTAAAGACAGAGAGAATCTTAATGGCAGCAAAAGAAAAGCAATTTATTACCTACAAAGGAGCTCCCATAAGGCTGTCATATAATTTATAATCAGAAACTCTATAGGCTAGAAGGAAGTGGCATGAAATACTCAAAGTAATGAAAAGCAAGGATCAGAAACCAAGATTAATATGTCCACCAAGGCTATTATTAAAAACTAGATGCCAAGTGCACGAATTCTGTTCAATGGAGGGGGAGGTCCCCTTAGCCCAACCTGCACCCTCTCCAATCTGGGACCCCTCAGGGGATGTCCGACTGCTGGTTTAGGCACAATCGCTCACCTGCCTGCCTGCCTGATCACCCCTAACTGCCTCTGCATGCTGGCCTGATCACCCCTAACTGCCCCCTGCTGCCAGCCAGGTCGCCCCCAAATGCCCCCACCCTGCTGGCCTGATCGCTCCTAACTGCCCTCTCTGCCAGCCTGGTCACCCCTTACTTCCCACCCTGTCAGCCTGGTCACCCCCAACTGCCCCCCTCTGCTGGCCTGGTCGCCCCCAACTGCCCCCACGCTGGCCTAGTCACCCCTCACTGTTCCCCCTGACAGCCTAATTGCCCCCAACTGCCCTGCCTGCCAGCTGGGACACCCCCAACTGCCCCCCTCTGCCTGCCTGTTAGCCCCTCATGGCCCTCCCATTGGCCTGGTTGCCCCATGCAGCCTGCTGCTCAGTCATTTGGTTATCCCTCACTAAGCCCCCTACTGGCCTGGTTGCCCCACACAGCCTGCTGCTTGGTCATTTGGTTGCCCCTCACTAACCCCCCTGCCAACCAGGTCACCCCATGCAGCCTGCTGCTTGGTCATTTGGTCACCCCTCACTAACTCCCCAGCTGGCCTGGTCGCCCCACATAGCCTGTTCAGTCGTCCATTCGGTTGCGACAGTTGCTTAGGCTTTTATATAGATAGATGTATCTTTATTGATGAAAGTATTACAGATGTCCCTTTGTTTTAGTTTTATTTTTTCCCCATTGATCTCCTCCACCCTGCACCCTTCCCTTTCAAGCCTTCATCAGACTATTGTCTGTGTCTATGGGTTATTCCTATCTAATACATAAAAATCTAGAAAGATTTAGAGAAAATAAAATAAAAGATATACCTAGTAAATATTGAACAGAAGAGCTGAAGTTGCTGCATGAATACTGGATACAGGCTTGAAGCCAAAACACAACTCATGAGATAAAGTTAGTCATTGTAACATAACAAAAGGTTCCTTTCACTAAAGAGATAAGATGGTTCCCAATACTTATACATATAATAGAACAGTGTGGGGGTTCAGAATGAGCCTCACTAAGATGTGTCTCAGTGATATGCATATTTTTGAGCTAAGGGCAATTTTAGCTTCCAACTCAAGTGAAAATTCTGCCCCTCCCTTTAACTACCTAAACAAAATTGAATTAAAGGCCTTGCCCATAATAAGACATTATCTTATGTAATAAAAGGCTAATATGCAAATCAACTGAACAGCAGAATGACCAGTTGCTATGATACACACTGACAACCAGGGGGCAGATGCTCAATGAAGGAGCTGTCCCCTGGTGGTCAGTGTGCTCCCACAGGGGGAGCGCTGCTCAGCCAGAAGCCGGGCTCATGGCTGGCTAGCACAGCAGTGGTGGTGGGAGCCTCTCCCGCCTCCGCGGCAGCGCTAAGGATGTTCAACTGATGGCTTAGGCCCGCTCCCTATGAAGCGGGCCTAAGCCATCAGTCAGACATCCCCTGAGGGCTCCCAGACTGCAAGAGGGTGCAGTCTGGGCTAAGGGACCCCCCCCCCCCCCGCACCTCCAAGTGCACAAATTTCATGCACCGGGCCTCTAGTCAATAAAAATCTTAAATGTAAATCGATAAAATGCTCCAATCAGAAGACATAGGGTAGCTGAATGGATTAAAAAAATGACCCAAATATATTCTGTTTACAAGAGACACTCCTGAGAACAAAATACACACACAGAATGAGAGTGAAGGCATGAAAAAACATTTCCGTGCAAATGGAAAGGAAAATAATCTAGGGTAGCAATACTCACCTGAAAAAATAGAGTTCAAAATGAAGGCCATCACAAGAGACAACAAAGGTCACCACATAATTCTAAAGGGATAGATCCAACAAGAGGATGTAACCTTGATAAACATATATGCACCCAATATAGGAGCACCTAAATATATAAAAAATTTCTAGAGAACCTTAAGGAAGAGATCAACAACAATACAGTCATAGTAGGGGTCTTTAACACCCCTCTGACTCCACTGGGTAGAGCTTCCAGACAAAAACGTAACATGGAAACAGTGACTCTAAAGGTCACACTGGATCAGATGGATTTAATTGACATTTATAGAATATTTCACACCAAAGCTCAGATTACAGATTCTTCTCAAGTGCACATGGATCATTCACAAAGATAGACCACATGTTAGGACACAAAACAGTTTTATACAAGTTCAAGAAGATTGAAACCTTATTAAACATCTTCTCAAATCATAATGGAATGAAATTAGAAATCACTACAGTAAAAACACTCAAAAACTTCAAACACAAGAAGGCTAAATAGCATGTTATTAAACAATAAATGGATTAACAACAAGATCAAGAGAAAAATAAAAACTTTCCTGGAAACAAATGAAAATGAACATATAACAACCCAAAATCTCTGGGACACAGCAAAAGTAATTCTGAGAGGGGAGTTCATAGCATTATAGGCATACCTCAAAAAACAAGAAAAATTAATAATAAACTATTTAATCATACAATTTAAAGAATTAAAAGAGTGCAACAAGAAAAGCCAAAAGTAAGCAGATGAAAGAAAATAATAAATATTAGAGAAGAAATAAATGACATAGAGACTAAAAAAACAACACAATAGATCAATGAAACCAAGAGCTCATTCTTCAGAAAGATACACAAGATTGATGAGCTGTTAGGCAGACTCATCAAAAAACAAAGAGAGAGTACCCAGATAAATAAAATCAGAATTAAAGTGGAGAAGTAACAACCGACACCACAGAAATACAAAGGAGTGTAAGAAAATACTATAAATAACTATATGCCAACAAGCTGGACAATGTGGAGGAAATAGACAAATTCCAAGAAAAACGCAATCTCCCAAAACTGAACCAGGATGAATCAGAAAACCTAAATAGGCCAGTAACAACTGAGGAAATACAGTAGAAGCAGTAATCAGACAATTCCTAGCAAACAAAAGCCCTGGTCCAGATGGCTACACAGGGGAATTTTACCAAATATTCAAAGGAGAAATAATACCCACATTCCTTAAACTATTCCAAAAAATCCAAGAGGAAGAAACACTTCAAACTGTTTTTATGAGGGCACGATTATCCTAATTCCAAAACCAGATAAAGACACTACAAAGAAAGAGAACTACAGTCCAATATCCCTGTTGAACATAGATGTTAGAATCATCAACAAAATCCTAGCAAGTCAGACCCAGCATTACATAAGAAAATCATACACCATAACCAAGTGTTATTTATTCTGGGGATGCAAGGCTGGTATAATATCTGCAAATTAATTAACGTGATACAACACATAAATAAATTGAGAGACAAAAATCACAAAATCATATCAATTGTTGCAGAAAGAGCATTTGACAAAATCCAACACACTTTCTTGATAAAAACTCTCAGCAAAATGGGAATAGAAGGATCATACCTCAACATAGTAAAAGCCTTCTGTGATAAATCTACAGCCAATGTCAGACACAATGGGTAAAAACTAAAAACATTTCCCCTAAGAAAAGGAACAAGGCAGAGAAGCCCACTTTCACCACTCTTGTTCAACATAGTACTGGAATTACTTGCCATAGCTATCAGACAAGAAGAAGAAATAAAAGGCATCCAAATTAGAAAAGAAGAAGTAAAATTGTCATTATTCCCAGATGACATAATATTGTACAAAGAAAATCCTAAAGACTCCACCAAAAAAACTACTAGACTTAATAAATGAAATCGGCAATGTAGCAGGATACAAAATTAACACCCAGAAATCTATGGCCTTTTTATACACCAATAATGAACTCACAGAAAGAGAAAATTAAAAAAAAAAAATCCCGTTTACCACTACAACAAAAAAAATTAAGATACCTAGGAATGAACTTAAGGAGGTAAAAGACATGTACTCAGAAATCTACAGAACATTGAAAAAAGAGCTAGAGAAATACATAAACAAATGGAAGAATATGCTGTGTTCATGGATTGGTAGAATAAACATCATTAAAATATCCATACTACCCCAAAAAATCTGTAGATTCAATGCAATCCCCATTAAAATACCAATGGCATATTTCACAGAGCTGGAACAAACTCTTCAAAAATTCATATATATATGTAGATATATAGATATATAGATATATAGATATATAGATATATAGATATATAGATATATAGATATATAGATATGCCTAAGCTACCCTTCAACCATTTGACTGTTTGACTGGTAGCTATGACGCGCAATGACCAACCAGGAGCAGACGTTCTAATGGGTACGTTTGCTTGCTGCTGGGGACCTGTCAGCCCTGAATCTGATTCACCTACACCCCGGACCCAGAAAGAAGGGAGGAGGGAGGCCAATTCCTTGCAGAATCGGCCATGGGTTAGCTTGCTTCTGGGGCCCTGTAGGCCCTGCAGGCCTGGTCCCCCCAGCTGCCCTCCCCTGCAGGCCTGCCCCCCCAACTGCCCTCCCCTGCAGGCCTGGTCACCCCTAACTGCGCTCCCCTGCAGGCCTGATCACCCCCAACTGTCCTCCCTTGCCAGCCTGGTCACCCCCAATTGCCCTCCCCTGCAGGCCTTGTCCCCCCCAACTGCCCTCCCCTGCAGACCTGGGTCCCCCCAACTGTCCTCTCCTGCAGGCCTGGTCACCCCCAACTGCCCTCCTCTGCTGCCCCAGTCACTCCTAAATGCCCTCCCCTGCAGGCCTGATCACCCCCAACTGCCCTCCCTTGCAGGCCTGGTTCCTCCCAACTGCCCTCCCCTGCTGGCCTCATCGCCCACAACTGCCCTCGCCTGCCGGCCATCTTGTGGCAGCCATCTTGTGTCCACATGGGGGTGGCCATCTTGTGTGTTGGAGTGATGGTCAATTTGCATATTACCTCTTTATTATATAGGATTAATATGAATAAAAGCTAGCATTTATTGTGCATTTTTGATGTGCTAGACACTATTTTGGGCACTTTAGTTGATTTAAGCAATTTAATATTAATACTATGTTGGAGTATTAATTCACTTAACAAAAGTTATCTACTACATACACCATGAATGTGCTATGTACTAAGAATACAATAGTGCAAGTAATTGTTATCTTTAGTATCATAGAGCTTTGAAATGTCTATTGGAGGATATGAATAAGTAAAAAACAATGACAATACAATGTGATTAATGCATTGATAGGAACAATAAAATACTATCTTTTGATTTAAGCAACAAAATGATGACAACTATGTAAGGAGACAAGGATTAAAGGAAAATATTTGACTTCTAAAGGTGATATAAGTACAAAAAATATTTATTTTTATTTCCATTAATTTTGCTACAATATTTTAGTTTAATAAAGTCAAATCACATATAGATCAATAAATCAATTTAGTAGTGACTAGGGTTTGCTATATTATAACTTGTCAAATCTAATTAGTTTAGCAAATCTTTCCCAGGTTTCTACAATCTGTGTAATAGGATATGCTTATTGGCCCTATTCTTTATATACTGAAAGTTTGATGTAGTTATTCTATTAAATTAGCTCTCAACCTGGATGCACATTAGACTCATCACAGGAGCTTTGAAGACCTAATGATGACTGGACCCCACCTCGAATCAATTTAATCCAAATCTCTGAGGAGAGGACTTACTGATCTACTGGAAGATCTAGGGGTCACTTTTTTAATTTTTACTGAGGTCTTCTTGGAGCTCTTACCCTTTAGGAGGGTTGATATCACTAATTACTGTATCTTTGGCTGGGAAGTTAATTAAATTTACTGATGTAGACACTTCAAAAAGTAACTAAGCAGCCCTACCTAGTTTGGCTCAGTGGACAGGTCCCAGGCCCGATTCAAGGGCATGTACCTTTATTGCTTGCTCCTTCCTCGCCCAGGCCCTGGCGGCGGGGGGGCGGGGGGGGGCTTATGCAGGAGGCAACCAATCAATGTGTTTCTTTCACATCGATATTTCTCTCTGTCTTTCCCTCTCTCTTCCACTCTCTAAAAATCAATGGAAAAAATGTCATTGGGTGAGGATTAAAGAAAAAAAGTGATTAAGCAAAATGTAGGCCTTTTATTCTTTTTTCCATATTTTAAATTGGTGTGCATTTTAGATAACTTACCACAATCAAGGTCACACAAGATGCCAAGCACAATGAGAGAAAAGTTAGTGATTTTCCCCAACCAGCTTTATCATCATTCTTCAATATGCAAAAAAGACACCATCTACAAAGAGAACAGAGAACACAACCTAAAATAAACATCAGAACTCAGAGAGGACCCCAGAAACAACAGACTAAAATGCGGACAGTCTTGTTGTAAGTGAAATGATAACCATGACAGCTTCCCTAGTCCACCTCCCCCTTTCATTTTGGCCAAACTCCAGTGTAGCAACTAATGCTTCCACATAAAGAGGTGAAATTACTCAAAGGGGTAAATAATGTCATTATTTCCTCATTCTTTGTGAGCTGCTCTCTCCTCACACCTAGATTTTCTTTATGGGTAAATGGAAGTCTGTCATACACCTGTTTACACTCTCTAGGCTGATGCTGGTTATTGTGGTAAAATTTCCTATCTGAAGGCAAGGATAATAGCTATTTAACTTGCTTTATACAATACTTAGCACAATAACACATGCATGTGGATGCCTAATAAGCCATGGAGTAAAATTAGCCTAATTCTGCTCAGATTCCTTGTTCCATTAGCCTTTGGGGAGACAATGATAATTAGTTAAAAAGCAGGAAAATAACACTTAATCATAGAAAATCAATGCAGAAATTTTTTAAAAAATCAAACAACTGTCTCTGCCAAAGGTACATTTCTACCTGAGAAAAAGAGCAAAATTAAGCAAACTTGAAGTCTTCCAAGCCTTACATGCCAAAATGTTTGGATATATGTATATTAGAGGCCCGGTACATGAAAATTCATGCACTGGAGGGGAGGTCCCTCAGCCCGGCCTGCCCCCTCTCGCAGTCCGGGAGCTCTCAGGGGTGAGAGGCAACCCGGCGATCAGGGGAAGGCAATGCCCCAATTACACCTCTGCTGCTGCCACTGCCAGCAGCGCAAGCCTTGGCTGGCCCTGGTTACCTGAGCCTCAGGTGGCCCTGGGCGGCTGGGCAGCTGCCATCCGAGGCTTGCTTGTGTCTTGGGAAGGCCCTGGGTGGCTGGAGGGCTGAGGGTGGGTCCGGCTTCACTGTGCACCTGCTGCCCCCCCACCAGCTGGGCTGAAAGGACTGGGGGACTCTGGAGGGGCTGAGGGGACTGGGCGCCATCATCTTGTGGCTATGGGTGCCACCATCTTTGTGACAGTTGTGACAGTGTGATGGTCAATTTGCATATTTCCTCTTTATTAGATAGGAGTTATATATATATATATATATATATATATATATATATATATATATATTTCAGAGAAGAAGGGAGAGAGAGAGAGAGACAGAAACATCAATGATGATAGAGAAGCATTGATCGGCTGCTGCTCCTGCAAGCCCCACATTGGGAACCAAGCCTGCAATCTGGGCATGTGCCCTGACTGGGAATCGAACCATGATATTTTACTCAGATCTCAAATGGGTCAAGCTTTCCTGTGACCTTGGCAAATAATGAATGTGAGATTTTTATAGAAACCTTCACAAGTTTATTTTACTTATTCATATGAAATATTAATTAAATGCACATAAATGACTAAATTAATTTCTTGATTATTTTAAGTTTGGAGATAATAACTTTTTCTTACATGCATAGAGACCAATATTGTTTTTGATACACTGGCTTGCATAATGTTCACCAAGGAAATTATGAACTAAAGGAAATAAAACAAATTTTATCTAAAATAATGAAATTATTTCAACTGCTTGAGTTCAAATTAAGCACCTTTCTGAAAATGAAAAGTATGATTAAATAACAATATGGTGATAAAGTGTGGGGGTGTTAGATAACTCAGAATTGTACAATAGTTACAAGCTGTGCTTTTTCCATCCTGGACAGCCCTTTAAGGCTTGCTGAATATGATTAAGGTATCAATTAATGGAACATTAGCTTAGTAGCAAAAGTTACACTCAAGGAAGGAAAACATTTGTATGCATTTCAACAATATAGCAATACTAGAACACAAACAATCTTTATTGTTCAGATTATTACAATTGTCCCTCCTTTTTCCCCTATAGCTCCCCTCCACCTGGTTCCCACCCCACCCTCTGCCTTTACCCACCCCCCCACTGTCCTCATCCATAGGTATACGCTTTTTGTCCAGTCTCTTCCCACACCCCCCACACCCCTTTCCCCCCGAGAATTGTCAGTCCACTCCCTTTCTATGCCCCTGATTCTATTATATTCACCAGTTTATTCTGTTCCTCAGATTTTTAAATCACTTGATTTTTAGTTTCACTTGTTGATAGATATGTATTTGTTGTTCATAATTTTTATCTTTACCTTTTTCTTCTTTTTCCTCTTCTTAAAGAATACCTTTCAGCATTTCATATAATACTGGTTTGGTGGTGATGAACTCCTTTAGCTTTTTCTTATCTGTGAAGCTCTTTATCTGCCCTTCAATTCTGAATGGTAGCTCTGCTGGGTAAAGTAATCTTGGTTGTAGGTTCTTGCTATTGTATAATTATTAATAATTGATCATGTATAATTATTAAATTTTATAGTATAAAAAATAAAAATTCAGAATTCAATAGCCTATTTATATTTTACTAGTCTTTCTAATTTGTAGTCAAAAGCATGGAAACATTTAATAAAAGTAAACTACTATGGTCAGTAAATGTAGAGAATATTTTTAAGATTTATTAAAATTCTTATTTGTTAAAAATAAAATTTATTTTGGGCCTTATCCAATTTGACCCTATTAATTGCATGCTTGTGTCATACTATATTTATATATTTCCAAGCTCTCAAATTATTCACTTTAATACCTTTTCATAAGTACTTCAAATGAATAGTAATATGGTTTTATTTTCCAAATGTCATTTTATGTATCTGAATATTTCTACCAGACTTTTAGGATTACATAAAATCAGGACAGCAAAGAAGAATCACCTGATTTAACTTGAAACAATTTTAACAAACTCCATATTTGCTTTTCCTCTTAAGTTTTTCTCATGAAATAAAAACCAATGGCTTACCCTGAGAGGTAAGTTGTAAATGTGATGATTAGAGAAGCAGAATGTAACCCATATACTGGTAGAATCAGGGATACCAGAGTGTGCCTGCAATACAATCAAAAGGACTAGTGTAGAACCTCAGGAAGACATAAAAATTATTGTGGTCAAAGGAAACTACATTGTCCTGTAATTGACAAGAGAAGAATGTGTTAACACAACTGAGATTGCTTTATGAGAGTCTAGAAAAAGGAAAGCAAAGATTCAGGGAAGCAAGTGAGTATTCTGTGCAATTTCTAGCATCAAAACCTCCAGACTTAACCTAGAGAATGATCCCATACCACAAATAAAATGGTTCCTTCTCTTGGATTAGTGATCCTAAAACATTTATAAATTAGAGAAAAATTGTTGAGGACACCAAAGAGTCTTTCCTTTTTCCCCCCAAAATATGTTTTGTTTTGTTTTTTATTGATTTCAGAAAGAGGAAGGGAGAGAGGTAGAGGGATAGAAACATCAATAATGAGAGAGAATCAGTGATTGGCTGCCTCCCATACTACCCCTACTGGGGATTGAGCCCACACCCAGGCACATGCCCCGATCCAGAATTGAACCTCAACCTCCTGGTTCATGGGTCGATGAGCCACACTGGCCAGACCAAAGAGCTTTTTTTTATATGAGTTATACCAATTGATATTTATCATAATAGAAATTAAAACTGTGAAAATTTTAAAGTGTGACATGCATAATTATACATTGCACAATTGATGATATCCAAAAATTCCACTGTGCATTTATGATTGAGAGTAAAAAGGACAACTTCTTAATCCTATATAATAAAAGCCTAATATGCTGTGTCCAGTCATCTGGTTGGCTGTTCAACCAATAAAAGCATAATATGTTAACGATATGCTAAGGCAGGGGTGGGCAAACTTTTTGACTCGAGGGACACAATGGGTTCTTAAACTGGACCGGAGGGCCGGAACAAAAGCATGGATGGAGTGTTTGTGTGAACTAATATAAATTCAAAGTAAACATCATTACATAAAAGGGTACGGTCTTTTTTTTTATTTCAATAGTTTTATTCATTTCAAACATTTTAACAAGAAGAATGTAAACACTAATTATTATAATCTGAAACTTCAAAAACTGGAGGAATCATAGCACAATAACATACCTTATATTGAAGATGGCAAAGGCAAAATAAAATTGCCTAACAAAGGAAAGGTACAAAAGCCTTTCAAATTAAACTTAAATATAATAAAATAATTTAAAACTAAAACAAATAGAAAAAAACAAAATGTGTAAACAGTAAATTAAACATTTTCTTTAGTGCAACTTCCAAATTATGCCCAGGACGTAGATGTAGATGGCAATGTAGATGTAGATGGTTGAAAGGTTTTTGGTCTTTAAAACATCAACTTCAGCGGGAACAGTGTTGTTGGTCTCCTTTTTAGCTAATGCTCTGATACTGTGCTCTCCAGGGGCGTGTCTCCCTACATCACCACGATAACGTGTCTACGCATTCCCAGGGTGATGTAGGGGGACGTGTCCGTGGGCATTACAAGGAGCCTCTGGAAGATTGAGAGGTTGTTCCTTCTACTGAATGGGCGGATATAAATCCGCCCACTCAGAAGAAGGAGCTGCGGCCGTGTTTCCCGACGTTGCCATGTTAACACTGCTGCTGGTGAAGGAGCGGAGGGGAGAGCAAGAGAACCCTCTGCTCTTTCGGCTCCACGGGCCGGATAGAACAGCCGAACGGGCCGGATCCGGCCCGCAGGACGTAGTTTGCCCACGGCTGTGCTAAGGCCACTCAACCACTCACTATGATGTACACTGACCACCAGGGGGCAGTCGACTAGTTGACTAGTTGCTATGGCATGCACTGACCACCAGGGGGCAGACTCTTCAACTGGTAGGTTAGCTTGCTGCTGGGGTCCAGCCAATCGGACTGGGCAAAATGGGCCAGACACACCCTGGAGCCCTCCCATGGTTCCTCCCGGGCTGGCCAACCTCCCGCATCCCTCCTCGGCCCTGATCATGCACCAGTGGGGTCCCTTGGCCTGGCCTGCACACTCTTGCAATCCAGGATCCCTCGGGCAATGCCAGAGAGCCAGTTTCGGCCCGACAGTGGAACAACCAGTCGCTATGACTGGCACTGACCACCAGGGGGCAGACTCTCAACACAGGAGCTTCCCCCTGGTGGTCAGTGTGCTCCCACAGCGGGAGCGCTGCTCAGCCAGAAGCTGGGCTCATGGCTGGTGAGCACAGCAGCAGTGGCGGGAGCCTTTCCCACCTCTGCAGCAGCGCTAAGGATGTCCAACTGATGGCTTAGGCACGCTCACCAGAGTGGGACTAAGCCATCTTGGACACCCCCTAAGGGCTCCTGGACTTGAGAGGGCTCAGACTGGGCTGAGGGACCCGCCCACTCCAAGTGCACGAATATCATGCACTGGGCCTCTAGTATTGTTGAAAAAATCATTTTGACTTCACACACCCCTAAAAGAGTCTCAAGGACTTGGAGCACACCCTGTGGAGCACTTTCTCAGGCAATCACCAGCTAACAACTAAGGCAGCAATTTTCAACCCATGTGCCACAAAAATTTTTTAAAAACATGCAATACTTGACTAGTCAGAGGCACTCTTTTCCCTTAGAACGTCAAATAAAAAAATGACAACAGTCAACATAGTAATATCCATTCAGTGTGAATGAATCAAAATTATAACTATTTTTTTTGTCAGATGGGCAAAAATGATATGTTTTTGGTGTGTCTCAGAATTTTAGTAATTGGTTTTTGTGTGCCATGAGATGAAAATGGTTGAAACTCACTGGTCTGAGGGTACGTTGACTTCCACATGAAACTTCCTGCAGGAGAGAAAGATATTTATCTTCTCAGATGTCTACTCATCAGCACCTTTTACACTAGCATTCTACGTTTTATGCCAGGTTGGAGTAATTTAGTTTGGGGCAAGGGGTTTTTCTCTGAGTCTCCTCAACACTAGTAAAAGTTAATCTTGGTTTCTCAAAGTTGATGCATCAAGACATTTCCTCTTGTAAAGCTCAATCTTACTCTCAAACGTCACTGGTCAGGATCTAAGACATATATTAAGCTACATGGCATAGTTCCAGAGCCACTAAAGAATTTATTTTTTTAATATATTTTATTGATATTTTACAGAGAGGAAGAGAGAGGGATAGTTAGAAACATCGATGAGAGAGAAACATCGATCAGCTGCCTCCTGCACACTCCCTATTGGGTATGTGCCTGCAACCAGAGTACAGGACCTTGACCAGAATCGAACCTGGGACCCTTGAGTCTGCAGGCCAACGCTCTATCCACTGAGCCAAACCGGCCAGGGTGCCACTAAAGAATTTAGAGGAGTGGAGTGTATACACTTACTAAGCACTTACATATTCCAAGTTCTAAATTCTATTTTCAGCATTAATTCCCATTACAACCCTGAGATGTCCTATAATCCTCATTTTAAACATGGAGAAACTGAAGGATTAATACATTACACAAGATCATATTGGTAAGTGATAAAGCTGGAATTTAAACATGTTAATAATAATAATTATTATAATAATAAACCACAATTGATTACATTTATAAGTGCTCTAAACACCATAGTGTGTTATCTAATCAATAAGCTCATCTTCGTAACACAAATGTATATAAATAGTGCAGGAGTAAATATTTAAGGATAAATATTCAAACATAAATGTTACAAATAACTTGATAGAATAATGACAGGGGTGCCAGACCAAGCCAGTTGCTATCATTGGGGAGAGACTCTGGTGATTACTGAAAATTCTTTGCTCCCACGCGCCACAGGCCTGCTGGGCACTTACACCTGCTGCCGGTGCTGGCCCTGCTCGCATCCATTGCCAGTGCCAAAGCCGCCACTCACACCTGTTTCCGGCGCCTAGCGCCAGTCCCAATTGCTTGATGCTGTGAGAGGTGGCTGCCAGCCCTAATTGCCCCTGAGGGCTTCTCCACTTCCCCCTGCTCCTGATGGGAATCGGCTGCTCACACCTGCTGACTGCTCCGGTCTGCTCACACCTGCTGCTAGTGCCAGACTCAATTGCTCTGCACCATCAGCGGGTGCAAGCAGGGTTGGTGCCATCAGCGCATAGGAGCAGCTGCAGCAGGAATGGGGCTGCCAGCAGACAAGGGACCAGGGACTGCAGTGGGAGGGGCCAGGTGGGGGCACAGAGGATGGGCCAAGACCCTCCCCTGTGCCCACAGCCTCACGGCCCACAGTTCCTTTCAAGGTGCTCAAATTTGTGCACTGGGCCCCTAGTTATGATATAAATAGAAAGGGCAGGTAGATTACAACAGAGAGAATACTTGAACCTATGTTGAGCTTCAGGCTACCTCCACATTACTAAGCATGAATAATTCAATAACTTGGGCTCAAAAAGAATCATGGCAGGACATTATTTATACTACTTGCCCCAGAAGTACAGGTGGGGCTATTGGTTAGTTATAAAATATTCAATTGTTTCCTTATGTAATCTATAAAGCTACTTAACTTCTCATTTTTTTAAAAGAAGCACACCATTATGAAGACAAATTCAGAACTGCTTTTTAGGAATGAATTTTATGGATGCAGGCTTTTTTAAAGTGTATGACTGAGATTATTTTTTAAAGATACATTTAACATATTATACTTTGTTTTCGTCTATATGGTTATTTACCCAATTGCCAACTTTGATGATGATTTAGCACTTTGAACTCTTTCTGAATAAAACTCAACTTTCACCAATAATGGTTTCACTAAAGTTCTTTTCAGACATTTGGATATAAAGATGAACTTAGAAGTAACTCCTTCAATATTCTTTGATAATTTCTAAAAGGAAGAACTCTGGATCTGAGTGCTTTTAAACTGGAAAAAAAAAAAAAAAGAAAAGTGCCAATCAGAACTGGTTAAACCCTTCCAGACTTTCTTTGACATTTAAAGACTCTTCTTCCAACCTAACTCACTTTGTCCTAACCAGACAAAGATTTGGCTTAAGAGTTGATAACGGAAAAAAAAAAAAAATAGTTGGTAACCAGAGTTCATGCTCCTCTGCACTGATTGTAGTGCTCTTCACATCCTATATAATAATCCTATATAATAAAGAGATAATATGCAAATTGACCCTCATGCCCTTGCACAAGATGGCTGCCCCATGTGGTCAAATATGGCTGCCACAAGATGGCCTGCAGGGGAGCAGTTAGGTGTCGATCAGGCTGGCAGGGGAGTGGTTAGGGGGTGATCAGGCTGCAGGCAGAAGTGGTTAGGGGCAATCAGGCAGCCAGGCAGGCGAGTGGTTGGGAGTCAGAAGTCCTGGATTCTGAGAGGGATGTCCAAATGCCCGTTTAGGCCCGATCCTGGTGGGATCCCACAGGGATCAGGCCTAAACTGGTAGTCGGACATCCCCCGAGGGGTCCCATATTGGAGAGGGTGCAGGCTGGGCTGAGGGACACCCCCCCCCAGTGGAGGAATTTCATGTACCAGGCCTCTAATATAGTCATAAAAACAATCTCTCTCTCTCTCTCTCTCTCTCTCTCCATCCCCCTTTCTTCCCACCCTGTTTCCCCTGATCTTCTAGACAGTTCAGGTATTCTGTTGTAATGATCAGTTTACTTTTGATTATAAAAATACTAGAGTCCCGGTGCACAAAATTCGTGCACGGGGGGCGGGGGGAAGGTTGGTGTCCCTCAGCCCAGCCTGCACCCTCTCCAATCTGGGACCCCTCGAGGGATGTCCACTGGGATTGGGCCTAAACGGGCAGTCGGACATCCCTCTCACAATCCAGGACTGCTGGCTCCCAACTGCTCCCCTGCCAGCCTGTTTGCCCCTAACTGCCTTCTCCTGCAGGCCTGGTCACCCCTAACTGCCCTCCCCTTCAGACCTGGTACCCCCCAACTGCTCTCCCCTGCAGGCCTGGGTCCCCTGCAACTTCCCTTCCCTGCAGACCCAGTCACCACCAACTTCTCTCCTTTGCCAGTCGGGTCACCCCTAACTGCCCTCCCCAGCAGGCCTGATTGCCCCCAACTGCCCTCCCTTGCAGGCCTGGTTCCTCCTAACTGCCCTCCCCAGCAGGCCTGATTGCCCCCAACTGCCCTCCCTTGCAGAACTGGTCCCTCCTAACTGCCCTCCCCTGCTGGCCATCTTGCAGTGACCATCTTGTGTCCACATGGGGGCAGGATCTTTGACCACATGGAGGCAGCCATCTTGTGGGTTGGAGTGATGGTCAATCTGCATATTACTCTTTTATTAGATAGAGGCCTGGTGCACGGGTGGGGGCCAGCTGGTTTGGCCTGAAGGGTGTCCCGGATCAGGGTGGGGGTTCCCTTGGGGTGTGGGGTGGCCTGGGTGAGGGGCTTGTGGTGGTTTGCAGGCCGGCCACACCCCCTGGCAGAGGCCCTGGTGTCTGGGGTTTATTTATCTTCTACAATTGAAACTTTGTAGCCTGGAGCGGAACCAAGCCTTCTGCTCACTCCGTGGCAGCAGCCATTTTTTGGGGATTTATGTATCTTCTATAATTGAAACTTTGTAGCCTTAAGCAGAGGCCTGGGCTGGCCAGGGTGTGTGGAAAGCTTGGCTTCCTCCATCGCGGCGGGCAATCCTAGCCTCCTGCTCTTTCCAGCTCTGTGGCTGCCGCCATTTCTGTTTGGGTTTATGTATCTTCTATCATTGAAACTTTGTAGCCTTGAGTGGAGGCCTAGGCCGGCAAGGGCAGGCGGAAAGCTTGGCTTCCTCCATTGCCGGGAAACCCAAGCCTCCCTCCTGCTCTCTGTGGCAGCAGCCATCTTGGTTGGGTTTATTTGCATATTCGCTCCTGATTGGCTGGTGGGTGTGACTTGTGGGCGTGGCTTGTGGGTGTAGCAGAGTGATGGTTAATTTGCATATTACTATTTTATTAGATAGGATTCCATTCCTATTTAGAGAAATATACTACGAGTAGCATGCTATCTTGGCTTCAACTAAGGCTAATTGAGTCAACAATTTTCTTTCTTTATTTTTAAACCATTTTAATTGATTTTTTTTAGAGAGAGAAGGAGAAGGAGGAGAAGAAGAAGAAGAAGAAGAAGAAGAAGAAGAAGAAGAAGAGGAGGAAGAAGGAGAGAGTCATTGATGTGTGTCTCAAACCTACCACCTTTTGGTGTATGGGATGACACAACAACCAACTGAGCCACACTGACCAGGGCTCAACAATTTTCTTATTATAAGGTATATTATAAATATTTAATAATGATTTTAAATAATGATTATAAATATTTAATAATGCACCTTATACTAATGCATTTAAAACAGTGTATAATAATTAAGGCCACATTTTTTTTGTTTTATAAAATCTTTATTCTTTGCTCTATTTGATTCAGATATATATTTTTTATTTTTAATAAATCTTTATTGTTCAAATTATTACAGTTGTTCCTCATTTTTCCCCCCATAGCTCCCCTCCACCCAGTTCCCACCCCACTCTCTGCCCTTACCCCCCACCACTGTCCTCATCCATAGGTGTACGATTTTTGTCCAGTCTCTTCCCACACCCCCCACATCCCTTTTCCTCCTGAGAATTGTCAGTCCACTCCCTTTTTATGCCCCTGATTCTATTATATTCACCAGATTTTTTATTCACTTGATTTTTAGATTCACTTGTTGATAGATATGTATTTGTTGTTCATAATTTTTATCTTTACCTTTTTCTTCTTCCTCTTCTTAAAGAATACTTTTCAGCATTTCATATAATACTGGTTTGGTGGTGATGAACTCCTTTAGCTTTTTCTTATCTGTGAAGCTCTTTATCTGCCCTTCAATTCTGAATGATAGCTTTGCTGGGTAGAGTAATCTTGGTTGTAGGTTCTTGCTATTCATCACTTTGAATATTTCTTGCCATTCCCTTCTGGCCTGCATAGTTTCTGTTGAGAAATTAGCTGATAGTCCTATGGGTACTCCCTTGTAGGTAACTAATTGTTTTTCTCTTGCTGCTTTTAATATTCTCTCTTTGTCTTTTGCTCTTGACATTTTAATTATGATGTCTTGGTGTGGTCCTCTTTGGATTCCTTTTGTTTTGGGTTCTGTGTGCTTCCTGGACTTGTAAGTCTATTTCTTTCACCAGGTGGGGGAAGTTTTCTGTCATTATTTCTTCAAATAGGTTTTCAGTATCTTGCTCTCTCTCTTCTTCTGGCACCCCCATAATTCAGATGTTGGTACTTTTGAAGTTGTCCCAGAGGCTCCTTGCACTATTTCATATTTTTTGATTCTTTTTTCTTTTTGCTTTTCAGGTTGGGTGTCTTTTGCTTCTTTCTATTTCAAATCTTTGACTTGATTCTTGCGATCCTCTAGGCTGCTGTTGGATCTCTGTATATTATTCTTTATTTCAGTCAGTGTAGGCTTAATTTCTAGTTGGTCCTTTTTCATATCCTTGAGGGTCTCACTAAATTTATTGGCGGTTTCTAGAAGATTCTTGAAAAACCTTATAACCGTGGTTTTGAACTCTATATCCAGTAGTTTGCTGTCCTCCATTTATTTCATTTGTGACCTGTTTCTTTGTCTCTGCATTTTGGCTGCTTCCCTGTGTTGATAGAGTGGCTTTGTGTGCTAGGTGTCATATTGGGCCCAGTGGCTCAGCCCCCCCAGTTACCTGAGGTGGACACTCTTGGTGCACCCCTTTGTGGGCTGTGTGCACAGTCTTGTTGTAGTTAAGCCTTGATTGTTGTTGGTATCACTGGGAGGAATTGACCTCTAGGCCAATTGGCTGTGAGGACCAGCTGTGTCTCCGCTGGGAGAACTTCTGTACTGGAGACACCCTTATGGGGCAGGACTTGCTTCAGTGGGGCTTTGGCACTCACTGAGTCTGCCCCCTGAGTGTGTCCCTTATGGATCTGAGGAGTTGTAATCTGGATGGTCCCACTTTGACCAATGGGTACACTGGCTCTTGGATCTCTGAGGAGGTACTAATTTAACCTCTGCCTGAGGCCACCCTGCAGGAGCTACAGAGATATCTGCAGATTCCTCTTCCTTGTTTGGGGTTTTGAGGTGCCCAGATGAGGCCCAGCTGTGAAACAATGTAAGCTGCTGTGGGGCCTTGGGCCTTCTTTTTGATGTTCTGGGTCCCTCTGACCCAGCTGCAGTTTCTTAGGTAATTTTAGATTGCAAAGGGCCAGGCCATTCATATGCAAAAGCCTCTACACACAGCTTGGGTGGGGCGGGGTCTCAGGGAATAAACAGGGCAGAGCAAACAGCTATGCTGATCCTCAGCCCTGCCCTAAGAGGCCCTGGGTCTCAGTGTCCCGCGGTAATCGCTGCAAGTACCTCTGAGAGAAAGCCGCCCTCAAGTTCCACCCACTGCCAGACAGTCCAGTTTCTCCCAGTATGAGTCTGGGTCCTCAGAGTCTCACCTGGAACTAGAGTTCAGAGCAGTTGGCAGCTTGTGTCTCCTTCCTGATTGAGAAATACAACCATGTACTCAGTTGCCAGCCCTTTCCGCACGCGCGCCTCCATACCTCTGCAATTTACTTCCACAGCTCCTCTGAGTCTCAGTGTGCTTTTCTCTTTCCTTCTAGTTGTAGAATTTCCACTCAGCCAGCCTTCCTGCAGTTCTGGATGATGTCTGTTTTGTCTTTTAGTTGTAGTTTTGAAGTGGTTGTGTGAGGCAGCAATTTCAGGTGTTTACCTATGTCATATCTGGTTTTTCCAAGGCTGCATTTATTTTTTTAAATTCTGTTGGAAGCTGAAACAGATATGGCCAGGAGGTGGGGAAAGGATTGGAAAAAAAAAAGACTATAAACAAACTTACATGAAGTTTTAAAAACTAATGCATACATTGTGTGTGTATGTGTGTGTGTATCTTAGGCAGAAAGTGGCATATAAAACACTAGACAGCATGAAAAAAATTAATATGCAGATTATATTGAGAATGTGCACTTCAAAATTTTAAACTAAGTTTGGTTGTGTAATTAATTATCCAATGGCAACAGTTGATAGGCCCAGAATAAAAAAAGAGTTCAAAATAACTGGGATAAACATTTAAGCTTGATAAATAATATCCATCTGTTATTAGTTATGCAGCAAATCAACATGCGCTCCTCATATCAGTTACTGTTTGTCCCAAAATAATCTCTCTTGCCAAAGCATCTTTGTGCACAGTGATTGAATATAAAGAATCCAAGAGAGCACTCTTTCATTTTCAATCTATAACATTTCTATATGATGGTGAATTTTCTTTTCTTCCTCCTTTTAAAACAGGCTTGATATGTTATCTTTTTTCTGAAACCATAGTGCCAATACGAAATGATGGATGTAATTGGTCAGCATTGAGCATTTTTCAATCTGCCTAGTGAGGCTGCTGAAGGTAATAGGTGTCTGAGCCCAGAGCACTGCAATTCCACAGAGCAGGTTAGTGACACAGTTCCTGCAAAAGAACCAGAAGATTCAGCCACAGAAGAGACCATCATCGGACTTCCAGGGAGTTGGTGGAATGAAAAGATTTGAAAAACATTGACTTAGTGGATTACCTTCTTAATCAGGTCCTTGCCATCAGCTTCTACTGGGTTTTAGGCCCATTGTCCAATTATTTTCTTCAATTTGTTCCATTCTTATGAAATAGAATTAGTGCAGTTTTCTGATATCTACCACACAAAACACTGTTCAGAATAGTTAGTACTTATGAATAAGTTTAAACAGATAGATAAAAATATTTTTAATATATACTTCTACGATTTCAATAGATACGTGTAAGCAGCATGAGGAATTAGGCTGCTAGGACTCTTTCTTAATTCAAGGAGCTCATAGAATAGAATGGGAGATAAAGTACTGTATCAGTTATCTAATGCTCCATAACAACTTACCCAAACTTAGCAGCTTTGGTTTTATTATTTCACTGTTGCTATAGGCCAGGGAGCTGAGAACAGTTTGGCTTGGTGAATCTAGCTCCCAAGTATCTGAGAAGGTTGCAGTAAAGCCATTGTTGTGGCCACAGTCTTATCCACTAAGCGGGGAGCTGCTTTTAAGCTCAATCATGTATTTGTCAGGCCTCAATTTTTCCCTTGTTGTTGACCAGAGACTTTAGTTCTTTACCATGCAGCCCTCTCCACAGATTGTCTGAGTAATCTCATGACATGGTGGTTGGCTCCTCTCATGAAGAATGATCCAAAATAAAGTGAGCGTGGGGGGGGGGGGGGCAATGGTAAGATATGTACACATATAATACCTTAATAAAAATAATAAATAAATAAATAAATAAATAAATAAATTAATTAATTAATATAAATAAATAAAGTGAGCATGTACCCAAGACAAAAGCCATAGTCTTTTTACAACCTAATACCAGAAATGACATACCGTCACTTCGGCCATACACTGTAGGTCACACAGACCATCCCTAATAGATCTAAAAGGGGCTTTACAAGTGTGTGAAACACAGGAGGTGGGCATCATTGGGGCCATCCTGGAAGCTGCCTGCTACCAGATACCACTTTCCAAACAGCAAGTGTGCAAAATCAGTGAATGATAATTTTAAAGGCGTGATTTAGAAAATACATGCTATGAGAGGAGAGCATAGCATTGCTGGGCTAGTAAGGAAGGGATCTTGGTTCTGATAGGGCTCCCAGCAAGCCTTGAGGTATGGTTAGAATTTCAACAGGTAAACAGACACTGGGTAAATAGTCCAGTCAAGGGAAGTAACAGGACCAAAGGAAGAGATAATTATTTATAAGACATGCTAAAGGAGCTAAGAAGGCCAGGTAAGTTGCTCTGACAGTCTCCCACCTCTGAGGCCAAATAAATTTTTCAGAAGGGGAGAATAATGAGTTTTCTGCCAAACTTCTGATTTATAACTTTGATATCAGAGACTATGATGCAGTGAATATCATGAAAAACAATATAAGAGACAAAAGTGCAGAAGGAATCCCCAAGACCATGAGTATCAGGGTACCTGTAACTTATAGTACCTATAATAGTCAACAGGGAAATACTTACATTACTATACTTAATGTGTTTAATGCCCTAATGCTTTTAATGAAGCACAGCAGTTTGTCACCAGATGCTAAAAGATAACATTATTTTTCAAATAAAAAAGATCTTGTCAAAAATGAGATTAATAAAATATTAATGAATTTTGATGAACTGTACCCATGTATATTATTTTATAATTAATGACCTACCAATGAAATATCTATTTTCTCATTTAGATCTCTAATTTATTAGTTATGAAATAAACAAAGGGAAAGCATATATCTCTGTTAGAATTACTCCACTTTGGAATCAATGTTTAATGGGGAGATGAGTGTACAGAAGCTGCTGCATTATATCCTCACTGAGGGAACATGAGTTGTTCCAACTCCAGGGTACTCACCATATTTCAAATTTCGTTAGTCCTGCTCTTCACTGTCTGTGCATAGGTGGGGGATATAAAATATACATAACAAAATTTATCATTTTAATTATTGTAAGTGTATAGTAAGTGGGATTAAATGCATTCACATTATTGTTAAGCCATCCAAATACCAAAATTTTTTCATCAATCAAAAATGAAGCTTTATTCCTATCCTATATCATAAAGGACTAATATGCAAATCGACCAAAAGGTGGAATGACTGGTTGCTATGACATGCACTGACCACCAGGGGGCAGACGCTCAATGCAAGAGCTTCCCCCTGGTGGTCAGTGCACCAGAAGTCAGGCTCACGGCTGGTGAGCACAGCAGTGGTGGTGGGAGCCTTGTCGGCCTCCATGGCAGTCAGGCATCCCCCAAGGGCTTCTGGACTGCAAGAGAGCTCAGGATGGGCTGAGGGACCCCCCCCCCCTCCCTCAAGTGCACAAATTTTGTGCACCAGGCCTCTAGTTAAATAATAATGCTCCGTTTCCCCCCTTCCCAAGACCCTAGAAACCACTATTCTACTTTCTGTCTCTATGAATTTGACTATTCCAGGTACTTAATATAAATGGAATCATACAATAGTTATTTTGTGCGTGTGTGTCTGGCTTATTTCATATGGTATAATGTCTTCAAGGTTCATCCATTACCCTTTGTTATCTTAAACATACACTGTCCATGAAAAGAGCTATGTTTATATATTTATATGAGAATAATATGTGTAGTTTCACCTGTTGTCAATATGGAGCATACAAGGATGCCATAGGAAGGTAAGGGCTATAGAGTTTTACTCCTGAACTAGGAATGGAGAAATCCACAAGTAGTAAGCAGAAGCCTGAGGTGAGGAGGGTTATGAGTATTTCCCCTGACATTTTGCTCCAAAATGAGGAGGAAAATCTAGAATCCATTTTCTACTGAAGTGTCTCTATTATTACAAGCATATGGCATGAACCTCCTACAGTCTTATCCATTTCCCTACATTGATGTAAAATTAAATAAAATATTTAGTGTTTAACCTTCAATATGCTTTACTGCTTGTGAAGATCTATGCATATTTTGCTATTAATTGCTTTAGTGTGGGTCCTAGGCAGCAGTGTCATGAACTGATTGTTACATATTTTACAATATTAAAGATGTGTATCTACACTAATAAAAGAGAAATATGCAAATTGACCATACCTCTGCTATGCCCACCAGCCAATCAAGAGCAAGTATGCAAATTAACCCAACAAAGATGGCAGCAGCCATGGAGCTAGATTGAGCAGGAGGCTTGGGTTGCCCCCGGGGATGGAGGAAGCCAAGCTTCCCGCCTTCCCTGGCCTACCCTTGCCTCCACTCAAAGCTACAAAGTTTCAATTATAGAAGATAAATAAATCCCAGATACCTGCTTCCAGCTGGCCCTGGCCTCCATTCAAGGAGGTGCTGAAAAAAAAAGCCCCTCACCCAGGCTGGCCACACCCCCAGTGGGAGGTTTGACCAGCCTGCAAATAGCCATTAGCCCCTCACCCAGGGTGGCCAGGCACCCCATTGGGGACCCCCATCCTGAAGGGCGTGTGGCCAGCCTGAAAATGGCCCTCAGCCCCTCACCCAGGCTGGCCAGGCACCCTGGCGGGATCCCCCACCCTGAATGGGGCTGTGGCCAGCCTGAAAACAGCCCTCAGCTCCTTACCCAGGCTGGTCACTCCCCCATGGAGTAAGAGTCCCTGCTGGGGGTATGGCCAGCCTGCAAACAGCCATCAACCCCTCACCCAGGCTGGCCAGGCACCCCAGCAGGGACCCCCACCCTGAAGAGGCTGTGGTCAGCTTGAAAACAGCCCTCAGCCCCTCACCCAGGCTAGCCATGCCCCACCAGCAGGGACCCTCACCCCATGGGGGCGTGGCCAGCCTGCAAACCACCACAGACCCCTCGCCCAGGCTGCCTCACACCCTAAGGGAACCCCCACCCTGATCTGGGACACCCTTCAGGGCAAACCAGCTGGCCCCCACCCGTGCACCAGGCCTCTATCTATACTAATAAAAGGGTAATATGCTAATTAGACTGGGGGACCTTCCAGGAGACCTTCCAGACGTTCTTCTGGATAAAGCCATGATGGTGGGGCTGAGGTAGGGGCAATTAGAGGCCAAGAGGGGAGGGCAGTTGTGGGTGATCAGGCCAGGATGGGACGGCAGTTGTGGGTGATCAGGCTGATGGGGGGCGGGGCTATTGGGGGTAAGCAGACCAGCAGGGGGGCCAGTTGGGGGGGGAGCAGGTCATCAGTGGGGGTCAGTTGGAGGTGATCAGGACAGCGGGGGGTCAGTTTGGAGTGAGCAGGCCAGCAGGGGGGCAGTTGGGGGCGAGCACACTGGCACAGGGGGCAGTTGGGAGTGATCAGGCTGGCGGGGGGCATTTGGGGGCGAGCAGGCCAGTGGTGGGGGGCAGTTGGGGGTGAGCAGGCCGGCAGGCAGAGTGGTTAGGGGCAATCAGGAAGGCAGGCAGGTGAGCGGTTAGGAGCCAGCAGTCCTGGATTGCAGACAACTGCCGGCTTAGGCCTGATCCCTGTAAACCGGCAGTAGGACATCCTTCCAGGGGTCCCAGATTGGAGAGGGTGCAGGCCGGGCTGAGGGACAACCCCCACCCCGTGCACAAATTTTGTGCAACAGGCCACTAGTATTTATATAATTTCATAACATACTAAGATCATTAAACAATTCATACATGTGTATATGGGTGGGTGTGTATGCACATATACAAAAAGTGACATAAATAAGGAGAATGAGTTTACTAGATAAATATGAAGAAACAATAAGAGTAGTAAATGTCTAAATAAATATCTGATGGATTCTGATGGACAAAATGATCAATATGGTACTGTTCACTGTCTCTGACATCAGAAAATTAGTCAAAGAGGTATGACCTTTACAGTGGATATCACCTTACCTGCTGTGACATATGTAAGATTAGGAGGAGAGGAAAAGCTTTTGGGGGTAGTTTTTTGAAGAGCTAACCTGGATTCCCATATATGATCTTTAAGAGAGTCAAATAAAATATAAAAAAATTCATTTTAAAATTATTTTGGCTGTTGGATTATATTTACACTAGAGGCCTGGTGCATGAAATTCATGCATGGGGGGTGGGGGGTTGTCTCTCAGCCCAGCCTGCACCCTCTCCAATCTGGGACCCCTTAGGGGATGTCTGATTGCCAGTTTAGGCCCCGAACCGGCAGTCGGACAACCCTCTCACAATCCAGGACTGCTAGCTGCTAACTACTCACCTGCCTGCCTGCCTGATTTCCCCTAACCACTCTGCCTGCCAGGCTGATAGCCCCCTAACTGCTCCCCTGCCATCCTGATTGACGCCTAACTGCTCCCCTGCCGGCATGATCCTTCCTAACTGCCCTCCCCTGCCGGCCCAATCACCTCCAACTGCCCTCCCCTGTGTGGCTGAGGGGACTGGGGGACTCTGGCTGGATGAGGCGGGGCTGAAAGACTGGGGTACTGAGGCTAGATAAGGTGGAGCTGAGGGGACTGGGGGACTCCGGCTGGATGAGGCACGCAGAACCTGTCCCCCTTCCTCCCAGCGAGGCTGAGGGGACTGGGGGACTCAGCTGGATGAGGCAGGGCTGAGGGGGCTGGGGGACTCCAGCTGAATGAGGCGGGTTTGAGGGGACTGGGCACCACCATCTTGTGGCTGTGGGTGCTGCCATCTTGTGAGGGTGTGGCAGTCAATTTGCATAGTCCTCTCTTTATTAGATAGGATGCAATCACATGCAGAGGTAAGATCATGTGTAGCCCTACCTTTTATCAGGGTTACAAATTACACTTTCACTTTTTTTTCTCTCCATCATCATTATTGAGTAATTGATACAAGCTGCAAAACAGATAATCTTGAAACCTTAGTAACAATGTATATAAATTTTCTAGGTGGATTGTGAAGTTCTCCCTTTAGTGATCCAGGAAGCTTGATTTCCTTCATCTGTGGCACTTCCATCTCCAGTCCTGTCTTCCAAGGCTGACATGACAGGGAAGAAATGGATGGAGGAAATATACTTCTACTTCTTTTAACTTCCTTGGGCAGAAAGTGATTTTTAGCATTTCTGATCACAGTCCATTGTCTCCCAAAAATGCAAAAGAGGATGGGAAATGCAGGAAAACACATGGATATTAATTAAACATCAAGTGTCTCTGCCATGACCATGATATTATCCTTGGGTTACACAACAGGAAGAGAGACTGTACTTTCCTTTTAGGACTTATGGTCTATATATATGACACCCTTGTATTTGAATACGCACAGGATAACAAAAAAAAACAAACATGAAAAATACAAAATGTTGTACATATTCTACTCCTTATTTGCAATTCCAAATTCCAAAATGCTCTGGAAAACAAAGGTGGTTTTTTTGTTTTCCAATAGTAGTTCAATAGGAAAAACTGACTTTAACTAAAGTGAGACTATTTATAAGGACATCTGAACCTAAGGTCTTTTTTAATTTAAGGGATTGAAAACCTGAATAAAAATGTGTGTTAATTAATAGTAAGAGTAGGGGAGACAACCAAGATGGCGGCACAGGTAAACACCTGAACTTGCTGCTGTGCATAACCATATCAAAACTACAACTAAAAGACAAAACAGCTATCATCCAGAACCATGGGAAGGCTGGCTCAGTGGAAATGCTACAACTAGAAGGAAAGAGAAAAGAGCATTGAGTCTGGTAGGAGGAGTAGAGGTGTGGCAGTGTAGAGCCATGGAGGCATGTGCAAAAGGGGCTGGCAACTGGGTACGCTGTTGTCTTTTTCAATCAGGAGGGAGATACAAGCTCCCGACTGCTCTGAACTCCAGTTCCAGGTGAGACTCTGGGGACCCAGACTCATATGGGGAGAAATTGGACTGTATGGCATCAGGCTGGAACACGATGGTGGCTTTCTCTCAGGGGTGCTTGCAACAATCATTGTTCCTGCATGGTGCCATGGGACACAGAGACTGGGGGTCTCTTCGGGGCAGGGCTGACGGGCAGCCACTGCTGTTTGCTCCACTCTGGTGATTCCCTGAGACCCTGCCCCACCCAATTTACAACCGCACCCAAGCTGTGCACAGAGGCTTTTGCATATGAATGGACTGGCCTTTCATAATCTAAAACCTAACCAATTGCAACTGGGTCAGAGAGCCCCAGAGCTTCCAAAAGAAGGTCCAAGGCTCCACAGCAGCTTGCATTGCTTCACAGCTGAGCTTCATCTGAGCACCTCCAAATCCCAAACAAAGAGGAGGAATCTGCAGATCTCTCTGTAGTTCCTGCTGGGTGGCCTCATGCAGTGGCTGACTTTGCACCTCCTTGGAGATCAAAGAGCCAGTGTACCCAGTGGTCAGAGTGAGACCATCCAGATTACAACTCTTCACATCCATAAGGGACACACTCAGGGGGCAGACTTAGTGAGTGCCAAAGCCCCATTGAAGCAAGTCCTGCCCCATAAGGGTGTCTCCAGCACAGAAGTTCCCCCATGGTAGACACAACTGGTCCTCACAGATAATTGGCCTGCAGATCAATTCCTCCCAGTGATACCAACAGCAATCAAGGCTTAACTAGTTGGGGGAAAAGATGGCTACTGGCAGGAAGGTAGGGAGGGAGAGTGTGTGAGAGAGTGAGGGAGCAATAGAGGTGTGTGTGGACCTGAGTGGGTGTGTGTTTGAGTGAAATAGGAACAGTTAGACCCTGCAGGTCCTCCAAGGGGCTGCCAATCCAGGCAGTCTTAGACGGCAAAACTCTGCTGCCGCCACAAACACTCCGGGGAGAACACCAGCAGCACAGAGACCACGTCATCTTGAAAACCATAACTGCTTGAGACTAGGATACTAGCCTCGCCACCACCCAGTCTGGTCTCTGTAGCAAACTTGGACCCTACAGCTGCTCTGGTAGAAGACCTATGACCACAGCTGCAGACTCCAAGACTCCAGGTACCCTGGCTGCAGATTTCTGTGAGTCACAAAGCCAATCCCCCTCTCCCACCACCCCCATGAGAGCAGATAGAAACTGCCAGACCCCAGCCGCGCAATAGGGCTTTCTGCACACACACAGCAGTGGCAGCTCTACCTGACTTTAAGCCTTGGTATCGGACACGGGAAGTTTGTTTCCCGCAAGCAGGCTCCGCGCCAAGGCAGGGAGACTGCTGAAGTTGACCCTAAGTGCACATCTTTGGGGAGATTGTTTGCTGCTACCAGATCCCACACCCACGCAGGGCAGGGAAAAAGTGCTGAATTTGAGCCTGGACTTGCGAACTAGGGGAAGTTTGTTTCCCCGTGAGCAGGCTCCACATCAAGGCAAGGAGACTGCTGAATTTGACCCTATAGTCTTGCTGGATAGAGTATTCTTGGATTCAGAACCATGCTTTGCATCACTTTGTATATCTCCTTCCATTCCCTTCTAGCTTGATGTGTTTCTGTTGAGGAATCACTTGTTAATCTAATGGGGGATCCTTTGTAGGTAACTCTCTGTCTCTCTCTTGTGGCCTTTAATATTCTCTCTTTGTCGTTAACATTTGCCATTGTAATTATGATGTGTCTTGGTGTGGGTCTTTTGGGATTCATCTTGCTTGGGACTCTCTGTACTTGTGTAACTTTTTTCTTCCCCATATCAGGAAAGTTTTCTGTCATTATTTCTTCAAAAAATTTTCTAATCCTTGCTGCTCATCTTGTCCTTCTGGCAGTCCTGTTATATGTATGTTACTTTGTTTTGTGTTGTCCCAAAGCTCCCTTAGTCACTCCTCCTGCTTTTTAATTTTTTTCTCTAGTTGCTGTTCAGATTGGGCTTATTTTTTTTTTTACTTTATCTTCTAATTCACTAATTCAGTTATCTGCTTCTTCCAGTGTACTGTTGAAGCCTTCCATGGTGTTTTTGATTGTAGCTATACCATTTTTCATGTCTTCTTGATTTTTGCATAGGTTGTTGATTTTCTCATCCAGCCGGTGTATGAACAGTATGACCATTACTCTGAATTCTTTTTCTGTCATGTTGTATGCTTCCATTTCACTTATTTCCTATCTTGGCGATCCCTCCTTTTCTTTCCTCTGGGGATTGTTTATTTGTCTCCCCATTCTGACTATCACCAGAGGGTTCAAATGTTGAGTTGCGGGGGCCTGGGCCATGTGCAGTGGGAGTTTTGCACCCCCCCAAGTGTCACTGAAGAGCTCTGACACCACGACGTGTGGCTGCTAATCCTAAATGACTCACTGCAGCAGATGGACTTACCTGACATCTTCAGAACATTTCACCCCAAAGCCGTGGTATACATCCTTCTCAAATGCACATGGGACATTTTCAAAAATAGACCACATATTGGGTCACAAGCAAAGTCTCCCCAAAATCAAGAAGATTGAAATCATACCAAGCATCTTCTCAGACCACAATGACATAATATTAGAAATAAACTACAATAAAAACAATCTAAAACACTCAAACACTTGGAAGTTGAATAGCATGTTATTAAATATTGATTGGGACACCAATGAGATCAAAGAAGAAATTAAAAACATCTTGGAAATTAAAGACAATAAAAACACAACAACCCAAAACCTATGGGACACAATGAAAGCAGTCCTAAGAGGGAAGTTTATAGCTCTACAGGCCTACCTAAAAAACAAGAGAAAATGGTACTAAATCATCTAACTCTACAACTCAAAGAATTAGAAAGAGAGCAATAAGAAAAGCCCAGAGTGAGCAGAAGGAAGGAGATAATAAAGATCAGGGCAGGAATAAATGACATAGAGACCTAAAAAACAATACAAAAGATCAATGAAACCAAGAGCTGGTTCTTTGAAAGGATAAACAAGATTGATGAACCTTTAGCCAGGCTAACCAAGAAGCAAAGAGAGAGGACCCAAATAAACAAAATCAGAAATAAAAGAGGTGAAATAACAACGGACCCCATAGAAAAACAAAGGATTGTTAAAAAATACTATGAACAACTCTATTCCAACAAACTAGACAATCTGGAGGAAATGGACATATTCCTAGAAAAATACAACCTTCCAAAACTCAATCAGGAAGAATCTAAAAATCTCAATAGGCTGATAACTATGGAAGAAATTGAAGCAGTCATCAGAAAACTTCAAGCAAACAAAAGTCCGGGGCCATACAGCTTCACAGGGGAGTTTTACCAAACCTTCAAGGAAGAACTAAAACCTATCTTCCTCAGACAATTCCAAAAAAATTCAAGAGGAAGCTACACTTCCAAGCTCATTCTATGAAGCCAGCATCACCCTAATACCAAAACCAGATAAAGACAACACAATGAAAGAGAATTACAGGCCAATATCCCTCATGAACATAGATGCCAAAATCCTCAACAAAATTCTAGCAAATCAGATCCAGCAGTACATCAGAAAGATCATACACTATGACCAAGTAGGATTTATCCCAGGGATGCAAGGATGGTACAATATCCACAAATCAATAAATGTGATACATCACATAAACAAACTGAGGGAGAAAAATCACATAGTCATATCAATTGACACAGGAAAAGCATTTGACAAAATCCAACACTCATTTTTGATAAAAACTCTCAGCAAGATGGGAATAGAAGGATCATACCTCAACATATTAAAAGCCAAATATGACAAACCCACAGCGAACACCATACTCAATGGGCTAAAACTAAAACCATTTCCCCTAAGAACAAGAACAAGACAGGGATGCCCACTATCACCACTCCTGTTCAACATAGTACTAGAAGTACTAGCCATTGCTATCAGAAAAGAAGAATAAATAAAAGCCATCAAAATTGGAAAAGAAGAAGTAAAACTGTCCTTATTCGCAGATGACATGATACTGTACATAGAAAACCCTAAAGACTCCATCAAAAAATTATTAGACTTAATAAATGAATTCGATAAGGTAGCAGGATACAAAATTAACTCCAAGAAATCTATGGCATATCTATACAATATAGTGAATTTATAGAAAGGGAGATCCCATTTACCATCGCACCAAAAAAATTAAGATACCTAGGAATAAATTTAACTAAGGAGGTAAAAGACCTATATGCAAAAAAATTTAGGACACTGAAAAAAGAGATAAAGGAAGACATAAACAGATGGAAGAACATTCCGTGTTCATGGATTGGTAGAATCAACATCATCAAAATGTCCATACTACCCTAAGCAATCTATAGGTTCAATGCAATCCCCATTAAAATACCAATGGCATTATTTCACAGACCTAGAAAGAACTCTCCAAAAATTCATCTGGAATAAAAAAAGACCCCGAATAGCTTCAGCAATCCTGATAAAGAAGAACAAAGTAGGTAGGATCTCAATACCAGATATCAAGCTGTATTACAAAGCCACTGTTCTCAAAACAGCCTGGTACTGGCACAAGAACAGACATGTAGATCAATGGAATAGAATAGAGAACCCAGAAATCAACCCAAATCACTATGTCCAATTAATATTCGACAAAGGAGGCATGAACATACAATGGAGTCAAGACAGTCTCTTCAATAAATGGTGTTGGGAAAATTGGACAGATACATGCAAAAAAATGAAACTAGACCACCAACTTACACCATACACAAAAATAAACTCAAAATGGATCAAGGACTTAAACATAAGATGGGAAACCATAAAAATACTAGAGGACTCCACAGGCAGCGAAATCTCAGACATATGCCGAAGGAACTTCTTCACTGATACTGCCCCTAGGGCAGTGGAAGCCAAAGAGAAAATAAACAAATGGGACTACATCAAAATAAAAAGCTTTTGCACAGCAAAAGAAACCATCAACAAAACATGGGAGAACATATTTGCCAATGTTATCACCGATAAGGGTATAATCTCCAATATTTACAGGGAACTCATACAGCTTAACAAAAGGAAAATAAACAACCATTTCAAAAAATGGGAAACGGACCTAAATAGAAACTTTTCGAAAGAATACAGAAGGAAGGCCCAGAAACCTATGAAAACATGCTCAAAGTCACTAATTATCTGAGAGATGCAAATCAAAACGACAATGAGGTACCATCTCACACCTGTCAGAATGGCTATCATAACAAATCAACAAACGACAAGTGCTGGTGAGGATGCGGAGCAAAAGGAACCTTGTACTGCTGGTGGGAATGCAAACTAGTGCAGCCACTGTGGAGAACAGTATGGAGTTTCCTCAAAAAACTAAAAATGGAACTCCCATTTGACCCAGTGATCCCACTTCTAGGAATATATCCCAAGAAGCTGGAAACATCCATCAATCAGAAAGGATATATGCAACCCTATATTCATAGCAGCACAATTTACAATAGCTAAGATCTGGAAACAGCCTAAGTGTCCATCAGCAGATGAGTGGATTAAAAAACTGTGGTACATCTACACAATGGAATACTATACTGCACTAAAAACGAAGGAATTCCTACCATTTGCAACAACATGGATGGAAGTGGAGAGCATTATACTAAGTGAAATAAGTCAGTCAGAGATAAATATCACATGATCTCACTCATCTATGGGAAATATTGAACAACATAAACTGATGAACAAAAACAAATCCGGAGACAGGGAAGCATTGATCAGACTGTCGAACCTCAGAGGAAAGGTAGGGGAGGGTGGTGGTAAGGAGGAGAGATCAACCAAAGGACTTGTATGCATGCATATAAGCCTAACCGGTGGTCACAGACAACAGGGGGGCGGGGGCATGAGTGGGAGGTTTTGGGAAGGTAATGAGGGGATGAGGACAAATATGTAATACCTTAATCAATAAATAAATTAAAAAAAACAACAAAGGCTTAACTACAACAAGACTGTGCACACAGCCCACAAAGGGGTGCACCAAGAGTGTCCACCTCAGGTAACTGGGGGAGGCTGAGCCACTGGGCCCTATAGGACACCTAGCACACAAAGCCATTCTATCAACACAGAGAAGCAGCCAAAATGTGGAGACAAAGAAATAGGTCACAAATGAAAGAAATGGAGGAAAACAAACTACTGGATATAAAGTTCAAAACCACAGTTATAAGGTTTTTCAAGAATCTTCTAGAAACTGCCAATAAATTTAGTGAGATCCTCAAGGATATGAAAAAGGACCAACTAGAAATTAAGCCTACACTGACTGAAATAAAGAATAATATACAGAGATCCAACAGCAGCCTAGAGGATCGCAAGAATCAAGTCAAAGATTTGAAATAGAAAGAAGCAAAAGACACCCAACCTGAAAAGCAAAAAGAAAAAAGAATCAAAAAATATGAAATAGTGCAAGGAGCCTCTGGGACAACTTCAAAAGTACCAACATCCGAATTATATGGTTGCCAGAAGAAGAGAGAGAGCAAGATATTGAAAACCTATTTGAAGAAATAATGACAGAAAACTTCTCCTACCTGGTGAAAGAAATAGACTTACAAGTCCAGGAAGTGTAGAGAACCCCAAACAAGAGGAATCCAAAGAGGACCACACCAAGACACATCATAATTAAAATGTCAGGGGCAAAAGACAAAGAGAGAATATTAAAAGCAGCAAGAGAAAAACAGTTAATTACCTACAAGGGAGTACCCATAGGACTATCAGCTGATTTCTCAACAGAAACTATGCAGGCCAGAAGGGAATGGCAAGAAATATTCAAAGTGATGAGTAGCAAGAACCTACAACCAAGATTACTCTACCCAGCAAAGCTATCATTTAGAATTGAAGGTCAGAGAAAGAGCTTCACAGACAAGAAAAAGCTAAAGGAGTTCATCACCACCAAACCGGGATTATATGAAATGCTGAAGGGTATCCTTTAAGAAGAGGAATAAGAAAAAAGTAAAGATAAAAATTATGAACAACAAAGTGACAACAAATACATATCTATCAACAAGTGAATCTAGAATTCAAGTGAATAAAAAAGTCTGATGAACACAATAAACTGGTGAATATAATAAAATCAGGGGCATAGAAAGGGAGTGGACTGACAGTTCTCTGGGGGAAAGGGTGTGGGGGTGTAGGAAGAGTCTGGACAAAAATCTTACACCTATGGACAAGGAAAATGGGGCAGGGGGTGGGGTGGGAATTAAAAAATAGTAAGAGTAGGAACTAAATTGGAGTAGTGGTTTATATATATACTAGAGCCCTGGTGCACGAAATTCATGCACGGAGGGGGGGGGGTGTCCCCCAGCCCAGCTTGCACCCTCTCCAATCTGGAATCCCTCTCACAATCCAGGACTTCTGGCTCTTAACCACTCACCTGTCTGCCTGCCTGACTGCCCCCTAACCACTCCCCTGCCAGCCTGATCAATGCCTAACTGCTCCCCTGCTGGCCTGGTTACCCCTAACTGCCCTCCCCTGCCATCCAGGCTGCCCCTAACTGTGTTCCCTTGCAGGCCTGGTCGCTCCCAACTGCCCTCCCCTGCTGGCCCAGTCACCCCTAACTGCCCTCTCTTGCCAGCCTGGTCACCCCCACCTGCCCTCCCCTGCAGGCCTGGTCCCCCCCACTGGCCTCCTCTGCAGGCTTGGGTCCTCCCCAACTGGCCTCCCCTGCAGGCCTGGTTGCCCCCAACTGCCCTCCTCTGCCAGCCCGGTCACCCCTAACTGCCCTCCCCTGCAAGCCTGATTGCCCCTAACTGGCCTCCCTTGCAGGCCTGGTCCCCTCCCAACTACCCTCTCCTGCTGGCCATCTTGTGGCAGGCCATCTTGTTGTCCACATGGGGGCCGCAATCTTTGACCACATGGGGGAGGCCATCTTGTGTGTTGGAGTGACGGTCAATTGCATACTACTCTTTTATTAGATAGGATTCTATTTGTCCCTAAGCATTCAGTCATCTGCCATGCTTTCAGCCAACATTTTCTGATAATTCCCTGTGTAAGAGCTATTGTTTTAAGTGCTTGCATTTTTTAGTTTACTTAATGTTCTCAAAAAATCCTTTGTGCTAAGTATTATTATTATCTACATTTAATAGACAGGGAAACAAAGTACCAGTAAGTTTAGATAAGGTCACCTAGCTAAAATAAAATCCAGACAGACTTACTCCAGAGCCCTTTTCTCAGCTACTACACTACATTCCTCCCACATAATATTTAAAATCACATTAGAAAAAAATAATTATGTTACTAATCAAAATGGTAGTATAGGAGTTTTCCACAGTCTCCTTGCCAAATTACAATGATTTTGAGAATCACCCAAAGACAAGAGTTCCTCTGTGGAAGCCTGGGAGTCCAGTAGAGAAGTCCTAGCACATCATTGAACAAAAACACAATCTGAGAGTGGGTACATTGAAGAGGATAAGAGGAATAGTTTATTTTACCTGTCACCCCTCTCCCAAGGCAGTACAGCTTAATTCCAATACAGACCTTCTCTGCCTATGCTTTCTATCCAGGGGAAGAGAGAGCAAGTGAGTGAGCATCCAGCATCTCTAATTGTTCAGCATTCTAACAAGGAAGCACATTTCTTTCTCACCCCATCTAGAATATTGAGATGTCACTGGGATCAGTGAGCAGCTGGAAGAACAATAGTCTGGGTTCAGAATGAAATATAGCAAAGGGACATGGATGCTACTAAGTGCTTCATGGACTCCATCAGGAAGCCTGACTATAAGCAGGGGGGAGTGGAGCATACACCTGTGGATCCCTCCAATGTTGTAAGCACCTGCATGCTTGCACACGAGAAGGCATAAAATCTTAACAATTTTCATCCAAGGAACAAGGAGTATGGAGCAAGTATACCCACTGAAAAGGTCCAAAAAAGCCTCAGAATCCCTAGCAAGGCTGACAGAAGGCATTTCTCTCCTGAAGCCAGTCAATAAAGACTGGAGGAGGTGACTACTTCTACAAATGCAAAGACAGCAACACAAAATTGCAAGGAGCATGACAAATCAAGAAAAACACCACCAAAGGAGACACAATAATTTTCTAGTAATCAGTCCCAAAGAAATAAAGATCTGTAATTTGCTTGACTGAAAATTCAAAATACTTGTTTTAATGAAACTCAGGATAAATTCCTAGAAACATACAACCTAGCAAGACTAAGTCATGAAGAAATAAAAGATCTGAACAGACCAATTACTAGTAAAGAGATTGAATCAGTAGTCAGGAACCTCCCAACAAATAAAAGTCCTGGAGCGATTGTTCTATTAATTAATTCTACCAAATATTTAAAGGAGAACTAAAACCAATTCTTCTCAAACTCTTACAAAAATAGAAGAGAGGAGAACACTTCCAAACATATTTTATAAGGCCAGCCAAACCCTGACACCAAAGCCAAACAAGGCCACTACATAGAAAGAAAATTGCATGTCAATATCCCTAATGAACATAGATGTAAAATCCTCAACAAAATACTAGCAAACTGAATTCAACAATACACAAAAGTATCTTAAATCATGATCAAATGGAATTTATTCTAGGGATGCAAGAGTAGTTCAACAACCACAAATCAATCAATGTGATATAGTTCATAAACAAAATGAATCATAAACCTGTATGATCATCTTAATCAATGCAGAAAAAGCACTTGACAAAATTCAACACTCTTTCATGATAAAAAAAAAAACTATGAAAAAAAGAACCCACCCCAATATAATAAATGCTATATATGAAAACCCACAGACATAATGGTGAAAGACTGAAAGCTTTTCCTCTAAGATCAAGAACAAAACAAGGGTGTCCACTCGTATCACTTCTATTCATTCAAGTACTGGAAGCCATAGCCAGAATAATTAAGAAAGAAAATGAAGTAAAAGGCATCCAAATTGGTAAGGAAGAAATAAAGTTTCTGTTTGCAGATATTTTATATATAGAAAACCTTAAAGACTTCACCAAAAACCTGTTAGAATTAATAAATCAATTAAGTAAGAATGCAAACTACGAAATCAACATACAAAAATTAGCTGTGTTTCTACACCCAAATAATGAACTATTTAAAAGAGAATTAAAGAAGACAATTTCATTTATAGTTGCATCAAACAGTAAAATATTTAGGAATAAATTTAACCAAGAAGGTGAAAGCTCTGTAAACTGTATTATCACATTGATGAAAGGAATTGCAGAAGGTACAACTAAATGAAAAGCTATCCTATGTATACTGATTAGAAAAAAATGAATATTATTAAAATGTCTATACTATACAAAGCTATATAATAGATTCAATGCAATTCCAAATATATTACAAAATTATAGTAATCAAAACAATACATAATTGACATAAAAACAGACACATAGACCAATAGAAGAGAATAAAGAGCACAGAAATAAACTCTTAAATTATGGTTGACTATTTCTTGAGAAGGCACCAAGAAAGCACAATGAGAATTGTTTCATCAATAAATGGTGTTAGGAAAAGCTGAGAGTCTATATGCAAAAGAATGAAATTAACATAATATATAAAAATCAACTCAATATTGATTAAAGACTTAAATATAAAGACCTGAAAGAAAATAGAGGGGTAATTTGACACAAAAACAAAGGCAACATAAGAAAAAAAAAAGTGAGACTACATCAAACTAAAAAGCTTCAGTACAGAAAAAAATCCAAAAAAATTAAAAAAAAAATCCAAAAAATGGAATGTGAGAAAATATTTGCAAATCATATATCTGATAAATGGTTAATATCCAAAATATATAAGGAACTCATAACTCATAGCAAAAATTAAAACCTAATTTTAAAAATGGGCAAAGGACCTGAATAGACATTTTTTCCAAAGAAAGTATACAGATGGCTAACAAATATGTGAAAAGATGCTCAACATATTTTCTAATCTTCAAGAAAATGCAAATCTACACCACAATGATATGTCACCTCATACCTGTTAGGATGGCTATTATTAAAAAGATAAGAGATGAGGGAGGAGTGGGTGGGTGGGAAGAGATCAACCAAAGAACTTGCATGCATATATGCATAACCCATGGACACAGACAATAGGGTGGTGAAGGCCTGGGGTGGGGGGTGGGGGATGGGGTGGGCAAAAGGGGTCAATGGTGGAGAAAGGGGAAATATGTAATACCTTCAACAATAAGTATTTTTTAAAAAGACAATAGATAAAAAATGTTGGCAAGGATGTGGAGAAAACCCTTTTACACTATTGGTGGAAATGTAAATTGGTGCAACCACTAGGTAAAACAGTATGGAGGTTCCTCAAAAAATAAAAGTAGAACTATCATGTGAGCCAGAAAATCACTATCTCAAAGAGATATCTATACTTTCATGTTCATTGCAGCATTATTCACATAGCCAAGATATGGAAATCATCTAAATGTTCATCAACAAATGAATAGATAAAAATGTGCTATAAATATGTTCAATGGAATATTACTTAACCCTAAAAAATGAAGGAAATTCTGCCAATTGTGACAACATGGATGAACCTTAAGGGACTTATACTGAATGAAGATTCAGACAGAAAGATACAAATACTATATGGTATTATTTATATCTGACATATGAGTATATATTTGGAATCCTAGAAGCAGAGAATAGAATATTGGTTGCTAGGAGCTTGGGGGTAGGGGAAATAAGGAGAGGTGGTTGAAGTATACAAAATTAAGTTATATAATGAGTAAGTTCTGAGGATCTAAAGTACAGCATGGTCACTCTAGTTAATAACACTGTATTTTATACTTCAAATTTACTAATAGAATAACTCTGAAGTGTTCTCACACAAACACACCCCAAAATAAGATTAGATAATTATGTGAGTTGATAGATATGTTAATGTTTTGATTGTGGGAATAACTGCAAAATGTATACTTATACCAGATCATTTCATTGAACACTTTCAATATAATACCATTTTATTTCTCAATGTTATATCTCAGTAAAATTGGTAAGAGACCTTCCTGACTCTGCATGGCACCCTGTACTTCCACCATCATAACACTTACCTCATAGATAGTCTTCATTTAACAAATATCTTCTGAAAGTATGGAAGTAGAGCATTAAACAAAACAGACTAAATTGTTAGGATTGTCTAATATTTGTTTGTGATTTTATGCAGGTCTTGCAGTGTCAGGATGGCAGAAACACAATCTTTCCTATTAGCATCTCAATCTTCAACATCTACCACTGGATTTGACACATAATAGGCTCTTAATAATTATTTGTTCAATGAATATTATTGAATAAAAAATTACTTTAGCATATAATAGCATACAACAAAAAAACACCTTCATTCTTAATTAAAAATTACTCTCTTTAGTTAAATTTTGCTATTGTCATAAACCAGTGAACACTGAAAACACCTATTTCTTTATCAGAAAAATTCAAATACCTCTGAATTTTTATGAACTTGGATTCTGCATCAAAGGAAAAAGTGTATGAGGAGTATAGTTAAAGAAAATGTACTTTGTATCTTTAATTCTCCTCACTTCTCAGAAATAAGCCTTGCAACAGCCAGCACACAGTTATGACAGGATATCTAAACAAACAAATATTACTTTCTTTGCATACAAATTGCATGACACCACATGGAAAAACTTTTCTATACCCAAGTCCAGATGTCACCAAAGCCAAGTGTTAACAGAGAAAATATGCTTTAGGACTTGGATGATTCATGTATCTGATAGATTTTAGATCCCAATCTTTCTGTGGTTGTTCCTCCAGGGATGAAGTCAGAAACTCCCAGAAGACACCCAGCCAGAGCCCTGAAATGAAGAGAGCTAGACAGCATCCTTTTCTTATAACTAGAACTCTCTTTAACACCCACCAGTTAATGGCCTTCCCTCAGGGAACCTATTTCCAAACACCATGTGAAAAATATAACACAGTCATTATGTTACATACTAGAGGCCCAGTGCATGAATTCATGCACCAGTGGGGTCCCTCAGCCTGGCCTGTGGGATCAGGCCGAAACTGGCTTTCTGACATCCCCTGAGGGTCCCGGATTGTGAGGGGATGCAGGAAAGGCCCAGGGATGCCACCGGTGCACAATCAGGGCCTGGGAGGGATGATCGGGGCCTGGGAGGGACACAGGAGGTTGGACAGCCCGGGAGGAACCATGGGAGGGCTCCAGGGCATATCTGGCCCACTTTGCTCAGTCCCGATGGGCCAGACCCCAACAGCAAGCTAACTTACCAGTCAGAGTGTCTGCCCCCTAGTGGTCAATGCACGCCATAGCAAACGGTTGAGTGACCTTAGCATACCATTAACATATTACACTTTGATTGGTTGAACGGATGACCAGACAATGGGACACTTAGCATATTAGGCTTTTATTATATAGGATATGTCAGCTGTATGTCAGCCCACACAAAGGCTTACCCACACTTCTCTCATTTTTCACTTTAACTCTAGCTTTCACTTTTTATTTTCCCTGATTTGCCTCCTACCATTCTTGTTTAATGGACTCCCTGTAAGCTTTACATGGAAATTATTAAACCCAGGATAAAAACTGATTACTAAGATTTATGAGGTTATGATTTATTCACCTCTCAAGGAAAGAGGCAACATGTCACATTTTGAAAGGTTGTACCATCAAGTTATTCTATACTTATATATCATAAAGTTGTTTTCTTGAAGATCAGCTAAGTGACCAACTTAAAGATGAGGCTAATTCATTCTAAGCAGACATTTTGAACAAGAGTATTTTAGAAGTCAGTGTGCTTGTTTGCCACTGAGGACATTGTCAGTGGAAAAGAAATTCAACAGTGTAATTACTTTGACTCCATGTTACATAACTTTTTAACAGTCATTTGAGCCAGTGTTCTCCCCTAAACTTTACTTATGGTCCAGTGTGGGCCTCACTCAGAAATGGGAAAGGTGGGCAGGCCTAGTGCCACCGAGGACATTACCTTTTCTGAAGGTCCTTCTGCCTTCCAACCATCTCTTGCTTTGGAGATGGCTCCTGATACCTCTCAAATCAAGGTAAGAGGCCAAAGGTTAGCTCACCTTCCCTCTTGCTTGCAGAGCTGAGGCCCTCTTTCCCAGAGTCTCCCTGCTTCTCTTGGCAAAATTCTCTAGGCCAGATCCTCAGATGAGAAGGAGGTGGCTAGAGGGGCTTCTGCCAGGGAAACAGGAAGAAGGAATGGTCTCTCCACTGCTTGGACTTAAGTTTTAAGCCAGGGGTAGGCCCACCTGTTCATGGCATTGGGTCCTACTCAAGAAGAGCCCCTGCTGGTCTCAGGTCCTCTATCTCTTCCTCTTTCAGAGCAACTCACAGCCTTGTCCTGGTACAGAGCTCTTGGGAAAAGGGGGAGAATCCAGGCACTGTTCCCTGCTCAGCTCCTGGTCATGGAGACCAGGCTGGACTGAGAGGTTTATCAAAGGAATAAAGTCCTGTCTATTCACACACACATACACATGCGGGCGTGTGCATGCACACACACACACACACACACACACACACACAACACAGCACAAAAAAAAACCATAGTTTTTGTTTTTTCTGTCTTTAGCAATCTATAGGTTACAAACTTATTTGGCTATTTGTTTTTAATACATCTTACCAAGTTTACGTGTTTCTCAGCCTAGTCGCTTATTTACTATCTATACTTAAAATATCCTATGAATTCTGTCCTCTATCTTATAGGCCCAGATTTCTATCTATGAATTTTGTCCATTCTATTTGTTTTTCTAGACTTTACAGAAAACTTAAATATTTGCAAAATACATGTTACATAAAATACATATGGATATAGAAAACATATTATGTATCATATATACCAATGAAAATATGTAGAATTAAATGGTCTATGAATACTTGGAAGATGACTGAATTATTAAAAGTAGGTCTTACCCTATTTTTAATCTACAGTTCACAGTATTTAGCAGGCATTCAATTAGTGTAGCTCTACCAAACTGATATTTGCTGCCCAATATTTGATTCTTTAATAATATAGGTCATTTTCATTGAATTCTAGCCACAGCCACCAGCCTACTTGACTTTCAGGTTTTTTTTTATAAGTTTACCAAATAGTTTCTTGTATTTCAGGCAAGATTTGTCAAGGAAATCCTTGTCCACTACAGCAGTGATGTCAAGAAGATTTCCAAGTCCAAAAAGAATATTTTCTCTAACCACCTCTAGATGTCATGGCTTCAACTTTTTGTCCCACACAACAGCACCCATATCCGATGCTCTAATCTGCACAGACAGCAGCTGGTACCACAGCAACTACTCCTCTACTCAGGCACTCAGCAATACAATTACACCCCTCCTTACTAAACATCTACTATGGGCTAAGTGCTATGCAAGATAAACAGACACTTACAGTATAGTAAGGAAACAGATAAATTATTAATAATAATTATAACAAAGTGTTAATTGCTGAAAACAAAGTTGAACCCTCCCCAAACTGGGAAGTTCAAAATCTGACTACATGAAATCAAAATCATGACTTATGTCCATTTCTTTTCTTTTTTATTAAAGTATAGTTGACAAATAACATCATATTGAGTCATATCCATTTCTGACTGTTGACATTAAAGTATTTTCAGTCTTTTATAGTAGAAAAGAGATGTAAGAAACCTCAAAGATGATAAACTATTTTCAGTGCATAAACAGAAATAAGAGTGTCGGGATAAGTATAAAACATGGGGCTACTGGTCAACCTTTTTCTTTATGCTCTTTTCAAAACTTTCCAGTAGTGTGTATTACTCCATCTCAGCCAATGCTTATACTGGAAAAACAATCTGAATCCCTACTGAGTGATCACAAATGGAGTCCCTACTCAGATGTTAATGGTTGGTAGTCTAAAACATCATAATACTGGAGGATTTGCATACTAACAGATCACTCTTAGAAACAAAAGCCTTAACCCATATGAATCACTAATTTAAGAGTATCAAACAGTATATGAGTTTTACCTCTAAATCTGAATGTTTTGCCCTGATTTGTTCACATTAAAATACTTGGACATTCACCAACTCCATCCAGATGATGCTCTGGTCTGAGCCACATGCATTCAGAACCAAATCATTTAGTAGACCACAGTTGTTAATCTAAACATTTGCGATATAGAATTCACAATAACAAAATAAAAATTATTACTTTATGTGAAACTACTACTATAGAAATTATGGTGACCACAGGAAAATTACTCTAGTGATATTTTTAAAAAACATGGCCTGAACCATGTTTATGCTTTCTGATTAGCCTTTTCACAAGAAAACTTAAGGCTATGATAAGGCAACTTTTAAAGAAATATATTCATATACTCATATCCTTAACTGAGTATAATCCTTACTTGTATAAGATTTCAACCTTTAAACAGCAATATTCCAGACTGGCAGCACACAGATAGTGTGTGATTCATGCAACAGCTTCTAAGAAAAAAAAAAAAAAAAAAAAAAAACCTAATCAAATAAACTCAACAAGAAACTAATGGAGTGAAAAACACATTTTGATTTCTAGAGCAGAGCCTTCCAAGTGCCACTCAGATTAGAAGTTGTACTATCTGAGGTTTTACAGATCACCCAAAGCCAGAGTTATCTTCTAGAATAAAGTGGGGAGAAGCTATCCAATTACACCCCTGGAACATCCAAAGCCTGAACTTGGATTCTGAAAGCTGAGCTCATGGGTGACGTGGATGGGTCAGAATCCTCAAAACAGGAACATGGAGGCAACCAGAGACAACTTTTTAGTAAAGTCAGAATTTTACAAGTCTAAATCAAGCATCAGATCAAAAACTTGGTCACAGAGGTGAAAAAATTTCACAAGATGTTGGGATGGCCCTCCAATGACCAAGATGGGAGCAGGGAAGATTTGTTGGAGGAAAACTGAAACTCCCTGACTTGCCTCTTCAAAGTGTTCATAACCTCACTGTATGGGGCAAAAAACAAGGCAAGACAGAACAGATTGAAACAGACAAAGCTCTTCTAAGCAGTTGTGCAGCATACACTTTAAGAAAAAAATGTTTCCAAATTAAGATGTAGGGTGGCCAGTGTTGCTCAGTGGCTAGAGTGCTGCCTCATGCACTTAAAGGCCTAGGGTTTGATTCCAGGTCAAGGAGGCAATCAGTCAATCTCTCTCTCTCTCTCTCTCTCTCTCTCTCTCTCTCTCTCTCCCTTTCCCTCTCCCTCTCTCTCTCCCTCCCCATCTTCCTCCCTCTCTTTCTTCCTCTCTCTCTAAAAATCAATGGAAAAAATCAAAGGGTAAGGATTAACAACAACAAAAAGGTATTATGGTGTAGTCACTAGTAAGCAAAGGTTAGGAAAATTGAAGAGATAAAGTAAATATTAAATTCTTCTCAACTTTGTTTAACAGATTTCATTTCCCAAGGTGCCAAGTTATTTTGGTTTCACTAAACTTAACCCCAAATGCAAAGCTTCATTTCATTAAAATAGTAACACCTAACAAACTTTGAGGTTAATTCAAACCTTCAGTGAAGCCTTTTTTATAGTTTCAAGCAAATTACACATCAAAACTGCTATTAGGGTTGCCTAGCAATGAAGATAATTGCTACCATAAACTCACTGCAAATCCTTAGTAAAGCAGATTTTTATATTCAAATATAAAAGATTTTCCCTGAAACAATATTTTTAAAAACTGTATGAGGTTTTTAAAAATGTCCAGAATTTCTTACTAGACTATTTTGTTTAACAAGCTCATATAAGTGAAAAATCACTTTACCTATTGAAATTACCGTACATATTCATCACAACTAATGCTTTAGTAAATCTCTTTGTTTACTTTCTCCCATGTTCTGCATGTTGTACATGTTTTCTGATTTTGAAACAGATATTGATTTCCTTTGAAACCATAAATATTTCTTTATGATATCATCCATGGTGGTAACTGCTGTGCTGGTTAGCACTACTATCCATGGCACTAAGTTTGAAGGAAAGCCTTTACATATGTTGTGTCAGCATTTATTCTGTCTGACTTATTCACATAAAGATGAAGAACATAGTCTTATTTATTCTGGAAAAGTATTTGCTTACATGCTAACAAACCTACAATAAAAATCAAGAAGAATATTCATAGCCAATGTCACTGGATTATTTTTTACATAAGAATTAGATAAATCCCCAAATCATATTAACTTTACTATCTCTAATATTCATAGACCATCCTAAAGAAGTGATTGTGCATTCATATATCAAATACATTTTATTTTATTTATTTTTAAAATAAATCTTTATTGTTCAGATTATTACAGGTGTTCCTCTTTTTTTTTCCCCATAGCTCCCCTCCACCTGATTCCCCACCCCACCCCATGCCCTTAACCCCGCCACTGTCTTCATCCATAGGTGTAAGATTTTTGTCCAATCTCTTCCCGCACCCCTCACCCCCCTTCCCCCTGAGAATTGTCAGTCCACTCCCTTCCTATGTCCCTGATTCTATTATATTCACCAGTTCATTCTGTTCTTCAGATTTTTTAATCACTTGATTTTTTAGATTCACTTGTTGGTAGGTATGTATTTAATGTCATTTTGTTGTTCATAATTTTTATCTTTACCTTTTTCTTCTTCTTCCTCTTCTTAAAGAATACCCTTCAGCATTTCATGTAATCCTGGTTTGGTGGTGATGAACTCCTTTAGCTTTTTCTTGTCTGTGAAACTCTTTATCTGACCTTCAATTCTAAATGATAGCTTTGCTGGGTAGAGTAATCTTGGTTGTAGGTCCTTGCTGTTCATTCCTTTGAATATTTCTTGCCATTCCCTTCTGGCCTGCATAGTTTCTGTTGAGAAATCAGCTGACAGTCATATGGGTGCTCACTTGTAGGTAACTAACCATTTTTCTCTTGCTACTTTCAAGATTCTCTCTTTGTCTTTTGCCCTTGGCATTTTAATTATGCTGTGTCTTGGTGTGGTCCTCTTTGGATTCCTCTTGTATGGGGTTCTGTGCACTTCCTGGACTTGTAAGTCTATTTCTTTCATCAGGTAGGGAAAGTTTTCTGTCATTATTTCTTCTAATAGGTTTTCAATATTTTGCTCTCTGTCTTCTTCTGGCACCCCAAAAATTTGGATGTTGGTACACTTAAAGTTGTCCCAGAGGCTCCTTACACTATCTTCATATTTTTGGATTCTTTTTTCTTTTTGTTTTTCTGGTTGGGTGTTTTTTGTTTTCTCATATTTCAGATCTTTGGTTTGATTCTTGGGGTACATTGATCTACAGTTGAGTTTCTGTATATTCTTTATTTTAGACAGTGTATGCTTAATTTCTAATTGGTCCTTTTCTATTTTTTTGGCATTCTCATTAAGGTCTTTGAAGGTCTCACTAAGCTCCTTGGAGGTCTCATCAAGTTTCTCGGTGGTTTTTACATGATTCTTGAGTAACCTTATAAATGTGGTTCTGAACTCTATGTCATCCAGTAGTTTGCTTTCCTCCATTTCTTTCATTCGTGACATGTTTCTTTGTCTCCGCATTTTGCTGCTTCCCTGTGTTGATGGAGTGGCTTTATGTGGTAGGTGACCTATAGGGGCCAGTAGCTCAGCCTCCCCAATCACCTGAGGTGGACGCTCTTGGTACACCCCTTTGTGGTCTGAGTGCAAAGTCTTGGTGTAGTTAAGCCTTGATTGCTGTTGGTATACTGGGAGGAATTGACCTCCAGGCCAATTGGCTGTGAGGACCCGCTGTGTCTATAATGGAAGAACTGCTGAGCTGGAGACATGCTTATGGTGCAGGACTTGTTTCAGTGGGGCTTTGGTGCTCACTGAGTCTGCCTCTTGAATGTGTCACTTATGAATGTGAGGAGTTGAAATCTGGTGTCTAACACTGACCACTAGGTACACTGCCTTCTGCATCTCCAATGGAGTACAGGTCAGCTACTGTCTGAGGCCACCCAGCAGGAGCTACAGTGAGAACTACAGTTTTCTCCTCTTTGCTTGGGGTTTGGAGGTTTTGGAGCTGTTTGACCCGGGCTGCAAGTTTGCTAGGTTAAGCTGCGATAGGGCAGTCATTCATATGCAAAAGCCGCTGCTTGGAGCTTGGGTGGGTTTGTAGATTGTGCGGGGCGGCTTCTCAGGGCATCACTAGGCTAGGGCATGGCAAACAGCGATGGCTGCAGTTAGCTGGCTCTGTGTCCCCGTGTCCCACGCCCCAGCACAGTAAACAATTATTCCTGCGCACAGCCCTGCAAGCAAGCCTCCCTCACTTTCCGACTCGATGGCAGACAGTCCAGCTTCTCCCCATAGGAGTTTGGGTCCCCCGCGTCTCCCCAGAAACTGGAGTTTGGAGTAATCGGGAGCTTGTCTCCCCTCGGGTTGAAAAAAGCAGCGCTCCCAGTCGCCCGTCGCCAGCCTGATTCGTGTGCCTCCGTACCTCAGCTTTTCAGCGCTTGTGCACCTCTCAATGCTGTTTTCTCTTTCCTTCTAGTTGTAGAACTTCCACTCAACCAGCTTTCCTGTGGTTCTGGGTGATAGACGCTTTGTCTTTTAGTTGTAGTTTTGAAATGGTTGTGCGAGGCAGCAGTTTAGGTGTTTACCTACGCCGCCATCTTGGATACTCTCTCTATCAAATATATTTTAATGGCATGTTTGTCACCATGCAAACAACACTAAAGTAAAAAGACAACAACAAAATTTTATTACAGCTTTATATAAGGATATTTCAAGTGTAATTAGTTCTTGTATGGAAACTTTGAAGATTGGGCTTCTTTCTCTCCAATTTATACTTCCCCTATAGTGTGCAAGTTTTAGAGATGTGAAGATAAATGATTAATACATACTAGCTGAGCATTCATTAGTATTTAATGGGAAACCTACTGCTGTTTTTAAAAGTAAGCTTTAGAGAAAGATAGCGACCAGCAGGAAGGTAGGGAGGGAGAGAGTGTGAGAGAGTGGGGGAACAATAGAGGAGTGTGTGGACATGTGTGGTGTGTGTGTGTATGAGCTAGGGACAGTTAGATTTTGCAGGTTTTCCAAGGGGCTGGCAAAACGGGCAGTCTTAGATGGCGGAGCCCCGCTCCCACCGCGAACACTTCAGGGAGGCCAGCGCGGGCACAGAGACCATGCCATCTTGAGAAACAGAGCTGCTTGAGACTAGGATCCTGGCCTCAGCACCACCCAGTCTGGTCTCAGACACAAACCAGGACCCTGCAGCCACTGGGAATAGACACTTGTGACCACAGCTGTAGACTCACAGACACCAAGAATCCAGACATCCCAGTCGCAGACTTCTGTGAGTCACAGAGCCTATCCCCCTCCCCGCAGGCTCAGCGCCATAGAAACTGATATACCCACCCCTCACACTGGCCGCAGCACTGCTACAGGAATTTGAGCCTGGGAGCATGCAGACACTGGGAATCTGTTCCCTGCAACACAGTTGGGTGACCAAACTTGAAGCCCACGCAGGGCAGCAGTGCCACCTGATTTCGATTCTGGGCAAGCGCACACGGAAGTTTGTTTTCCACAGCACAGGAGTGGACCTCCTGCTAACACAGTCCTACTGTGCAACCCCAAGCTGACCAGGACCCTGATTCTCTGGGCAGGAGGCAGCACTGAGCACCAATGACTTGACTCTGTTTCTTATCGCATACGCCTGGGATCCCTAACTCCCAGTGCATTCACACTAAGAGCCAGTGACTCCAATTCTTGATGCATGCAAATACAGAGACCCTGATTCTCAGCTCAAGGCTGCACAAAGCAACAGAGACTCTGATACTCGATTCTTGGTGCAGGCACAGGCGAACTCTGACTCCTCACACACCCTAGGGGACTCTGATTTTCAGCAAACACCAGCAGGGTCTCTGTTTCAGTGCTGTGCAGGTGGGGTCCCTGACTCTAGGTGCGCACATGAGGCCACACTGAGCACTGGTAACACTGATGCTGCACGAGCCTGGTTCCCACCAACCCACGGCAGCCCCACGTCTTGGTGTGGGAGCTCTTCAATGACACTCAGGTGGTGTGAAACTCCCACTGTACATGGCCCAGGCCCACGCAACTCAATGTTTGAACCTTCTGGTGATAGTCAGAATGTGGAGAGACACAATGCCCAGAGGAAAGAACATGACGAGTCACCAAGAAAGAAAATTAGTGAAATTGAAGCATGCAACATGACAGAAAAAGAATTCAGAGTAATGGTAGTACAATTCATACACTGGATGGATGAGAAAATCAACCTATACAAGAATCAGGAAGAAATCAAAATTGATATAGCTACAATAAAAAACAACATGGAAGGTTTCAACAGTAGACTATAAGAAGCAGAGGACTGAATTAGTGAGTTAGAAGATAAGGTAAACAAACAAGCTCAATCTAAACAGCAACTGAAAAAAAAAAAAAAGCAGGAGGAGAGCCTAAGGGAGCTTTGGGACAACTCAAAACAAAGTAATATACATATAATAGGGCTGCCAGAAGGACAAGATGAGCAGCAAGGATTAGAAAACCTATGTGAAGAAACAATGACAGAAAACTTCCTTGATATGAGGAAGAAAAAAGTTACACAAGTACAGAGAGTCCCAAGCAAGATGAATCCCAAAAGACCCACACCAAGACATGTCATAATGACAATGGTAAATGTTAATGACAAAGAGAATCTTAAAGGCTGCAAGAGAGAGACAGAGAGTTACCTACAAAGGATCCCTCATCAGATTATCAAATGATTTTTCAACAGAAACACATCAAGCTAGAAGGGAATGGAAGGAGGTATACAAAGTGTTGCAAAACAAAGGACTGAATCCAAGAATATTCTATCCAGCAAGACTACCAATCAAAATTTAAGGGGAAATCAGGAGCTTCACAGACAAAAAAAAAGGATAAAGGGGTTTATCACTAACAAGCCAGCAATGCAAGAAATGCTAAAGGGAATGCTGTAAAAAGAAGAAATAAAAAGATAAGAAGAAACACAGGATCAAAAATAGAAATGACTACAACTAAGTGCCTTTCAATAATAACTTTAAACGTAAATGGACTAAATGCTCCAATCAAAAGACATCGAGTGGCTAAATGGATAAAAAAACATGACCCATATATATGCTGTCTACAAGAGACCCACCTCAGAACAAGGGACTCACACAGATTGAAAGTGACGCTTGCACCAGGGCCTGGGGACCTGAGGCCTGGCTGGAGGACCTGAGGCTGCGTCTACCACCCAGTGGGACTTGACGGGGATGTGAGGCTGCACCCCTTGCCTGGCAGGGCTTGACAGGGGACCTGAGGCTGCGCCCTTGCCCAGCAGGGCTTGACGGGGGTGAGGCCAACTGGGTCTGGGTCTCACGCGATTTTGAGCTGCCAGCGGGTGGGCAGGGACATGACTCTGGGTCCTGCAGCGCACCCCAGACTCTGATAGGAGGAAGATTTTCATATACATTTTACTATTTTTTTCATCTCTGACACTTCCATTATAGACAAAGGGCAAATAGCAATATTAAAGTATTTCCTGATTTTCTGAAAATGGCGGAGGACTAGACAAACGTGTTCCGAGCCTTGTCCTGGAGTAGAAAAAAAGAACAGCTGAGGGTCGCATGAGGAGTGTTTGTTGGCAAGTTAAGGAACAGCTAAACTCCAGAAGAAGGTGGGGGACTGCTAGACGGGGTTCCCCTGACCAGGCAGCCCTGACTGTGGCTGGGTCCGCTCCCGGAGCGGCGGGCTTGGATGCGGAGTCTGCGCCATCTTGAAAGGTAAAGTGGAGCTTATCGGAAGACTGAGAATCCACAACTGTGGCACCCACCAAACAACTGCAAGCCCCAGAACACCTGTCCCCAATTGGCGCAAACACGCAGATTCAGAGGAGCTCTACACTCCACCAGGGAAAGGTCAGATTTCACCTGGGATAAGGAGAGAGAGAACTACATAACCAGACATCCAGAGAAGAGAGACCATGGGGAGACAAAGAAACAGCCCGCATATGAAAGAAAAGCAGGCATCACCAGAAAAGCCAGTAAACGAAATGGAGGCAAGCAACCTTCCAGAGAAAGAATTCAGAGAAATGGTCATAAGGTGGCTGAAAAGAATGGAAGACAAATTCAATAATATGAGCAAGAACCAAGAGGAAATGAAGAAGAACCAAAAAGAAATGAAAAATGACATCGCTGCTGTAAAGAACTCAATAGAAAGCATCAACAGTAGACTAGAAGAAGCAGAGGACCGCATCAGTGAGCTAGAAGACAAGATGGGAAAAAATACCCAAGTAGAGCAGCTTCTAGAAAAAAAAATTAAAAAGCAGGAGGAGAGCCTAAGGGAACTTTGGGACAACACGAAACAAAACAACATCCGCATAATAGGGGTTCCAGAAGGAAAGGAAGCTAAGCAAGGAATAGGAAACATGTTTGAAGAAATAATGACAGAAAACTTCCCTGATATAGGGAAGAAAAAACCCACACAAATCCAAGAAGCTCACAGAGTCCCAAGCAAAATGAACCCCAAAAGACCGATGCCAAGGCACATTATAATTAAATTGGCAAACACCAACAACAAAGTAAGAATCTTAAAAGCTGCAAGAGAGAGAAAGAAAGTTACATACAAAGGAACCCCCATCAGACTAGCAACTGATTTCTCAACAGAAACTTATCAGGTCAGAAGGGAATGGAATGAAATATACAAAGTCATGCAAAGGAAGGGTCTGAATCCAAGAATACTGTACCTAGCAAGGCTATCAATCAAAATTGAAGGTGAAATCGGGAGCTTCACAGACAAAAAGAACTAAGTGAATTTATTACCACCAAAAGAGCAATGCAAGAAATGCTAAGGGTCTGCTGTAAAAAAAAGAAATAGGAAGTGAAGAAGGAACACAGGGATAAAGAATAAAAATGGCGACAAATAAGTACCTATCAATAATAACTTTAAATGTAAATGGATTAAATGCCCCAATCAAAAGACATAGGGTAAAGGATTGGATAAGAAAACAAGACCCATGGATCTGCTGTCTACAAGAAATCCACCTCAGAAAAAAAGATGTGCACACAGACTGAGGGTGAAGGTATGGAAAAGGTTTTCCAGGCGAATGGAAATAAAAAAAAAGCTGGGGAAGCAATACTTATATCTGACAAATTAGATCTCAAAGTGAAGGACATAACAAGAGACAAGGAAGGCTACTTCATAATACTAAAGGAAGCAATCCAACAAGAAGAAATAACTCTGGTAAACATATATGCACCCAATACAGGAGCACCCAAATACATAAAAAATCTCCTGGAGGATATCAAGGGAGAGACTGACAGCAATACAATCATAGTAGGAGACTTTAATACCCCACTATCACTGTTGGACAAATCCTCTAAACAAAAAATCAGCCAAGAAACATCAATCCTAAATGACTCACTAGACCAGATGTAATTAATTGACATCTTCAGAACATTTCACCCAAAAGCCACAGAATATACATTCTTCTCAAGTGCACATGGGTCTTTTTCAAAGATAGACCATATGTTGAGACATAGGCAAAGTCTCTTCAAATTCAAGAAGATAGAAATCATATCAAGCATCTTCTCAGATCACAGTGGCATAAAACTGGAAATCAACTACAATAAAAACAACCCAAAGAAATCAAACACATGGAGACTAAACAGCATGCTATTAAACAATGACTGGGTTACCAGAGAGATCAAGGAAGAAATAAAAACCATCATAGCAACAAATGACAATGAAAACACAACAATCCAAAATCTATGGGACACAGCGAAAGCAGTCTTGAGAGGGAAGTTCATAGCTCTACAAGCCTACAGCAAAAAACAAGAAACAATGGTAATAAATTACCTAACCCTACAACTCAAAGAGTTAGAAAAAGAGCAACGAGAAAAAAACAGTGTAAGCAAAAGGAAGGAAATAATAAAGATCAGTGCAGAGATAAATGACATAGAGACCAAAGAAACAATACAAAAGATCAACAAAACCAAGAGCTGGTTCTTTGAAAGGATAAACAAGATTGATGAACCTCTAGCCAGGCTCACCAAGAAGCAAAGAGAGAGGACCCAAATAAACAAAATCAGAAATGAAAGAGGTGAAATAACAACAGATCCCGCCGAAATACAAAGGACTGTTAAAAAATACTATGAACAAATCTATTCCAACAAACTGGACAACCTGGAGGAAATGGACATATTCCTAGAAAAATATAACCTTCCAAAACTCAATCAGGAAGAATCTAAACAGCTCAATATGCCAGTAACTATGGAAGAAATTGAGGTATTCATCAAAAAGCTTCTGGCAAACAAAAGCCTGTGGCCAGACGGCTTCACAGGAGAGTTTTACCAAATATTCAAGGAAGAACTAAAACCTATCCTCCTCAGACTATTCCAAAAAATTCAAGAGGAAGGAACACTTCCAAGCTCATTCTATGAAGCCAGCATCACCCTAATACCAAAAACAGATAAGGAAAACACAATGAAGGAGAATTACAGGCCAATAACCCTCATGAATGTAGATGCCAAAATCCTCAACAAAATTCTAGCAAATCGGATTCAGCAGTACATCAGAAAGATCATACACCATGACCAAGTAGGATTTATCACAGGAATGCAAGGATGGTACAATATCCGCAAATCAATAAATGTGATACATCACATAAACAAATTGAGGGATAAAAATCACATAGTCATATCAATTTATGCAGAAAAAGCATTTGACAAAATCCAACACCGTTTCTTGATAAAAACTCTCAACAGGGTGGGAATAGAAGGATCATACCTCACCATAATAAAAGCTATATACGATAAACCCACAGCTAACATCATATTCAATGCGCAAAAACTAAAACCATTTCCCCTAAGAACCAGAACAAGACAGGGATGCCCACTCTCACCAATCCTGTTTGACATAGTACTGGAAGTATTAGCCATTGCAATTAGACAAGAAGAAGAAATAAAAGGCATCCAAATTGGAAAAGAAGAAGTAAAGCTGTCCTTATTTGCAGATGACATGATATTGTACATAAAAAACCCGAAAGACTCCATCAAAAAACTAACAGACTTAATAAATGAATTCGGCAATGTAGCAGGATACAAAATTAACGCCAAGAAATCTATGGCATTTCTATACACCAATAGTGAACTTTCAGAAAGAGAGACTAAAAACGCAATCCCATTTACCATCGCACCAAAAAAAAATAAGATACTTAGGAATAAACATAACCAAGGAGGTAAAAGACCTATATGCAGAAAACTACAGGACACTGAAAAAAGAGATAGAGGAAGATGTAAACAGATGGAAGAATATACCATGTTCATGGATTGGTAGAATCAACATCATTAAAATGTTCATACTACCCAAAGCAATCTATAGATTCAATGCACTCCCCATTAAAATACCAATGGCATATTTCACAGACCTAGAAAAAACTCTCCAAAAATTCATCTGGAATAAAAAAAGACCCCGAATAGCCACAGCAATCCTGAGAAAGAAGAATAAAGTAGGAGGGATCTCAATACCAGATTTCAACCTGTATTACAAAGCCACTGTCCTCAAAACAGCCTGCTATTGGCACAAGAACAGACATATAGACCAATGGAATAGAATACAGAATCCAGATATCGACCCAAACGACTATGCACAATTAATATTTGACAAAGGAGGCATGAACATACAATGGAGTCAAGACAGTCTCTTCAATAAATGGTGTTGGGAAAATTGGACAGATACATGCAAAAAAAATGAAACTAGATCACAAACTTACACCATACACAAAAATAAACTCAAAATGGATACAGGACTTAAACATAAGACGGGAAACCATAAAAATACTAGAGGAATCCACAGGCAGCAAAATCTCAGACATATGCCGAAAGAACTTCTTCACTGATACTGCCCCTAGGGCAACGGAAGCCAAAGAGAAAATAAACAAATGGGACTACATCAAAATAAAAAGCTTTTTCACAGCAAAAGAAACCATCAACAAAACAACAAGAAACCCTACTGTATGGGAGAACATATTTGCAAATGTTATCACTGATAAAGGTTTAATCTCCAACATCTACAGGCAGCTTATACAACTTAATCAAAGGAAGATAAATGATCCAATAAAAAAATGGGCAATGGACCTAAATAGAATCTTTTCGAAAGAAGACAGAAGGAAGGCCAATAGACATATGAAAACATGCTCAAAGTCACTAATTATCCGAGAGATGCAAATCAAAACGTCAATGAGATACCATCTCACCCCTGTCAGAATGACTATCATCAACAAATCAACAAACGACAAGTGTTGGCGAGGATGCAGAGAAAAAGGAACCCTCGTGCACTGCTGGTGGGAATGCAGACTGGTGCAGCCACTGTGGAGAACAGTATGGAGTTTCCTCAAAAAACTGAAAATGGAATTCCTATTTGACCCAGTAATCCCACTCATAGGAATATATCCTAAGAAACTAGAAACACCAATCAGAAAGGATATATGCACCCCTATGTTCATAGCAGCACAATTTACAATAGCTAAGATTTGGAAACAGCCTAGGTGCCTGTCAGCAGATGACTGGATCAGAAAACTATGGTACATCTACACAATGGAATACTATGCTGCCATAAAAAAGAAGGAATTATTACCATTTGTAGGCACCTGGATGGAATTGGAGAACATTATGCTAAGTGAAATAAGCCAGTCAATGAAAGAAAAATATCATATGATCTCACTCATTTGTGGATAATAAAAAACATTATAAACTGATGAAAAAAAAAGATAGATACAGAGGCAGTAAAGCATCAAACAGACTGTCAAATTACAGCGGGAAGTTTAGGGAGGGGTGGGGGAAATAAGAGATCAACTGAAGGACTTATATGCATGAATATAAGAATAACCAACGGATGCAAAACATTGGGGGGTGAGGGCATGTATGGGAGTGGCTTGGGGTGGGGGGCAATGGTAAGATATGTACACATATAATACCTTAATAAAAAAAATAAAAAAATAAAATGTAAATGCCAAATAAAAAAAATAAAGTATTTCCTCTAATTAATTTCCTTTTAATATGCACGAATGGAGTCAAGACAGTCTCTTCAATAAATGGTGTTGGGAAAATTGGCCAGATTATTATACGTTCAGAGATCATAATAATCTGGCTAGTGACTGTAATGCCTGTAATGACCAAACGGCCGGTCATTCACTGACCACCAGGGGGTAGACACTCAATGCAGGAGCTGCTGCCTGGTAGCCAGTGCGCTCCCACAATGAGACAGCCATTCAAGCCAGAAGCCGGGCACATGAGCCTCTCCCGCCTCTGGCAGGCGCAATCTCCAGGAAACAGACTGCAGTCACCACACCCGGGTGGTGGGGGTGTAGCTGGAATGACCACAGTTCAGCCTTCACCAGCCCCTGGAACTCTCCCTTCATACCCTGCAACTGCACCACACCCCTTACCTATTGCCCTCTAGGTTTCCGGATGCAGGCTCTGGAAAAACTCACAGAGGTACTTCACAAACGTACTGCCTGGGCCAGCCCCCATCTCAAGAGCAAGTGCTGGTGAAGTCCAGCCCAATGACCAACACCCATCTGTGTCCATGGGTGAGCCCTTCACAACTTCCACCTACTATCCAGTCCCGGCCCCATCTCCCAGAAAGGTCTGCGACCTGGCACTGAATACCCACTCCTGAATCCCTGCAGAGCGCTGGCCAGCTCCGTTGGGCAGAGGGGCACCAGTAGGTGCTGGCCTGACCTGTTCAGTCAGGCAGCCCCACACTTGGGCCAGGAATTGCATGGAAAAATCACCCCCTATCCAGCCGTGGGCAAACTACGGCGGGCCGGATCTGGCCCGTTTGGCTGTTCTATCCGGCCCGCAAAGCCGAAAGAGCGGAGGGTTCTCTTGCTCTCCCCTCCGCTCCTTTACTTTGAATTTATATTAGTTCACACAAACACTCCATCCATGCTTTTGTTCCGGCCCTCCGGTCCAGTTTAAGAACCCATTGTGGCCCTCGAGTCAAAAAGTTTGCCCACCCCTGCCTATACTCTGCTGGTACAATCTATTGCGAACAAATGCAGCATGGAACATTTGTGTATGACTGGGATGACCTTGATACTGACACCGGCCCCCTGGAACTCCCCCTCAGGCATCAGGGCCATGTTCCACCTCTTAGCTATTGCTGTGTTCCTTTGGATGTGGAACTGAAATATTAAGAACGCGCCTTACCTGGGATAACCAACTGCTTCTCCCTCCTTCCTTCCTACCACCCTCAGCTGCCATCACACCCTTCCCAGGCCTCGTCTGCATCCGGGCTCCCTCAGGGCTCCCATATTCCCCACAGATCCCTGGTGGCTCCTACAGGCCCACAGATGGAAGCTCCTGTGGATGGATTAATCGCCCCCCCCCACTTCTGCAGTGCTGGTACCCAGCCCTGGGGCCACCCACAGCTCAGCCAGAACTTGCTGTGAGGCACATACCCCATAAGCCTACAGGTACAATCTCCAGGGAACGAATGAAGTGCGGATACTCAGAGTAACCAGGATGAGCCTGATATTGCTACCAGGCTCCTGGAACTATGCTTTGGGCATAGAGATAAAATCTCATCCCTTATCGATTGCCCCAAGCTACAGAGGAAGGCAGCAATATAAAAATGGCCACAAGGTGGCGACTCACAATTGGGGTAAAAGTTAGAGAGATGGATCTGAAGGGTGGAGGCATGAGGGAGAGAGCACCTACTCCCTCCAAGATACCCAGCTTTGTATTATTCACCTCCGAGCATCTTTTATCCGGCTCTGAGTGGTGGAAAGCTTTCAGCACTGCCCAAGGTGTTCACTGGGGACTACCCGGCTGGCAAAGTGTGACTCTGGCTGCAGAAGGGACATTGGAAATATTGTTTCAGGAAGCTGCGGGAAGGAGGACAGACTTCCCACACAACTACCCGGCGGCTCGGGGAACATGGAAACTCCCCGGGCATGCGGGCACAGGCTCCCGATTTCCTTTCAATGTGTTCAAATCTGTGCACCAGGCCACTAGTATATAATAAAAAAGTTTACCTGTCATATACCAAAAATTATTTACTCTGTTTCCCTTATTAGTATCTCACATTAGTGTAGCACACTTGTTACAACTGATGTGTTCTGCCAAAAAATTTAAAAGTTTAAGAAATACATTTGTTTCTTAATAATGGAATTAACTCAGATGTTCAATAAAAAGAAGTCTACCTCATTGTTGTTTTGACTTGCATCTCTCAGATGATTAGTGACTTTGAGCATGTTTTCATATGTCTCTTGGCCTTCCTTCTGTCTTCTTTCAAAAAGTATCTATATAGGTCCTTTGCCCATTTTTTGATTGGGTTGTTTATGTTCCTTTTGTTAACTTGTATGAGTTTCCTATAAATTTTGGAGATTAAATCCTTATCTGAAATAGCATTGGCAAATATGTTCTCCCATGTAGTGGGCTTTCTTGTTGTTTTGTTGATGGTTTCTTTTGCTGTGCAGAAGCTTTTTATTTTGATGTAGTCTCATTTGTTTATTTTTTCCGTAGTTTTCATTGCCCTAGGAGCTGTATCTGTAAAGATATTGCTACAACATACGTCTGATATTTTGCTGCCCATGGAGTCTTCTAAAATTTTTATGGTTTCCTGTCTTACATTTAAATCCTTTAACCAATTTGAGTTTGTTTTTGTGTATGGTGTAAGTTGATGATCTAGTTTCATTTTTTTGCATGTATCTGACCAAATTTCCCAACACTATTTATTGAAGAGACTGTCTTGACTGCATTGTATGCTCTTGCCTTTTTTGCCAAATATTAATTGAGCATAATGGCTTGGGTCTATTTCTGGCTTCTCTGTTCTGTTCCATTGGTCTGTATGTCTGTTCTTGTGCCAGTACCAGAAAGTTCTGAGAAAAATGAAGTACCATCTCACACCTGTCAGAATGGCTATCATCAACAAATCAACAAAGGATGAGTGCTGGCAAAGATGTGTAGAAAAAGGAACTCTCGTGCACTGCTGGTGGGAATGCAGACTGGTGCAGCCACTGTGGAGAACAGTATGGAGTTTCCTCAAAAAGTTAAAATGGAACTCCCATTTGACCCAGTAATCCCACTTCTAGGACTATATCCCAAGAAACCAGAAACACCAATCAGAAAGAATATATTCACCCCTATGTTCATACCAGCACAACCTACAATAGCTAAGATTTGGAAACAGCCTAAGTGCCCATCAGCAGAGGAGTGGATTAAAAAACTGTGGTACACAATGGAATACTATGCTACTATAAAAAAGAAGGAACTTTTACCATTTGCAACAGCATAGACCGAACTGGAAAGCATTATGGTAAGTGAAATAAGCCAGTCAGAGAAAGATAAATATCACATGATCTCACTCATATATGGGATATAATGATCAACATAAAGTGATGAACAAAAATAGATCCAGAGACAAGGGGCAGGGGAAGAGGGGGGTTAAAGATCAACCAAAGGACTTTTATGCACGCGTATTAGCATAACCAATGGACATAGACACTGGGCTTGCCCTGGGCAGGGTGGGAGTGGACGGGGGAGGGGGGCTCAATTAGAGAAAAAAGAGACATGTAATACTTTAAACAATAAAATAAAATAAAATAAAATAAAATATCTAAATCCTGGCATGCCAAACATGCAGCACACCTGGGAATCCACTGGCCATAGTATATCAATGCTGTTAGAGGGCCCAGTTTGAGGAGGCCACTCCTAGGTGGAGCAGGGGGATGGCCCTCTGGCTTTGGCCTCCCATCACAAAGGGCTTTCCATTCCACTTTTAAAACAGCTTATACACACAAATAGATGCATCAACAAGGTTAAACTAAAATATTTTTATTATTTGAGCACTCTTCACAGAAACTCAAATAACAGTTGACTCAAATAATATAAGGTTGCTTTTATTTCTCATTGAAAAAAAAATCTGAGATTGGCAACACCTAAGATTTGGCCAGTGGCAAAGTTCAAAGGAAAAATTTCATTAAACAAGCCTCTTTAGCAAGTCCCCTCATCTGCAACAGAATCTAAGAAATATAGATTTTTTTAAACTGGGTATAGTGCCACACTAAAAGAATTATAATTCTATTAACAAGAAATATATTATGTAAGTAACCAAATTTGGGTACTTATTCATTTTTATAATGGACTTTTAAAATATATTTACTTATTAAATTGATTGGGGTGACTTTGGTCAACATGAACATCTAGGTTTCAGATGTGTGTTTCTTAGTTATAATATCTGTATACTTTGTGTGTATCTACCACAAAGTCAAATCTTCTCCTCTCACCTTATATTAGGACTCAATTTCTGCCCCCCCCCTTCCCTCTGGCAACCATCACACTGCTGTTTGTGATCTGAGTTTCAGTTTTATATCCCACATATGAGTGAAATAATATGATTCTTAGCTTTTTCTTACTATTTCTCTTAATATAATGTCCTCAAGTTCCATCCATTTTGTTGCAAATGGTACTATTTCATCCTTTCTTAGGCTCAGTACCACTTCTTTATCCAGTCCTCTATTGCGCAACACTTTGGTAGTTTCCATGTCTTGGCTACCGGGAATAATGCTGCAATGAACACTGTGGTGCATATATCTTTGCAAATACATGATTTCAAGTTTTTAAAGTATATACCGAGGAAGGAAATTGCTGGTTCATATGGTAGCTCTATTCTTAACCTTTGTTAATTTTATTCCTAGGTATTTTTGCTTTCCATAGAGGTTTTACCAGTCTACATTCCCACCAGCAGTGAATGAGGGTTCCCTTTTTTCTACAACCTCTCCAACATTTGTTATAGCTTGTCTTGTTGATAATGGCCACCCTAACAGGTATGAGGTGGTATCTCATTGTACTTTTGATTTGCATTTCCCTAATTGCCAATGAGGTTGAACATCTCATATATCTATTGGCTGTTCATATGTCTTCTTGGGAGAGGTGTATTTTTATAGGTCTTCTGCCCACTTTTTGATTCATTTGTCTGTTTGATGTTGAGTTTTATAAGTTCTTTATATATTTTGGAAATTAACTCTTTGTCAGAACTACTGTTTGCAATACCATCTCCTGTCTGGTTGGCTGCTTCTTTGTTTTGTTGTCCATTTCTTTTGCTATGCAGAAGCTTTTTAATTTTATATAGTCCCATTCATTTAGTTTTGCCTTTACTTCCCTTGCCTTTGGGGTCAAGTTTATAAAATATTCTCTACTCTACAAACAAGGTCTATAAGTTTTGTACCTATATTTTCTCCTCTGTAACTTATTGTTTTGAGTCTTATATTTAGGTTTTTTACCCATTTTGAATGAAATTTTGTACCTGGGGACAAACTGCAATCCAGTTTCATTCATTTGCATGTGGCTTTCCAGTTTTCCCAGCACCATTTATTGAAAAGACTATCTTTACTCCATTGTGTGTTTCCGGCTCCTTTGTCAAAAAGTATCTGTCCGTATATATGTAGTTTTATAGCGTGCTCTTTATTCTGTTCCATTGATCTGTGTGTCTGTTTCTCTGACAATACCATGGTGTTTTGATTACCCTAGTTCTGTAGTACAATTTGAAGTCAGGTGGCATTATACCTCCAGCTTCGTTCTCTTTTTCTCAGGATTCCTTTGGCTATTCGGGGTCCTATGTGGTTCCATACAAACCCAATGATTTCTTGCTCTATTTCTTTAAAAAATGACTTTGGGATTTTGATAGGGATTGCATTATATCTACATATTGTTTTTGGTAATATGACCATTGTAACTACAGAATATTTTTTCACTTTGTTGTGTCTTTTTCAATCTCTTTTAATAATGCTTTGTGATTTTCAGTATACAGGTCTTGCACATTTTTGTTAAGTTTATTCCTAGGTGTTTTATTCCTTTGGTTGCAGTTGCAAAAGGAATTGTTTGTTTGTTTTTCATATCTTTTTTCTGAAGTTTTGTTGTTAGTATACCTGGAGGCAATTGATTATCTATTTTGCAACTTGACTGTATTTGTTTATTGTTTCCAATAGTATTTTTGGTGTAGTCTTAGGGTTTTCTATATATAGAATCATGTCATCCAGAAAAAGTGATAGTGTGACTTCTTCCTTCCTTATTTGGATACCTTTTATTTATTTCTTTTGCCTTATTGTTCTGGCTAGGACTTTCAGCACTATGTTGAGTAAGAGTGGTGAAAGTAGACATCCTTGCATTGTTCCTGATCTTAAAGGAAAAGCTTTCAGTTTTTTAGCATTGAGTATGATATTAGCTGAGGGTTCATCATAATTGGCCTTTATTATGTTGAAGTACTTCTATTCCTATTTTATTGAGTGTTTTAATTATAAATGGATGTGTATCTTATCAAATGCTTTTTCTGCATCCTATCTAATAAAGAGGGAATATGCAAATTGGCATCACACCATCACAAAGATGGCTGCACCCACAGCAGAAGCGGGGTTTCCATAACACAAGATGGCTGCACCCAGAGTGGAGGCCAAGTTCCTGTAACGAGCCTTAAGGAGCAATCAGCAGGGACCTGAGGCTGCATGGCGCTGGGCCAGGGCAGGGGACCTGAACCTGCGCCCCCCCCCCCACCCAGTGGGGCTTGGCAGGGGACCTCAGGCCATGCCCCCGACCCCAGCGCCAGGCCGGAGGACCCCAGGCCATGCCCCCCACCTGGAAGAGCAGGATGGAGGACCTCAGGCCATGCCTCCACTCAGCGGGGCTTGATGGGGGAACTCAAGGTGCACCCCGTGCCCCAGAGCTGGGCCAGGGGACCTGAGGCCATGCCCCCCACCCAGCAGGGCTAGACAGAGGACCTCAGGCCATGCCCCCTGCCCTGGTTCTGGGCCAGGGGACCTCAGGCCATGCTCTCCACCCTGGGCCAGGGGACCTCAGCCTGTGACCCCCTCCTGGTGCCAGGCTGGGGGACCTGAGGCTGTGTCTCCCCACCTGCAGGGCTTGACAGGGGATCTCAGACCGCACCCCCCCACCCGGTGGGGCTTGAAGGGGGACCTCAGGCCATACTGCCTGCCCCAATGCTGGGCCAGGGGACCTGAGGGTGCACTCAGCGACCTGAGGCTGTGCTCCCCACCTGGCAGGGCTTGACGGGGGACTTGAGGCTGCACCTCCCGCTCGGCAGGGCCTGACAGGGGTGGGGCCAGCCGGGTCTGGATCTTGCTCAATGGGGGTGGGACAGGCTGGGTCTGGGTCTCGTGTGATTTTGAGGTGTTTTGGGTGGGCGGGCACTTGACTCTGGGTCTCACAGCATGCCCCAGACTCTGACAGGAGGAAGATTTTCATATACATTTTACTAATTTTCTTTCATCTCTGACACTTCTATTATAGAGAAAGGGCAAATAGCAATATTAAAATATTTCCTCTAATTAATCCCCTTTTAATGTGCATGAGTTTTGTGCACCAGGCCACTAGTCTATTGATAAGATAATATTTTTTATCCTTTCTTTTGTTAATGTGGTGTATTACATTGATTCATTTGCATATGTTGAATGATCCTTGTGCCCCTGGAATGAATCCCACTTGATGGTATTATTTTTTGGATGTACTATTGTATTCAATTTGCTAGTATTTTGTTTAGGATTTTGCATCTGTGCTCATCCAAGATATAGTTCTGTAGTTTTCTTTTTTTTGTGTAATCTTTGCCAGGTTTTGGTACTAGGGTTATATTGGTCTCATAGAATATTAGAAAGTATTGCCTCGTCTTCAATTTTTTGGAGGAGTTTGAGAAGGATAGGTTGTAATTCTTTGAACATTTGGTAGAATTCACTGGTATAGCCATCAGGTTCTGGATTTTTACTTTTCTGGAAGGTTTTTTATGGTTGTTTCAATTTCCTCATTACTAATCCGTCTATTTAGATTCGGAATTCTTTATGATGTAGTCTAGGAAGACATACGTATTTCTAGGAATTTATCCATATCTTCTAGGTTATTGAATTTGGTGGCATATGGTCTGTCATAATTTTTATGATCCTTTGTATATCTGTCATGGCTGTGGTGACTTCTCTCTGGTTTGATTTTGTTTATTGTGGTGTGGTATTTCTTCCTTTTCCGCGTCCCGCACGGAAAGGGAGAAAGACAGGTTCCTGAGTGGAGGAGCTGGGGGTTAAGAAATTAGAAAAAGAAAGAGGCAAGAGACAGAAATAGATTCAAGCTGGGTGCCGGGTGGCTTCCTGTCCTCTGATAGAGAGACAGTCACACTCACCTCAAACAACACAGCATATTTATTCGTTTCCAAAAGGGATTTTATGATAAAAAGGAGTTTCAGGTGTGCCCAAATCCTATTCATCAGGATCTGAGTAAGCTCCTTATTTTGGGTGGGTCAAGGTCCTTTTTGTTCCTCATTCCAAGTACATGGAATCAGTACTGATAACAGGATTCTGCCAGTGCCCTTGGGCTCAGCTGAATAAGAATTAAAAAAGTATCCATGTGCCTTCCCAGACACCAGACGGCCCTCTACAGTTTATATTGGTCTTTTCCTTTTTTTTTTCTTACTGAGTCTAGCCAGGTGTTTGTCAATTTATTAATCTTTTCAAACAACCAGATCTTTGTTTTATTGATTTTTTTGGTATAGTCTTTTGTTCTCTATTTCATTCAATTCTGCTCTAATTTTTATTATTTACTTTCTTCTGCTGACTTTGGGCTGCTTTTGTTCTTTTTCTAATACTTTAAGTTGTCATGTTAGGTTGTTTACTTGGAACTTGTCTTCCTTTTTCCTTGAGACAGGCCTGTAATGATATAAACTTCCCTCTTTTTACTGATTTTTCTGCATCCCAGAGGTTTTGACATGTTGTAATATCATTCTTATTTGTCTATATATACACGTTTTGATCTTATCTTTTATTTCTTCTTTGACCCAGTCATTTTTTAGTAGTGTGTTGTTTAATCTCCATACTTCCTTTTACAGTGGATTTGTAATTTCAAGGCATTGTGGCAAGAGAATATGCTTGGTATAATTCAATCTTCTTGAATTTGCTGATGCTAGTCTGTGACCCAACATATCGTCTATCCTTGAGAATGTTCCATGTGTACTGAAGAAGAATGTAAAACCTGATATTCTGGGCTAAAAGGTTCTGTAAATGTCAATTATGTCCATTTGATCTAGTCACTAGTGTGTCATTTAAGGCCTATATTTCTTTATTGATTTTCTGTTTGGTTGATCTGTATGAGCTGTTAATAGAATATTAAGATCCCCAACTATGACTGTGTTTGATATCCCTTTACTTCCATGAGTAGTTGTTTTATATATTTTGGTGATCCCTGGTTGGGTGCATATATATTAAGAAGTGTTATTTTCTTGATGTAGAGTTCCCTTTATCATTATAAAGTGTCCATCTTTGTCCCTTGTTATCTTTGTTTCTTGAAATCTATTTTGTCAGATATAAGTATGTCTACACTTGCTTCTCTATGGATGTTATTTACTTGAGAAATCATTTTTTACCCTTTTATTTTGAATCTACCTGTCTTTGCAGCTTAGATGTGTCTCTTGTAGGCAGCATATGATTAAGTTTTGTTTTTTGTTCCACTTGGCTACTCTGTGACTCTTTATTGGTGAATTCAAACCATTTACACTTATGGTAATTATTGATATACTAGAGGCCCGGTGCACGAAATTCATGCACCGGGGGCGGGGAGTGTCCCGCAGCCCAGCCTGCACCCTCTCCAATCTGGGACCCCTCGAGGGATGTCCAACTGCCCGTGGGATCAGGCCTAAATGGGCAGTCAGACATCCTTCTTACAATCCAGGACTGCTGGCGACCAACTGCTCACCTGCTTGCCTTCCTGATTGCCCCTAACCGCTTCTGCCTGCCAGCCTGATCACCCCCTAACCACTCCCCTGCCAGCCTGATTGATGCCTAACTGCTCCCCTGCCAGCCTGTTTGCCCCTAACTGCCCTCCCCTGCAGGCCTGGTCACCCCTAACTGCCTTCCCTTGCAGGCCTGGACACCCCTAACTGCCCTCCACTGCAGGCTTGGGTCCCCTCAACTGCCCTTCCCTGCAGGCCCAGTCGCCCCCAACTTCCCTCCTCTGCCAGCCAGGTCACCCCTAACTGCCCTCCCCAGCAGGCTTAATCGCCCCCAACTGCCCTCCCTTGCTGGCCTGGTCCCTTCCAACTGCCCTCCCCTGCTGACCTGATTGCCCACAACTGCCCTCCCTTGCAGGCCTGGTTTCTCTCAACTGCCCTCCCCTGCTGGCCATCTTGTGGTGGCCATCTTGTGTCCACATGGGGGTAGGATGTTTGACCACATGGGGGCAGCCATCTTGTGTGTTGCAGTGATGGTCAATCTGCATATTACTCTTTTATTAGATAGGATAGAGGCCTGGTACACGGGTGGGGGCCAGCTGGTTTGCCCTGAAGGATGTCCTAGATCAGGTTGGGGGTTCCCTTGGGGCATGGGGCGGCCTGGGCAAGGGGCCTGTGGTGGTGTGCAGGCCGGCCACGCCCCCCGCGACCCAAGCAGAGGCCCTGGGATCTGGGATTTATTTATCTTCTACAATTGAAACTTTGTAGCCTGGAGTGGAGCCAAGCCTTCTGCTAGCTCTGTGGCGGCAGCCATTTCTGTTGGGATTTATGTATCTTCTATAATTGAAACTTTGTAGCCTTAAGCGGAGGAGGCCAAAGCAGGTCAGGGCTGCAGAAGCTTGGCTTCCTCCATCGCCATGGGCTACCCTAGCCTCCTGCTCTCTCCAGGTCCATGGCTGTTGCCATTTTTGTTGGGATATATTTTTCGCCTATAATTGAAACTTTGTAGCATTGAGTGGAGGCCTAGGCCGGCAAGGGCAGGTGGAAAGCTTGGCTTCCTCCATTGCCGGGGAAACCCAAGCCTCCCTCCTGCTCTCTGTGGCCGTAGCCATCTTGGTTGGGTTTATTTGCATATTACCTCCTGATTGGCTGGTGGGCATGACTGGTGGGCATGGCTTGTGGCTGTAGCAGAGGTACAGTCAATTTGCATATTACTCTTTTATTAGATAAGATGAGGATTTCCTATAGTTATTTTATCTTTTGTTTTCTGGAAGCTCTGTGCCTCCACTGGTTCTTTTCCTTTATTTTTCTTTTGTTTAATGGTAGTCCATAAATCTTTCCTCCGTTTTCTATTTTTTTGAGCTATATCTCTGGGTTTGGGGATTTTTGTGTGTGGATACCATTAGGTGTACAAAAAATTAAGTTGCATATATACCATAGTTTTTTTTTTCTTTTGAGTGCATCTGATCTTCACCCTCCTCTGCCAGTTCAGACCTCTCCCACCTCCCCTTTTATATTTTTGTTGTCACAAATTATCCCTGTTTATGCTGCACATTTTTTGGTGATTTTACTCATAGTGTTGTGCCATTATGTTCTTTGTTTCAGGTAGAATAACTCTCTTGAGTATTGCCTGCAATGTAGGTTTTCTGGTGGTAAGATCCCTAGGCTTCTATATGTCCGGGAATGTCTTTATTTCTCCTTCATATTTAAAGGATACTTTTTCGGGATATATTATTTGTGGATGGTAATTTCTCTCTTTCAGATGTTTGAACATTTGGCTTCACTCTCTTCTGGCTTATAGAATTTCTGCTGAGAAGTTGGATGAAATTCTGATGGGTTTTCTTTTATAGGTCACTTCCTTCTTTCCCCTGGCTGCTTTGAGAATTTTTTGTCTTTAATTTTTGACAGCTTTAATATCAAGTGCCTTAGAGAGAGCCTCTTTGGATTTAGGTAACAAGGTGTTCTGTTTGCTTCTTGGATTTGAGGATCTAGTTCTTTCTATAGAACTTGGAAGTTCACATCCACCATTTGTTTTAATAGTCACTCAATTCCCTAATTCCTCTCTTCTTCCTCTGCAATACCTATAATTCTATTTTTTTTTTTTTTGATGGAGTCAGATAGGTATCCTAGAGCTCATTCATTTTTCTTTATTCTCAGGTCTCTCTCTTTTTCCCTCTGCATCATTTCTAGATTCCTATCTTTGATATCACTAGTTCTTTCTTCTATGTCATTGGCTCTGTTTTCTTTTGTTTGTTAATTTGTTTTTCATTGTTTTGTGTGTTTTTTTTTTATCCTCACCTGAGGATATTTTCCCATTGATTTTTTAGAGAGATTGGAAGAGAGAGAGAAAGACAGAGAGAAATACTGAACTGAGAGAAGCATGTCGATTGGTTGCCTCCTGCTTGAGCCCCAACCAGGGCCCAGGCCAGGGAGAAGCCTGCAATTGAGGTATGTGCCCTTGACTGGAATCTAACCTGGGACCATTCAGTCTGCAGGCCAATGATCTATCCACTGAGCCAAACCAGCTAGGGCTTGTTGGCTATGTTTTCTATTCTCAGTAGTTCACTATTAATCTTCTTAATTTCATGCTTCATTTCCAGTATTTTTGATTGGTTCTTTTTTTTTAAGTTTCAATGTCCCTGGTAAAGTGCTCATTTTGTTCATTGATTTGTTTTCTGAGTGCACTGAATTGCTTGTCAGTATTTTCTCACATCTCATTGAATATTTTCAGAACTGCAAACTTCAAATCTCTGTCATCTATATCACATATTTCCATGTGTTCCAGTCTGTTTTCTGAGGATTTTTCATTTTCTTTCTGGTTATCATATTTACTCTGGTTTTTCATGGTATTTCTTGTCTTCCTTTGCTTTTGAATTTATTATTGAAGCAGTCTTTCCACTATTATTCATTAGATTGCATTGAATCACAAAATATTTTACCCTTGTGATCTCCCAGCCATTACCTCCATGGCTTCTGAAGACAGTACAGCTATGCTGCTTGGGCTGCTGTTTGTTTTGACCTCATTGTAATGGTGACCTCTGAACGCCATGGGATCCCATGCCAACCACCCCTCCTGGTGATCCATCATAGAGGGAAACAGAGGTTCTATGCAAAAGCTCTTGGTTTACAGATAATATACTCCCAGACCCAACTCCAAGGACAATGGGAGATGAGTTTTCAGAGTCCAAGTGGCTGCAAGGCTCTGTGGTTCCATTTCTTTGTCTGAAACACCACCACCTGGCCTGACAGTGGAAAGCTGCACAGCAGAACCCCGTGCTGTATCATGCATTTGCTGACTCAGAAAATGTTTGTGTTGCTTGCTGCTCAATCTGTTGGGCTGGCCCCCACAGTTCTCTGTTCCTTCCAGCTGATGGAAGTGCCTGCTACTGTCAGCTTTCTCTCATCTCCTGGCTGAGCCAGAAGCTCCTGGCTACATGGCTGCATCTGCAGGCCATCTGTGCTTTCCTCCCTTCTCATCTCCTCATTTATTTAAGGTTGCCCTATTTTAGGTGTTTCAATGTGCAAGTCTCTCAGGTGTGTGTCTGTGTTGATCAGTTATTTCTTTGTTGAATTATAGATGGTTAACTTGCTGAAATGTCAGGGAGAGAGGAAAAGATGTGCTTTGTGCCACCATTTCTCTGATGTCCGATAAATTACTTATTTAAATTGTCTATGGTGTATTCTGCATGTGGTAAACCACTGTCATCATAGTGTTGCTGGAGCAATCAGTGGGCCCAATTTCCCTGACATTAATGCCAGTGGGGTGGCTCTTATGATATTTTCAGAAAAAGAATTTTATAAGACTCCCCTAGGAAAGTAAGTGGTTTTTATTGGCATGGAATTACATTTCTCAGGTTGTAAAGTCCCATGTCCCTTAACCCAGTCCTGAAAAAGTTACAGCTGGGGGTCAGGCAGAGGTAAAAGCAGGGCCTGTGTCCAGAGCTTCCATTCCATGGTGGAGTTGAGTCCAGCAGACCATCAGGCTATGTTCAGGCTAGAAACACTCTACTGTGTGGGTCCCACATGGCTGTAGGCCACTTGAGGGAATGCAGTGGAGCATGCCCTCTGCAACAGGAGTCAGGCTCAAGCAGCAAGAAAAAGCAAACCAAGAGAGAGCACTCTTTCCAGGAATTTAAATATTTATATTTCATGCCCTTGCAGTGGCCATGCCTATTCTTGCCACTGACTGTTCCCAGGTATAACTTACAGTTAACACCTTCCCATGTCACCCGGACCTCACTGGGCATGCATCTATTCTAGTCCCTTCCCCCAGTGATCTACGGGAAACAGACTTGGCCAATGTTAAGTACAGCTTTTTAGCAAAGCTGTATAAATGTCATGCCTCTATTATCTTGTCTTCCCTTTACTCCTTTCCTGTTCTTTAATAACCAGGTTATTACAATGGTATCAATAGGAGGTTAATTTTGACTACAAATTTATATCTCATGATCTTAGCAAACTAGTGCTAATTAATGTTACATCTTTAAGGGACTGCACAGGTTTCCTGAAAATAAAAGTGGTTAAAGAAATTTCTTCCTTATGTAAGTTATTTTAAGGTAAAACACAAATGATTATAACAGATTAAAACACAAGGAAGAATCTTAATTTGCCATGTCATTAAGACTAGAATGATGAAAGCACTAATTTAACAACATTACCTTATGGGTATTTTCAGAAAAACTGCAAAGGATAAAGGATGGAAATCAGAAAAAAAAAAATCCAGACCTCTTTCACATCAGGATTCATGCTACCAGAAGAGCTTAGCTGGTATAAGGTCAAGTACTATTTACCACACTCTACTAAAAAATCTTTGTCCCCCACCAAATTGAGGTCTTGTTACCATGCCTGAGTCTATCTCTAAGAGAATGATAAAATGATGAACAAATTTCCCTCAAGGTCGAGGCCCTGTGAAAAACACTGAAATGGGGAGGGGTGCATATGTAAACCTGTCCTCTAAGTGTACAATTTTTTTAAAAATTGTATTGTTTAAGATATTACAAATAGTAGTACATATGTCTCTTTTTAATATTACCCAGCTCTGTGCTGTTCAATATGGTACCACTAGCTGCATGTAGTTATTTAATTTTAAATGAAAATGTCTGGTACTTACAAATTGGACTGGGTTTTAAAAAATACAGGTCATTATACGTAATGACCAAATAATTACATGAAGAAAGAAAGTTGGTTCCTGAATAAGTCTTCATGAAACCAAATGGCCCATAAACCAGGACAATCACTTTGGAATCTTATATGAAAGAGAAATAAACTTCTGTATTTCTTGAGCCACTGTATTTTGGGATCTCTTTATTACACAAAGTTTAAAACTAAATTTTATTTCAGTTTTTATAAACCCTCTTATTCATATGTTCTTTCATTATCTTATCTTATTTAAGTCAATATGTACCCTCAGATCTTCCCATCTCTCCATCCCTGAGGATAGTCATCTGAGGAAGTAATTCACACTATGGTGTTAATGACTGAGTTCCAATGGCTAGCATTATTGTGTTAACCTCTTTTAGAATCATTTGATAATAAAAGAAATCCCAGAAATCAGGATAGGAATAAATCTTGGATGAAGAACTTTGAAGAATTAGCAACACATCAGTGGGAGAGATATTTTGGGGTCTGAAGATTTCTTATCTGTTCTCCATACACTCATGGCTAACTCCTCTACATATCAAGGCAGCATCCAAATTCAGAATTTAGAATATACTTTTTTTTTTCAAATAAGATATATGAATGGCTAACAGATACATGAAAAGTTGCTCAATATCACTAAGCATAAAGGAAATAAAAATCAAAACTATAATGAGACATCATCATCTCAGACCTCTTAGAATAGCTATGAGCAAAATAAGAAATAATAAGTATTTGCATGGATATGGAAAAAAGAGAATTCTGGTGCAATGCTACTTGGATTATGTTTGATACAGCCACTATCAAAAACAGTATGGAAGTTCCTCAAAAATTAAAAATAGAACTACCATGTGATCCAGAAATTGCACATCATCTCAGACCTCTTAGAATAGCTATGAGCAAAATAAGAAATAATAAGTATTTGCATGGATATGGAAAAAAGAGAATTCTGGTGCAATGCTACTTGGATTATGTTTGATACAGCCACTATCAAAAACAGTATGGAAGTTCCTCAAAAATTAAAAATAGAACTACCATGTGATCTAGAAATTGCACTTCTGGGAATATATTTAAAGGAAATGAAAACACCTAGTCAAAGAGCTTTATGAACCCCCATGTTGATAGCAACATTACTTACAATAGTCAAGACATGAAAACAACTTATGTATCCAGAGAGGTGAAAAGATAAAGCTGTGCTATATCTATACAATGGAATATTATTCAGCTATAAAAAAAGAAGGAAATACTGCCATTTGTGACAACATTTATGGACCATGAGACTATTATGCATTTTGAAATAAGTCAGAAAAAAATACTGTATGATCTCACTTATGTGTGGAATCTTTTTTTAAATTAAATTCCATTGGGGTTACATTGGTTCATATGAACATATAGATTTCATGTGTAGCTTTCTAAGTTACAAAATCTGTATATAGCACTATGTGTCCACCACCCCAAGTCATTTCTTCTCCTGTCACCTCATATTAGAACCCCCTTCTTCCACTACCCTCTGGCAACCACCACACAGCTGTTTGTATTCATAAGTTTCAGTTTTATATCCCACATATGAGTGAAATCGTATGGTTTTTAGCTTTTTCTGTCTGACTTATTTCAGTTAGCATAATGTTCTCAAGGTCCATCTATGTTGTTGTAAATGATGCTATTTCATTTACATGGCTTTCTTATGGTTCACAAGTAGTATTCCATTGCGTATATGTAGCACATCTTCTTTAACCAATCCTCTATCACAGGGCACTTTGGCTGTTTCCATGTCTTGGCCACCGTGAATAATGCTGCAATGAACATAGGGGTGCATATATCTTTGCATATAAATGATTTTAAGTTTTTTGGGGTATATACCCAGGAGTAGGGTTGTTGGGTTATATGGTAGCTCTATTCTTAATTTTTTGAGGAATTGCCAGACTGCTTTCCATAGTGATTGGACCAGTCTACATTCCCACCAGCAGTGGGAGCTTCTTCCACAACCTCTCCAACACTTGTTATTGCTTGTCTTATTGATAATGGCCACTCTAATAGGTGTAAGATGGTATCTCAAAGGCAAGGGACATAAAGGCAAAAATAAATGAATGGGCCCTGACCGGTTTGGCTCAGTGGATAGAGCGTCGGCCTGTGGACTGAAGGGTCCCGGGTTCGATTACAGTTAAGGGCATGTACCTGGGTTGCAGGCACATCCCCAGTGGGAGGTGTGCAGGAGGCAGCTGATCGATGTTTCTCTCTCATCGATGTTTCTAACTATCTGTCCTCTCCCTTTCTGCTCTGTAAGAAATCAATAAAATATATTAAAAAAAAATAAAAAATAAAAAAAAATAAATGAATGGGACTATATAAAACTGAAGAGCTTCTGCACAGCAAAAGAAACAGACAACAAAACAAACAGGCAGCCAACCAGATGGGAGATAATATTTGCAAACAGTAGCTCCAACAAAGGTTTAATTTCCAAAATATATAAATAACTCATAAAACTCAACACCAAACAAACAATCTAATCAGAAAATGGGCAGAAGACTTGAAAATACACCTTTCCCAAGAAGCTATACAAATAGCCAATAAATATATGAAGTTAGGGATATGTGTGGAATCTTAAAAAAAACACACTAATAACTAAAGAGATTAGAAGTTGGGGGTATGGGAGAGAGAACTGGATGAAGGTGGTCAAAACTTGCAGTTATAAAATAAATAAGTACTATGAATGTAATATACAACATAATGAATATATTTAACACTGCTATATGGTATATTTAAAAGTTGGTAAGAAAGTAAGTCCTAAGAATTCTCATTGCAAGGAAAAACATTTTTTTTCTTTTTTGTCAATATCTAAATGAAATGATAGTTGTTAACTAAACTTATTGTGGTAATCATTTCACAGTGTGTGTAAGTCAAATAACTATGTTGTACACCTTAAACCATGCAGTGCTGAAAAAAGACAACTGCAGGATTTAATTGCAAAAATCTATTTAGGAGGAGAAAAGAAAGGAAAGAAAAATCCATTTCTGTGCTGTGTCTTTGCAAATTTCAGAGATTTAATACTGAAAGGAGTAATCCAACTCTTCTTCAGTATTACCATTCCATGACTACATAAGAGGCAACACTGTATTTATATCCTTGTTAGACGCATGTAGAAATTTATCTTATACAGGAATATCAGTACTTTTAAAAACTCAGTACCTTTCATACAAGAATTGCTGCATAAATACTTGTTTGGACAGTCCCCACCTTTGATAATTCGGGCAGCCAATAACTTATTTTATCCTGAGTCAAGATGCTCTTGCTAAATAGCACTTTTCTCTGCAAGCATCTGCACCCCACTCCCTGCCATGGTCATAGGTGTTCTCCATCTCTATTACCACGCCTGCCACGCAAATGAATGAGAACCCTCCTCTCCTCTGTTCTATATTTAGGTAAGGTAGAGGGACCCCTACAGCAAGGTTGTTGGATCTTCTCTACTGACCTATGTATCTTGCTACTTGAGTCTGAGTCTGCTTATGGGGGAGCCCTCCTACAGGGACTTTGCCATATCATTCTGCAAAGTGATTTCTGCTCAACACTCATCCTCATTCCCCATTGCTCATCTTTAGACCATCAAGCTGTTTATCCTAGATGTGGTTTAAGTTTTATTTTTCCCCAGGAGGCTCCTTGATAAGTCAGTAAGACGTACACTGACTGTGCCATACTAGTATAATAACTGTTGGTTAGCTGTAATGTAGCTGTGCGTGTAAAAACATGGTCAGAGTTGTTCATACTGTTGTCATTTAAGTTGTGATTCTGAAAGCAATTTTAGAGACAGGACAGACAGTTTTAGGGAAAATGGGTTCCATGGGAGAAGAATGCATATGTGACGGGAAGGAGATAGTTCCAAGACCCCAGAATGCTTATCGCACTTTCATCGAGGATAGAGAAATGTTACAAGAAGAAGACATACTTTCACAGAGGATAAAGAAATGTTATAGGAGGAAGGCAAACATTCACAGAGGAAAGAGGAATGTTGTAAGATAAGGGGGAGAGAAAAAGGAGTGTACCAGGTGGGCTTTGTATTTTGAAATGGATACTCTGTAGAAGAACGACCATTTAGGAGAGCAGAGGGCTCATAAATTAAGGAAGGGTCCAATTAGAAAGGGTCATGAAGAGACAAAGAGCTGCAGTATATACAAACCAAAGACAAAGAGACTCAGAACGGATTTAGATTTTTTTTCCACTTTAGAGAGAGAGAGAGCAGGCTCTTCCCATTTAAGGACTCCTCCCCAGGGGGAGTTTGTATATACTTCCAATAAACTTCCACATTTTTACTAAAGAAGCCTTTTAGTCTAAGAGTTTATTCTTCAAACTTTGTAGGGCAAGAACCCACAAGAAGAGTCTTCACCCCAACTCCACGTATCAATGCTATATAAACATACTGAGCTGAATTACCATTTAAAATGTCATCAGGAAAATTATACAGTGATTCATCATTGATATTAAAAATGATAGTGTATGAAGAAAGGGGAAGAAACAAGCAATGAGACATAAATTTGATTTTAGTTAAGCAAACTTTTGTTATTAGAAGAATGGCTGGAATTTATATTTTCTGGCAAAAACAATTAAGTGCTTAGTAAGAATGATGAAAGGAAGAAATCTACAAATAAATAAATCTATGTTATTTTGCTACTGACATATGTGGAAAGTAATTAACAACCACACATAAGAAACATATATAAAGGCAGGAGAAATTGCCAAACCATCACAATGGATGAAGGAAATTTCAAACATGACCAGATCATCTGAATGATTCATGCATCCAGCAGGACTAGCAGTAAGGCATCAAATAGAATTTTGTCAGATGCTCCCTTCTGCCTTTGAACAGAAGCTACTTAACTTCCGAGTGATTTAATTAAGAAAAACATGACATTGGGTTTATTAACACTATGAAATCAAGAAATCAAAATCCTGGGTTTGGTAACAAAAAGTAATTTATCATTACAATACTATGCAAAATAGCAAATGGCCAAAAGTTTGACTCTACATTAAATTGTAAACCACAGAAATCCTATATAATAAAAGGCTAATATGCAATCAACCGAATGGTAGAATGACCATTGATGTGCAATGACCACCAGGGGGCAGACGCTCAATGCAGGAGATGCCCCCTGATGGTCAGTGTGCTCCTACAGAGAGAGTGCTGCTCAGTCAGAAGTCCTGAGCCAGGCTCATGGCTGGCCAGTGCAGCAGCAGTGGCAGGAGCTTGTCCTGTCTCTGCAGCAGTCCTAAGGATGTCTAGCTGCTGCTTAGGCCCGTTCCTCCCAGGGAAACATCAGTCAGACATCCCCTAAGGGCTCCTGGACTGTGAGAGGTGCAGGCCGGGCTGAGGGACCGCCCCCCAACCCCCCGAGTGCACGAATCTCATGCACCAGGCCTCTAGTCTAAGAATAAAACATCTCCCCCCAAAATAAAATTACTTTCCCTCAAAAAAGATGCAAACAGACAGTTGATCAGATGGAAGATTAGTGCTTAAATTTCATCAGAGATGTCCAGAAGCATTACTAGTGTGTAGCCAAGTAAGTTAGTCCTTGGTGTTTTTGAGACATCTGTCTAAACAATTTCATTAAGAAGAACAAAATGCTAAAATCAAACTTATTAGTGGATTGGAAGAAAATCCCAGAGAATATAGTGGAACATTTTTAAAGAAACATTGTATAATGGAGGCTTCTGATGGTATAAACAATGACACTATACATAAAAACACAGGCATTACTGGATCAGAATCAAAAGTCATTTAAAAGAGTCAGACCATGGATGGGAATTTTAGGGATACTAGTACTTTAACCAATCCATTTTATTTATATTTTCCTTTATAGAGTGATATATTATTTTTAATTATAATAAAAAGTCTGAAAGTGCTCTTCAATATATATAAGTGTAAAATAAAATTTTAAAAATGAGACAGAAATATTGTTCCATGGTTTGATTTGAAGTGTTTTATCTTTCTTAGTAGTATATAAGATAATGGTGGATCTTACAATCATTAACACTTTTAATTTGATGAAATTTAATGTACTTTTTGGCTCATTGTTTTTCTAGATAGCTATAACAGTTTAGATAGTCATCGTATATATAATAAGGATGGTCATTTCCAGTGGTGACAATTAAATTATAAACTCTTGTTCTTAACTTTTCAAAAGCCATCAGCCAGCTTCTTCAGGAATTGTACATTTATACTCTAAAAGGGAGGTCATTCTCTTTCAAACCAAACTATTAGGTCTATATTGGGTGCTCCTTAAGAAATGAAGGAGAAGAAGAACATTTGTTTAAAAAATAATAAACAAACCTTTATATTTTCTACAAATATACCCAAATAACTGACATTTTTCCAACATCCAACAAGCATCTTAGAGGATATTTACTGTGTTCCAGATACTACACTCAGCAGATCTTATTTGCAGGAAACTTACTTTTGGTATTTTCTTGATATTTTTGTCCCTAATTGACCATTTAGTCAAAATATTAAACCTCAAGATGGCTAATTAGAAAGGCTTGTTTTCATAGTTCCATAATCTGTACCAGAAATATAATCATGCGAAGGCATAACAAAACAAAGTCATTATTTCATCAAATGTCAGGATACTCACTGAAACAGCCTGCTGACAAGCATGAAGGCTAATTATAGCACATCACATTTGTAGAACATTTATGCTTGTTAATTTGGAGCTCACAGATTGTGTATGAAGTTATAGTGTTCTGTTTTAGATAACAAAGGTGGTGGTATCAAAAACAAATTATGTAGAAATCAAAGGATTAAGTTGGTACACAGCACTGTATAGTGTTTATTTATTGAAGCATGGTAGCAATCATCTCAGGTAGAAATTGCTGTTTGGGTTCTGTACTTACTTGTTTGCTAAAACAATAGAAAGTTATTTTGATTTCCTGAACTTATGTATGCTATCCCAATACTCCATTGATGATGGTTTGAATATCCCATTGATTGTGATCTCACTGGTTACTGAAGCACATTCTTCTGGGAACCAGGACAGCTCAATTATCCCAAATTGTCTCAGTAGATACAGATAACTGAGTTTCAGTTGACTCAGTGGTCCCGGAATCGGAACAGACCTTAAATTGCCTCAGCAGCTACAGATAATGCATTCCGGTTGACTCAGTGGTCCCAGAATCTGGACAGCACAATTATTCTACATTGCCCCGGTGGTCCCAGATAATGTGTTTCTGTTGATTCAGTGATTCGTAGATACTTTAGATAACTAACTTGCTCAATTCTGCTTCTGTAAAAATGCTTTTCGTGAAACAGGTTCCTCATTCCAGACCCAAAGATGTAATCAATACTTTTGTGATATTCTGCCAATATAAGCCAGATGTGGCAAGCTTTTCAGGGCTGCGAGGTCTGGAGCACTTTAGCCCCTCGTATGCCCCCGGCTCTTAATAAATGACTCCATAATTCGACTTCTTGAAGGGTCCTTTGTAAGATGGTGGTACACTATAACATTATTACACCAGAACCTTGGTTATTAATAGTGCTTGATACGCAATTTCTAGCCACTTTCCATCTGCCACTCTGGTCTTCCTTTTACATGGATCCTATCATATTACCTCTCTAATTACTGGTGTAGCCAGTGGGGTCTCCTTTTTGCAGCCCCATCAAACCTGTAAGTTCCTCAGCTTAAATTCTAAGGCTTCAGAATCAGACACAACCCTTGCAATTGAAATCATTTTCCATAGCCTCAAATAGGTAATTTTCCTTCAGTTAGTGCATTCTTCACCCTGGTTCTCCATGCTTGCTGCTCATTGCCAGCCATATTCCCCTTGGTGAGCTCCCCTTAAATAACTCCTATTTTTCTTCTTTCTGCTGATCAAAACTACCAGTGTTCAAGATACAGCTTACTTCAAAGGATCTCCACAAAACATGTGTTGATTTTGGTAATTGTCATCATCTTCTCCCTTGAATTCTAAGTGCAAACACAGTAAGTGCCACATAGTTTTAAATAATTTGTTGACTAGTTTAACAAGATGGCAAGATTGCCAGCAACAGAAAGACTGCCACTCTTCTGTGGCTTCCCTCACCACACTGAAAGAAATGTAGTTGAGAGGAAAAGAGTAGGTGATTAATAAATACCTGTTTAGTGTCTCATTAGTACAGAAATAATTTCCAGCAAAATATCCAGAAGGTAACATTTGCAAGTTCATTCTTTTAAAGTAGAGGAAGCTAAATCTAATAGCTAGTGTAGAATGTTGACTTTGATCATGAGATAAATAATCCCTTAGAAATGTATCATTCTGCAAACTGTCAGGGACCTCCTGCATGTCACAGGAAACGAGTTTGAGAGCTCAAATAATCAATTTAATAGTTGGGGCTTTATAATGCTGAAGACTATGCAACCAAACAAAGGGGATCTTTTTTTTTTTTTTTTTTTTGGAACCATTAGCTACTTGTTACAATATTCAGTGCCCAACTTCAGTGGTGATTCAGGTATCTGGCACAGTGTTTTAGGTATGTGTTTGCTTACTTAACACTTTGGTATTGCTAGTACTGAGATAAATAGAAACCTCAGGAAATGGTATACATGTCCATATCAAGATATAAAAAATCTTACTTCATAGCAAATTATTAGAAAGTTTGATCTGTTATAAAATGATTTCATTTGAAATACTTATATTTGGAAAATAAAAGTTTGCTGTGAACCAATATAAACAAGCAAAGAAAAAAGATAAAGGACCCAAGCTAAAGGAAATTCAGAAAATCCTATCAGTGAGATGGATGATAACTTACAAACTATAGCATCCATTTGTTACATTGTGTCTCAATGACCATAATATTTTGTAGTTGTCCTTGGGTGTGTGTGAAGTCTTAATGTGATAAAGCCAAGTATTGTCTGAACCTGAAATAAGAATGTGTACAAAATACTATAATGATAAAGGAGATGTAACTTCACTGGGCAGTTGAAATTTGATAGCTGAAGTGGCAAGTAAAGTTAGCATTACTTCTGATCCCACAACTCTATTGCCCTACTGATTTTTAACACTTGAATTTAGATCAATATTGCTAAGGACATTACTTTCCAGAAAAGCTGTTGATAAGAGAAAGTAAGATCCAAAAGTATGTGCTTCTCCATTGTACATGCTCTTTCCTTTCTCTGGTTTCCTTTTACTTGTGCTGTTCCTATTTTTTCAAAATAGTGTGGGCATCTCAGAATAAAAACTATTTTCTATTTCTGGAAATGCATCCTACAGTGGCAGTGCCATCATGAGCAAATTGGAAGTCTAAAATGCATACTTGGTACTTGATTGTTTGTTTGAAAGAAATTAATAAAGTGTGTGTATAAGAAAAAAGGAGAACAATCTGACTATTGAAAATCTAACTACTTATGAACACTAGAGGCCCAGTGCACAAAATTCATGCACATGGGGGAGAGGGGGTGGTGTCCCTCAGTCTAGCCTGAACCCTCTCAGGCCCCCTCGGACATCCCTTTCTCGCAATCTGGGAACACTGGCTCCTAACTACTCACCTGCCTGCCTGCCTGATGCCCCTAACTGCACCCCTGCCTGCCTGATCTCCCCTAACCACCCTGCCTGCCTGCCTGATCACCCCTAACTGTTTGCTGGGAGTGGGGCCAGCTCTGTGAGGGGCCGTCTGCCTACCTGGTCGCCCCTAAACACTTTCCTGCCTACCTGATCACCCCTAACCTCTGGTCTGCCTGCCTAATTGCCCCTAACCACTCTACATCCCTGTCTAATTGCACCTAACCACTTGCCAGGGGGCAGGGCCAGGCCTGTGAGAGACTGTCTGCCTAGCTGATCACCCCTAACTGCTGGCCTGCCCACCTGATCTCCCCTAACCACTTGCCTACCTACCTGATCACCCCTAACCACTGGTCTGCCTGCCTGATAACCCCTAACCACTCTTCCTGCCTGCCTGATCACCCCTAACTGCTTGCATGAGGGCAGAACCAGCCCAGTGAAGGGCCGTGGTGGTTCTGGCCTAACGGTAGTTATGGTCGTGATGCCATTACGGTCTCTGGCCTTTTATTATATAGGATTCCTTACTCAGATTTCATCCTAAGATACCAATTTATTTGAGAACGTTGAGATTTTCCACCTCAAGGACTTCAGAAAATGATGGGGATATATTAGATTTTAAGGTAGGTAGGATTTATTTTAGTTTATGAATTTATTTCATTCATATCCTACCTTCTCTCTTTTCCTCATATTAATTATATCTGTAGCTATTCATACTTACTTTGTTTAACTCTTTTCAATAGTCATACTCTTATTCAGCCTTCAAGAAACCTAAATGGGAACCTAAATTCTAGGCACTATACATGGAATTGAGGATTGTGGGAACACAGGTCCTTGAACACTGTGTAATACATGAAGACATGAGAAGTCATAGGCATAGAAGAGAGACTTTATTGCAGAACAAGTAGCCATTACTAATAAGGAACCATCAGACAAAATATTTCTTTAAATGGGCCCCACAAAGTAGCCATGCACCAGCTGATCAGTAACACACTTTATACCAACTTAGACAAAAGAGGCTTCTTGTCAAATAGTGATATTACTATTTGGGTTATAGAAAGGTACACCTGCACAGTGCATACAGTAAAACTGCTGTGTCCTTGCTTTTGTAACTGCATATGGCAAATTGGCCTTGAACATCCAGAATATTCTGATTAGGGTTTCCACAAGTATATAAACTGATAAGCCACAGGGTTCCTTAACATATGAGGTAGCACATGGGAGAATTTTGTACAGTTGAATGAAGTTAGAACTACTGTTACAAAAAAGCGATTTTGTTCAGAAGCATTTGATGAGAAGTCAGGACTCCTGAAGTGTTATTATTTCCCATTGTCTCTTATCTAAACATATGTATTTTTTTATCACTCCAGTTAATATTTAGAAGACAAAGAAGTGAATTAGTGGAATAACAGGTGTGGGGGTACCATCCTATCTAATAAAAGGGTAATATGCAAATTAACCATCACTCCATCACAAAGATGGCAGCACCCATAGCGCCCGGGGCATGGGACGCTGGCGTCATTGCAGACCAGGCTGAGGGACCCCCCCCCATTCATGAATTTTGTGCACCAGGCCTCTAGTGTGTAATAATATGCTAATAGAGGTTTTGTTTTCTATAAGATTTCTGATGATTGAGTGCTTAGTATGTAATTTGTTTTCTAATTACAATCAATCATTCTTTCCTTGAAGTCATTTCAGTAACACATCTCTGCCACTATTTTTAGATCTGTGACAAACCATATCTTCTGTACTGATTCAGAAATATTTTTATTGAATAGTTCTCATCAAAAACTGCTTTAATGACTATACTAACAGTTGTTTTATCCCAAGGCTTGGCTCCATTTCATACAAAAGGGAAATTAATTTTTTTATACCAATTAATCAATCAATGAGTGCTAATCTTATGCCTGTGTCAAGAAGTCATTTGCTATTATTTGGAATGAACCTACATCTTTATAATGTCTTCCTCATATGATCATTTAATCTTGAATTTTCTTTAACAAACTATGGTCTTTTATTGTGAAACTACTGTTAAAATGCAAATAGTTCTGATAGAGGTATACACAGATCAAAATTCACATCAAAGTAAGAATAATGAATACAACTGATAACATCTCTTTCCTGAAAAAAAGTTTCTGTTATACAACTGAAGACCCTGAAGGTATTCATTCTGAAAAGAGGAAAGGACACAAACATTTGAGAGATGCTAATGACAATTTTATCTGTATTTGCAAATCACCATGGATTTTCACAGACTAGAAAGTTAGTACAATTTTCCCCAAAAGTTTTCTACCTTGGACCCTATCTTTCCAGTTGTACAATTACTTGAGTTCCAGAGAGAAAGAATTGCAATTGACATCCAAACTACACATAGAATCAAATTATTCATAGAAACCATAGTTTGCTGTATGTACACTTGTTTAAACTGTGTTTGTGTGAAGTTTCTACAGTTCAATCTATGATGTAAACTTAATTGTTTCCAACTCAGTTATCACTATTTTTTTATAAGCTAGGAAAAAATAAGCAAAGCCTTCCCATATAGTCTTGAATTCCACTAACACAGCCTGGGTATTCCAAGTTATGGAGGCACTGGAATATATATTTATTGAATGAATGAGTGAGTGTGAAAGAACAAAGAAACCAAAAAGCACAAGAAAGAGCAGAAGCAACCTGGTAAGAAAACGATCTGATAAGTAAACAATCCAATTATAATAAAAATATTCTCCATCAGTAAGTATTCAACAGCTATAGGCTTTACATATCACTAATGATTCTTCCTTTGTGATAGACCCTTTCACATAGTAAGATATAGCATGAAGTCAGAAATGCTTAGGAGAAGTGATTACAGTTGCATACAGACAACAGTGTGGTGATAGCCAGAGGAAAGGGTTTGGGGGCTAGATGTAATTGGGTAAATGGGGATAAAATGGGGTCAGAAGGAGACTTTGCTTGGGGTCATGGGTGCAAGATGCAGTGTGCAGATGATGTATGAGTTGTGTATGGTTTTGTGAACCCATGTTATCCTAATATGTTCAATTAATTTTAAAAGTGGATTTTCTCAGCCTAACTCCACTAATGGTGTGAGTGCAAACGACTACCTGGGGTTTCTCACCCTTCCTGTTCATTGCATCAAGATCTGTGACTTATGGGAAAAGATTAGGTGGTGGTGTAAGACATTACTTCAAAAGCACTAGTGTTTTATTGTGTTTGCTTTTACCATCTGGTAGAAAGTGAAAGGATTGTCATTATGTAGTACTCTAGTAAAATCTCTCATTTCACAGGATATATGTGTGTAGGTTTCAATCAAAGGAGCTCCAGGTGCATAAGTAGTAACTACTCAATATAAATCACCCTTGGATTTATCACAAAAAAATTTCAGGTCATGCTCTCTATATAATACAAAGCAGTTTTTGGTATTTAGAGTTTATTCTACACAGAAAAATTGAAAGGAAATTTGATAGAATAAGCTAGAATATTCAAGGAAAACAATTACTTTTGTCTGAATTATTCAGTTTAAGGGATTTTCCCTCTGTAAATAATGGCTTTAGCAGGGCTACTTAAATAGCTCTCCCAGTATTTCTAAGTGAGACCTTATTTTAAGAATAGAGATAAAAGATTTAAGAAAAGAGGGTTCATTTAAAAATTACTAAGGAGAAGAAGCCAAGTGAGACCCAAGATGGTAACTGGCAAGAAGGTAGGGAGGGAGAGTGTGTGAGAGAGTGAGGGAGTGATAGAGGACGTGTGTAGATGTGTGTGGTGTGTATGTGAGTGAGAGCTAGGGACAGTTTTCCCAGGGGCTGCCAAACCAGGCAGTCTTAGATGGCAAAACCCAGCTGCCACTGCAAACACTCTGGGGGCAGCCAGCGCAGGCACAGAAACCACGTCATCTTAAAGAACAGAACTGCTTATGACTAGGATCCTAACCTCACCACTACCCAATCTGGTCTCAGACGCAAACCTACAGCCACTTGGGTAAAAGACCTGTGACCACAGCTGCAGACCCACGGACACCAAGATCCCAGGCAACCTGGCTGCAGATTTCTGTGAATCACAGAGCCAATCCCCCTCCCTGCCAGCCATGCAGCAGTGGCATAGGAACTGCCAGACCCTCTCCGCTCAAAGAGGCCTTTCCCACACACAGCAGCAGTGGCTCTACCTGAATTTGAGCCTGGGCACGCGAACTCGGGGGAGCCTGTTTCCCTCCACAGACCACAGGCTAACGCAGGGAGGCTGCGCTGAATTTAAGCCTGGGTACATGGACACGGGGAGTTTGTTTACTGCATTGCACACCTGTGGGACCAGACCTCATGCCCACACAGGACTGCAGAGCCACCTGACCTTGATTCAGAGCAAGCACACACAGAAGGCTGTTTTCTGCAGGGCAGGAGTGGACCTCCTGCTGACACAGTGAGACTGGTCCCCCAAGCAGCCCAAGGACCCTGATTCTCCACGTGAAAGGCAGCACTGAGCACCAGTAACTTGACTCTGTTTCTCATTGCGTGCGCCTGGGATCTCTTATTCCCAGTGCATTCACATAAAGAGCCAGTGACTACAATTCTTGGTTCATGCACACACAGGGATCCTGATTCTTGGTACGAGGCCGCACCAAGCAACAAATACTCTGATACTCAATTCTCAGCATGGGCACAGGGGGTCTCTGACTCCTGACATGCGCTAGGGGACTCTGATTTTCAGCACATGCCAGTGGGGTCTCTGTTTCAGCGTGGCGCAGGTAGGGTGCCTGATTCTAGGTGTGCACATGAGACCACACTAAGTGCCTGTGACTCTGATTCTTGACGATCATGGCTCCCACCAACCCATGGCAGCCACATGTCTTGGTGTCAGAGCTCTTCAGTGACACTTGTGGGGTGGGGGTGCGAATCTCCCACTGCACATGGGCCAGGGCCCCGCAACTCAACATTTGAACCTTCTAGTGATAGTTAGCATGGGGCAAAAACAAAACAATTCCCAGATGAAAGAAAATGGGGAATCACCAAGAAAGAAAATAAGTGAAAAGGAAGCATGCAACATGACAGAAAAAGAATTCAAAGTAATGGTCCTACAGTTCATACACCAGATGGATGATTAAATCAATAACTTATACAAAAGCCAGGAAGAAATCAAAAGTGATATAGCTACAATAAAAAACACCATGGAAGGTTTCAACAGTAGACTAGAAGAAACAGAGGACCGAATTAGTGAGTTAGAAGACAAGGTAGAGAAACAAGCCCAATCTGAACAGCAACTTGAGAAAAAAATTAAAAAGCAGGAGGAGTGACTAAGGGAGCTTTGGGACAACACAAAACAAAGTAACATACGTATAATAGGACTGCCAGAAGGACAAGAAGAGCAGCAAGGATTAGAAAATCTATTTGAAGAAATAATGACAGAAAACTTCCCTGATATGGGGAAGAAAAAAGTTACACAAGTACAGAGAGTCCAAGCAAAATGAATCCCAAAAGGATCCCCCATCAGATTATCAAATGATTTCTCAACAGAAACACATCAAGCTAGAAGATAATGGAAGGAGGTATACAAAGTGTTGCAAAGCAAAGGACTGAATCCAAGAATACTCTATCCAGCAAGACTATTAATCAAAGTTGAAGAGGAAATCAGGAACTTCACAGACCAAAAAAAAGGCTAAGGGAGTTTATCACTACCAAACCAGCAATTCAAGAAATGCTAATGGGACTGGTGGTAAAAAGAAGAAATAGAAAGGAAGAAAGGAACTCAGGAATAAAATACAGAAATTGCTACAAAAAATTACCTATCAATAATAACATTAAACATAAATGGATTAAATGCTCCAATCAAAAGAAATAGAGTGAATGAATGGATAAGAAAACATGACTCATATATATGCTTTCTACAGGAGACCCACCTCAGAACAAGAGATTAACACAGACTGAAAGTGAAGGGATGGAAAAATATCTATCAGGCAAATGGAAAAGAAAATAAAGCTGGGGTAGCAATACTTATATCTAATAAAATAGAACTCAAAGTGAAGATCATAACAAGAGATAAGAAAGGCCACTTCATAATTCTAAAGGGATCGATACAAGAATGTTTACTCTGGTAAACATTTATGCACCCAATGCAGGAGCACCCAAATACATAAAAAAACTTCTGGAAGATAGCAGGGGTGAGAATGACAGCAACACAATCATAGTGGGAGACTTTAATACCCCATTAACATCACTGGATAAATCCTCTAGACAAAAAAATTAGCAAAGAAACTTCAATCCTAAACAACTCACTAGATCAGATAGACTTAATTGACATCTTTAGAACATTCCACCCCAAAACTACAGAATATACAATCTTCTCAAGTGCACACGGGACATTTTCAAAGATAGACCACATATTGTGACACAGGCAAACTCTCTCCAAACTCAAGAGGATTGAAATCATATCAAGTATATCCTCAGATCACAATGGCATAAAATTAGAAATCAACTACAGTAAAAACTATCACAAAAATTCAAACAATTGGAGGCTGAATAGCATACTATTAAACAATGAGTGGGTTATCAAAGAGATCAAAGAAGACATAAAACATATCCTGGAAACAAATGACAATGAAAACACAACAATCCAAAATCTTTGGGACACAATGAAAGTAGTCCTGAGAGGGAGGTTTATAGCTCTACAGGTCTACCTCAAAAAACAAAACAACAACATCAAGAAACCATGATAACAAACCATCTAACTCTGCAACTTGAAGAATTAGAAAGAGAGCAACAAGAAAAGCCCAGAGTGAGCAGAAGGAAGGAAATAATAAAGATCAGAATGGAAATAAATGACATAGAGACCAAAAAAAAAAAAAAAATACAAAAGATCAATGAAACTAAGAGCTGGTTCTTTGAAAGAATAAAAAAGATTGATGAACCTTTAGCCAGGCTCACCAAGAAGCAAAGAGAGAGGACCCAAATAAACAAAATCAGAAACAAAAGAGGTGAAATAACAACAGAACCCAAAGAAATACGAAGAATCACAAGAAAATACTATGAGCAACTCTACTCCAACAAACTGGTCAACCTAGAAGAAATGGACATATTCCTAAAAAAAATATGACTTTTCAAAACTCAGCCAGAAGTAATAAAAAAATCAGAATAGGCCGATAACTATGGAGGAAATTAAAGCAGTAATCAAAAATCTTCCAACAAACAAAATCCCTAGACCAGACAGCTTCACAGGGGAGTTTCATAAAACATTCAAAGAAGAAATAAAACCTATCTTTTTCAGACTATTCCAAAAAAGTCAAGAGGAAGGAGCACTTCTAACTTATTTCTATGAAGCCAGCATTACTCTAATCCCAAAATGAGATAAAGAGACTACAAACAAAGAAAATTACAGGACAATATCCCTCATGAACATAGATGCAAAAATCCTTAACAAAATTATAGCAAATCAAATCCAGCAATACATTAGAAAGATCATACACCATGACCAAGTGGGATTTATTCCGGGAATGAAAGGATGGTACATATCTACAAATCAGTAAATGTGATACGCCATATAAACAAACTGAGAGATAAAAACCATATAATCATATCCATTAATGCAGAGAAAGCGTTTGACAAAATCCAACACCCTTTCATGATTAAAAACCCTCAACAAGGTTGGAATAGAAGGATTATATCTAAACATAATAAAAGCCATATATGACAAACCCACAGCCAAAATCATACTCAATGGGCAAAAACTAAAACCATTTCTACTAAGAACAGGAACAAGACAGGTTTGCCCACTCTCACCACTCCTGTTTGACATAGTACTGGAAGTACCAGCCATTGCGATCAGACAATAAGAAATAAAAGGCATCCAAATTGGAAAAGAAGAAGTAAAACTGTCCTTATTCACAGATGACTTGATATTATACATAGAAAACCCCAAAGACTCCATCAAAAAACTACTAGACTTAGAAAATGAATTCAGCAATGTAGCAGGATACAAAATTAACACCCATAAGTCTATGGCTTTTCTATATACCAATAATGAACTCACAGAAAGACAAATTAAAAAACCAATCCCATTTACCATTGCACCAAAAATATTAAGATACCTAGGAATAAACTTAACCAAGGAGATAAAGGACCTGTACTCAGATAATTTCAGAACATAGAAAAAGATATAGAGGAAGACATGAACAAATGGAAGAATATACCATGTTCATGGATTAATAGAATAAACATCATTAAAATGTCCATACTACCAAAAGCAATCTATAAATTCAAAGCAATCCCCATTAAAATGCCAATGGCATACTTCAAAGACCTAGAACAAATTGTCCAAAAATTCATCTGGAATACAAAAAGACCATGAATAGCTGCAGCAATCTTGAAAAAGAAGAACAGTGTTGGAGGGATCACAATACCAGATATCAAGCTATACTACAAAGCCATTGTTCTCAAAACTGCCTGGTACTGGCACAAAAACAGACATATAGACTAATGGATAACAACCAAGAACCCAGAAATCAACACAAGCCATTATGCGCAATTAATATTTGACAAAGGAGGCAAGAGCATACAATGGAGTCAAGACAGTCTCTTCAATAAATGGTGTTGGGAAAACTGGACAGGTACTTGCAAAAAAATGAAACTAGACCACCAACTTACACCAAACACAAAAAATAAACTCAAAATGGATAAAGGACTTAAACATAAGACGGGAAACCAAAAAAAAATACTAGAGGAATCCACAGACAGCAAAATCTCAGACATATGCCAAAAGAACTTCTTCACTGATACTGCCCCTAGGGCAATGGAAGCCAAAGAGAAAATAAACAAATGGGACTACATCAAAATAAAAAGCTTTTTCACAGCAAAAGAAACCATCAATAAAACAAGAAACCCCACTGTATGGGAGAACGTATTTGCAAATGTTATCACTGATAAAGCTTTAATCTCAAACATCTACAGACAGCTTATACAACTTAATAAAAGGAAGATAAATGATCCAATAAAAAATGGGCAATGGACCTAAATAGAATCTTTTTGAAAGAAGACAGAAGGAAGGCCAAGAGACACATGAAAACATGCTCAAAGTCACTAATTATTCGAGAGATGCAAATCAAAACGACAATGAGATACCATCTCACACCTGTCAGAATGGCTATCATCAACAAATCAACAAACGACAAGTGTTGGCGAGGATGCGGAGAAAAAGGAACCCTCGTGCACTGCTGGTGGGAATGCAGACTGGTGCAGCCACTGTGGAGAACAGTATGGAGTTTCCTCAAAAAACTGAAAATGGAACTCCCATTTGACCCAGTAATCTGACTCCTAGGTATATATCCTAAGAAACTAGAAACACCAATCAGAAAGGATATATGCACCCCTATGTTCATAGCAGCACAATTTACAATAGCTAAGATTTGGAAACAGCCTAGGTGCCTGTCAGCAGATGACTGGATCAGAAAACTATGGTACATCTACACAATGGAATACTATGTTGCCACAAAAAAGAAGGAATTCTTACCATTTGTAGCAACCTGGATGGAATTGGAGAACATTATGCTAAGTGAAATAAGCTAGTCAATGAAAGAAAAATACCACATAATCTCACTCATTTGGGGATAATAAAAAACATTATAAACTGATGTAGATACAGAGGCAGTAAAGCATCAAACAGACTGTCAAATTACAGTGGGAAGGTTAGGGAGAGGTGGGGGAAAGAAGAGATCAACCGAAGGACTTATATGCATGCATATAAGAATATCCAACGGATGCAAAACATTGGGGGGTGAGGGCATGTATGGGAGTGGGGTGGGGGGGGGCAATGATAAGATATGTACACATATAATATCTTAATAAAAAAAAATCTTTAAAAAAGAAATTAAAAAACCAATCCCATTTACCATTGCACCAAAAAATTAAGATACCCAGGAATAAACTTAACCAAGGAGATAAAGAACCTGTACTCAGAAAATTTCAGAACACTGAAAAAGAGATAGAGGAAGACATTAACAAATGGAAGAATATACCATGTTCATGGATTAATAGAATAAACATCATTAAAATGTCCATACTACCAAAAGCAATTCACAAATTCAAAGCAATCCCCATTAAAATACCAATGGCATACTTCAAAGACCTAGAACAAATTGTCCAAAAATTCATCTGGAATACAAAAAGACCATGAATAGCTGCAGCAATCTTGAAAAAGAAGAACAGTGTTGGAGGGATCACAATACCAGATATCAAGCTATACTACAAAGCCATTGTTCTCAAAACTGCCTGGTACTGGCACAAAAACAGACATATAGACTAATGGATAACAACCGAGAACCCAGAAATCGACACAAGCCATTATGCGCAATTAATATTTGACAAAGGAGGCAAGAGCATACAATGGAGTCAAGACAGTCTCTTCAATAAATGGTGTTGGGAAAACTGGACAGATACTTGCAAAAAAATGAAACTAGACCACCAACTTACACCAAACACACACACACACAAAAAAAAACCCTCAAAATGGATAAAGGACTTAAACATAAGATGGGAAACCATAAAAATCTTAGAAGAAGCCATAGGCAGCAATATAGCAGACATTTGTCGTAGCAATATATTTAATGATACAGCTCCTAGGGCAATGGAAACTAAGGAGAAAATAAACAAATGGGACTACATCAAAATAAAAAGCTTCTGCACAGCAAAAGAAACCATCAACAAAACAACAAGAAAGCCCACTGCATGGGAGAACATATTTGCCAATTTTATCTCCAATAAGGGTTTAATCTGTAACATTTACAGAGACTTCATATAACTTAACAAAAGGAAGATAAACAACCCAATCAAAAAATGGGTAAATGACCTAAATAGACATTTTTCAAAAGAGGACATTCAGAAAGTCAAAAGACATATGAAAACATGCTCAAATTCACTAATCATCTGAAAGATGCAAATTATAACAACAATTAGGTACCATCTCACCTGTCAGAATGGCTATCGTCAACAAATGACAAGTTCTGGAGAGGATGCAGAGAAAAAGGAACCCTTATTCACTGCTGGTAGGAATGCAGACTGGTGCAGCCACTGTGGAAAATAGTATGGCATTTCCTCAAAAAATTAAATATGGAACTGCCATTTGACCCCGTAATACCACTTCTAGGAATATATCCCAAGAAAACAGAAACACCAATCAGAAAGGATATATGCACCCTTATGTTCATAGCAGTACAATTTACAATAGCTAAGATTTGGAAACAGCCCTAACCAGTTTGGCTCAGTGGATAGAGCATCGGCCTGCGGACTCAAGGGTCCCAGGTTTGATTCCAGGCAAGGGCATGTACCTTGGTTGCAGGCACATCCCCAGTAGCGGGCATGCAGGAGGCAGCTGATTGATGTTTCTCTCTCATCGATGTTTCTAACTCTCTATCCCTCTCCCTTCCTCTCTGTAAAAAAAATCAATAAAATATATTTAGAAAAAAAAAATTGGAAACAGCCTAAATGCCCATCAGCAGATGAGTGGATTAGAAAACTGTGGTGAATCTACACTATGGAATACTACACTGCGGTAAAAAAGAAGGAATTCTTACCATTTGTAACAGCATGGATGGAACTAAAGAGCATTATGCTAAGTGATATAAGCCAGTCAGTGAAAGAAAAATACCACATGATCTCATTCATTTATGGATAATAAAGACCATTATAAACTGATGAACAAAAATAGATACAGAGGCAGAGAAACATGGAATAGACTGTCAAATTAGAGTGGGAAGGCTGGGGAGGGTTGCGGGGTCGGGGGAGGTAAGAGATAAACTGAAGGACTTGTATGCATGCATATAAGCATAACCAATGGACCCAAGACTCTGGGAGGGGGGTGAGGACATGTGCCAGGGGGTAGGGGAAGTTGGGGGAAGATCAATTGGGGGAAAAAAAAAGGAGACATATGTACTACTGAAGCATCCATCTTATATAAAAACTGCTGTTTGAAATTTTAACCCTGCTATTTTGGCTTCTGTAAACACTTGCTTGCTTAAATAATAAGGAAAATAATACTATTCCCATTCCAGAGAGGCCGTGGACTATGCCCCAGATAGAGTTGTCAGTGCTGACACCAGGCCAGGCTTTGAGATATGGTCTCATGGCTCCTTCCCAGCACGTAGGTCTTCTTTCCCAGAAGGCCCAGAAATCTCATTCCAAATTTGGGAGACAAAAGAGCTAAGAAAAGTATAAATAGAAAAGGTTTCCTCCATGTTGGGGTGGGGGGGCAGAATTTGAAAGACACATTTTTCTCTGGCCCTGCCCTTAATAAAATGTAACTCCCTTTCTCTAAGCATGGCTTGTTTTGTTTTTTTCAGTCTTTTTTTTAAATTTATTTTTTTAAATTGTTTGAAGCATTACAAATAGTAGTACATATGTCTCCTTTTGTTTTCCCCATTGACCTCCCCCCAGCTTCCCCTTCCCCCCAGTACATGCCTTTACCTGCCCCCCCCCCCCCAGTGTCTTGTATCCATTGGTTATGCTTATATGCATGCGTATAAGTCCTTCGGTTGATCTCTTACAGCCCCCCCACCCCCGCCCGCCCAACCTCCCCTGCCTTCCCGCTGTAGTTTGACAGTCTGTTCAATGCTTCTTTGCCTCTGTATCTATTTTTCCCCCATTTATTTCCTTTAAAAAATCTTGCCTCTGCAGACTAGAAATAAACAAATAATAACAAAAAAATGTTTGAGTGCCAATTTCAATGTCAAACAGTTCCTTATGTGTATATGTCAGCAATGATATCTGGATGGTGGGCACATAGTGGCAATGCAGATCCAACCCTCTCTGGTTTGGTCCTAGGCAACCTGCTGCGTCGCACAGCTGCTGACTGCTAGCATGGCAAGGTGTTGTCAGCGTCTTCCATCTCTGGACTGTTTCTCCCCTTGTCCTCGTGGTTGGAGCAGACCTGTCAATTCCTCTCTGTTTCAGGAAACCACATGGTCTTGGAGTTGTTTTCTGAAAATATGCAAACATATTCTCGACCAAAAGTTAATAAAGGAATCTTTTCTATATAATTGATTTGGGGTCCTTTTTATTTTTGCCCAAACGATTTTCCTTTGTCTTATTTAGACAACATGTGTGTTTTTCATGGGTGTCTTGCTGTTAGCATTACAAATGAAAATTAATTTTGTAAAGTAAAAATTTTCTAGATGTAATTTACTTAGAGGATATTTTTCCTTACATGATATTACCCTATCCCCCCTTTTTTGATTAATGGAGGCTTTTTTCAGTCTTTTGTAACATAATGGTTCCCTGACCGAGAAGAAAGCCAAACATGCTGGCCTTTTGGCCTCTGGTGGGTGAACTGGGTTTGGGGCCTGGGGGAGCCGGACAGGCCTCTGGGAGGCACCACTCTGCTGATTTAGCAGAATTGAACTAGGGGACTCTGGGAACTCCCAGAACTCAGGCTAGGACCTGACCGGCATCTGGAGAGAGTGGACAGACATTTCTGGACCTGTTGACAGAATCGGTAATGTAGGGGCCCTATCAGTCAGACCCACTCTGAGTGAGTGGAAGGGGGAGCTTGATCACCTCCCCGGAAGTCTAGGACTTCCTCAGGCAATTAATCAGGAATCAGGTGGACTGTTTAAACTCTGAGTAAATATCTGGTAGAAGTAAAAAACTCAGGCTGTCTGGTGTGTAAATGTAAGTGTGAGAGTCTGTGTGAAAGATAGTGCAAACCCCACTTTAGGGGGAAGACAGTAGAGAACTTTTAATTGAGTTTCCTTGATTTATAATTTTGCTGTGTTAGTTTAAAATTTTATAATTCTAGGGTTAATTTAAAGGTATAAAATTTGTGAAGGTTGCCAATCCAGAGAAGTTTAAACAAAGGCTTATTGGGTTAAGATTAGTTATAATTAACTGCTTTGTAGGCTGCCTTTTTCAGCCCTGCTAGCAAACAGAGAATCATGTGGTCCCAAGAACTGCGACCTGCCTGCCCTTCTTGATAGATTTACAGTGGGTCTATGGGGGAGGAAGAGAGCCAAAAACTGCTCTGGAACAGGTGTGAGAAAGGATAGAGGCAGTGGAATTCACTCTCAGCCTGCTGAGATAGAGAAGCCCTAGGTTGGGGGACAGGGGATGGTAGGAGATATCAGAAGTGGTGAAGGTTGAGATCCTCTGGGGCCTTAGAATAAAGAAGGAAAATCTGGAAGGGAGAGTAGCTGTTCCTTAAGTGTAAAAAGCCTGGTTATACAGGATCTCAGATAGCTTGCCTTATTTCCCCTGCTAAGGACAGAGTAAATTGTTAATGCAGAAAAGGGGGGGGGCATCAGCAGGGAGAGCAGGGAGAGATAGGTTTTTGTTGATTTTGCTGGCTACAACCCACTCTGCTGGCATCCTTGGTTTCTTATTTATCTGAACTATGCTGGCAAAACACAGTGGATCTTCCTCTGCCTCATTTTCTTCTTTTTAACCCTTCCAATACACATAAAGAAAATCTCATTGTCCGAACCTGGCAGAGCGGGGTTACTGGGTATTTCTTGGACGGTGGTGGAATATTCAGCAAAGGAACTTTAAGATATAATATCTTTAATGTTACAACTAGTTTAAGTTTTAAAAATCTCTGTCTCTCAAAAAGAAATATTTTTACCTACTTTTAGTTTTATCACAGAAGGTCTAAGTCATAAATGTTAATCTAAGAAATTCTGGCTGTTTACTTTTTAGGAATCATTAAAGGATTGAGGTTTCAAAGAATAAGGAATATTGAGTAGAAGGTCTGAGGCATGGTTATGCATTTTTAAAGGACATAGAAACAAGGTTTGAAGGCTAATTTGGAAGTGTAAAATTTATAAAGGTTGTGTATGTAATAAGAAGGAGAAGAGAAATGTTGAAAAAAAATCAAATAATACAGGCCAATAAGCCAGGAAGAGTAAATAATTTACATTCTGCCTCCCTAAACAGAGGGTAAATAGTTATGCCAAAGTACTTAGGGAGGGACTGATAAAAGAAATCTAACAGTTACTGTTTGTTATAATACCTTCAGAAAATATTATTTTGGAAAGTCCATAAAAAGGACTGGCAAGGAAAATTCTATCTTAAAGTAGGTCAGTATATTTTTCTCCTTATACAATTTCTCCAAAATTTGGCAATACTTAATAAATAAATAATGGCAATACATTTCTTTGCATAAATTCAATAAGACCGGTTTCCAATAGTGGTTTTATTAACCAGAAACTTTGACTGGAGTATCATGTTTTAAAGAGCCCTGTCTGAACTCTGAAGACTTGAAGCCAATAAGAGTGCCATGGAGAAATTCTGGTATCCTGCTTGGTAGCCCTGAAAATACCTGGTGCTGGAGCGTCAGGCCCATGCCCTACCATCACTGGCGGTTGGTCAGAATACAAGGGGAGCAATAAGGGCGCCTCTGCGTCCCTGTGTGACCCCCATGTGCAATGAGTAGGAGGCCTGAGATGGGCCTTGAAGTTTAGGGCATAGGCCCGGGTAGAGCCACTACAGGTGAGGACTTCACCTAACTCAGCAGATACTACAGGCAGGCCTGACAGCAGGTGGATGGCTTGGCTTCCTGGCCCTACGGAGCACATTAAGATTCAATAATGAAATTCCGGCAAAGGTAGTCAGTTACCATTCTTGTTATGTTTATGCAAATAATCAGGCCAAATTAAATACAATAGATAAATTAGTCTTGATTTGGCTCTTTTGATAAACATGGGGGTATTTTTGAGGAGAAAAATTCTATTTCAATAGAAGTTATTAAAACTGAAAGGTTTTCTTTCCCTTCCACCAGACCATTTGTTACAGTTTGTCTCCACCAGGTCACAATCCCACCTCCTTCTGTGCCCAGGCCTCATTGTCCCTCTGACAGACAGCAAGGATTTCTTGGCTCTGAGAGAAACCTCTGACCTGCCTCAGCAGGAAGTAGCTAGAAGAGCCCACCGACATCCATTTTCCCTAAAAGAATTCAGAGCCAGGATTCTTGAGGTAATATATTTGGCAGTTGGACAGATATGAGCAGAGCAAGGACGATGGGCCAACTAGCACTACCAGATGTAATTAAGTCTTTCTATCTCTACCTATGTGAGAGAAGGGGGCTCCCCAGAAGCAAGAAGGAACAAGGCTGCAGATGAAGCAGCCCGAGAGGCTGCCTTAAAACCAGTGGGTCCTCTACAGATTCTAGTGACTCTTCCAAACCCTGACCTACCCACCTCACCAGCTTACATGGAAACCCAATCTAGAAAAGCTGAAATCCATAACCAATCTTTACTCAAGTTCTTACAGGCTTTACAGTCCACCCAGAAAGCAGTCCAAGGTACTTTTCCTATACCAACTTCTGATCTGGTCCATCCTTCCACCCTGATGACTCTGTTTGGGTAAAGAAATTTGCCACACAAGAACTGACTTCTACCTGGAAAGGACCACCCACACAGCAGTCAAGGTCGACAGGATCCCGACATGGCTTCATCACACCTGGCTTAAGACAGCCCAGGCAAAATAGAGAGTCCAGGACTCTTCGTACCCTCTAAAGATTAGTCCTGGCCCTCATTCTGGGCCCTTATCTTATAAACAGGCCCATTGACTTTATTTAGCAGAGAATTAATTCTATCAAGCTTATAGTCCTCATAGGTCAATAGAACTCCCTCGCCAACAATGACCCAAAAGAGTCAATGATTTGACTCATGTACATAAAACCAGTGGGGAATGAAGCATCCATCTTATATAAAAACTGCTGTTTGAAATTTTAACCCTGCTATTTTGGCTTGCTTGCTTAAATAATAAGGAAAATAAGACTACTCCCATTCCAAAGAGGCCATGGACTATGCCCCAGACAGAGTTGTCAGTGCTAACACCAGGCCAGGCCTTGAGATATGGTCTCATGGCCCCTTCCCAGCACATAGGCCTTCTTTCCCAGAAGGCCTGGAAGTCTCATTCCAAATTTGGGAGACAAAAGAGCTAAGAAAAGTATAAATAGAAAAGGTTTCCTCCATGTGGCGGGGGGAGGGGGGGTGCCGCCAGAATTTGAAAGGCACATTTTTCTTTGGCCCTGCCCTTAATAAAATGTAACTCCCTTTCTCTAAGCATGGCTTGGGTTTTTTTGTTTTTTTTTCGGTCTTCTTTAACACTACTATTTTTAATACTTTAAAAAATAAAAAAGAAAACACATAAAAATGACTGAGGATATACATAATATACATAATAAAAGGAAATATTGAAATTCACTTAAAGAGTAGAGAAAATACTAAATCAAGATTAGCATCTTTCTGTACCAAGCAACATAGAATTCCTCTGGTCCGAATTTACCTGAAGAAATTTTTGCCATCATTTTAATGACTTTCATGTAGCCCTAGACAGTTTTGCTCAGTGGATAGAGCATCAACCTATAGACCAAAGGGTCCTGGGTTTGATTCTGGTCAAGGGCATGGACCTAGGTGTCAGGATCCTCCTTGGCCTGGGCCCTGGTCAGAGCTCATGCAGAAGGCAACCAATCACTGTGTTTCTTGCACATCATTCTTTCTCTCTGTCTTGCCCTCTCTCTTCCACTATCTCTAAAAATCAATGAAAACATATCCTCGGGTGAGGATTTTAAAAATAAATAAATAAATAAATAAATAAATAAATAAATAAATAAATAAAAGTTTTTTTTTTAAAAAAAGACTTCCATGTAGTCAAATTCAATCTCTTACAATTCCTTGGACCATATTGTTGTCTTTTGACATTCCATGTATGCAAAATCATTTACTCAAAGTGACTAGAGAAGTGGAAAAGTTAGAGTTTAATAGTTTATGAATTGGAATTTATATAGATTTTACAGCTTTGCCTTTAAAGACAAGAAAATGTTTTCTGCAGCAAGAATTCACTCCAACAGATTGGCCTTTCCCCACTATTTTTATTTCTAATTGGCTTACGTCTGAATTACCCTGACATAGTTATAAACTTGAAATTATAGGAACTGCTGAAGGGTGACTTTCTTTCTGGCTATAAAATACAATGAAGGCACAGATGCAGCATCCAGAAAATGAGGAAAGCTAAAACCATAAAATAATACTGTTTCCTCTTCCTTGTTTTGACTGAAGCTGTGAAAGAAGAATAAGGTTATCTGGTTTTCTAGTACTTGTAATGATTAATCTAAGGTCACATTCCCAAAAGAGTAATTATCCAGTCAATTACCTCAGTGTGAATCTAGAATTTCTGGTTAAGTGTAACTTACAATCTAAGTGGCCAAACATTCAATAAAGCATTGTACAATATATCTTTTTATATTGAATATATATGTTTATATTGAATATATGTGTGGAGGGTTCAAGAGGAGACAGAAATATGACAGGAATAACTGGTTGATCTAATTCCATTGGAAAGAGATCTTGGGATAATTGTGAATCTCATATTGAATATGAGTAAGCATTGAAATTTTACCTACTTATCTTTCTACGTGTTTATTGTGTTTTTATGTTTTTTCTACTACATGCTCAACCTGTATCAACTTTGTACATTATTTTTAGCAAGTTTTTCACTATAAACTGATTCTTATGACATTTAATATATTTCAGCACTACTCACTCTTCTCCACTTTCTCCTAGTCATCTCTATATATGGGCATCAGGAGTTAGGCTCTATACTGCCAATTCAAAAATATTAATTCTCTGCTAAAATCCTTTAACAACTAATTCACCAGATGCCATGAGATCAAGCTGAAGCTCTTTCTCATTGCATATGAGCTCTCCATGGTCTAGATTTTGCCTACATTTCCACTTCCATCTCCCATGGCTACCTATTGATTCTCTATGTTCCAGCAATATTAAGAAGTTGGTAGTAGTAGAAATAGTTGCAGTAATAATGGTGGTCATTTATTTAGTATCAATTTCATGACACATAAATTATTAAATAATGGATAGAGTCAAGATGGTGGCCAGCAGGATGGCAGTGAGAAAGAGAGTGTGAGTGAGGGAGCAAAAGGGGATTGAGTGGATAAGTGTGCTGGCTGTGTGTGTGTGTGTGTGTGTGTGTGTGTGTGTGTGTGTGTGTGTGTGACAGTTAGATTCTGCAGGACTTTCAGGGACTGGCGGGCCAGGTTCTCATAGACAGGAAGCCTCGCTATCATAGCAAGCACTCCCAGGCAGCCTGTGCTGGCACAGAAACCATGTCATCCTTAAAGAGGAGAGGTGTTCTGACTAGTAGCTCAGCCTCACCGCCACCCAGTCTTGCCTCAGACACCACGTGGGACCTTGCAGCCACTCAGGCCAAAGACCTACCACCACAGCTGCAGACCCACAAATACCAGGATTATAGCCTCTTCGGCAACAGGGTCATGTGAGTTCTGGAGTGCATTCCTCTCCCCTGCCAGCCCGCAGCTTTCGCCCTGGGTCCCTTGCATCCTGGCGCATGGGCTCTCCCGTGACTCTCAGGGCACACAACACTCATGCCAACCCTCCGCCACAGCCACAGATGCTGTGTGTCCTCGTGCCTGGGTTCTCTGGTGATTATCAGGGAACATGACCCTCCTGCCAAGACCTCCGCTTCAGGCATCTTGGTTTATGGATCCTTTAATGATAGCAAAAATGGGGAAACAAACAAACAAACAAACAAAAAAAAACAACTCCCAAAGGAAAGGAAAGGAGGAATCGCTAGAAAAGGAACTACATGAAAAAGAATTCAGAGTAATGCTCATATAGTTCATAAACTGTATGGATGAGAAAATCAACAACTAATGTAAGAATCAAGAATAAATCAAGAATGATATAGCTAAAATAAAACACACAATGGAAGATTTAAAAAATAGACTAAAGAGAACCAGAGGACCTAGTCAGTGAGTTAGAAGATAGAGCAGAGAAATATGCTCAATCTGAACAGCAATTGGAGAAAAAAAATTAGAAAGCAGGAGGAGAGCCTAAGGGAACTTTGGGAAAACATGAAGCCAAGTAACATGCATATAATAGGGGTGCCTACTTGAAGAAATAATGATAGAAAACTTTCCTGATTTAGGGAAGAAAGAGTCGCACAAGCACAGAGAGTCACAAATAAGATGAATCCAAAAAGACCCCCAACAAGACATGTCATAATTACAATGGCAAACATTAACCACAAAGAGAGAATCTTAAAAACTCTAAGACAGAGACAGAGAGATACCTACAAAGGATCTCACATTAGATTATCAAATGATTTCTCAACAGAAACGCATCATACCAGAAGAGAATGGAAGGAAGTATACAAAGTGATGCAAAGCAAGGGAATGAATTCAAGAATACTCTATCCAGCAAGACCATCAATCAAAATTGAAGGGGAAATAAGGAGCTTCACTGACAAAAAAAGGCTAAGGGAATTTATCACTACCAAGCCAGAAAGAAATAAATGCTAAATCGAATGTTGTAAAAAGCAGAAATAGAAAGAGAAGAAGGAACACAGGCATAAAGAATAAAAATGGTGACAAACAAGTACCTATCAATAATAAATTTAAACATAAATGGACTGAATTCTCCAATCAAAAGACATAGAGTGGCTGAATGGATAAGAAAAAATGACCCATATATATGCTGTCTATAAGAGACCAATCTCAGAACAAGGGACTCACACAGACTGAAAGTGAAGGGATGGAAAAAATTTTTCAGGCAAATGGAAATGAAAAAAAAAAGCTGGGGTAGCAATACTTATATCTGACAAAATAGACCTCAAAGTGAAGGCTATAACAAGAGATAAGGAAGGCCACTGCAAATACTAAAGGGATTGATATAACAAGATAATATATCTCTGGTAAACATATATACACCCAATACAGGCACACCCAAATACAAAAATCTTCAGGAAGATATAGAGGAAGTGATCAACAACAATACAATCATAGAAGGGGACTTCAATGCCCCATTTACATAACTGGATGAATCCTCTAGACAAAAAATCAGCAGAGAAACAGCAATCCTAAATGACTCAAAGATTAGATTAATTGACATCTTCAGAACATTTCACCCCAAAGGCACAGAATATACATTCTTCTCAATTGAACACTGGACATTTTCAAAGATAGACCACATATTAGAACACAGGCAAAGTCTTTTCAAATTCAAGAAGATAGAAATCATATCAAGCATCTTCTCAGATCACAATGGTATAAAATTAGAAATAAACTACAATAAAAACAATGAAAAAAATTTAACACATTTGGAGGCTAAATAGCATGCTATTAAACAATAATTTAGCTACCAAAGAGATCAAAGAATTAAAAAGCATCCTGAAAACAAATGACAAAGAAAACACAACAATCCAAAATCTATGGAACACAGTGAAAGCAGTCCTGAGAGGGAAATTCATAGCTCTACAGGCCTACCTCAAAAAAAGAAAAAAAAAAAGAAAAGAAAAATGGTAATAAATGATCTGACTCTACAACTTAAAGAATTAGAAAGAGATCAACAAGAAAAGCCCAGAGTGAGCAGAAGGAAGGAGATAATAAAGATCAGAGCAGAAATAAATGACATAGAGGCAAAACAAACAAACAAAAAAACAAACAAAAAAAAACAATACAAAAGATTAAACCAAGACCTGGTTATTTGAAAAGATAAACATGATTAATGAACCTCTAGCCAGGTTCACCAAGAAACAAAGAGAGAGGACCCACATAAACAAAGTCAAAAATAAAAAGATGAAGTAACAAGCAACTCAACAAACATACAAATGATTGTAAAAAATATTATGAACAACTCTACTCCAACAAACTGGACAACTTCAATGAAATTGACATATTTCTAGAAAAATACAATCTTCCAAAACTCAGTCAGGAAAAACCAAAGAACCTTAATAGATCAATAACTATGGATGAAATCAAAACAGTAATAAAAAACCTCCAGCAAGCAAAAGCCCTGGATGAGATGGCTTCAGAGGGGAGTTTTACTAAACATTCAATAAGAACTAAAACCTATCCTTCTCAGATAATCTCAAAAAATTCAAGAGGAAGACACACTTCTAAGCTCTTTCTATGAAGCCAGGTTTACCCTAATCTCAAAAGCAGATAAAGACACTACAAAGAAAGAGAATTACAGGCCAATATCCCTGATGAGCATAGATGCTAAAATCCTCAACAAAATTCTAGCAAATCAGATCCAGCATTTCATTAGAAAGCTCATACACCATGACCAAGTGGGATTTATTCCAGGGATGCAAGGCTGGTAAAATATCTGCAAATCAATCAATGTGATATATCACATAAACAAATTGAGATACAAAAATCACATAATCATATCAATTGATGCAGAAAAGACATTGGACAAAATCCAACACCCTTTCCTGATAAAATCTCTCAGCAAAGTGGTAATTGAGAGATCATACCTCAACATAATAAAAGCCTTATATGACAAACCTACACCCAACATCATACTCAATGGGCAAAAAATTAAATGATCTCCCCTAAAATCAGGAACAAGACAGGGATGCCCACTTTCACCACTCCTGTTCAACATAGTGCTGGAAGTGCTAGCCATAGAGATCAGACAAGAAGAAGAAATAAAAGGCATCCAAATTGGAAAAGAAGAAGTAAAATTGTCATTATTTGCAGATGACATGATATTGTACATTGAAAAACCTAAAGACTCCATAAAAAAACTACTAGACTTAATAAATGAATTTGGCAATGTAGCAAATACAAAATTAACACCCAGAAATTTATGGCTTTTTTATACACCAATAATGAACTCACAAAAATAGAAACTAAAAAAAAAAAATCCCATTTACCATTGCACCAAAAAAATTAAGATACCTAGGAATAAATTTAACCAAGGAGGTAAAGGACCTGTACTCAGAAAATTACAGTATGCTGAAAAAAGACATATAGAAAGACATAAACAAATAGAGGAATATACCATGTTCATGGATTGGTATATTCAACATCATTAAAATGTCCATACTACCCAAAGCAATCTATTGATTCAATACAATCCCCCTTAAGATACCAACGGCATATTTTAGAGATCTAAAACAAACTCTCCAAAAATTTATCTGGAATAAAAAAAGAACCTAAATAGCTGCAGCAATCTTGAGAATGAAGAACAATGTTGGAGGGATCACAATACCAGATATCAAGCTATATTACCAAGCCACTGTTCTCCAAACTGTGTGGTACTGGCACAAGAACAGACATATAGACCAACTGATAACAACAGAGAACCCAGAAATCGACCCAAGCCATAATACTCAATTAATATTTGACAAAGGAGGCAAGAGCATACCATGGAATCAAGACAGTCTCTTCAATAAATGGTGTTGGGAAAATTAGATAGATATATGCCAAAAAATGAAACTAGACCATCAACTTATACCACACACAAAAATAAACTCAAAATGGATAAAGGATTTAAATGTAAAACGGAAAACCATAAAAATTTTAGAAGAAGCCATAAGCAGCAAAATAGCAGACATATGTCATAGCAATATCTTTACCAATACAGTTCCTAGGGCAATGGAAACTAAGAGAAAATTTAAAAAATTGTACAACAATAAAATGGTGTTAAAATAAAAAGCTTCTGCACAGCAAAAGAAAACAACAAGAAAGCCCACTGCATGGGAGAACATATTTGCCTATGTTATCTCCGATAAGGATTTAATGTCCAAAATTTATAAGGAACTCATATATCTTAACAAAAGAAGGATAAACAACCCAATTTAAAAAATGGGCATAAGACATAAATAGACACTTTTCGAAAGAGGACATACAGAAGGCCAAGAGACATATGAAAACATGCTCAAGTCACTAATCATCTGAGAGATGCAAATCAAAACGACAATGCAGTACTATCTCACACCTGTCAGAATGGCTATCATCAACAAATCAACAAACGTCAAGTGCTGGCGAGGATTCAGAGAAAAAGGAACCCTCCTTCACTGCTGGTGGGAATGCAGAGTGGTGCAGTCACTGTGTAAACAGTACGGCATTTCCTCAAAAAATTAAAAATGGAACTTCCATTTGACCCAGTGATCCCACTTCTAGGAATATATCCCAAGAAAACAGAAATGCCAATCAAAAAGGATATATGCACTGCTGTGTTCATTGCAGCACAATTTATAATAGCTAAGATTTGAAAACAGCCTAAATGCCCATCAGCATAAGAGCGGATTAAAAAACTGTGGTACATCTACACAATGGAATACTATGCTGCTGTAAAAAAAAAAAGAACTCTTACCATTTGCAACAGTGTGCATGGACCTGTAAAGTATTATGCTCAGCAAAATAAGCCAGTTGGAGAAAGATAAATATCCCATGATCTCACTCATTTGTGGAATATAATGAACAACATAAGCTGATGAACAAAAATAGATCCAGAGACATAGAAGCATGGAACAGACCATTAAATCACAGAGGGAAGGCAGGGGAGGGTTGGAGGGTGGGGATAAGAAATCAACCAAAGGACTTGTATGCATGCCTATAAGCATAACCAATGGACACAGACAGTAGAATGGTGAGGGCATATGCTTGGGGGGTGGGGGCAGAAGGGACAGGTCAATTGGGGAAAAAGGAAACATATGTAATACCTTCAACAATAAAGAATTTAAATGAATAAAAAATAAAATAAGAACAAGAAAGAGTAAAAAATACTGCTCAAGATCCTGTATGAGCACTGGACCAGGAAGGCTGGTCCATGGCCTAGAGCCAGGATCAACATTCAAGGCCTCTGAGGAGACCAAGGATCTCCAAATAGAAAATCATATGCTTCAGATTTTTCTATGAGCACTTAAAACTACAAAATAAAAAGAAAAATCTTAGTTATTGATCCAGGGATTTTGTTCACATAATATCAAATAGCTTTCCATCCAAATATTTGGCATAATAAGACTTATAGAGGTGTTTTAGCAAACCCAAAGTTACCTATGAACCTTACCTGCCAAAGAAGAAAAACTGGAAATGTTCCTGAAAAGGACATCAAGTAGCAATAATTCAATTTGATTTGGGGTATAGGTGCTTCTAACTCAATTCTGAATTGGTAGAGGTCAAACCTACTATCTAAACTAAACTATCCCTTTAAGTTCTTTTTATTCCTATATGTGTTAATCAGTGTGCTATTTGTCTGAAGGAGCTAATGACTCACCAATAAAATGCGTATTTCTGATACAAAAAAATATAGAAAGAACTCAAATCAATGACCTCAATTTCTACCTTAAGAAACTAGAGGAGTAAAAGAAAATGAAGCCAAAAGTGAGCAGAAGAATGAAAATAATAAAAATTAGAGAAGAAACAAAAAGAAAAAATATGAATAAAATCTGTTTTTTAAAATAAATAATATTAATAAATCTCTAGGCAGACTGATTAGGATAGTGAAAAGAAATAAATTACCATTGACAAGAATAAGGGAGATGACATCACTACAGATTTCACAGATTTTAAAAGGAAAATAAGGAAATATTATAAATTCAACAGCTTAAATAAATGGGTAGTCTTTGAAAAACACAGACTACCAAAGCTCACTCAATAGCAAATAAATAATCTACATATTTCTCTTTTTTTCCCAAAAATATATGGTAGCAAAATACATATAACATAAAATTTACCATCTTAACTATTTTTAAGTGTACAGTTCAGTGGTATTAAATACATCAAAATGTTATGCAATGATTACCACCATTCATTTCCAGAACCCTTTTTATCTTGCAAAACAGAAACTCTGTACCCATCAAACACTAACTCCCATTTCTAACCTCTCCCCAGCCCCAGGCAGCCACCATTCTACTTTCATCTTCCATGATTTTGATGACTGTAAGTACCTGATATAAGTGGAATCACAGAGTATTTGTCTTTTTGTGATCAATTTATTTCTTTTAGCATAATGTACTTAATTGTCATCTATTTTGTAGTTTATGCCAATTTCCATAATTACATAATGTATCATTATATGTATACTAGAGGCCCAGTGCATGAAATTCGTGCACAGGGGTGTGTGTCCCTCAGCCCAGCCTGCACGCTCTCCAATCTGGGATCCCTCTCACAATCCAGGACTGCTGGCTCCCAACCACTCACCTGCCTGCCAGCCTGATCACCCCCTAACCACTCCCCTGCCAGCCTGATCTATGCCTAACTGCTCCCTTGCTGGCCCAATTGCCCCTAACTGCCCTCCCCTGCCAGCCTGGTTGCCCCTAATTGCCCTCCTCTGCCAGTCTGGTTGCCCCCAGCTGCCCTCCCCTGCTGGCCTGGTCACCCCTAACTGCCCTCCCTTGCCAGACTGGTTGCCCCCAGCTGCCCTCCCCTGCTGGCCTGGTCCCCTGCAACAGTCCTCCCCTGCAGGCCTGGTCACCCCCAACTGCCCTCCTCTGCCAGCCCGGTCACCCCCAACTGTCCACCCCAGCAGGCCTGGTTGCCCCCAACTGCCCTCCTCTGCCAGCCTTGTCACCCCTAACTGCTCTCCCCTGCAGTCCTGATCACCCCCAACTGCCCTCCCTTGCAGGCCTGGTCCCTCCCAACTGCCCTCCCCTGCTGGCCTGATCACCCACAACTGCCTTCCCTTACCGGCTATTTTATGGTGGCCATCTTGTATACACATGGGGGCGGCCATCTTTGACCACATGGGGGCGGCCATCTTGTATGTTGGAGTGATGGTCAATTTGCATATTACCTCTTTATTATATAGAATACCACATTTTGCTTATCCATTTATTCACCAATGGGCATTGTGTTGGTTCACATTTTACCTATTGTGAATAATGGTTCTATGAACAAGAGTGTAAAAAATATTTCTTTGAGATCCTGCTTTCATTTTTTTTAAATCTATATGCCCAGAAGTGGAATTACTGGATCATATGATAATGCTTCTTTTAATGTTTTGAGGAATCATCATACTGTTTTTAAGAGCAGATGTGCCATGTTAAATTCCCATTAATAGTGTCAATACTTCTAAGAGGTTAATTCTACTATAAAATGATCTGAACATTTAATACAATCTTAATCAAAGTCTAAGCAGATTTTTTTGTTGAAATTTATGAGATCATTCTAAAATCCATATAGAAATAGATAGGACCTAAAACAACCAAACCAACAATGGAAAAAAAAAAAAAGTTGGAAGACTAAGGCTTACCTTATTTTAAGACATATTATTAAAGCTAAAGTAATTAAGACAATAAGGTTTTGGTATAAAAATAGACAATAAATCAGTGAACAGAATAGATATCATTAATAGACCCACACATAGAAATGTACTACTGATTTCTGATAGAGGAGCAATTGCAATTCAGTGGAGAAAAGATAGTCTTTAAGAAAGAAGTAGTATTGGAAATCCATACACAAAAATATGAAGTTCAATCTAAACATCATATTATATACACCACTTACAAAAATTAACTTAAAATGGAGCACAGAACTAAAAGTAAGGTATCTATACTAATAAAAGGGTAATATGCTAATTAGACTGGGAGACCTTCTGGACATTCTCTGGACAAAGCCATGGTGGTGGGGTCAAGATAGAGGTGGTTAGGGGTGATCAGGTCAGTGGGGGGGGGGCAGTTGGGGGCAAGCTGGCTGGCAAGAGGGGGGCAGTTGGGGGCAAGAAGGCTGGCAGGGGGGGCAGTTGGGGCGATCAGGCCATCGGGGGCAGTTGAGGGTGATCAGGCTGGTGGGGGGGCAGTTGGGGGCAAGCAGGCTGGCAGGGGGGCAGGTGGGGGCAATCAGGCCATCAGGGGAGGGCATTTGGGGGCAATCGGGTCAGCAGGGGGGGGCAGTTGGGGGTGATCAGGTTGGCAGGGGTGGGCAGTTGGGGCGAGCAGGCTGGAAGGGGGGGCAATTGGGGGCAAGCAGGCCATCAGGGGGGACAGTTGAGGGTAAGCAGGCCAGTGGGGAAGCAGTTAGGGGTGATCAGGCTGGCAGGGGGCCAGTTGGGGGTGATCAGGCTGGCATGCAGAGTGGTTAGGGGTGTTCAGGCAGGCAGGCAGGTGAGTGGTTAGGAGCCAGCGGTCCTGGATTGTGAGAGGGATGTCTGACTGCCGGTATAGGCCCAATCCCACAGGGCCTAAACTGGCAGTCAGACATCCCTCTAGTTAAGCTATACAATTTTAGAAAAAAAGGAGAAAAATCTCTTTTACTTTAGATTAGGCAAAGATTTCTGTCAATATACCATGACTCATGTAAGTGAAATATAATACATAGGACTTTATGAAATTAAAAAATGTATGTTTTTTAAAACACACTGCTAAAATATTAAAAAGACAAGCCACTGTCTGGGAGAAAATATTTCAAATTCACAATCTGAAAAAGAACTTGAACCCAGAAGGTATATCTAAAATTCTCAAAACTCAATAATAAGTCAACAAAACAAACAAAAAATACCCACAAATTTTAAAATGGGCTAAATATTTGTACACTTCTCCAGAAATGATATACAGATAGCAAATAAGTACATGAAAGATGCATAACATCATTAGTTTGTAGGGATATGCAAACTAAAACCACAATACGATGTGACTACACTAAAAGTTACAGTTTCAGCAATGGTCTTGTGGAACTAAAACTCTCATACACTGCTGGTGAGATGTGAAATGGCAAAATTACTTTAGAAAACAGTTTAGTAGTTTTTTAAAAAGTTAAACAGATGCCTAACATATGATCCAGCCATGTCATACCTATGTATTTATTAAAGAAAAGTAACAGTATAAATTCATAGAACTAAATATTTCTTACAGCTTTATTTGTAACTAGAGGCCCAGTGCACGAATTTGTGCATGGGTGGGGTCCGGCCCAACCAGCCCCAATCCGGGTGGATCAGGGCTGGGCCTGTCAGGAGGAAGAGATGGTGGGAGGTTGGCCACAGGCCCACCTGGATCGGGGCCCAATCAGGTCCCTGATCAGGGACAAGCCAGCTGGGGGAAGGGGCCATGGGTGATTGACCAGTGAGCCCCGCCCCCGATTGGGGTTGGGGGGGCAAATGGGGGTGGGGCTGGCCATGGGGAGGGGCTGTGGGCAGTGGGATTGCAGGCCCCACCCCCAAATGGGGTGGGTGGGGGGTGCTGATCAGGGGCCAGTGGCCTGGGGGAGGAGCCATGGATGGTTGGCTGGCTGGCCCTGCCCCTGATCGGGGTGGGAGGGCCTATTTAGGATGGGGCAAGTCAGGGGGACGGGCTGCAGGAGGTTGGCCGGCCAGCCCCGCCCACTATTGAGGTGGAGTAGCGATCAAGGGTGGTGTTGGCCAGGGGGAGAAGCTGCAGGGCTATCATGGTGGGGTGGGCTGATCGGGGGGGCAGTAGGTGGGGGGTAATGGGAGGAGGCATTTGGCCAGCAGGCCCCACTCTTGATTGGGGTGGGAGAGTCTAATCAGGGGCAGACTGGCAGGGGGAGGGGCTGCAAAGTTGTCCACTGGCCCCACCCCCTGATTGGGCTGTTTGCTGGCCACAGTGGGTACCATAGTGACCAGTTGTTAGGTCATTATGGCCTTTATGGTAGCTACCTTTTTATATATATAGACTAGAGGCCTGGTGCATGAAATTTGTGCACGGGGGGCAGTCCTTCAGCCATGCTTGCACTCTCTAACAATCCGGGACCACTGGCTCCTTACCGCTTGCCTGTCAGCCTGCTTGATTGCCCCTAACCACTCTGCTTGCCTGCCTCATCACCCCTAACTGCTCGCCTGTCTGCCTCATTGCTCCTAACTGCCTCTGCCTGCCTGCCTGATCACCCCTAACCACTGTACCTGCCTGCCTGATCACCCCTAACCACTCACCTGCCTGCCTGATCATTCCTAACCACTCTGCCTGCCTGATCTCCCCTAAGTGCTCACCTGCCTGATCGCCCCTAACTGCCTTTGCCTGCCTACCTCATTGCCCCTCATATTAAACTTTTATTATTATAGATATTTGCCTTGCTCCAAGTTGTAAAGACCTGCTTGTCATAGAGATAGAAAAGTTTTAATTTTTGCTCTTGATTATGGCAATTAACTAACACAGATGGCCACCAAAAAGGTGACTTATCAAAGGGTATATAGCAAACAGTGCTGTTAAGTCCTCGTTCATGAAAATGTGCATGTCCCTGGATACATGAAAGAGTGAAGTTTCTGTCTGTCTTTGCAATCATATGAGCAAATTGTGTGAGACCCCAACCCAGTCTGTTTTGGTGCTCATAAAATAATAGAGCTCTTTTTTTTTCTTTGCTCCATTGGTGGAGATTTCCTAGAAGTTGCAGGATATATTCCTTTTAATTTTTCCTTGACACTCTGACTTATGTCTCTCACCTTTGCTTTCCCTCCATCCCCCACCTGCAACAGTAACTTGCTCCAGGTTCACTTGGCTAGAATGTCTAGAAGTCTGCCACCAGAACCACAATTCCCAGCATTCCTGATGCTCCCCGTGCTCTCAGCTTCTGTTTTCAGCCCGAGGCCCCTCTCCTCCCCTCTCTCCATGCGGCCAGGGTGCAGACACTGGGCTCACATTGCTAGGGCAATGTTGCCAGAGTCCCGCCCTGGCCACTATGGGCGCCACCATCTTTGTTGCAGAGTGACAGTTAATTTACATATTACTCTTTTATTAGATAGGATATCCAAGAACTGGAAACAACCCAAATATCTAGCAACAGGCAAAAAATAAACAAATTTGATACAATGGGATACCACTCCAGAGTAAAAAGGAATAAACATAAGACAACGTAAATGTATATAAAAAATTATGCTGTGTGGCTCAGCCAGCATGACTGACTTAGGTTCTCTCATGCAATTGCAGTCAGGGTATTGACCAAATATGCTGTCATCTCAAGGTTCAACAAGGGAGGATGTACCCCAAATTCTACCCACATGGGACTTTTCACAGACCTACCTCTTGATATGGTACCCAACTGGCTTTTTCAGAGTGAATAATACAGGAAAGAGCTAGAGAGAACATCCCAAGACACATGCCACAGCTATTTATTTATTTATTTATTTATTTATTTATTTATTTATTTATTTATTTATTATCTGAGAGGAAGGGAAAAGGAAAGAAAGACAGAAATATCAATGATGAGAGAAAATCATTGATCTTGATCGGCTGCCTCCCACATGCCCCACACTGGGGACTGAGCCCGCAACCCAGGCATGTGCCCTTGACCAGAATTGAACCTGAGATCCTTCAGTCTATAGGCCGATGCTCTCTCCACTGAGCCAAACTGGCCAGGGTGCCACAGCTTTTTATAAACGAATCTTAGAAGGGTCATCACTTCACACTTTATTCTGTTCATTAGAAGTGAATCAATAAGTCAGGCCCATATTCAAGGGGAAATTACTACCCAACAAGAATTACTGGAGCCTCTCTTAGAGGCTGCTTGCCACACACACTTAGAGGTCCTCAAATTCCATTTATTTAATTTTATTTTTAAATTACAGTTTACATTTAGTATTACATTTAATATATTAGTTTCATATGCACAGCAAAGTGTTTAGAAAATTATGTGATTTATAGAGTGGCCCCCCACTACTTCAAGTACCTACCTGGCCCCATCCAATATAATAAAGAGGTAATAAGCAAATTGACCATCATGCCCTCACAAGATGGCTGCCTATGACCAGGCCAGCAAAGGGGTTAATGAGGGATGACCAAAGGACTGAACAAGCAGGCTGCATTGGGCAACCAGGCCAGCAGGGGGTTAGTGTGGGATGACCAAAGGACTGAACAGCAGGCTGTGTGGGGCAACCAGGCTGGTGGTGGGGGCCGTGAGGGGTGACCAGGCTGGCGGGGGGTGGGGGGGTGTAGTTGGGGGTGACCAAGCTGGCAGGGGGGCAGTTGGGGGCGATTAGGCTGGCAGGGGAGGCAGTGAGTGTGACAAGTCTGGTGGGGGGGGGAGCAGTTGGGGACAAACAGGTGGCAGAGGGCAGTTAGGAGTGACCAGGCTGGCAGAGGGAGGCAGTTGGGGGAGACCAGGCTGGCAGTGGGGGGCAGTAAATGGTGACCAGGCCAGTGGGGGAGGGGCATTTAGGAGTGACCAGGTCAGCAGGGAGGGGGCAGTTGGGGGTGACCAGGCCAGCAGGGGGGGCAGTTAGGGGCTATCAGGCCAGCACTCAGAGGCAATGAAGGGTGATCAGGCTGGCAGTGGGGGCAGTTAGGGGCGACCAGGCAGGTGAGCAATTAGGAGCCAGCAGTCCAGGATTGTGAGAGGGATGTCCAACTGCCGGTTTAGGCCCAATCCCGGGGATCAGGCCTAAACCAGCAATTGGACATCCCCCGAGGGGTCCCGGATTGGAGAGGGTGCAGGTTGGGCTGAGGGGAACACCACCCCCCCCCCCCACCACCAGGGCACGAATTTTGTGACCAGGCCCCTAGTTCATATATATCAAGGAAGACATACAAATGGCCAATAGACATATGAAAAGTTGATCAGCATCTCTAATCCTCAGAGATCTGCAAATCAAAATCACAATGAGATATAACCTCACACTTGTCAGAATGGCTACTATCAATAAATCTACAAATAAGTGTCGGTGATGATGTGAAGAATAGAGAACCCTAGTGCACTGTTGGTGGGAACTCGGATTGGTGCAACCACTATGGAAAACAGTGTGAAGTTTTCTCAAAAAATTAAAAAATAGAATTGCCTTATGACCCAGCAATTCTACTTCTGGAAATATATGCGAAGAAACCCAGAACACTAATTCAAAAGACTATATGCTCATTGCAGAGTTATTTACAACAACCAAGATAGAAAAGCAACCCAGATCTTCTAGCTTCTCTTCCCCTTTTCCTCTTCTTTTTTCCATTTCCCTTCTTTTGTTCAACAGCTTAATCAAACACGAATCTTACTAAATCCTATCATCTCATAGGCCTTTCCAACCCTAGGGTGCTCCACGGGGGCATGAATATAGATCATCCAGGAGGTGTAGCCGTCCTTGAGGTTGTACAGCATGGCCATGTCCTTGACCCAGTGGAACTTGCACCGGTTCCTTGCGTACACGTCCTCCAGCTTGACCACCAGGAGAAGAGGCGTGGTGCTCACCACGGGTTCTCTGAGAGATTGTCCACCCCGGACATGTCTCCTGGGAAGAGGCTTGTGAGCCGAGGTCAGGATTGAGCATGAGAGGAAATGCCCGTTTGACAGCAAGGGAGACAAGTTTCGGGGCAGCTTGGGACGGTGCTGCCAGCAGGTGACTTGGTTCTGCCATGCAGGGCTTGGGTTTGTCCCAGGTGAGGCGGGACAGCAGAAACGAGGCACGGGACCTATGTGGGCAGTTGCAGGACAATGCGAGGAGCAGAGGAACTCCTCACTCAGGACACCAGCTGGATCCGCCCTGCTGGGCAGTAGGGGACTCAGTCTTGTCTACTCAGAATGCACATGTATGGGTCCCTGAGCAGAGATGGAGGAGGAAAAAATGAAGGTGGCATTGGAGCAGTGGCTGGCACCCAGCGTTACCATATCCAGAGCTCTCTAAAAGCAGCTGTCCAGCCTCTGAGCATGTGTCTGAACTGGCACCTTCACCAGCCTCCTACCTCCTACCCACACTTCAACCCTTACTGCCTACCACCTCACACAGCCAGGTAAGAGAACCATAAGGCGGAGCCATGCTCCAGCCTTGAGCGTGTGTCTGTGGTTCCCCGGAGAAGAGAAGTCTGGCCCTGTGCCAGCCGGCTTCCTGGGCACAGGGTGTGAGCCAGGCCCTGTGTTCTCAGGCTTCCTTTGGCACAGGGTGTGAGCCACTCTTGCCCCTTCCCTGCCCACCTCCTCTCTCTGAGACCTTTGAAAATGACTCGTGCTCCTGGTCCCGACTTTGGACAAGGCAGTGGGACATCTGCCTTCAAGCAGAGATTCCCTCAGGCCCCTGTGCAACCAGCCCTCTGGGTCCAGCTTGTCTTAAATTGTCATCCTTTACGCTGGCTCCGTCTTCTCTGCCACTCTGAAAGCCCTCAGCTCCATTTTCAGAAATACAGACAGCCCCCCAACTTGGGAGAGATAGGCTTGGCAGTCCTGAAGGGCACATTCAATGCCTTTCTACTTTACGCCCAACTTGGGTGTGGACGTCTAGGAAAGCTAGATGCTAGTTTTCCTGTCTTTAACTTTTCTTGGAACATTCCAGATTCTTCTAGACTCTGGTCTAGATTCCAGAAATTAGTGGTGTCCAGCATTCTTAACGCTCCCACATGGCATAGGCCTGCAGGCTGCACTGCTCATGAGACATGGAGAGGCTGCGGTTTCACACTGAGCTGTGGTCAGCTAGGGCCTCTCACCCACTTTCCTTACTTCCTCAGTGAGACAGCTGTTACTAGAAGAATTAGGGGCAAACTTAAACAACCAAAGGACAGCATTCTAAATGGGCCCTTGGGATGCACGAAACTGACTCCTCTGACTCAGAGCAACATGGACACTGAAAGAAGCATCTGAACACTAACTGCTTTGAGCAGCCACATTAGGTCTCTCACCTGCACCTTGAGGCCAGTATTTGCTCTTCTTTCTCCAAGAAAGCTCAGCAGTGAGTCTGTGAGAGACATGCTAGTATCAGGGCCACATAGGGCAAGGCCTGGGGGTGGCGATGCATAAAGCAGGCCAGAAGGAGCAGACGGAGAGCCAGTGGGCCCTAGGGCATGGACAAGGCTTACCCGGTTGTCTTTGGTCTCCACCATGACCTTCCCATCCTGAGTACTCTTGATTTTCCCCTTGGCATACTCTTCCTTTGAGTTGACCACAAAGCAGTAGGTTTTGGCATCAAAGGGCTGGTTCTGCACCTCAATCCTCTCCTTTTATGACTTGTGGAGGAAGAGACTGGCCATGCCCAACACTTCATTTCAGTGTCGCTGCTCATGGTGTCAGCTGCAAGGCAACCCACCGGTGAGCTGCTGCCTCCCAGCAGGCTCCAGGCCTGCCCGCCTCTGAGCTGCTGCCCAGGACAAGGCTGTGCTCTGTCTCAGGAGCCCCACCCAAAGACTAAAGTGCTGGGGAAGTCAACTGGAGCACATGTAACTCCATCTCCTCATTATCTGAGGCTCAGATTGCTGAAGGACCTAGAGGTGAGCCTAGTCCTCTCGGGACCTCACTTTCTCTAAAACCCAGGTGCTTCTGAGAGATCCTATATAATAAAGATGTAATATGCAAATTGACCCTCATTCCCTTACAAGATGGCTGTCTAAAACCAGGCAGGCAGGGTGGTTAGTGAGGGACAACCAAACAACTGAACAAGCAGGCTATGTGGGGTAACCAGGCCAGCAGGGGGTTAGTGAGGAATGACCAAAGGACTGAACAGCAGGCTGCATGGGGTGACCAGGCTGGCAGGGGGGAAGTAAGAGGTGACCATGCTGGCGGGGGGGGGCAGTTGGGGGTGATTAGGCTGACAGGGGGGCAGTGAGAGGTGACTAGGCCGGGGGGGGGGAAAGTTGGGGGCAACCAGGCTGGCAGGAGGGCAGTTAGGGGTGAACAGGCTGGCGGGGGGGCAGTTAGGAGTGACCAGGACAGCAGGGAGGGGGCAGTTGGGGGCAACCTGGCCGGCAGGGGGGGCAGTTAGGGCCAACCAGGCAGGCAGGCAGGTGAGCAATTAGGAGCCAGTGGTCCAGTATTGTGAGAGGGATGTCTGACTGACGGTTTAGGTCCGATCCTGGGGATCAGGCCTAATCTGGCAGTCAGACATCCCCCAAGGGGTCCCAGATTGGAGAGGGTGCAGGCTAGTCTGAGGGAATTCCCCCAACCCCTGTACATGAAATTCATTCACCGGGCCTCTAGTTTAAAAATAAAAACCATCCTATCTAATACAAGAGTAATATACAAATTGACCGTACCTCTGCTACACCCACAAGCCACACCCACCAGCCAATCAGGAGTGAGTATGCAAATTAACCCAACCAAGATGGCTGCAGCCATGGAGAGAGCTGGAGGCTTGGGTTTTCCTGGCAATGGAGGAAGCCAAGCTTTCTGCACACCTTGGCTGGCCCAGGCCTCTGTTTAAGGCTACAAAGTTTCAATTATAGAAGATAAATAAATCCCAACAAAAATGGCGGCAGCCACGGAGCTGGAGAGAGCAGGAGGCTTGAGTTGCCCCGGCGATGGAGAAAGCCAAGTTTCTGCAGCCCTGGACTGCCTTGGCCTCCACTTAAGGCTACAAAGTTTCAATTATAGAAGATAAATAAATCCCAGATCCCAGGGCCTCTGCTTGGGTTGCCGGGGGGCATGGCCAGACTGAAAACCACCACAGGCCCCTCGCCCAGGCCACCCCACACCCCAAGGGAACCCCCACCCTGATCTGGGACACCCTTCAGGGCAAACCAGCTGGCCCCCACCCATGCACCAGGCCTCTATCCTATCTAATCCTATCTAATAAAAGAGTAATATGCAAATTGACCATTACTCCAACACACAAGATGGCTGCCCCCATGTGGAGACAGGATGGCCACCACAAGATGGCCAGCAGGGGAGGGCAGTTGGGAGGGACCAGGCCTGCAAGGGAAGGCAGTTGCGGGTGATCAAGCCTGCAGGGAGGGCAGTTAGGGGTGACCAGGCTGGCAGAGGAGGGATGTTGGGGGCGACTGGGCCTGCAGGGAAGGGCAGTTGGGGGGGACCCAGGCCTGCAGGGGAGGGCAGTTAAGGGCAATCGGGCTGGCAGGGGAGCAGTTCAGCATCAATCAGGCTGGTAGAGGAGTGGTTAGGGGTTGATCAGGCTGGCAAGCAGAAGCGGTTAGGGGCAATCAGTAAGGCATTCAGGCGAGCAGTTGGGAGCCAGTAGTCCTGGATTGTGAGAGGGATGTCCTACTGCCCGTTTAGGCCTGATCCTGGTAGGATCAGGCCTAAACGGGCAGTCTTACATCCCTTGAGGGGTCCCAGATTGGAGAGGGTGCAGGCTGGGCTGAGGGACAAACCCCCCTGTGCACGAATTTCATGCACCGGGCCTCTAGTAAAAAAAAATAAAGGCCATTCTTCTAAGAGATTCTGCTCAATTGCAAATAGCTAAGGAACTTTTGAACCATTTTGAATGAAGGTAGCTACCTCCTCACACAAGGAAAGCTGGTGGTGCTTCCTTCAGTTGCTGAGAATAGAAGCTGCATCTGACCTTGGCATCCTTTGGAACGTATTCTCAGTGCTGCCTCCTCTCTGCTCCTCCCCAGCCTCCCTGCCCTGGTCTGAGCTCTCAGACTGACAGGCCTGTGATAGGTGGGAGGAACCGGTAACCTCTATCACCTGAGATTCCCACCAGCCAGGGACATGGCTAGAATTCTCACCCAAGAGTCATACCCACAGGACAACGAGGCCACAGAAGCCATGGAAATCAGACCTGCAAAGAATGCAAGAGGAAAGCTCTTGGCACCTGGCAGCATCCAGTCCAGCTTTGAATCAGCTCTTGATAAATTAGCTAACTAAGGAGAAAGGACTAATAATTTAAAAACAGCCTTACCACAGAGACAGGCTGGAGGAGTAGATGGGGCATGACCCACAGGTCTCTCCATGAATAAATGCAGAAAGATGGAAGAGTGGGCTTGCTCTATATGGACCAATTGCCATCCAGAAAGGCTGCCACACTTTATATTCTACCAGTTCTGTGTGAGTGTCTGTTTCTCCATACTCCCATTCTCAATAGATTCATTTTAGAATCTTTTTGTTGAGCTCCTAAATTAATGCTATTGTAAGTTAAAGAAATATTTTAACAGGAATTTTATTTTTAGCCAATTCATTGTTTAGAGTGTGGACCAGACATTGGATCAGACATGGAATATTTGGGGAGAAGAGGAAAATTACATAAGTCAAGATTTCTTTTCTTTCTTTGCAAAAGAATGAAAAAGTCCTCCAAATTTTTAATTTTATTATTATGTTAAAATAGTTTAATTTTTCTTTTACTCGATTATCAGTCTTGGCCAAGAGATTCCCATGGAATTTTTTACATGCTCAAGTCTTGCATATTATACAGAAAACTCATTTTTCTTTTCTTTTCTTTCTTTTTTTTTTTTGTGAAGGCCTGAGTGCAGGGGCAGGGGCAAAGTGGAGGGGTCATTGGAGAAAAAAGGAACATCTGTAATACTTTCAACAATAAAGATATTTTTTAAAAAAATTAAAAAAGAAGTATCATGAAAATTACAGTTGACATACAATATCACATTAGTTTCAGGTGTATGACATAGACATTTATATAACTTACAAAGTGATCACCCCAATAAGTTTAGCACCGATCTGACACCTTACATAGTTATTACAGTATTATTGACTACATTCCCTATGTTGTACTTTGCATCCATGTGACTGTTTTTACCACTGGCAACTTGTACATCTGAATTACTTCTCCCTTTTACTCATTCCCTCAAACATCCTCCTGTCTGGCAACCATCAAAATGTTCTCTGTATCTATGAATTTGTTTGTTTTGTTTATTTATTTTGATTTTTAGATTCCACATATAAGTGAAATCATATGGTACTTGTCTTTCTGTCTGACTTATTTCACTTGGCATAATGCCCTCTAGGTCCATCCATGTTGTTGCAAATGGCAAGATTTCATTCTTTTTTATGGCCGAGTAATATTCCATTGCATATATGTACCACATCTTCTTTATAAAATTGTCTATTGATGGATACTTAGGTTGCTTCCTCATCTTGGCTATTGTAAATAATGCTACAATGAACATAACAGTGCATATATCTTTTTAAATTAGTGTTTCTTATTTCTTCAGGTATACACATTAAGATTTACCCTTTTTAAGTATACAGTTTGATGAGTTTTGATAAATGTATTCAGTCCACTATAATGAAGACATTGATCATTTCCATCACCCGCCCAAATTCTTTGGTGTCCCTGGCAACCATTTGCCTTTGTAATATTATTGAAACCGTGTTGAAGATTTAAGTAGGAGAAAGTTAACATATTGAGGTCATCAAGTCTTTTTTAAAAAATATATTTTATTAATTTTTTACAGAGAGGAAGGGAGAGGGATAGAGAGTTAGAAACATCGATGAGAGAGAAACATTGATCAGCTGCCTCCTGCACACCCCCCACTGGGGATGTGCCTGCAACCAAGGTACATGCCCTTGACTGGAATCGAACCTGGGACCCTTTAGTCCACAGGCCAATGCTCTATCCACTGAGCCAAACTGATTAGGGCATGATCAAGTCTTCTTATCAAGAAATAAACTTCCTTTTTTCCTTAATCTTAAATTTTTCTCAAAATTTTATAATCTTTTAAAGAATCCTGAATTATTATTACATTTATTCTACTCATTATCTTTTGTGGATTTAATGATCTTTTCATTATATTTCCTATGTGACTATTATGATATACAATAAACATATTTTTGCATAAAAATAATAAATAATAAATAAAAGCAACCCAAGCACTTGTCAATAGATAAATGGATTTTTAAAAAAAGCTGTAAAATATATACACAATGGAATATGACTTGACCTCAAAATCTATTTTTAAAATAAAAATATGTCAATAATTTCTCTGCTTGATTTATTTTTTAAATTAAAGTTGCATCAGATTTTATTATTGTATTTAATAAAATGAGTCCTCAAAATACATTTTAAAACTTGTGGGGATTGAAAAAATATGTACACTAGATTCCCTTGCATGTCCAAGATTTTAGGGAAAGTACTTAATTCAGGGGTGATCAGAGCAAACAATGTGATTTAAAAATATCGAGTAGAAGTTCTTGCCAAAAATTTTTTTTAATTTATTTGATAACTAATTAATGTTTTTTTGTTTTTTTTTTATTCCAGATGAATTTTTGGAAAGTTTGTTCTTGGTCTGGGAAATATGCCATTGGTATTTTAATGGAGAGTGCATTGGGTCTATAGATTTCTTTAGGTAGTATCGACATTTTAATGATGTTGATTCTACCAATCCATGAACACGGTATGTTCTTCCATCTGTTTATGTCTTCCTCTATCTCTTTTTTCAGTGTCCTGTAGTTTTCCGTGTATAGGGCTTTTACCTCCTTAGTTTTTTTCTAGGTATCTTTATTTTTTTGGTGTGATGGAATATGGGATTGCTTTTTTAGTCTCTCTATCTGTAAGTTCACTATTGGTGTATAGAAATGCCTTAGATTTCTTGGCATTAATTTTGTATCCTGCTACATTGCCGAATTCATTTATTAAGTCTAATAATTTTTTGATGGAGTCTTTAGGGTTTTCTATGTACAGTATCATGTCATCTGCATATAAGGACAGTTTTACTTCTTCTTTTCCAATTTGGATGCCTTTTATTTCTTCTTCTTGTCTAATTGCAATGGCTAATACTTCCAGTACTATGTCAAACAGGAGTAGTGAGAGCGGGGATCCCTGTCTTATTCCCGTTCTTAGTGGAAATGGTTTTGGTTTTGGCCCATTGAGTATGATGTTGGCTGTAAGTTTGTCATATATGGTTTTTATTATGTTGAGGTATGATCCTTCTTCTTCCACCTTGCTGAGAGTTTTTATCAAGAAAGGGTGTTGGATTTTGTCAAATGATTTTTCTGCATCAATTGATATGACTATGTGATTTTTATTTCTCAGTTTATGTGATGTATCACGTTTATTGATTTGCAGATATTGTACCATCCTTGCATCCCTGAGATAAATCCTGCTTGGTCATGGTGTATAATCTTTCTGATATACTGCTGGATCCAGTTTGCTAGAATTTTGTTGAGGATTTTGGCATCTATGTTCATGAGGGATATCAGCCAGTTATTCTCTTTCATTGTGTTGTCTTTACCTGGTTTTGGTATTAAGGTGATGCTGGCGACATAGAATGAGCTTGGAAGTATTCCTTCCTCTTGAAATTTTTGGAATAGTCTGAGGAGGATAGGTTTTAGTTCTTCCTTGAATGTCTGGAAAAACTTCCCTGTGAAGCCGTCTGGCCCCGGGCTTTTATTTCCTGAAAGCTTTTCAATGACTGCTTCAATTTCTTTCATAGTTATCAGCCTATTGAGATTTTTAGATTCTTCCTGATTGAGTTTTGGAAGGTATTTTTCTAGGAATATGTCCATTTCCTCCATGTTGTCTAGTTTGGTGGAATAAAGTTGTTCATAATATTTTTTAACAATTCTTTGTATTTCTGTGGGGTCTGTTGTTATTTCGCCTCTTTCATTTCTGATTTTGTTTATTTGGGTCATCTCTCTTTGCTTCTTGGTGAGCCTGGCTAGAGGTTCATTAATTTTGTTTATCCTTTCAAAGAACCAGCTCTTGGTTTCATTCATCTTTTGTATTTTTTTTTTTTTTGGTCTCTATGTCATTTATTTCTGCTCTGATCTTTACTATTTCCTTCCTTCTGCTCACTCTGGGCTTTTCTTGTTGCTCTCTTTCTAATTCTTTAAGTTGCAGAGTTGGATGGTTTATTATCAGGCTTTCTTGTTTCTTGAGGTAGACCTGTAGAGCTATAAACTTCCCTCTCAGGACTACTTTCATTGTTTCCCATAGATTTTGGATTGTTTTTATTGTCATTAGTTTCCAGGATGTTTTTAATTTCTTCTTTGATCTCTTAGGTAACCCAATCAATATTTAATAGCATGCTCTTCAGCTTTCAAGTGTTTGAATTTTTGGGATTGTTTTTATTGTAGTTTATTTCTAACATTATGCCATTGTGGTCTGAGAAGATGCTTGATATGATGTCAATCTTCTTGAATTTTGGGAGGCTTTGCCTGTGACCTTTATGTCATCTATTTTTGAAAATGTCCCATGTGCTCTTGAGAAGAACGTATATTCCACGGCTTTTGGATGAAATGTTCTAAAGATATCAATTAATTCCATCTGATCTAGTGAGTCATTTAGAATTGCTGTTTCTTTGCTGATTTTTTGTCTAGAGGATTTATTCAGTGATGTCAGTGGTGTATTAAAGTCCCCTACTTTGATTGTATTGTTGTTGATCTCTCCCTTAATATCCTCCAGGAGTTGTTTTTTTTTTTTTTTTTTATGTATTTGGGTGCTCCTGCATTGGGTGCATATATGTTTACAAGGGTTATATCCTCTTGTTGTATTGATCCCTTTAGTATTTTGAAGTGGCCTTCCTTATTTCTTGTTATGGCCTTCACTTTGAGGTCTATTTTGTCAGATATAAGTATTGCTACCCCAGCTTTTTTTTTCATTTCCATTTGCCTGGAAGATATTTTTCCATCCCTTCATTTTCAGTCTTTGTGAGTTTCTTTTTCTGAGGTGGGTCTCTTGTAGACAACATATATATGGGTCATGTTTTTTTTTTTATCCATTCAGACACTCAATGTCTTTTTATTGGAGCATTTAGTCTGTTTAGATTTTAAGTTATTATTGACTAGAAGCACGGTGTATGAAAATTCATGCACTGGAGTGGGGGGTCCCTCAGCCGGGTCTGCCCCCTCTCACAGTCCAGGAGCCCTCAGGGGTGGGAGGTGACCCAGCAATCAGGGGAAGGCGACACCCCCATCACACCTCTGCTGCTGCCACTGCCAGCAGTACAAGCCTTGGTTGGCCCTGTTTACCTGAGCATCAGGCAGCCCTGGGCAGCTGGGGTGCTGATGAGACTGGGGAACTCCAGAGGCAGTGCACAGAGCAGCCAGACCTGCCTGGGGGTGGGCCCAGCCTTTCTGCACACCTGATGCCCAGGTGGGGCTGAGGGGACTGGGCACCGCCATCCTGTGGCCATGGGAGCCACCATCTTTGAGGGAGGGTCAGTCAATTAGCATATTCCCTCCTTATTGGCTGTGAGCTCCAACGTCTTTGAGGGTGGGGCAATCAATTAGCATATTCCCTCCATATTGGCTGTGGGAGCCTCCGTCTTTGTGGGTGCGGTAGTCAATTAGCATATTTCCTCCTTATTGGTCTTGGGAGCTGCCATCTTTTGCAGCTGTGAGTCAATTAGCATATTGACTCTTTAGCAGTGTGAGTCAATTAGCATATTCCCTCTTTATTAGATAATAGGTACTTTTTTGTAGACATTTTTATTTTTTGTGCATGTGTTCCTTCTTACCTTTTTATTTCTTCTTTTTACAACAGTCCCTTTAGCATTTCTTGCATTGCTGTCTTGGTAGTGATAAACTCCCTTAGCCTTTTTTTGTCAGTGAAGTGCCTTATTTCCCCTTCAATTTTGAATGATAGCCTCGCTGGATAGAGTACTCTTGGATTCACAGAGTTGCTGCTCCTTGGATGGGGGCAGGCTGCTCACACTGCTGCTGCTCCTTGGATGGGGCAGGCTGCTCGTGCGGCTGCTGCTCCTCAGACGAGAGCAAGTTGCTCGTGTAGCTGCTGCTCCTTAGACAGGTTCAGGGTGTGGATACATGCAGCTGATGCTCTTCGTACGGGGGCGGGCTGCAAGGGGCTGCCGCTTTTCAGTTGTGGGCGAGCTGCTGGTGCAGCTGCTGCTCCTCAGTTGGTGGTGGGCTGCTCGCATGTTGCTGTTTCTTGGATGGGGGTTCAGGCCACTCACACAGCTGCTGCTCCTTGGATGGGGGCAGCCACATGAGGCTGCTGCTCTTTGGCCTGGGGCGGGCTGCTCGTGGGGATGCTGCTCCTTGGACAGGAGTGGGCTGCTCACATATCTGCTGCTCACGTGGTTACAGTGCCCTGGTCTAAAGCATTGGGCTGGTTAGAGGGGAGCACTCTTCGGAACTCACAGGAGCCTGAGCTCAGGGTGGCTGGTGACTCAGTGACCTTGGGACCACAGCCAAGATTGCAGGTCCCTGGCAGGGATGGCTGTAGAGTCCCAGGTGTTATCTGAGGGTACCCTGGGTGGAGGTGAGGCTGAGCTCCCAGTTACAGCAGCTATCCCCTTCAAAAATTCAAGCCCTCTGAAGAAGAGCTGGCCTCCCAGTACTGTTTGCAATGATAGCAGAGGCTGCCTTGTTAGGCGAGCCCAGTCAGCCTACCCTGAAGGTCCTGCAGGATTTAACTGTTTCACACACACACACACACACACACACACACACACACACACACACACCACATGACCACACACTTTTCTTTTGCTCCCTCACTCACTCAAGCTCTCTCCCTCACTGCCACCTTCTTCCTGTCTCTGTAGTTGGGTCTGGGGTGTTATTGACCCATTCGTGGATGGAGTTGTGTCTGGTTATGTGGCTTGCTCTCTAGAACATTGGCCGGACAGGATAAAATTTGCCTCGACAAGACACGACACAAAGGGAACAAAACACGAATGTACTCATGACACCGATAACCTCAATATAAGTGACCCCCTGAGAAAAGAGAATTACAGGAGAGAAAAGAGAGCACAAATGATATTGAAGAGAGAAAAAAAGATAAGAGAGAAAAGAAAAAGCAATCCTAAATGACTCACTAGATTATATGGAGAAAATACCACAGAACAAACAGATAAACCAAAAAAATGAAAACACCAAACACCCAGCAAAGAGGGTGGGGGCAGAATTTGTAAAGGCTGAGCTTATATAGAGAAAATAAGGTTAAGAATTGGATGACTATGGGGAGGACCTCAGTTCAGTATAGAGGAAGTAGAAAGGGGATGAGTGGATAAGAAGAAAGAGAATGAGAAGGAAATAATAATAATAATAATAATAATAATAATAATAATGAATTTACAAAAAAAATTGATTTAAAAATGGTATAAAAATAAAAAATAGGAAATAAAATAAAATAGAATGATGGAAAAATAATACTAAAATTAATAGAAAATAAAGCAACAAACAAAAAAGGAAAATAAAAAAGAGATAACAAAATAATAATAAAATTAAATTAAAATAAAAATTAAAAAGTGAAGTGTCATTCCTTTGGCTGGCTTAAGATCCCAATCTTCTGTACTGTCTGCAGTTTCTGTTTCCTATTGCTGGGACTGAAGGCCTCTCTTTAGGCCAGTTCCTGTGGACTCTCAGGGACTATTCAGATTTTTTTTAATCCTTTGTACCATTCAGGGTCGAATCTGGGTGTGGCTGTATTGGTTGCCTGGAGACTAGAGGGAGGGGCTGTCTCTTCAGGAGAAAATGGCTACCCAGGTCCTGGGCTCAGATATGACTCAGCTCCAGACTCACTGCCACTTCTCCTGGACCCTCTCCTCTCCCCAGCCTCTCCCCAGACTCCACAAGTCCGCACCTTCTCCTGCACCTCAGCCATGGGTGAGTGTCCATATCCAAAGGGTCCTATGAACTAGGTTCAGTGATAAAAAAAAAACAAACAGGCCACAGAGAGGGGAAAGACTGTGCCTCTGCGACCTCTTCTCCTGCCAGCACTGCACATTCTGGTCAGCCCTTCAGGCTGCCCCCTCTGGGCTCAGTCTTTCGTGACTGTGGACCCAGGTCTAGAATCCCCTGCCTTCAGCAGTCCTGCAGACCTCCTTTCCACAGTCAGACACTGTGCATGTCCCAAGGGATGTGGCTCGAAGCCGTGGGGTTTCCCTCTGACCCTCTGGGCTCAGAGGTCTGGCAGATCTCTTCTCCCTAGATCCTTGATTTTACCTTTCTCCAGGGGTCCTCTGCCCTTCCTGTATATAAATTGTCCCACCAGCTGAGTCTCCTTCACCAATTTAGGATGGATGTTATTTGTTTCAGCTGCTCATTCTATCTGCTCCGGGACAAGGTTCAGTACATGTCCGTCTATTCTGCTACCATTTTTTTTCTCTCTATCTCAATATCTTAATGTTTATGTTCAAGAAACCCTATTTTTCTTAAAGTGGCCCCAATGTGCAAGAGTAGAAATGCTGGCAATTTGGATATGAGAAGCCATAAAGTACTACCTTTAAGTGTAAAGATATATATGTATAGTAAAAAACAGTATATGTAGGGTTGGGAGTTACCCTCAGTTTCAGGCATGAACCCCCTTGTCCCCAGTAGATAAGGGGTACTACTATAATCCTCAAGAGGTAGGTGAGCCCCCTGAATGATCTTTTGCAAAGTATTCCTTGTGCTCAAGAAAAACAAATGGCTAGAAGTTACTAAATATATATCAACTGAAAAATAAGTCTTCCATATCTCTATTCTCCCTAGAATTGCACTTAATTGGATCATGAAAGGGAAAAGACATTCCTCTAAAATAACCTTCCCATTTTTGTCAACTCATTTTTCTTTGTTTTTCTTTTTAAAAAAATTAAATTATAGTTTAAATGTAAAATTACTTTGTATTAGTTTCAGGTGTACAGCATTGTAGTTATACACTTATATAATTTACAAAATGGACCTCCTGGTATGTCTAGTACCTATCAGGCATTATATATAGTTATTAAATATTATTGACTACATTTCCTATACTATGCTTTACATAACCATGACTATTTTGTATCTGCCAATTAGTACTTTAAAATCCCTCCATTAATTCTGGCAGAACAGCAAGCTGCCCATCACTACCAGGCTCATGAGCTAACAGAACTAACTCATGACTGTTCTACTATTGCAATCTTCAATTAATCACAGAATGCTAAGAGAGTCAGTAAAGTCCTAGAATAAACAAGCAAAACATTTTTTAAAAGGAAAGAAAAAAGTCTAAATCACTGTTTGTCAGTGAAAATAACAAAAGATGTGCATTGCATGTCTTATTAAATAAATATGAATCCACTTATGCATTGGCATGTAAACTTATTGTTCTGATAAAATAAGCTGGTCATGATAGAAATTTGTCAATGCCTTCTAAAAATCATAGCCAGTATATGGTTGCTACAAGAAAAACCCAAATAGGCAGTTGAAAGGGAAAGTGGAGCTTATTGGATGCCTGAAAATCCAAAACTGCGGCACCACTGAACAGCTGCGAGGCCCAGAACACCTGTCCCCAGTTGGCACAAACACTTGGATTCAGAGGAGCTCTACACTCCAATACAGAAACATCAGATTTTGCCTGAGAATAAGGAGAGAGAGAACTACATAACCAGACATCCAGGGAAGAGAGACCATGGCGAGACAAAGAAACAGCCTGCATATGAAAGAAAAGCAGGCATCACCAGAAAAAGAAGTAAACTAAATGGAGGCAAGCAACCTTCCAGAGAAAGAATTCAGAGAAATGGTCATAAGGTGGCTGAAAAGAATGGAAGACAAATTCGACAATATGAACAAGAACCAAGAAGAAATGAAGAAGAACCAAGAAGAAATGAAAAATGACATCGCTGCTGTAAAGAACTCAATAAAAAGCATCAAGAGTAGACTAGAAGAAGCAGAGGACCACATTAGTGAGCTAGAAGACAAGATGGGAAAAAATACCCAAGTAGAGCAGCTTCTAGAAAAAAAAATTAAAAAGCAGGAGGAGAGCCTAAGGGAACTTTGGGACAACACGAAACAAAACAACATCCTCATAATAGGGGTTCCAGAAGGAAAGGAAGCTGAGCAAGGAATAGAAAACCTGTTTGAAGAAATAATGACAGAAAATTTCCCTGATATAGGGAAGAAAAAACCCACACAAATCCAAGAAGCTCACAGAGTCCTAAGGAAAATGAACCCCAAAAGACTGACGCCAAGGCACATTATAATTAAATTGGCAAACACAAACAACAATGTAAGAATCTTAAAAGCGGCAAGAGAGAGACAGAAAGTTACATACAAAGGAATCCCCATCAGACTAGCAACTGATTTCTCAACAGTAACTCATCAGGCCAGAAGGAAATGGAATGAAATATACAAAGTCATGCAAAGGAAGGGCCTGAATCCAAGAATACTGTACCCAGCAAGGCTATCAATAAAAATTGAAGGTGAAATCAGGAGCTTCACAGACAAAAAAGGACTAAGGGAATTTATTACCACCAAACCAACAATGCAAGAAATGCTAAAGGGTCTGCTGTAAAAAAAAGAAATAAAAAGCGAAGAAGGAACACAGGGATAAAGAATAAAAATGGCGACAAATAAGTACCTATCAATAATAACTTTAAATGTAAACGGATTAAATGCCCCAATCAAAAGACATAGGGTAAAGGATTGGATAAGAAAACAAGACCCATGGATCTGCTGTCTACAAGAAATCCACCTCAGAAAAAAAGACACACACAGACTGAGGGTGAAGAGATGGAAAAAGGTTTTCCAGGCAAATGGAAAAGAAAAAAAAAGCTGGGGTAGCAATACTTATATCTGACAAAATAGACCTCAAAGTTAAGGACATAATAAGAGATAAGGAAGGCCACTTCATAATTGTAAAGGGAGCAATCCAACAAGAAGAAATAACTCTGGTAAATATATGCACCCAATACAGGAGCATCCAAATACATAAAAAATCTCCTGGAGGATATCAAGGGAGAGATTGACAGCAATACAATCATAGTAGGAGACTTTAATACCACACTATCACCATTGGACAAATCCTCTAAACAAAAAATCAGCAAAGAAACATCAATCCTAATTGACTCAATAGAGCAGATGGAATTAATTGACATCTTCAGAACATTTCACCCCAAAGCCACAGAATATACATTCTTCTCAAGTGCACATGGGTCATTTTCAAAGATCGACCATATGTTGGGACATAGGCAAAGTCGCTTCAAATTCAAGAATATAAAAAACATATCAAGCATCTTCTCAGACCACAGTGGCATAAAACTGGAAATCAACTACAATAAAAACAACCCAAAGAAATCAAACACATGGAGATTAAACAGCATGCTATTAAACCATGACTGGGTTACCAGAGAGATCAAGGAAGAAATAAAAAACATCATGGCAACAAATGACAATGAAAACACAACAATCCAAAATCTATGGGACACAGCAAAAGCAGTCTTGAGAGGGAAGTTCATAGCTCTACAAGCCTACTGCAAAAAACAAAAAACAATGGTAATAAATTACCTAACCCTACAACTCAAAGAGTTAGAAAAAGAGCAACAAGAAAAGCCCAGTGTAAGCAGAAGAAAGGAAATAATAAAGATCAGAGTGGAGATAAATGACATAGAGACCAAAGAAACAATAAAAAAGATCAACAAAACCAAGAGCTAGTTCTTTGAAAGGATAAACAAGATTGATGAACCTCTAGCCAGGCTCACCAAGAAACAAAGAGAGAGGACCCAAATAAACAAAATCAGAAATGAAAGAGGTGAAATAACAACAGATCCCGCCGAAATACAAAGGATTGTCAAAAAATACTACAAACAACTCTATTCCAACGAACTGGACAACCTGGAGGAAATGGACATATTCCTAGAAAAATATAACCTTCCAAAACTCAATCAGGAAGAATCTAAACTGCTCAATATGCCAGTAACTATGGAAGAAATTGAAGCAGTCATCAAAAAGCTTCTGGCAAACAAAAGCCCGGGTCCAGATGGCTTCACAGGAGAGTTTTACCAAACATTCAAGGAAGATCTAAAACCTATCCTCCTAAGAGTATTCCAAAAAATTCAAGAGGAAGGAACACTTCCAAGCTCCTTCTATGAAGCCAGCATCACCCTAATACCAAAAACAGATAAAGACAACACAATGAAGGAGAATTACAGGCCAATAGCCCTCATGCACGTAGATGCCAAAATCCTCAACAAAATTCTAGCAAATCGGATCCAGCAGTTCATCAGAAAGATCATACACCATGACCAAGTAGGATTTATCCCAGGAATGCAAGGATGGTTCAATATCCGCAAATCAATAAATGTGATACATCACATAAACAAATTGAGAGATAAAAATCACATAGTCATATCAATCGATGCAGATAAAGCATTTAACAAAATCCAACACCGTTTCTTGATAAAAACTCTGAACAAGGTGGGAATAGAAGGATCATACCTCAACATAATAAAAGCTATATATGATAAACCCACAGCTAACATCATACTCAATGCGCAAAAACTAAAACCATTTCCCCTAAGAACAGGAACAAGACAGGGATGCCCACTCTCACCACTCCTGTGTGACATAGTGCTGGAAGTATTAGCCATTGCAATTAGACAAGAAGAAGAAATAAAAGGCATCCAAATTTGAAAAGAAGAAGTAAAGCTGTCCTTATTTGCAGATGACATGATATTGTACATAAAAACCCCAAAAGACTCCATCAAAAAACTAACAGACTTAATAAATGAATTCGGCAATGTAGCAGGATACAAAATTAACGCCAAGAAATCTATGGCATTTCTATACACCAATAGTGAACTTTCAGAAAGAGAGACTAAATAAGCAATCCCATTTACCATCACACCAAGAAAATTAAGATACTTAGGAATAAACTTAACCAAGGAGGCAAAAGACCTATACGCGGAAAACTACAGGACACTGAAAAAAGAGATAGAGTAAGATGTAAACAGATGGAAGAACATACCATGGTCATGGATTGGCAGAATCAACATCATTAAAATGTCCATACTACCCAAAGCAATCTATAGATTCAATGCACTCCACATTAATATACCAACGGCATATTTCACAGACCTAGAAAAAACTCTCCAAAAATTCATCTGGAATAAAAAAAAAGACCCTGAATAGCCACAGCAATCCTGAAAAAGAAGAATAAAGTAGGAGGGATCTCAATACCAGAATTCAACCTGTATTACAAAGCCACTGTCCTCAAAACAGCCTGGTACTGGCACAAGAACAGACATATAGATCAATGAAATGGAATGGACAATCCAGATATCGACCCAAACCACTATGCACAATTAATATTTGACAAAGGAGGCATGAACATACAATGGAGTCAAGACAGTCTCTTTAATAAGTGGTGTTGGAAAAATTGGACAGATACATGCAAAGAAATGAAACTAGATCACCAACTTACACCATACACAAAAATAAACTCAAAATGTATACAGGACTTAAATATAAGGTGGGAAACCATAAAAATACTAGAGGAATCCACAGTCAGCAAAATCACAGACATATGCCGAAAGAACTTCACTGATACTGCCCCTAGGGCAATGGAAGCCAAAGAGAAAATAAACAAATGGGACTACAACAAAATAAAAAGCTTTTTCACAGCAAAAGAAACCATCAACAAAACAACAAGAAACCCCACTGTATGGGAGAACGTATTTGCAAATGTTATCACTGATAAAGGTTTAATCTCCAACATCTACAGGCAGCTTATACAACTTAATCAAAGGAAGATAAATGATCCAATGAAAAAATGGGCAATGGACCTAAATAGAATCTTTTCGAAAGAAGACAGAAGGAAGGCCAAGAGACACATGAAAACATGCTCAAAGTCACTAATTATTCGAGAGATGCAAATCAAAACGTCAATGCGATACCATCTCACACCTGTCAGAATGGCTATCATCAACAAATCAACAAACGACAAGTGTTGGCAAGGATGCGGAGAAAAAGGAACCCTCGTGCACTGCTGGTGGGAATGAAGACTGGTGCAGCCACTGTGGAGAACAGTATGGAGTTTCCTCAAAAAACTGAAAATGGAACTCCCATTTGACCCAGTAATCTGACTCCTAGGTATATATCCTGAGAAACTAGAAACACCAATCAGAAAGGATATATCCACCCCTATGTTCATAGCAGCACAATTTACAATAGCTAAGATTTGGAAACAGCCTAGGTGCCCGTCAGCAGATGACTGGATCAGAAAACTATGGTACATCTACACAATGGAATACTATGCTGCCATAAAAAGAAGGAATTCTTACCATTTGTAGCAACCTGGATGGAATTGGAGAACATTATGCTAAGTGAAATAAGCCAGTCAATGAAAGAAAAATACCACATGATCTCACTCATTTGGGGATAATAAAACATTATAAACTGATGAACAAAAAGATAGATACAGAGGCAGTAAAGCATCAAACAGACTGTCAAATTACAGCGGGAAGTTTAGTGAGAGGTAGGGGAAATAAGAGATCAACTGAAGGACTTACATGCACGCATATAAGAGTAACCAACGGATGCAAAACATTGGGGGTGTGAGGGCATGTATGGGAGTGGCTTGGGGTGGGGGGCAATGGTAAGATATGTACACATATAATACCTTAATAAAGAAAGATTAAAAAGAAAAAAGAAAAACCCAAATAACTAAGATTTATGAAACCTAATTGTGAGTTCCACATCAAAGTGATTCAGAGTCTTGGACTGAAAGTTCAAGGGCCTGAGGGAGTGAGGCAAGGGAGATGGAAGTTACCATTACTGAAAGTGACTTTTTTTTTTACACATACCCACACACACTATCTTTCTGAAAGGGAGAAAATAATAATCATGTACAAATGACATTATTTCTTTTAAGATGATAAATTTTCTTCAAAGAACTCTCTATTTAAGTTGTTAAAAATGCTGATTGATATGGTAGATATTGAAAGCTATGCTCGCTTTCATACAACTTTTTGATATAAGATTCACATAAGCCCAACAAAGCACTTATACCATGATATGATTACACAAGTGCTTCCCTTTAATTGAACTTTAGCATTCTCACCTCACTTCTCCTTACATTTTTAAAGAATTTATCTTACACTTCCAGACAGAATGAAGCCATTCTTGACAGAGAGTAATGTAGAGAAGTAAGCTCACTATCTGTGTAATTGAAGCAAAATTAAACCAACTTTACATCAATTATCTGACTAGGATAATAGCCTTCATTCTCTACTTCACATCACACATCTAGTGAGTCTGTTTTCCAAGATGTAACATTTAAACATAACAAAGTATTAAAAATGCCTAACTTATAGGAGTTTATGAAAATTAATGAAATGTAAGTTAGAAAGAATGTAACTAACTTGCCTGAAATTTGGCTGAGCCAGCTAAGTTAAAACCATAGCTTATTCACAAATTCCCACAAGGCCCATAAGCTTAAGGAGTCCAATAGCTACTCATGACCTCAATCACAAATTGCCTCAAGAAAAGGTCCTCTCAAGTCCGATCCAATCCCTTGTCTAATGCACATGACCAGTCACCAGTTATAGGCCAGTGAAAAGAATGGTCTTCACCTCATTTACCAGAAACTTCTTCTGCAATAAATCAGCAAAAATACACTGAGTGCTTCATGTGAAAGAAGCCTGATAAACTGTGCTGGAGGGTCATGGGGTTGTTAAAGCAAACTCAGTGTTATTGTGAACCCCACTTAAAAAATCTGATTTTAAGTACAGGTGAAGGAAATTCTGTAATCCTTAAAATTTAGATCATTAAGAATTCCTAAAAACCTATGCTCCTTCCAACATTTTGTCCTTTAAATTCGTGTTTTTATTAACTTACATACTGCAGCATAAAAACTAGCTTTTTTCCTATTTTTTGTTTTGTTTGTGGTGTGTGTGTGTGTGTGTGTGTGTGTGTGTGTGTGTGTATGTGTGTGATATTATCCTTGGTTGGATTAGTAAAAGCATTCCAATAACTTTTTGAATACTCTCTTTGGACCTCAAGCTTGGAAATCTTTTCATACACCTCTAAGTTGAGGACTGAATTAGGTGTTGCCCTGATTTGTGCATTTGAAAAGGCTGTCTTTGAGTCCACAACCAGAAGTTTTTACACTGGGATTTGCCAGGTATCCATTAACCCCGGGCATCCTATCTAATAAAAGAGTAATATGCAAATTAACCATCACTTCGTTACACTCAAGCCACGCCCACCAGCCAATCAGGAGTGAGTATGCAAATTAACCCAACCAAGATGGCTGCAAACAAGAGGCTTGGGTTGCCCCCGGCGATGGAGGAAGCCAGGCTATCCATATAACCTGGCCAGCCCAGGCCTCCACTCAAGGCTACAAAGTTTTAATTATAGAAGATAAATAAATCCCAACAAAAATCGCGGCAGCCATGGAGCGAACAGGAGGCTATGGTTTCCTCGGCAATGGAGGAAGCCAAGCTTTCCGCACACCCTGGATGGCCAAGGCCTCCACTCAAGGCTACAAAGTTTCAATTATAGAAGATAAATAAATCCCAACAAAAATGGCTGCGGCCACAGAGCAAGCAGGAGTCTTGGCTCCACTCAAGGCTACAAAGTTTCAATTATAGAAGATAAATAAATCCCAGATACCAGGGCCTCCACTTGGATAACCAGGGGGCGTGGCCAGCCTGCAAACCACCATAGGCCCCTTGCCCAGGCCACCCCATGCCCCAAGGGAACCCCCACCCTGATCCAGGACACCCTTCAGGGCAAACCAGCTGGCCTCCACCCGTGCACCAGGCCTCTATCCTATCTAATAAAAGTGTAATATGCAAATTAACCATCACTCCCAACACACAAGATGGCTGCCCCCATGTGGACACAAGATGGCTGCCCCAAGATGGCCAGCAGGGGAGGGGAGTTGGGAGGAACCAGGCCAGCAGGGGAGGGCAGTTAGGGGCAATCGGGCTGGCAGGGGAACAGTTAGGCATCAATCAGGCTGGCAGGGGAGTGGCTAGGGCAGCCGTGGGCAAACTACGGCCCACGGGCCGGATCCGGCCCGTTCGGCTGTTCTATCTGGCCCGCAGAGCCGAAAGAGCGGAGGGTTCTCTTGCTCTCCCTTACACTCCTTTACTTTGAATTTATATTAGTTCACACAAACACTCCATCCATGCTTTTGTTCCGGCCCTCCTGTCTAGTTTAAGAACCCATTGTGGCCCTCGAGTCAAAAAGTTTGCCCACTCCTGGGCTAGGGGGTGATCAAGCTGGCAGGCAGAAGCGGTTAGGGGCAACCAGGAAGGCAGGCAGGCGAGCAGTTGGGAGCCAGCAGTCCTTGATTGTGAGAGGGATGTCTGACTGCCCATTTAGGCCTGATCACCTTTAACTGCCCTCCCCTGCAGGCTTACTGGGATCGGTCCTAAATGGGCAGTCGGACATCCCTCGAGAGGTCCCAGATTGGAGAGGGTGCAGGCTGGGCTGAGGGACACACACACCCGTGCACGAATTTTGTGCACCAGGCCTCTAGTAACTAAATAAAATTATAAAGTAGGCAAAGTCAGGGTCCTCTCTGGTCACAGATTTGGCATTCCAGTCTTATAACCAGCCCTTTCTCTACATGATTCCCTGGGGTTTTGCTCAAAGCTTTATCAATGAATTTTCCAAACAATAATCTAACACATATCTATCTCAACCCTGGCCTCTTGGTCCACAGTCCTACCTAAGGCTAGATATCAAATGTGACTTCAGAATAATAATGTAAGGAATTATAATGGGTGGGATGGGAAGGGGGTTAAAGGTCATCGGGGAAGGGAAAGGGTGGCTATGTTATTACCATGCTAGGTCAATCTCCAGGTATTTTGATTGCTTGGCTTTCCATGCCTCAGAAATCTGGGGAACAGTTTACAATACTTGTAGATTGTTGGGATACTATGCCCACCTGAACAACCTGGAGGATCCCTTATTCTGCCTCTTCTTGAATAAACAACCAAGTTCCTTGGCCTTTGTTAGATTAACTAATAATACTTGTGTCTCACTGTCCTTTTATTTTGAAGGGTCTCTTGATCCACACTACTTTGTGTTCTATGACTCTTTATGTCATCTCTAGAGCAGTTCTGTCCAATAGAACTCTCTGAAGTAATAGACATGGTCACTTCTGCACTGTGCTACATGGTATCTACAAACCAAATATGTCTGCTAGCATTGAAAATGTGGCTACTACAACTAATTTTAAATTAATTATGTTTTAATTAATTTAAACTTAAATAGCTATGTTCGCTGGAGCTATGTGTTGGACAGAGTAGTGCTCAAATTACAGACCAGCCTCACTTTCAGATCTTTTATAATTTCTAATCCAGACCCACAGATGTCTTCTTCTATCTACCGTAAACACCTAACACATTAATTTAGACTTTATAATGCAAAGTATAGCTGCATCTTAACAGCGGCCTCTTAAATATCTTAACTGATTCAGGGACAAATGGAATAGGAATTTCACACTCAACTGACCCAAAAACGTTAACTATTTCCAAACACGAGAATTGTTATTAGGGAAAAAAAAAAAAGCTTTCAACTTCCTCCCTCACTGAATTTGTATTTGCATCAGCCTATTGATCACTACTTACTCTAGAAAAAGTATTTGGTTTATTAGTTCTTCTTAATTTTGCCTTTCTTAAAAGCAATTGACCCTTTCTCTCTAATATTGATGTTTTAATTAATAAATTATTACCAGTTTTGCAAAGTTAAATACAACTGAGCCAAATATCTTAAATGTAAAAATACATATGTATAATTATTGGACTGAAGAGATAAAATGTCTATACATATGAAAAAAATAAAAATAAGTTTACTAGTAGTAATCTAAAACCTTTATGGATTTCAGAATAAATCTAAGGACAAAGCTTTACAAATCGTTTAATCACAATTTTAAAAAGTTGTAGAGCACACAACATGGTGGATGGTAGATAGAAAGTGTGAGTGAGTAAGGGAGTGAGAGAGGAGTGTACAGACATGTGCGGGGTGTGTGTGTGTGTGTGTGTGTGTGTGTGTGTGACAGTTAGATCTTGCAGGAGTCTCAGGGGCAGGAAGCTCAGGCTCTCCTGGACAAAGAGCCCTTGCTACCTCTACAAGCACTCCCTGGGCAGATGAAGCTCTAGCACAGAAACAATGCCATCTTGATGGGGGGAGCAGCTGTGGCTAGCACAGACTCAAAACCACCAAGACTGGCCTTGGACACCACCCCGGACACACTCAGTGAGCTGAATGCCAGCGTGACCCCATAAGTGAGCCCTGCTATGGACTCCTATACCCCTGCAGTGAGTCATGCATCAATCCAGCTGTGGGAGATGGGACACTGCAGTAAATCAAAGAGTCACACACCATCCTGGCCATGGGCTCTGGGACTGGCAGTGAGTCGCACAGCAGTGGTACCTCACAGATGACCTGCATTATGAGAGACAGGACCCCAAGCACATACACAACAGCTTGCACCCATGGTTGGGGGTGAGCCACATAGTCACATAACCTCTGAGGAGACTCCATCCACAAATGGGACAATAACATTCAAGACCAAACTACATTAGGAGAACACAAATAATTCAACTAGGGGACTTCCCTAGAACACCCAGCTCAGGAGATCTGAGATACACACCACTGGGTCCGATAAAACAACTACTATGTAGGACCATCTCCCCAAAATCTGGGTGGCATGGCAGTTTTATATAAGACATAGAACCAAATAAAAAAGGACAACAAAAATGGGGAGACAAAAAACAACCCACAAATGAAAGAAAAGGAAGAATCACCAGAAAAGAAACTAAATGAAATGGAGGCAAGTAATTTGACAGATAAAGTATTCAAAGTAATGGTTATAAAGATGCTCAAACATCTGACTGAGAATTACAAGCAACTCAATGAGAATTATAAACAGCTGAATGATAAATGCACCAACATGGATAAGAAACAAGAGGAAATGGAGAATTACATAGCTGAAATAAAAAACACCCTGGAAGGTTTCAACACTAGAGTAGAAGAAGCTGAGCATTAAATCAGAGATCTATAAGAGAGGGTAGAAAAAACACCCAATCAGAGCAGCAATTGGAAAAATAAATAGAAAAGCAGGAGAAGAATTTAAGGGAGCTTCAGGAAACATGAAATAAAGCAGCATTCACATAATAGGGGTGCCAGAAGGAGAAGAAGCTAAGCAAGGAATAGAAAGCTTATTTGAAGAAATATTGACAGAAAACTTCCATAACTTGGGAAAGAAAAAAGTCACACAAGTCCAGGAAGTACAGCAAGTACCAAACAAGAGGAATGCAAAAAGAGCCACACGAAGACACATCATAATTAAAATGGCAAATGTTAAGGACAAAGAATCTTAAAGGCTGCCAGAGAGAGACAGAAAGTTACCTACAAGGGATCTCCCATTAGACTCTCAGCTATTTTTTTTTTCAGCAGAAATACATCATGCCAGAAGGGAGTGGCACAAAGTATACAAAGTAATGTAAAGCAAGGGACTGAATCCAAGAATACTCTATCCAGCAAGGCTATCATTCAAAATTGAAAGGGAATTCAGGAGCTTTGCAGGCAAAAACAAACAAACAAACAAAAACACTAAAGGAATTTATTACCACCAAACCAGCAATACAAGATATCCTAAAGAGACTATTGTAAGAAGAAGAAATATAAAGAGAGGAAGAAACACAAATGTAAATAATAAAAATGGCAACAAACAAGTACCTATCAATAATAACCTTAAATGTAAATGGAATAAATGCTCCAATCAAAAGACATAGGATAGCTGAAAGGATGAGAAAACATGACCCATATATATGCTATCTACAAGAGACCTACATCAGAACAAAGGACTCACACAGACTGAAAGTGAAGGTATAGAAAAAAATTATTCAGGCAAATGTAAATGAAGAAAAGCTGAGGTAGCAATACTTATATCTAACAAAAGAGACCTCAAAGTGAAGGCCATAACAAGAGATAAGGAAAGCCATGACATAATACTACAGTGATCGATACAAGAGGATATCTCTGGTAAACATATATGAACCCAATACAGGAGCATCAAAATATATTAAAAAGCTTTGGGAAGGTATCAAGGGAGAGATCAACAGCAATACAATCATAGTAGTGGACTTTAATACCCCATTGACATCACTGGATAAATCTTCTAGACAAAAAAAATCAACAAAGAAACAGCAATCCTAAATGCCTCATTAAGTCAGATGGAACTAAGTGACATCTTCAGAATATTTCTCACCAAAGTTATGGAATATACATTCTTCTCAAGTGCACATGGGACATTTTTAAATATAAGCCACATGTTAGGATACAGGCTAAATCTCTACAAATTCAAGAAGATTGAAATCATCTTCTCAATCTCAATGGCACAAAATTAGAAATCAGCTATAATAAAAACTCTCAAACTAATCAAACACATGGAGGCTAAAGAGCATGCTATTAAACAATGAGTGGGTTACTAAATAAATCAACAAATAAATAAAACAAACACCCTGGAAACAAATGACAATGAAAACACAACAATCTAAAGTCTATGGGACACAGTGAAAGTAATCCTGAGAGGAAAGTTCAAAGCACTACAGGCCTACCTCAAAAAACAAGAAAAACTTGTAATGTTATCTACCCCTGCAACTTAAAAAACTAGAGAGAGAGCAACAAGAAATGCCCAAAGTGGAAGGGAATAATAAACATCAGAGTAGAAATCCTATCTAATAAAGAGGGAATATACTAATTGGCCCTCATGCCGTCGCAAAGATGGTGGGACCCACAGCCAATAAGGATGGAATATGCTAATTTACTGCCCCACCCTCAAAGATAGCAGTGCCCACAGCCACAAGATGGTGGCGCCTAGTCCCCTAAGCCCCACCAGGGCACCTGCCTCCAGAGTCCCTCAGTTTCCTCAGCTCCCCAGCTGCCCAAGGCTGGCCCGAGGTGCAGGAAAGTCTCAGATGACAGCTGCCTCGCTGCCCAGGGCCGCCCAAGGTTCAGGTAGCCAGGGCCAGCCGAGGCTTGCGCTGCCAACAGTGGCAGCAGTAGAGGTCTGATGGGGTGTCGCCTTCCCCTGATCGCCAGGTGGCCTCCTGCCCCTGAGGGCTCCCAGACTGTGAGAGGGGGCAGGCTGGGCTGAGGGACAGCCCCTCCAGTGAATGAGTTTTCATGCACTGGGCCTCTAGTTAATTATATAAAGACCAAGAAGACAATACAAAATATCAATAAAACCAAGAGCTGGTTCTCTGAAAGTATAAACAAGATTGATGAACCTCTTGCTAGACTCACCAAAAACAAGGAGAAGAGGACCCAAATAAACAAAATCAGAAATGAAAGAGGTGAAGTAACAACTGACCCCACAGATATACAAAGAATTCTTTAAAAATAGTATGAAAAATTATATTCCAACAAATTAGACCACCTTGATGACATGGACATATTCCTAGAAAAATACCATCTTCTAAAACTTAATCAGGAACAATCAGAAAAATTGAATAGGCTAATAACTACTGATGAAAATGAAGTAGTAATGATAATAATAAAAACTTTCAGCAAACTAAAGCCCTGGTTTGGATGGCCTCACAGGGGAGTTTTACTAAACATCTGAAGAGCTAACATCTATCCTCGCAAACTATTCAAAAAAATTCAAGAGGGAGGGACACTTCTAAGCTCTTTCTATAAGGCCAGCATTATCTTAATTCCAAAACCAGATAAAGACACTACAAAGAAAAAGAATTCCAGGGAAAAAGAATATCCCTGATGAACATAGATGCTAAAATCTTCAACAAAATTTTAGCAAATCTGATCCAGCAATACATTAAAAAGAACATACACCATGACTAAGTGGGATTTATTCCAGGGATGCAAGACTGATACAATAGACTGGTCTTGAGATTTAAGATGGCGACTGGCAAGAAGGTAGGGAGGGAAGAGTGTGTGAGAGAGTCAGGGAGCGATAGAGCAGTGTGTGGTCATGTGTGGGTGTGTGTGTGAGTGAAAGAGGGACAGTTTTCCTGCAGGTTTTCCAAGGGGCTGCCAATCTGGGTAGTCTTAGATGACAAAACATTGCTGCCACTGCAAACATGCAGGGGAGGACACCGACGGCACAGAGACCACGCCATCTTGAAGAACAAAACTGCTTGAGACTAGGATCCTAGCCTCACCACCACCAAGTCTGGTCTCAGTAGCAAACTGAGACCCTATAGCCACTCGGGTAAGAGACCTGTGACCACAGCTGCAGACCCAGGGACACCAAGACTCCAGCCACCCCAGCCGCAGATTTCTGTAAGTCACAAAGCCAATGCCCCTCCCCATAGGCCTCGCAGCAGTGGCACAAGAACTGCCAGACCCCACCCACACAATCAGGCTTTCTGCTCACACACAGCAGCGGCAGCTCTACCTGAATTTGAGCCTTGGTGTGCGGACACAGGAAGTTTGTATCCCACGACCAGGCTCCGCGCCCAATCAAGAAGGCTGTGCTGAATTTGAGCCTAGGTGCGTGACCTTGGGAAGATTTATTTCCGCAACCAGATCCCATGCCCACACATGGAGACAGCGCTGAATTTGAGCCTGGGAGTGCAAACCTGAGGATTTTGTTTCCCACAACCAGACCCTGCACCCAAGCAGAGAAGCTGCACTGAATTTGAACCTGGACATGTGAACTCGGGCAGTTTGTTTCCCATGACCAGACCCCATGCCCACACAGGGCGGCAGTGTGGAATTCAAGCCTGGGTACAAAGACACTGGGAGTTTGCTTCCCACAGTGCACACTTACATGACCAGACCCCACACCCACAGTGGGCGGCACTTCCACCTGACTTTGATTCAGGGCAAACACACACAGAAGGCTGTTTTCCACTGGGCAGGAGTGAACCTCATGCCAAAAAAGTGCAACTGTGAAACCCAGTCTCCCTAGCAGATTGGGAACCCTGAATCTCCATGCAAGAGGCAGCAATGAGCACCAGTGACGAGACTCTGTTTCTCATTGTGTGCACCTGGGATCCCTGATTCCCAGTACATTCACACTAAGAGCCAGCAACTCCAATTCTTGGCGCATGAGCACACAGGGACCCTGATTCTCGGTGCAAGGCTGCAACAAGCAACAGAGACTCTGATACTCGATTCTCGGTGTGGACACTGGGAGCCTCTGACTCCTGACACACTCTAGGAGACTTTGATTTTTGGCACACGCCTACAGGTTCTCTGTTTCAGCGTGGTGTAGGCAGGGTCCCTGATCCTAGGTGCGCACACGAGGCCACACTAAGTGCCTGTGACTCTGACCCAGGGCGAGAGTGGTTCCCACCAACCCACAGCAGCTGCATGTCTTGGTGTCAGAGCTCTTCAGTGACACTTGGGGGAGTTCAAAACTCCCACTGCACATGGCCCAGGCCCCCCACAACTTGACATTTGAACCATCTGGTGATAGTCAGAATGGGGAGACAATGAAACAATCCCCAGAGGAAAGAAAAGGAGGAATCACCAAGAAGGGAAATAAGTGAAATGGAAGCATGCAACATGACAGAAAAAGAATTCAGAGTAATGGTCATATATTTCATAAACCGGAAGGACGAGAAAATCAACAATCTATGAAAAATCAAGAAGAAATGAAAAATAAAAAATGATATAACTACAATCAAAAACACTATGGAAGGCTTCAACAGTAGACTAGAAGAAGCAGAGGACTGAAATAGTGAGTTAGAAGATAAAGTACAGAAACAAGCCCAATCTGAACAGAAACTGGAGAAAAAAATTAAAAAGCAGGAGGAGAGCCTAAGATAGCTTTGGGACAATGCAAAACGAAGTAACATACATGTAACAGGGCTAACAGAAGGACAAGAAGAGCAGAAAGGATTAGAAAATTTATTTGAAGAAATAATGACAGAAAACTTCCCTGATATGGGGAAGAAAAAAGTTACACAAGTACAGAGAGTCCCAAGCAAGATGAAATCCAAAACCCACACCAAGACACGTCATAATGATAATGGCAAATGTTAATGACAAAGAAAGAATCTAAAGGCTGCAAGAGAGAGACAGAGAGTTACCTACAAAGGATCCCTCATCAGATTATCAAATGAATTCTCAACGGAAACACATCAAGCTACAAGGGAATGGAAGGAGATATACAAAGTGATGCAAAGCGAGGGACTGAATCCAAGAATACTCTATCAAGCAAGACTATTAATCAAAATTGAAGGGAAATCAGGAGCTTCGAAGACAAATAAAGGCTAAGGGACTTTATCACTACCAAGCCAGCAATGCAAGAAATGCTAAAGGGAATGCTTTAAAAAAAGAAATAAAAAGGTAAGAAGGAACATAGGCTCAGAAAATAGAAATGGCTACAAACAAGTTCCTTACAAAAATAACTTTAAACGTAAAGGGACTAAATGCTCCAATCAAAAGACATCGAGTGGCTGAATGGATAAAAAAACACAACCCATATAAATATATGCTATGTACAAGAGACCCACCTCAGAAAAAGGGACTCATCCAGACTGAGTGAAGAAATGGAAAAATATCTTTCAGGCAAAAGGAAAGGAAAAAAAAAGTTGGGGTAGCAATACTTATATCTGACAAAATAGACCTCAAAGTGAAGGCCATAACAAGAGATAAGGAAGGCCACTTCATAATACTAAAGGGATCGATACAACAAGAGGATATAACCCTGGTAAACATATATGCACCTAATGCAGGAGCACCAAAGACATAAAAAAACTCCTGGAAGATATCAAGGGAGAGATCGACAACAATACAATCATAGTAGGGGACTTTAATACACCACTGACATCACTGGATAAATCCTCTAGACAAAAAATCAGCAAAGAAACAGCAATCCTAAATGACTCACTACATCAGATGGACTTAATCGACATATTCAGAACATTTCACCCCAAAACTGTGGAATATACATTCTTCTCACGTGCACAGGGGACATTTTCAAACATAGACCACATATTGGGTCACAAGCAAAGTCTCCCCAAATACAAGAAGATTGAAATCATACCAAGCATCTTCTCAGATCACAATGGCATAATATTAGAAATAAACTACAATCAAAACAATCCAAAACACTTAAACACTTGGAAGCTGAATAGCATGCTATTAAATATTGATTGGGTTACCAATGAGATCAAAGAAGAAATTAAAAACATCCTAGAAACTAATGACAATAAAAACACAACAATCCAAAATCTATGGGACACAATAAAAGCAGTCCTGAGAGGGAAGTGTATAGCTCTATAGGCCTACATAAAAAAAAAAAAAAAAAAAAAAAAAAAAAGAAATGGTAGTAAATCATCTAACTCTACAACTCAAAGAATTATAAAGAGAGCAATAAAAAAAGTCCAGAGTGAGCAGAAGGAAGGGGATAATAAAGATCAGAGCAGAAATAAATGACATAGACACAAACAAAACAAAACACCCAACAATACAAAAGATCAATGAAACCAAGAGCTGGTTCTTTGAAAGGATAAACAAGATTGATGAACCTCTAGTCAGGCTCACCAAGAAGCAAAGAGAGAGGACCCAAATAAACAAAATCAGAAATGATAGAGGCAAAATAACAACAGACCCCACAGAAATACAAAGGACTGTTAATAAATACTATGAACATCTCTACTCCAACAAAGTAGACAACTTGGAGGAAATGGACATATTCCTAGAAATATACAACCTTCCAAATCTCAATCAGTAAGATTCTAAAAATCTCAATAGGCCAATAACTATGGAAGAAATTAAAGCAGTCATCAAAAAGCTTCCAGCAAACAAAAGCCCAGGGCCAGACAGCTTCACAGGGGAGTTATACCAAACATTCAAGGAAGAACTAAAACCTATCCTCCTCAACAATTCCAAAAAATTCAAGAGGAAGGAACACTTACAAGCTCATTCTATGAACCCAGCATCACTGTAATACCAAAACCAGATAAAGATATCACAGTGAAAGAGAATTACAGGCCAATATCCCTCATGAACATAGATGCCAAAATCCTCAACAAAATTCTAGCAAATCGGATCCAACAGTACATCAGAAAGATCATACACCATGACCAAGTAGGATTTATCCTGGGAATGCAAGGATGGTACAATATCTGCAAATCAATAAATGTGATAAATCACATAAAGAAATTGAGGGATAAAAATCACATAGTCATATCAATTGACGCAGAAAAAGCATTTGACAAAATCCAACACCCTTTCTTGAAAAAAACTCTCAGCAAGGTGGGAGAAGAAGAATCATACCTCAACATAATAAAAACCATATATGACAAACCCACAGCCAGCATCACACTCAATGGACAAAAATAAAACTATTTCCCCTAAGAACAGGAACAAGACAGGAATGCCCACTCTCACCACTCCTGTTCGACATAGTACTGGAAGTATTAGCCATTGCTATCAGACAAGAAGAAGAAATAAAAGGCATCCAAATTGGAAAAGAAGAAGTAAAACTGTCCTTATTCACAGATGACATGATACTGTACATAGAAAACCCTAAAGACTCCATCAAAAAATTATTAGACTTAATAAATGAATTTGGCAATGTAGCAGGATAAACAATTAATGCCAAGAAATCTATGGCATTTTTATACACCAATAATGAACTTACAGATAGAGAGACTTAAAAAGCAATCCCATTTACCATTGCACCAAAAAAAATTAAGATACCTAGGAATAAACTTAACTAAGGAGGTAAAAGACCTATATGTGAAAAACTACAGGACACTGAAAAAAGATTTTGAGGAAGTCATGAACAGATGTTGGTAGAATCAACATCATCAAAATGTTCATATTACCCAAAGCAATCTATAGATTCAATGCACTCCCCATTAAAATACCAATGGCATATTTTACAGGCCTAGAACAAACTCTCCAAAAATTCATCTGGAATAAAAAAAAAAAAAAGACCCCGAATAGCTACAGCAATCCTGAGAAAGAAGAACAAAGTAGGTGGGATCTCAATACCAGATATCAAGCTGTATTACAAAGCCACTGTTCTCAAAACAGCCTGGTACTGGCACAAGAACAGACATATAGATCAATGGAATAGAATAGAGAACCCAGAAATCAATCCAAACCACTATGCCCAATTAATATTTGACAAAGGAGGCATGAACATACAATGGAGTCAAGACAGTCTCTTCAATAAATGGTGTTGGGAAAATTGGCAGATACATGAAAAAAAATGAAATTAGACCACCAACTTACACCATACACAAAAATAAACTAAAAATGGATCAAGGACTTAAACATAAGATGGGAAACCATAAAAATACTAGAGGAATCCATAGGCAGCAAAATATCAGACATATACCAAAGCAATTTCTTCACTGATACTGCTCCTAGGGCAATGGAAACTAAAGAGAAAATAAACAAATGGGACTACATCAAAATAAAAAGCTTTTTCACAGCAAAAGAAACCATCAACAAAACAACAAGAAAGCCCACTGCATGGGAGAACATATTTGCCAATGTTATCACCGTTAAGGATTTATCTCCAAAATTTATAGAGAACTCATACAACTCAACTAAAGGAAGCTAAACAATTCAATCAAAAAAATGGGCAAAGGACCTAAATAGACACTTCTCCAACATGGATATACAGAAGGCCAAGAGACATATGAAAGAATGTTCTAAGTCACTAAACATCTGAGATGGAAATCAAGACAATAATGAGGTACCAGCTCACATCTGTCAGAGTGGGCATCATAAAAAATCAACAGACAAATTTTGACGAGTATGTGGAGAAAAAGGAGCCCTCATGTACTTCTGGTGGAAACTCAGACTGGTACAGCCACTGTGGAAAACAGTATGGAGTTTCATAAAAAAAAAATTAAAAATGGAACTCTCACTTGACCTAGTGATCCCACTTCTAGGAATATATCACAAGAAATCAGAAACACCACCAGAAAAAATGTCTGTACCCCTATTTTCATAGCAGCAGAATTTACAATAGCTAAGATTTGGAAATAGCCTAAATGCCCATCAGCAGATGAGTGGATTAAAAAGTTGTGGTACATCTACACAATGGAATACTATGCTGCTGTAAAAAAGAACGAACTCTTACTGTTTGCAACAGCATGGATGGAACCGGAGAGCATAATGCTAAGTGAAATAAGCCAGTCAGAGAAAGGTAAGTATAACATGATCTCACTCATATGTGGAATCTAATGAGCAACACACACTAATCATGCACTATTCTGAATTGTTTGAACAAAAATAGATCTGGAGACATAGAAGCATCAAACAGACTGTCAAACCTTAGATGGTAGGTATGGGAGGGTGAGTGGGTGAGAAGAGATCAACCAATGAACTTGTATGCATATAAGCATAACCCATGGACACAGACAGTAGTGTGGTGAAGGCCTGAGATGGGGTGTGAGGTTGGGCTGGGAGAGATCAATTGGAGCAAAAGGGGACATTTGTAATACTTTCAAAAATAAAGATATTTTTAAGTTGTAATTTGTCTTTATAAGATGTGTATATAAATATATAAGTAAATAAGTGAATCTCAACAAATAATTAACAATCCCTTATGCTGAATGGTATAAATATAAATAAACATCATGACATGAGAAAGCCTGAATATCTTGAAACGAAAAAAAAAAAAAAAAAAAAAAAAAAAGACAAGCCAACAAAATTCCCCACACACATGCTGAAGCTGGTTATGTTAGTGGAAATAGTAATGACATAGTAAAATAGCCTGATATCTTTACCCATGGAGTGTTGAACTGACTAACAGTTCAAACAGTTCAGAATAGTGCATGATCTGTCATCCAGCCAGTTCTCTAGCCCCCTGCCTCCATGGAGGTTTACTGCTGATGTTGCTGCTACTCCCACTCCCAATAGGGACATTGCTTCTGACCCCCAAGCAGTTTCAGTTGATTTTGAGTCCCTCTAGAGCAGGGGTGGGCAAACTTTTTGACTCGAGGGCCATAATGGGTTCTTAAACTGGACCGGAGGGCCAGAACAAAAGCATGGATGGAGTGTTTGTGTGAACTAATATAAATTCAAAGTAAAGGAGTGGAGGGGAGAGGAAGAGAACCGGATAGAACAGCCAGATCCGGCCCGCGGGCCGTAGTTTGCCCAAGGCTGCTCTAGAGTGAGGCTGGCCGTCAGAGGACTCTGCCTAAAGGGGGAATTCTTGAAATGTCTCTGCAGCAAGAAAGCCCATGTGCACAACAATCAGATGTGCATCCATATTTCTCTAGCATTTATCCACCAGCTTTACAAAGTTTTATTGAACACTTTTGTGAAAAAATAACTTCTCTACCTAATTTTTTTTTATCCTCAAAGCAACCCAAGGGGCTAGTAATGTATATCCCCGTTTTATAGAAGAATATGCAGTCTATGAAACATGCCTAAAGCCTTCCAGCTAGTAAATGTTAGAGTCAAGTTGGATAACCTGGAATCTTCTTTCCTCCTCTATACCAACTATCTCATCACACAAATAATGTGTGCGAAGATAATGAGGGGTCATCTAAATATCTTGTTAGGTTTCCTCCTATCTCGTAGTCTGCTTTAGTGAAGAGAAAGAGCAGCTGGGTTAATTCCTAGGCAACAACACCCAGGAGAGCCTTCAAGAGAAGTCTTATTTTATATAAAAATGCTACTAGATCACTTACAGCAGAGATATCCTCCAAATGAATCCATCTTAAAAGGAACAAATCAGTAAATTATATTTGTATTTAAAGAAAGAGGTCCTAAAATATGTTAGCATTTCAGGAGATGAAAATAACTAAAGAAATTGGCCAGCTTTTCTTATCACACAATATTCCTAACCATCTGTCTCATGTGTTTGGTGCTTAAAATTCTCACTTAAAAAAATTGAATACCCAGTTTACACCTTGTGAGGAAAAGGGAAAAGGATGCCTCCTTTCCACTGCCACAAGTTCAAATTTACAGATAACATATGTAGTGTGGGTGGCTGTGCTTGTTTCTCAAAAGAAGATAATTGCACACACAACCAAATAACCAAACACAAGGGGAAAATGTGTGTGGGAGATGGGAGTAAGATGTTGGAATAATTTAATTACTGTCAGGTAATTTTCAAGCTGTGTGGGGAGGTGGGGGAGTTTCTTGAACAAGATCTATTAGTCAGAAAAAAATTTGAGCTTTTATCTCTGCTCATTTTTTTCAAATAAACCCGAAAGTTTTCAAGAATTTTACAAATTTTAGGTTGCTATATGAATCAGTTGCTATTTGTTCCAAGCACAAAGCCAATGTGGTGAAAGACTCAAGTTCAATTAAGACTTTCAAGGTCAATAAATTTCACTCTATTCTGTGATTATCAACTGCATATTCCACACTAGTGAACACTGGGACCACTATTCATTTAAAAAATAATAACAACTCTCTAGACTCCTCTGAACAGTATGTGCGACCCAGGATTCAGATGAGATTATGGAAATTAATCAACTACTTCTGTGATTTTGGAGAAGAGCAACTCATCTTGTAGAAGTAATAATGAAAGTTTAAGTGACTATTACAATACGAAAGAGCGGCTTTAATGAGAGAGAGAGAGAGAGAAGAGAGAGAGAGAGAGAGAGAGAGAGAGAGAGAGAGAGAGAGAGAGAGAGAGATTGCTAGGTCTTGTGGGCAAAGCCCTACTTTAGTGGCCTTTGGGTTTGAGGGTTGCACTTGCATGTACCACAGGTAAAGCATGTGGAAGGCTTGGTCTGTGCATTACACTGAAAATGTATAGGAGTGAAATGGTAACCATAGTACCTCATGATGTACACTAATCTGTGAGAGCTCAGAGGCCAGGAGAGGAGTAACAGTGAAGTTCCCATGAGAGGTTCCCATGTGCTGAAGGCACACACAACTGTGAGCCTCTGCAACAACAGCATTCCATGTTCGGGTGATAGTTTGGAGCTGGTATCAATGTAGATATGATAGCTACATGACAGTAACAAAAGTTGCAGCAGCAATAATGTTCTAGAGAGCTTAGGAAATGACAGCCTTAGAATAGCAAGGACCTATCATGTAGAGAGAGATCATTTGGGTCATTCAGACAGGCCTCAGCTAAGAAAGTGTATGAGGCTGAGTTCAAACCATCTTCAGAATGACAGCCATACAGGTCAACTGAAAAAGTCCTGAATCTTGGAGCACTAACTCTATTCCCTCACCATCTCTATTGCCATCTCCAAATCCCACACACCCACTCTACCTCTGAACTTGAATCCAATTGAAAATGAAAGAAGGGAAAAAGAAAGAAAGAAAGAAAGAAAGAAAGAAAGAAAGAAAGAAAGGAAGGAAGGAAGGAAGGAAGGAAGGAAGGAAGGAAGGAAGGAAGGAAGGAAGGAAGGAGGGAAGGAAGGAAGGAAGAGGGAGGAAAGACTTTGTGAAATGTAATAAACACACCTATCTCTGTTAGCTGTCAACATAATAACAATGTACTAAAATGATATCACATAACTAGTTAGAATACTGAGGCCTGTGAGCATCTCTGAATGAGAAAACTATAATTGTCATCTTGACACACGACAGGGTTAATTATCCTATATAATGAAAGCTTAATATGCTAAGTGTCCAATCATTTGGTCAATCTGTTCAACCAATCAAAGCGTAATATGCTAATGATATGCTAAGGCCACTTAACTGCTCGCTATGATGTGCACTGACCACCAGGGGGCAGATGCTTTGACCAGTATGTTAGCTTGTTGCTGGGGTCCAGCTGATCAGGACTGAGCAAGACAGGCCGGACACACCCTGGAGCCCTCCCTCGGTCCCTCTCTGGCTGGCCAACCTCCCACATCCTCCCCACCCCCTGGCCCTGCTCATGCACCGGTGGGGTCCTTTGGCCTGGCCTGAGCCTTCTTGCAATCCAGGACCCCTCAGGGGATGTTGAAGAGCTGGTTTTGGCCCGATCCCACAGGTCAGGCTGAGAGACCCCACTGGTGCACGAATTCATGCACCGGGCCTCTATTTTACTAATAAAAGTCAACAGTTATAGCATTACAATTACTGATATCCAAATGACATTGTTTGTTTGTGAATAATTGGATTAAGGTATTACGGTAGGACCAATGAATTAATCTTTGCATTCCTTCTCTTAGACACAGCACAGTAACATGCTTTTTTACTTGGAAAGCTCCCATTAGTTAGAGAGAAATGCTTGGGCTGAGTCAAATCCCTTGGTTACAAGTACATCATCACCACATATAAACCAAGAAATATAGAACTCTAAGAAAATGCATTTGATAATGAAGCACAGTGAGCCAAAATTAGCCAATTATTGGCATTGCTCTTCATTCCAAAATGATGCAATCATATTTTACAATGTAGTAAGGTGGTGGAGTGGACACATTAGACCCTTCTCCCAGCTTTCTCACCAGCTTATGTGAATTTAAACAACCGGGTTTTAATGACTTCCCCATGTTTCAGCCTCTCTCTTATTTTTTTTTTTTTTAAATTTCAGATGTAGCCATCACTAGTAAGATTTATAAGTTCATATGGGTGGCAAATTTGCTGGATTATAAGTTTTTAATGCTAGAGACAATGTTTTAATTTTCTGTATATCAACTGAGCATAATGCTTGATGCAGTAGGTATTTAATTAATGTTTGCTAGACTATTAACAATGAGAAAACTAAATTATGAATGAGCCCTCTTCGTCATTAGCTAATTAGCCAGGCTTTCTTGTTGCCACTGACACTATTAAAACACAGTGATGGAAATGACTAGCCCAAGATGGCTTATAGAGTCACAGGGGAAAGCCTGGTGTGGCATTTTAGCCCGTGGAGCCATGAGCCTGCACAGTACCTCACTTGTATATACTCTCCTCCAAACAACACAAAGAGAAAAAAGCTTTGCTAGATTCTCAGGATTCTAAGGTCCATTTATTTCTGGTTACTTGCTTTTGACAGGCATTGTTTAAATACCAAAGAACAGTGCTGAAATTGAAGAGATGTTTAATTTTTTCCTAGAAAATTGTAAGAATCATTATGCCTTGAGGTGGATAAGTACAGCTGAAATTCTGTTTATCCTAAGAGCACACAGCAAACAAAGGTACTGAGGCACCATTCCTAAAGGACTATGGAATCCTGTTTCTGTCCTCCAGTGACTTGCAATCTAACACCTGAAGGACTTGAAAAAACACCTATATTTTTCATTAAAAAACTGACAAAAACATGTTGGACTGCATAGGCTCTGGAATTAAAAGAACTGGTTTTGAGACCTATCACTTACTAGCTGTGAGACTTTGGGCAAATCGCTTAACTTCTCTGATCCGCAGTTATCATCATTACTAGAGGCCCGGTGCATGAAATTCATGCACTGGGGGGGGGGGTTCCTCAGCCCAGCCTGCACCCTCTCCAATCTGGGACCCCTCCGGGGATGTCCGACTGCCAGTTTAGGCCCGATCGCACAGGGATTGGGCCTAAACTGGCAGTCGGACATCCCTATACAGTCAGACATCCCTATCACAATCCGGACATCCCTATCACAATCCGGACATCCCTATCACAGTCAGACATCCCTATCACAATCCGGAACTGCTGGCTCCCAACTGCTTGCCTGCCTGCCTGCCTGATTGCCCCTAACCGCTTCTGCGTGCCAGCCTGATCACCCCCTAACCACTCCCCTGCCATCGTGATCGATGCCTAACTGATCCCTTGCTGGCCTGATTGCCCCCAAGTGCCCTCCCCTGCTGGCCTGGTTGCCCACAACTGCCCTCCCCTGCCAGCCATCTTGTGACAGCCATCTTGTGACCACATGGGGGAGGCCATCTTGTGACCACATGGGGGTGACCATCTTGTGTGAGGGCATGACGGTCAATTTGCATATTACCTCTTTATTATATAGGACTAGAGGCCCAGTGCATGAAAATTCATGCACTGGAGGGGGTGTCCCTCAGCCCGACCTGCCCCCTCTCACAGTCCAGGAGCCCTCAGGGGCGGGAGGCTACCCAGCAATCAGGGGAAGGGGATGCCTCCATCACACCTCTGCTGCTGCCACTGCCGGCAGCACAAGCTTCACCTGGCTCTGGTTACCTGAGCCTCGAGCGGCCCTGGATGGCTGGGCAGCCAACATCCGAGGCTTGCCTGCGTTTTGGGCGTTGGTTGGGCAGCTGCCATCCAAGGCTTGTCAGTGCCTTGGGCTGGCCCTGGGAAGCTAGGGGGCTGAGGGTGGGTCCAGCCACACCGTGCACCTGCTGCCCCCCGCCCAGCTGGGCTGAAAGGACTGGGGGACTCTGGTGGGGTTGAGGGGACTGGGCACCACCATCTTGTGGCTATGGGCGCCACCATCTTTTTGATGGCGTGATGGTCAATTTGCATATCCCCTCTTTATTAGATAGGATTCCCATCTCCCAGTCTTCCCTTAAGACCCAGATAAAACCAGATATGTCCCGAAAGGCTCTATAAACCATAACACAAATTATGCATGGTAATCAGTAATGTTTTCAAGATGATTCTTTCTGTATATTTAGAAGGTAGAGATGTAAACTGCAGGAAAATGCTTAATTTAGGAACAGTAATTCAGAGAGCTATAACTGCAGGTTGGGAGTGAATTCCATTGCAATCCAGGTGCACAGAGATTTCTGTGCACACCAAGAACATATTAATGTTTTTCTGCACAATGCTGTTTACTGAAGAATAGGCTTCCAGTTCTGCTGACTCCAGTATCAGAGTGATTTTTTACACCCCAAAGTGATAAGAATTGATAGTTTATCAATGTCAATCATACTTAATTTTTTATTTAAGTTTTAAAAATATATCACAGAGGCAAGTAGAGCTTTTTATTCAGGTCTAAAAATCCAAGGATAAAATGTTTCAGATGTGCTTATGGGAAAAATAGTACTATTGATAGAAACAAATAAAAGGGCTGGAATGTCCAAAGTGTGAAGCTCAATACAAAAACAGACTTTAAATGGGTTTATGCTTTCCTATAAAACTGTGTGCCTTCTCTGTAAAATATGTCATTTTTCTGACATTTTTAATGGCTCAATTCTTCTAATCATTAAGAAACAGCTTTTTTTATGGGTTTAGTATTTCTCTATTTGGAATAACTGTATTTTATGGAGGAATACTATACACACATATATATTTGGGTTTCTTGCTTTTCCCCTGCAGTTGGACTGCTGGTGTAATTTTGTTAAATAACCATTAATTTTCTTATATTTTTCTTCTACTCCTCTCTCTCCATCTCTATTGGTCCTTCCAACTATTGTGGGTCTTCTGACACTGAAGCAAGGGCATCGTCCTATCTCCTGGTTTTATCCAGCTGCATCTGCAGAACCACACAGAGGGAGTAACTTAGGTCCTAAACAGATTTATGCTTCTCTAAAGATGAGGTAACTTCTCCTTTCTGAACTGCCATCAAAGAGAGTCTGTGGCCATAGAGGGTCTGGTTCAGTTCCTGGCTGGATACTCTGAAGGTTCCTCCCTCTGAGCAGTCTGTTTCCATGGAGACAGAAACATACAGAATTACAACCAGGTCAGGTAGGGACCAGGAGCAGCAGAGATGACAAGAATCCAACAGATGGAGAAAAACGATAAACACCAATAGAAAACTCACTTGTTTGGGTGGGAGAACTTACCTTATAGCTGATTTTTTAAACATTTCCTCATCTAAAAAAAAAAAAAAATGAAGACTGTCCTTAGGTGAATAAACTAAAGATTTAGCAGTTAATTTAATTACATATAATCTCCTTGGGGTCCAAATGTTCTATAATAATTTCAATGTTTATCACTGTGGACTTGCTCAATTTTCATTAAGCAGCAATAGTGAGAAAGTAGTTGATCATGAAAAGTGTTGCCTTCACTTGGCAAATAATCTCATCCCATTTAAAGCCCTCATCATGTCGCACACATGAGACGGTCTATTATGCTCGGCTTTTTCTAGCATCCCATTAGTTTCAGAGAGTGATTTCTAGTGGTCACATTTTAGAAGTTGTCAAAACTTTTTTCTCCTTTTGTTGTTTGTCACCAAGCAAGAGTAATCTTGTAATGATATTGTGCATTTCAACATGTCCTTTCAGAATTAGTCTTTAGGGGGAACTTCAATTTATGAAAATTAAGAAAACAGTCTGCTACTTCTCACAACATTAAAACCATAGGCACATGGCTTTGCATCAATAAAACTACATGGCTGTAATGCCCGCAGTGGAGTCCATTATGCCCCACAGAGGTTATGTGCCATCACTGCAGATCAATACAAGTGTAGTACTATTTGCATTTGCCAATATACACACTTTAAAGTCATCAAAACATGTAATTTGTTAACATTTCTAAGAACTAAGGAGTAAAAGGACTAATTAGAAAAGATCAACACACAGTCTCAGCTTTGCCTCTGAGCAATTCTATTACATGCCATATGTTGGAAAAAGCCAGTGTGCTCAATAGTGCAACTTTTAAAAAAATCAAGAATGTGTTCATTTTGTTACTTTTCACCACCAATCAGGATTAACCTTTCTCAGGAATATTGTTTTTTAATAAAACAGTGAATAATAATTAATACAGGAAAATAAGCTGGTAAATGAGGAACATTTATTTAAAACCCTCTGTCCTTAGAGACCAAGAGTGACTTCCCACTTGGACTTGAGCAGTAGGTGTGACTGCCAATTTCACAGTAGTCAAAAGTGAAAGAAAAACAGTGGTCTCAATCACATTCCCAAGGGAATGTTTTTTCAAGAAATACCCTTTGATACAACTCCTTTTAATGATATTGCAGTGTTGTTCTGTTACATTTTCAAGAATCCCTGGATACAGTACAAACCTGTGATATTTTAAAAATATTCCAAGAGACCTAGTAATTCATTTTACTATGAAGTACTCTAACAACCAAGACCTTAAAATAATCTAATTTTTGTACTCAATATTATAGTTTAATTTAATGCATGATGATCAAAATTAGTTTTCTGTATGGTTTGAGTTAAGTGAAAAGATCTGCATAGCCTAAATACAATTATTTTGCCCACCTGAAGTCCTGCTAGAGAGTCCATTGTAGCTTCTGACATTATTTCAAGGAGAATGCAAACTTAACGTTCTATCTTTAAGAATTAATTAAATTATACTAGTTTTAAAAATGCTTAGTCGCCCAGCTGGCATAGCTCAGTAGTTGAGCATTGACCCATGAACCAAGATATCACTGGTACAATTCCCAGTCAAGGCACAGGCCCAGGTTGCTGGCTCGATCCCCAGAAGAGGCCGTGCAGGAGGCAGCTATTGATGATGTTCCTTTCTCATCAATGTTTCTATCTCTCTCTCTCCCTCTTCTCACTAAAATAATCAATAAAAATGTATTTTTAAAAATGCTTAGCTGAATGAAGATCTTAGAGAAAATATGACCAGAATAGACAAAATAGGTAAATAGATAATGAGATTAAGGGAGGGGAAAAAATCAGTTTTGCATATTGAATACATACTACTAGTATGTGCGTGGAATTGAGCACTTCCCATGCATTACATTTTTTTAATTCTCACAATAAATTCTTATCACTCTCATATTACATAGTAGGTTGCAAAAGCTAAATTCTGGCTATACTGATGAGAGAATAGAGCTGGGGGGTATGAAGAAAAGTCTGGAGAAGGCTCACTGCCTAGCAAGCTCAGGGCAGTAGTAAATTAGGTGTCAGAGGACAAAGCTCCAAAGGCAAATTTCATGAAAGGATAGCAAATGGGAATAATAGAATCTTAACACGAACTTCTCTTTATTTCATGATCATGTTTAAAACATTTGAAGAACTGGGGAAAAGTGATTTACACAGAGGAAACTACAAGTGCTTTTCAATTTTCAGATACCTCAATAATAGTAGTAATATGCTCTTAGTGGTTTATTGTAAAAATTAAGTGGGACAGACTTTTGAGAGTGGGGAATGTATGTATATAAGTGTAATGTGTGAGTGTGTATATGTATGCACATGGCAGTGTAGCATGCATGTGAATGAGTGTCATATGTCTGTGTGCATCTGCATGTGTTCAGTAAAGCACATTCAACACATTATTGCTTCATGATCATCTATTTATTAAGCTGGCAAAATAACCAACTCCACTTAACCTACCTACCTCCTCTTAGCCTGCCTCTGGGATGAACATAGATGTGCTAACTGGGCTCTTTTTTATTTTAGAGCGAGGAAGAGAGAGAGAGATCAACTTTGGTTACTTCTTGTATGTATCAGGATAACTGATGTATCAGGACAACTCTTTAACCAACTGAGTTACCCAGACAGGGCCTAACTGGGCTCTTTTTAAAATTCAGAATAGGTACTAAAATGCCAAGTAATTCTAATATGTTCCCTAGACACAAATTCTCCTCATTCTCTAAGGGATCCATTTAACACCTGCTCATCTGTTTTCTGACCTCCAGTACTCCCTCTAACCCACTACAACTTTTAACTGTTGACCTCACCTCATATTTCCTTGAGAGGCTAGATAGAATTATACAAAAATTCTCTCATTATCCCAGGATCACCTATACCTGCATTTCCACCCTTATGCTCTGCCTCTCTTTTTGCTACAGTGGAAGAAGTGTTTCTCTTCCCATCTGTGCTGTGAATCCATCCTCTCTATACTTTTCTAGGATTTCTGTGACTTTTTCCTGAATTGTTAATGTCCTTCCTTCTCATTTCCATCAGCACACAAACATGTGCTAGGATCCCCCAACTTTAATAAGTATTCCTGTGATGCTATATCCCTCCCATCAACTTTTCCCATTATGCTTCTCCATATCACAGCAAAACTTATGAACATAGTTTTCTAATATTCATTACCTCTATGCTTTCACATCCAGTCATCTCTTTGACCCTATCAGTATTGCTTCTGTCTTTCCCTCCAACCCAACAGAACTGCTCATAACCAACCATCAATGGCTTCCATATACCAAATAAATTCTTCATCTCTCTGACCTCATTGTATTCTTTGAACAGCTTCTTAAGAAGTTAGCACTCTTTCCTCCTTAAATTATTTTTATGCCTTGGTTTCCATGACACCAACTCTTTAGGTCTCTTATTACCTCATTGCCCATTTGTTCTCAGTTCCTTTGTTGGCCACACCTTGATATGAATATAAACAAAAGCATAATATGGCCAAATTTATAAGATATTAGGAAAGCAGTGTTCAGAGGGAAATTTATAGCTGTAAATACATAATAGAATAGAGAGTTCAAATTAATAACCTAACTTTAGAAATAAAATTATACTAAGATAACATAGTTGAAATGGATAATTTGCTAGAAGCACATGAACTACCAAAATGTGCTAAAAAAGAAATAGAAAATCTGAATGGACTTGTAACAAACTTATGGATTTATTAATACTAAAACTTACCACAAAGAAATGCCTAGGCTCAGGTAGACTTCATTGATGATTTCTACCAAATATTTAAAGAAAAATCAATAACAACCCATCTCAAATTCTTTCCAAAATATGAGAGAACACTTCTCAATTCAATCTCAGTTTATTATGACCAGTAAAATACTTCTACCAAAACCAGAAAAAGATATCGACATAAAAGGAAATTGCAACCCAATATATTTTATAAATGTAGATGCAAAAATCCCCAACAAAATATAAGCAGACTAAATTCAGCAACATATAAAAAATTATTAACCATAACCAAATAGGATTTATCCCAGGAATTCAAAATAGGTTTAAGCTAAGAAAAACAATCAATGTAACACACCATATAAAAAAGGACAAAAACAACATGATCATCTCAATGGATGCTGAAAAATTATATGACAAAATTCAACACCCTTTTACAATATAAACACTCAGACTAGGAATAAAAGTGCATTTCCTCACGATAAAGAACAACAAAACCCAACAGCTAAAGTCATACTTATGGTGAAAGACTGAAGGCTTTCCCTAAAATCAAAAACATGACAAGGATTCTTGCTTTTGTATCTCTTATTCCTATTATATTGGAGGTTCCAGTCAGAGCATTTAGGCAAGAAAAGAAATAAAAGGCATTCATATTAGAAAGAAAAAAGAAAACTATCTCTATTTGTATAAAATGTAGGCTGGCATAGAGAAAAACCTAACAAATCCTCTAAAGTACTAGAAGAACTAATAAATGACTACAACAAAATTTCAGGATACCTAATCAGCATCTTACCTAATAATAGAGAAACATGTAAATTGACCATACCTCCACTACACCCACAGCCAATCAGAGTGAGTATGCAAATTAACCCAACAAAGATGGCGGTTAATTTGCATACATACCTGGGTCCTGGGAACCTCCTCGGCACCCAGCCAGCCATGGGAGGGGCAGAGCCTGCGATTGGAGGGGCGGGTAGGGGCGGGGGGGGGGGGGGGGGGGGGGGGGCGGCTTTCCAAACCTAAAGCCTGGGGCTTGGGAAGTGGCGGATCCTGAGGCCAAATGCAGACCATCCGGAAGTCAGCGCTGGGTTGCCCAGCTGCAGCCTAGCAACCCAACACTGACTGTTCAGGTGGCTGAGACCCAGAAAGTGAGTCAGGGTCTGATCTGCAGCCTCAGTGGAAACTGTTGATCAGTGTACTTACCGCTCTCATTCTCTACCTCTTTCTTTCTGATCTTTGCCAGCAGCCAGGCTTTTCTTTCTCACCTGGCCTCCTAGGGGCCTACTGTTAAGCCCCGCCTCTTTGATCAGGCCCGGAGATAGGCCTGGAGATGCTGACTGGCATAGGAACCAAACAATCAGAACCAAAGGTGGGTGCGTGGGGAACCAATGGCTGCCTAGGAGGCAGAGCTTCTTACGCTGACTAGCATAGGAACTGACCAATGAGAAACAAAAGTGTGTGCTGTGGGGAGCCAATGGATGCCTAGGAGGTGGAGCTTTTGACGCTGGCATAGGAACCGACCAATCAGAACCAAATTGGCCAGCAGAGGAAGGCAGTTGGGGGCGACATCAGGCCTACAGGAGAGGGCAGTTACGGGTGATCAGGCTGGCAGGCAGAAGCAGTTAGGGCAATCAGGCAGGCAGGCAGGTGAGCAGTTAGGAGCCAGTGGTCCCAGATTGTGAGAGGGATGTCTGACTGCCAATTTAGGCCCGATCCCTGGGGGTCCCCAACTGGAGAGGGTGTAGGCTGAGTTGAGGGAATCCCCCCCTCCATGCACAAATTTCATGCACCGGGCCTCTAGTATAAATATAAAAAGTAATTATTTCTATATATAAACAGTGAACATGAAATTAAACAATTTCATTTATAATAACCTGAATAAGAATAAACTCCCTAAGAATATTTTTTTTCTTTTTTTAAATTTTATTTTTTAAAGTATTACAAATAGTACATATGTCTCTTTTTTTCTCATTGACCTTCCCCCAGCCTCCCGTACCCCCTGGCACATGCCCTCACCTCCCCCCCACCCCCAGTGTCTTGAGTCCATTGGTTATGCTTATATACATGCATACAAGTTCTCCGGTTGATCTCTTACTACCCACCCCCAACCCTCCCCAGCCTTCCCACTGTAATTTAACAGTCTGTTTGATGCTTCTCTGCCTCTGTATCTGTCTTTTTGTTCCTCAAGTTAGTTACAATGTTCTTTATTATCCATAAATGAGTGAGAGATCATGTAGTATTTTTTTTTTCACTGACTGGCTTATTTTGCTTAGCATAATGCTCTCCAGTTCCATCCATGCTGCTGCAAATGGTAACAATTCCTTCTTTTTTATAGCAGTGTAGTATTCCATTGTGTAGATGTACCATAGTTTTCTAATCCACTCATCTGCTGATGGGCATTTATGCTGTTTCCAAATCTTAGCTATAGTGATTTGTGCTGTTATGAACATAGGGGTGCATATATCCTTTCTGAATGGTGTTTCTATTTTCTTGGGATATGTTCCTAGAAGTGGTATTACTGGGTCAAATGGCAGTTTCATTTTTCAATTTTTGAGGAAATGCCATACTGGTTTCCACAGTGGCTGCATGAGTCTGCATTCCCATCAGCAGGGAAGGAGGGTTCCTTTTTCTCCACATCCTCTCCAGCACTTGTCATTTGTTGATTTGTTGATGACAGCCATTCTGACAGGTGTGAGGTGGTACCTCATTGTTGTTTTGATTTGCATCTCTTGGATGATTAGTGACTTTGAGAATGTTTTCATATGTCTCTTGGCTTTCTGAATGTCCTCTTTCGAAAAGTGTCTATTTAGGTCCATTGCCCATTTTTTTTATTGGATTGTTTATCTTCCTTTTGTTAAGTTGTATGAGTTTCCTGTAAATGTTAGAGATTAAACACTTATCAGAGATAATATTGATAAATATGTTCTCCCATTCAGTGAGCTTTCTTGTAGTTTTGTTGATGGTTTCTTTTGCTGTGCAGAAGCTTTTTATTTTGATGTAGTCCCATTTGTTTATTTTCTTGTTAGTCTCTCTTGCCCTAGGATCTGTGTCTGTAAAGATACTGCTACGACAAATGTCTGCATTTGCTGCCTACAGAGTCTTGTAGGATTTTTATGGTTTTCCGTCTTACATTCAAGTCCTTTAACCATCTTTCGTTTGGTTTTCTGTATGGTGTAAGTTGGTGATCTAGTTTCTTTCTTTTTTTTTTTTTTTTTTTTCATTATCTGACGAAATTTTCCAGCACCATTTATTAAAGAGACTGTTTTGACTCCATTGTATGTTCTTGCCTCCTTTGTCGAATATTAATTGAGAATAATGGCTTGGGTCAATTTCTGGGTTCTCTATTCTGTTCCATTGGTCTATACAGTATATCTGTTCTTGTGCCAGTACAAGGCGGTTTTGAGAACTGTAGCTTGGTAATATAGCTTGATATCTGGTATTGTGACCCCTTGAACTTTGTTCTTCTTTCTCAGGATAGCTGTGGCTATTTGTGGTCTTTTTTTATTCCAGATGAAATTTTGGAGAGTTTGTTCTTGATTGTTGAGATATGCCATTGGTATTTTATTAGGTATTGCATTGAATCTATAGGTTGCTTTAGGTAGTATGGATATTTTAATGACGTTGATTCTACCAATCCATGAACATGGCATGTTCTTCCATTTGTTTATGTCTTCCTCTCTTTTTTCAATGTCCTGTAGTTTTCCAATTACAGTTCTTTTATGTCCTTAGTTAAGTTTATTCCTAGGTATTTTAATTTTTTTTTGGTGCAATAGTAAATGGGATTTTTTTTTTCATTTCTCTTTCTGTGAGTTCACTATTGGCATATAAAAAGGCCATAGATTTCTGGATGTTATGCATCCTGTTACATTGCCAAATTCATTTATTAGGTCTAGTCATTTTTTTATTGAATCTTTGGGGTTTTCTATGTATAGTATCATGTCATTTGGAAATAAGAACAGTTTTACTTCTTCTTTCCAGTTTGGATGTGTTTTATTTCTTCTTCTTGTCTGATAGCTATGGCTAGCACTTACAGTACTATGTTGAACAGGAGTGGTGAAAGTGAGCATCCTTGCCTTGTTCCTGTTCTTAGTTTTTGCCCAGTGAGTATGATGTTGGCTGTAGGTTTGTCATATAAGGCTTTTATTGTGTTGAGGTATGATCCCTCTATTCCCACTTTACTGAAAGTTTTTATCAAGAAAGGGTGTTGGATTTTGTCAAATGCTTTTTCTGCATCAATTGATATGATTATGTGATTTTTGTCTCTCAGTTTGTTTATGTGATGTATCACATTTTTTGATTTGTGGATATTGTACCATCCTTGCATTGCCGGATTAAATCCCACTTGGTCATGGTATATGATCTTTCTAATGTATTTCTGAATCTGATTTGCTAGAATTTTGTTGAGGATTTAAGTATCTATATTCATCAAGGATATTGGCCTGTAGTTCTCTTTTTTGTGTGTTGTCTTTATCTGGTTTCGGGATTAGGGTAATGCTGGCTTCATAGAAAGAGCTTGGAAGTGTGCCCTCCTATTGAATATTTTGGAATAGTCTGAGGAGGATAGGTTTTAGTTCTCTTTGAATCCTTGGTAGAACTCCCCTGTAAAGCCATCCAGACCAGGGCTTTTATTTGCTGAAAGATTTTTTTCACTGTTTCAATTTCTTTACAATTTATCGGCCTATCAGCCTTTTTTTATTCTATTTGGTTGAGTTTTGGCAGCTTGTATTTTTCTAGGAATATGTCCATTTCATCTAGGTTGTCCATTTTGTTGGAAAGTATTTTTTCATAATTGTTTGTATTTCTGTGGGATCAGTTGTTACTTCACCTCTTTCATTTCTGATTTTGCTTATTTTGGGTCCTCTTTCTTTGCTTCTTGGTGAGCCTGGCTAGAGGTTCATCAATCTTGTTTATCCTTTCAAAGAACCAGCTCTTGGTTTTGTTGATCTCTTGTATTTTTTTTGTCTCTGTGTCCTTTATCTCCACTCTGATCTTTATTATTTCCTTCCTTCTTCTTATACTGGGCTTTTCTTGTTGCTCTCTTTCTAACTCTTTGAAATGTAGGGTTAGGTAATTTATTATCATTGTTTCTTGTTTTTTGAGGTAAGCCTGTAGAGCTATGAACTTCCCTCTCAAGACTGCTTTCACTGTGTCTCATAGATTTTGGATTGTTGTATTTTCATTGTCGTTTGTTGTCATGATGCTTTTTATTTCTTCTTTGATCTCTCTGGTAACCCAGTCATTGTTTAATAGCATGCTGTTTAGTCTCCATGTGTTTGATTTCTTTGGGTTGTTTTTATTGTAGTTGATTTCCAGTTTTATGCCACTGTGATCTGAGAAGATGCTTGATATGATTTCTATCTTCTTGAATTTGAAGAGACTTTGCCTATGTCCCAACATATGGTCTATCTTTAAAAGAATGCATATTACATGGCTTTGCAGTGAAATGTTCTGAAGATGTCAATTCGTTCCATCTGATCTACTGAGTCATTTAGGATTGATGTTTCTTTGCTGATTTTTTGTTTAGAGGATTTGTCCAGTAGTGTTAGTGGGGTATTAAAATCCCCTACTATGATTGTATTGCTGTCAATCTCTCCCTTGATTTCCTCCAGAAGTTTTTTTATGTATTTGGGTGCTCCTGTATTGGGTGCATATATGTTTACTAGAGTTATATTTTCTTATTGAATTGCTCCCTTTAGTATTATGAAGTGGCCTTCCTTATCTCTTGTTATTGCCTTCACTTTCAGGTCTAATTTTTCAAATATAAGTATTGCTACCCCAGCTTTTTTTTTTTTTTCCATTTTCATTCTCCTGAAAAACCTTTTTCCATCCCTTCACCCTCAGTCTGTGTGAGTCCTTTGTTCTGAGGTGGGTTTCCTGTAGACATCAGATATATGGGTCATGTTTTCTTATCCACTCAACTACCCTATGTCTTTTGATTGGGGCATTTAATCCATTTACATTTAAAGTTATGATTGATAGGTACTTGTTTGTCACCATTTTTATTCTTTACTAGAGGCCCAGTGCATTAAATTTGTGCACTGGGGGTGATGTCCCTCAGCCCAGCCTACACCCTCTCCAATCTGGGTCCCCTCGGGGATGTCCAACTCATCAGCTGGGACTGCTGGCTCCCTGATTGCCCATGACCACTTCTGCCTGCCAGCCTGAACAGCCCCTAACCACTCCCCTGCCAGCCTGATTGATGTCTAACTGCTCCCCTGCTGGCCTGATCACCTCCAACTGCCCTCCTCTGCCTGCTTGGTCACCCCCAACTGCCCTCCCCTGCTGGCCTGGTTGCCCCTAACTGCCATCCCCTGAAGGCCTTGCCCCCCCCCAATAGCCCTCCCTCCCTTACAGGCCTGATTGCCCCCAAGTGCCCTCCCGTGCCAGCCCGGTCACCCTCAACTGCCCTCCCTTGTTGGCCCAGTCGCCCCTAAATTCCCTCCCCTGCTGGACTGGTTACCCCTAACTGCCCTCCCTTGAAGGCCTGGTCCTCCATTTGCCCTCCCTCCCCTGTAGGCCTGGTTGCCCCCAATTGCCCTCCCCTGCTGGTGTGGTCACCCCTAACTGCCCTCCCTGCTGGCCATCTTGTGGAGGCCATCTTGTGATGACATGGGTGTGGCCATCTTGTGACCACATGGGGGCGGCCATCTTGTGAACACATGGGCATAGGCATCTTATGACCACATGGGTGTGGCCATCTTATGACCATGTGGGTGTGGCCATCTTGTGACCACATAGGGGCGGCCATCTTGTGAGCACATGGGGGTGGCCATCTTGTTACCACATGGAACAGTCATCTTGTGACCACATGGGGGAGGCCATCTTGTGTGAGGGCATGACTGTCAATTTTCATATTACCTCTTTATTATATAGGATGCCTGTGTTCCTTATTCACTTCCTGTTTCTTCTTTTTATAGCAGACCCTTTAGCATTTTTTGCAATGCTGGTTTGGTGGTAGTAAACTCCCTTAGTCCTTTTTGTCTGTGAAGCTCCTGATTTCACCATCAATTTTGAATGAGTCTTGCTTCTTGGATTCAGACCCTTCCTTTGCATGACTTTGTATAACTTCATTCCATTCCCTTCTGGTCTAATGTGTTTCAGTTGAGAAATCAGTTGCTAGTCTGATGGGGCATCCTTTGTAGGTAACTTTTTGTCTCTCTCTGGCTGCTTTTAAGATTTTTATTTTGTCGTTGGTGTTTGCCAGTCTAATTATAATGTGCCTTGGCATAGGTCTTTTGGTACTCTGTGAGCTTCCTGGACTTGTGTGAATTTTTTCTTCCCTATATCAGGGAAGTTTTCTCTCATTATTTCTTCAAACAGGTTTTCTATTCCTTGCTCAGTTTCGTCTCCTTCTGGCATCCCTATTATGTGGATGTTGTTTCATTTCATGTTGTCCCAAAGTTCCCTTAGGCTCTATCTCCTCTTGTTTTTTAAGATTTTTTTCTAGATTCTGCTCTGCTTGGGTATTTTTTCCCATCTTGTCTTCTAGCTCACTGATGTGGTCCTCAACTTCTTCTAGTCTACTGTTGATGCTTTCTATTGAGTTCTTTATAGGAGTGGTGTCATTTTTCATTTCTTCTTGGTTCTTCTTCATTTCCTCTTGGTTCTTACACATATTGTTAAATTTGTCTTCCAACCTTTTCAGCAACCTTAGGAACATTTCTCTGAATTCTTCTTCTGACATATTTCTTGCCTCCATTTTGTTTACTTCCTTTTCTGTTGATGCCTGATTTTCTTTCATATGTGGGCTGTTTCTTTTTTCCCCCATAATTGCTCCTCTCTGGTTATGTAGTTCTTTCTCTTCTGCATTAACTTAAAGGCACAAAATACCACACAACAAGGCACAACACACAAGGCACTGAACACAAACTTATCCACAATACTAATAACCCCAAATAAAGGTGACAACCAGAGAAAAGAGTATTAGGGGATAAAAAAAAGTGACAAAATGATTTTGAGAAGAGGAAATAAAAAGAGAAAATAAAGAGAATAAAAAAGGAGGGGAAAAACTATTTATATGGGGAGAAAATTCCAATAGAACAACCACTAATCCAAAAAATGCAAACAACAAACACCCAGAGATGAATGCAAACTACAAACAATAACTAATAACAAGTGAGGAGAGGAAAAACAGAAGCAAAAAGAAGAGAAACAATCACACAAACAAACAAACAAACAAAAAAACAAACTAATCAACAATCAAACAAATAACAACAATAAGACAGAGAAAAAGAAGGGTAAAACAAAACAAAACCAAAAACATAAAACAAAGAAAAAAAGAGAAGAGAAATAAAAGGGAAGAGAGAAAAAATGGATAGTCAAGAAAGAGAAGAGATAAGTGTCTATGGACTTGGAGCAGGGAAGCAGAAATTAGATATATAAGTAGAATGAATTTTTAACAGGGGGTAAAAAGAAAGAACAGGAAAAATCTAAAGCAGGAGTTGGGTAAGAGAAATAAGACAACAAAAGGGGAAAAGTGAGGAAGAGAGTGTTGGCATAAAGATAAAGTTGAGATAGAGTAAAATGATGCTGAAGGAAAAATGAAAATAGAATGTAGAACACTAATCCTAAAATAAAATAAAATAAAATAAAATAAAATAAAATAAAATATGAAACTTTAAAAAGGTAAAATAATAGTAGTAATAATACTAATTAAAATATAATAATTAATAAGGTAAAATCAAGTGAGAAAAAAGGGAAAAATTTAGTTTCTTAAGTAAAAGATAAAAAATAAAAATGTGCAGTAGTGAAGGTCATTCACTTCCTCTACTGTTCTGTTTGGCACACCTGTTTTCTGTCAGGTAGTAAGGACAGTATTGAAGTTCCCTTAATTCCACTGCTCCTCTGTGTTGTAAACCACCATCTTGTTTTCAAGCAGGCAATATTTCTTTGTTTCTAAGCCTGCCTTTAGTTGTATTTAAACAATAGTCAATTTGTGATTCAACCCCTGGGTGGCAGTATTTCTGTATTGACATCCAGGGCTATAAGTCCTGTCTACCCAGTATTTAGTTTTTGTTTTCCCTGCCACACTTAATACTGGGTTGGGGGGATGTACTGCCCCAGAGTTGGTTTTCTGATCATTTCTGCCCACTCTGATCCCCAGGTTCCACAAAAACAACTTTCCACTGCAGTCTTTGAGAGTGTTTTTAATTGGGAGATCCTATATACTGGGCTTAGTAATCAAAAGCAAGGATTTAAAGAGAAAATAAAAGCCAGAGTAATCACGTGGACTCACAACTTTCCCCCCCCCCCAGCATTGCGCATGTCTGTGCACTAGTCTCTGCGCCCATCTTTTTCCCTTGGCACTGTGCAGCTGGTATACTTGTAGAATTTCAGGCTGCCTTTCTGTGCCCAGCCCAGCTATGGGTTGATTTCTAGAGTTCCCTTCTGCCAGCAACCCTGTGGACCCCCTTCCACATTTGCAGGCTACGCTGACCCCAACAGTCGCAGATTTCGTGGGGCGCAGACTTCCTTTGAAACTCTAGATCCCACTGTGTGTGATTCTCCCTCCAGCCTGGATCACAGTTCTCCCCTTTCTCTGGGCAATATTTGACCTTTCTGCGAGAAGGTGCAGGGCTCGTCTGCATCCATGTATTCGTGCTGCTTGAGACCCGTTGTTCATGGGTTTGCAGCTGGTCCCTGGGTGTTGTGGTTGTAGGGTCCTGGGAGGTATCCAAGTTCTTCCTGGTTGAAGGTAAGGCTAGGCTTCCAATCACAGCCACTCTCCCCTTCAAGATGGTGTGGTCTCTGTGGCAGAGCCAGCCACTCCAGGAGAAATTTCAGCAGCAGTAGGGGCTGCCCAGTCAGGGGAGCCCAGTCCAGCTGTCCCCAACAGTCCCTTGGAATATAGCTGTCCCTCACTCACAAATAGACACTCCCCACACATCCATGCACTCTCCTTTCATTCTCAAACTCACTCACTGTCTTGTATCCTGCCTTCCCGTTGGCAGCCATCTTCTGATTCCTAAAACAAACCAAGAATAAATTTTTTAAAGAAATGTAAGACATCTACATTGAAAACTGCAAAATATTACTGAAATAAATTACAGAAGATAGTTTATGGTCTGTACAACAGTATTGTTAAAATGTCAATAATTCCAAAATTAATCTTCAGATTAATTGAAATTATTTTAAAAATCCCAACTATCTTTTCTGCAGAAATTGTCAAGCTGATCTTAAAATTCATATGGAAATTCACCCTAGAATAACCAATCTTGTAAAAGGGCAAAGATAGAAGACTCATAGTAGTATGTCCAAATTTCAAAACTTACCACAAAGCTACAATAATCAAAACAATGTGGCATGGTATAATAATAGGTATATAAATCAACAAAGCAGAATGCAGAGTCTAGAAATAAACTCATGTTTTAATGGCCAATTGTATTTCAACAAGGCTGCCAAGATAATTCAAATAGATAGAAATAGTCTTTCAATGGTGCTAGGATAACTGGATATACATGCAAAATAATAAAGTTGGATGTTTTCACATACAAAAATTAACTCAAAATGGATTAAAAATCTAAATGTAAGAGCTAAAGCTATAAAACTCTTAGAAGAAAACTGAAGAGTAAATCCTTGGACTTGGCAATGTATTAAATATGACACCAAAAATACAAGTGAGCAAAGAAAAAAATAAGATAAACTATTTTTAAGTTCAACTGTTTGTATTGCAAGTGATACTATGAAGAAAGTGAAAATACAAGCTAGAAAGCAGAAGAAAATAGTTGTCAATTATATATCTAACTAGAGGCCCGGTGCACAAAATTTGTGCACTGGGGGGGGTGGTCCCCTCAGCTCAGCTTGCACCCTCTCCAATCTGGGATCCCTTGGAGGATGTCCGACTGCCTGGGCCTAAACCAGCAGTCGGACATCCCTCTCACAATCTGGGACCACTGGCTCCTAACTGCTCACCTGCCTGCATGCCTGATTGCCCCTAACTACCCCCCCTGCTGGCCTGGCCACCCCCAACAGCCCCCCTGCCAGCCTAGTCTCCCCCAACTGCCCCCCCCCCGCCAACCAGGTCACCCCTAACTGGCCCCCCACTGGTCTGGTTGCACCCAACTGCCCCCCCTGCCAGCCTGGTCACTCTACACAGCCTGCTGCTTAGTCGTTTGGTCGCCCCTCACTAACCCCCCTTCTGGCCTGGTTGCCCCACGCAGCTTGTTCGGTTGTCCATTCGGTTGTGATGGTCACTTAAGCTTTTATATATATAGATAAGATGTTTATATCCAGAATATATAGGGTCCCCCCAAAATTATACACACTGTAACAGCTGATAACTCACTTAATTTTCACTCCTTTCCAGGCTTAACTATTTTTAAATAATGGGTGAAGCCAGACTAAGCTTTAAACAAAGAAAACTTATGCTAAAGTGCCACTTGACTTTTTTATGAGGATACATAAAAGATAAGGTTTATGGTACAAAATCAGCAACAGTCGACAAATTGAGGGTTTACAAGTATGCAGCAAAATGATTCTTGATGTTTGCAATTCCATTGTTTCATGTTATCAGCAAAATTAAGCAGAAGGTGTGGAAACTTGCCATATAATCCCTGTCCCCAAATATTCAGAGCTTCCCCTACCATTAACATCCCGCACCACAGTGGTTTTGCTGCAATCAATGAATGTACATGGACATATTATCACCCAAAGTTCAAGTTTAAATTTGGGTTCACGCTTGGTGTTGTGTGAGCATGAAATAAAGAACCTCATACTTCTTCTATTGTTGCATTTACCACACTCTCCCCAGAATACAATTTATCTATCACCTGTGTCTCCTTTGTTAATTTCTCAAGGATCAGGGCTAAGATGCACTTATTTCTGCATCATAGGAGTCCCTGCACATTGCCCTAGCTGGTTTGGCTCAGTGCATCAGCCTGCAGACTGAAGAGTCCTGGGTTTGATTCGGGTCAAGGGCACATGCCTGGGTTGAGGGCTCGATCCCCAGTAGGGAGCATGCAAGAGGCAACCAATCAGTGGTTCTCTCTCATCATTGATGTTCCTATCTCTCTCTACCTGTCCCTTCCTCTTTGAAATCAATAAAAATATATTTTAAAAAAAGAGTCTCTGCACAGTGACAAAGCTAAACACTCAATATTGGTTCAATTATTGAATACAATCACATGCTACACTCTCCCTATCTCCTTACAACCCTGCCACACTAAACAACCAAAGGCCATAGCTCTTTCACAACTCCATTCCTTTATTATCTTACTTTAAGTCTCTATTCTTTGCCCCACCTTCTTCACTTGTGAACTCCCACAGCTTTCCAGCCAGCTCCAACACTGTCTCGTCTGTACACACTCAAGCAGAACTTTCTACTTCCACAGAAATTGGCCATGTTAGAATGAAATTATTTGCCCATTTGTTTATTTTGGACATTAGGCAATGATATTGACTTTTTCAGCTTTAGGTACCATGATATCTAACTCAGAGTAAATGCTCATTAAATATTTGCTAAATAAATGAACCTACTAAAGGAGCAACATGGGTGTGTTCAGAAGGGTTATCTATTCAAAAGGGTTTTGTTGAGTCCATTTAAAAGTAGCAAAATAAAAGCGGAGACCATATATCTAGAAAGCGTGTGCAAATGATGGACAAACATTCCCCCAATTGCATGAGCTGGGTATCAGTATGGAAAAGGATTTTGTCCTCTCTGTGGGCTAGAATACAGTGTTCTCAGGGTTTGATAAATGATGCTAAAATCAAGGTTTAGTTTCATTGTACTGAAATTATTTTCTGTCTGTTGGTTATAGTCATGAAGTTTCACTGCTCTTTAGTTCTCCCTTCAAAATTGGAAGAGGAAAGGAAGAAAATGTTTCAGTGCTTTAAACTTTTAAATTTAATTCATAATTAAATCAAAAATATGTTCCTTGCAGTCCTATCTGGTTTGCCTCAGTGGACAGAGTGTCAGCCTGCGGACTAAAGGGTCCCCTGTTCAATTCCAGTCAAGGGCACATGCCTGAGTTGTGGCCTTGATCCCCAGTAGGGGTGTGTGCAGGAGGTAGCTGATCAATGATTCTCTTTCATCATTGATGTTTCTATCTCCATCTTCCTCTCTGAAATCAATAAAAGTAATATATATATATATATTTCTTACAAAATTTCCTTTGGTCTATTGTACCATGTTTCCCCGAAAATAAAACATCCTCCAAAAATAAGACCTACTTACAGGTTTCCTTCTGAGTGAAATATAAGGCATCCCCCCGAAAATAAGGCCCACAGGCTCTGTCTCAGAATGAAAATTAATTTACCGTAAACTGGTCGCTAGGGCCGCCCCGACTGGCGTCTAGCAACCAGTGATGTTACACGGAGTCCTGACGTCACTGCTGTGTGGAGGCGGAGTGGAGGTCGGAGTGAGCGGTGAGCATGGGGCGGGAGAGAGGAGGAGACTTTCGCAGATGCGTGTAGAAGAACAGGAGGATTAGAGCGGACAGGACGCGGCGAAGGTGGTGAGTGCTGGTCTGTCTCTAGTGACACTACCTGATGCTCGCGGCCGCCTTCATGATGACTGAAGGTTCTCAGTCAGTGGCAGACCCTGCTCCAGCCCAGATCCAGGCCCCAGCAAGCCCAGTGACAGTCCCCAGGCAGGCCCCAGGGGGTAAATGTCTGATAAAGGGGTAGGGGGGATGTCTGGTGAAGGTGTTCAGTGGCACAAGGGTGGGGGAAGGGGGATCACTTAAAATGACACAGGAGGATCAGAGGGGACAATCAAAATGACACAGGAGGATCAGAGGGGACAATCAAAATGACACAGGAGGATCAAAAGGGGTTACTAAAATGGTAATCCCCCCTCTGATTCTCATGTGCCATTTTGATTCCCCCCTCTGATCCCCCCTGTGTCATTTTGAGTGATCCCCCTCCCCCCACTTTGATAGCCCAATTCCTTTTTTTTACCCCTAGAAATGAGCGCAAAAAGAAAAAGCTACTCCGTGGAGTACAAGAAAGGAATCGTGGAAGACTCTTGGGGCCAAAATCTTACTGCTTTCTGCAAAGAGAAGATGTTGAGTATCCGATTGGTCTGAAAATGGTGAGCAGAGTATGGTAACCTCACTGAACAAGTGGACAAGGGAAATGCTAAAAAGCGCAAGCGTAGATCAGGTCGGCAATCATTATTTTCTGAGCTGGAAAACCTGATCTGTGAATGGGTTGTTGACAGGAGAGCAAAGGCTTTGGTTGTGAATAGGGCTCAGATTCAAGAATTTGCCCTTGCAATGGCACCACAGTTTGACATAGCCCCCGAAGACTTCAAAGCATCACAACACTGGCTGGATAATTTCCTTCACTGAAGTGAACTGTCTTTAAGAAGATCTACAACATTGTTTAGGTTGGAAGATACTCAAGTTATTAAGCGAGCACTTGCATTCAAGTCCTTTATTGATGATGCTGACTTCTCTAAATACAATCTTTCCAACATGATTGCTATGGATGAAACTGCAGTGTTTATGGGCCAATCATCTCAAACAACAATTGAACAGCAGGGTGCCTCCTTAGCGTACATTCCCTCCACTGCTTACGAAAGTGCACGTGTTTCCTGTATTTTGGCAATTCGTCTGGATGGCACTAAAATCCCACCTTTAATCATTTCTAAGGGCAAGAAGGAAAAGATTGAACGTGTTTTGGGCATTTTTATTCTTGAAACTGAAAAAGCCTGGGCCACACAAGCAGTTATAAGGAAGTGGGTCGATTTAATGCTGCCGCTTGTTATGCGAGGGAGCCAAAGAGGTCTGCTAGTCTGGGATGCAGCCAGCGCTCACCGCGCTAAAGACATGAAGACATTTCTTCACGAAAGAAAAATAGATCAGATAATGATTCCCGCAGGAATCACGGCCTATCTCCAGACTCTTGATATTGCAATAAACAAGCCATTCAAAGACCATTTGCGCATGGAAATTAATGACTACATTGAAAATAGAATGGAGAGAAATCAGCGTGGAAACTTTGTGAAACCTAAACTGCAAGAAGTTGTGACTTGGGTGAAGAATTCATGGGAGAAAATCACTGACAGTTGCATTGCAAATGCACTGCGAGCAGGCTACCTTGACAAGAAGTACTCATTTAAAGACAGTGCTGTTGCTAAACATGAGAGATTTGGTCCACTGATTCTGAAAGAAATGGAGTCACAAGAAATTCACCAGGAAATTCAGGAATTGGATTGTTATGATGATGTTCCAGAAGATGATGACATGATTGTCATTGAATAAATGAGTAAATTCTTGATACTGTAGGATTCACAGTTTGTCTGGTTTGTGTTGACCACTACCGTACTACCGTACCGTATACAGGTAATAAATTTCCTTTATTTTCATTTAACAATAAATGTGTACCGTATTCTTCTTCATGAAAAAATAAGACATCCCCTGAAAATAAGACCTAGGGTGTCTTTGGGGGCAAAAGTTAATATAAGGCACTGTCTTATTTTCGGGGAAACACGGTAGTAGACTAATTTTTTCTGTCATGTGAAAGTACCATAACTTTTGGTACTTAAAAGACTGAAAGTTTTAATTGAAAGGTTTAGTTAATCTTTTAAAATATCTTTTAATTAAAAAAATTATTTCTTAGATGTAGACACTATAGTTTGATCTACTTCCTCTATAATTGCTCTCTCTCTTCTTGAACTTATTTTTGCTGAGGTTTTCTTTTTCTGCTCTTGAAAGAGTGATATAATCTAACTCCACCCTGCCCTGCCTATTGATGAGGGGTTTCAAGTAGCACACCTGCAGAGAAATAGCATGCACACAAGGGGAACTATAGTGTATAGCCTTGCCTGAGAGAGTAGGAGCCACTTTGGATTTTAAAAAAAGGATCTATCTGAATAAAATGAGAGGCAACATAACCTGATAGACCCTTGGGTCAAATATACAAATAAAAAGAATTCAAAATTGCTATTATAACTTAATCTGTAAAATAATACAAAAATCAGTACTTTTGATCTACATAAAACCATCTTATTGAAACAGGAATAACCAAGGCATTATTATAGGAATAGCTGCACCATTCTTTATACTTGAACCAAAATGAGAATATCCTAGAAATCAGTCTTCAAATCCTAGTTTTCACAATGTTAAATCCATTTTATAAATTTTGAAAAGTTCTAGAAGCAGCCAAACATTGAAGCAAGTATTGCTCTGGATACCATTTCTCTTACATTAAGAAAATAAGGGAAATATGTTGGCTCTTATCTACCATGCAAGAAAGAAAAACTTGAGAAATTAAAGTTTTATTATCAACCAATCTCACCCACTTATTATCATAATTATTAGTGATTTGTAATTACTCTTGTCATTTATTAATTTGGCTTTGCAATGTGAGAGTACTAGAATAGGAACTAGTTTCAGGACTCCACTTTCAATGCTGCCATTATTGGACTGTGTGCCTATGGGTAACTCCCTTCATCTTTTGAGGGTTTCAGTTTCTTTAGATGGGTGTCAAGAATAGTAAAACTTGGCCCTGGCTGAGTAGCTTAGTTGGTTAGAGAATTGTCCCAACACACAAAGGTTGTGGGTTTGATTCCCAGTCAGGGCAAATTCAAGAAACAACTAATGAATGCATAAATGAGTGGAATAACAAATCTACCTATCTCTCTCTCCATCTCCATCTCTATCTCATCAATAACAATATAACAAAACTTTAAATCAAGAGGACAAATAAACTGATGATGGAATGCCAACTCTACCTGATGAGTAGAGGCTGGCTAGAACAGTATAAAGAGGATCCTGTAGGAAAGAATGTAATGATTTATTTCTAATGCCTAATGTGAGTTCAGAAAGGGAGAATAGCAGAGTATTCAACATATTTGTTAAATAAATCCTAAAACAATATTCTAACCCCATATAGTAGACATCTGTTATTTGTGTCTGAAGATATGTCTGAAGACTTTGGTTCACATACCAGCATACAATTGACTACATGAAATACAGTAAAATATAACAGTTAACTGCCACACATCCAAATGGAAACCATCCCCACTGTGTCTATAGATGGTTATGGCATACAAAGGGTTAAAACATAAGTAATTCCTTTCAGATCCACAGATGTTCTATAAATACAAGATTAAAACAAAAACCTAGCTGCATCTTTTCTGTAGTAGCAGAAGCCCAGAAATTGTATTTGGACCTGGGATTGCCCAGATTAAGTACTCTGTTTCTCCCCCTCTCTTGCAGATAGAGCTGTTGAACTAAGTGCTGACCACTGGGATTTGAGCCAAAGAGATGTGAGTAGCATCAAGGTTGTGTTCTTTTCCTCTTCATGCTGGCAGTCTGAGTGGTGGTGAACCATGAAGGGCATAAAGATGAGGTAATGCCTGGATTTACATGTGACAGAATTATCTTCTATATTGCTTAAGCAACTGCACTTTCAGGTCTCCATTAGAGCAACTTTACCTAATATAACAATTACTTTGGGGTATAGGAATGTGCAGAAGAAACATATGCCTCCTTGTGAGAAATGTGATGTAATTCAAGAGAAAGGCATTTCTGTTGTGTGGACATTTCCAAGAAGTAACAGGAAGTGAAGGTAGTAGTGTAGCTACTGAACAGACTTTTATAAAAGTTTATTTCTTATATTGGGGTTACATGGTCAAATCCAGCCAACCACCTGTTTGTAAATAAACACAGCCATGTTCATTCATTTGCCTTGTGTCTATGGATACTTTTTGAGCTGCAATAACAGAGTTGAGTAGTTCTGACAGAAAACATATGGTCCACAAAGCCTAAAATATTTATGATCTGGACCTTTAAAGAAAGGGTTTACTGGCTCCTGTCTAAAAAGATAGCAGCCTTTGCACCCACAGGAGCTCTGACTAAGTGAACTGATTTTACGTATAACTTTTTTTCATTTCCATATGGCAGTTTGTCACATCTCTGTATGAATATTCAACATTCTACTTTCAGTTTATCCAAATATACAATTTCCTGTCAAACAAGTATTTAAAACTTTTTAGTTTCTCCTCACTTCTTTCCCTGCTAATTTCACTTGAGTATCATCTAACCCCATATCTATTTTACACACAAAAAAAGTTATCTCTTCCCAAGAATTAGTTCATTACAAAGGTGAGTAAGAAAAAAAACAGTGCAGCAAGGCACAATCTTCTGTATGTAGGTGCTACTCACTCAGGACTTTAGTGACTGATTCCTACATTCTGTTCTCACAACCAGTGAAGTCTAAGATCACTCCCTGACCTCAAATGTCACTTAGAAACTGACTTTTTGTCACTGTTAAAGAAAATATATCTAAAATATACTTAAAGAAAAACAAGATTATTTATTTAAGTCCAAGAATGTTATGGGTCCTTTAAAAAAATGTTTAGGAGATGAGCCAATCTGAGTCTTCAAAGGTGAATTTGACTGGAACAGAATTTTTTTTTTCTTTTTTAGTTAGTTTTTTTTTTTAATTGAATTTATTGGGGTGCAGATTTCAAGTGTATGACTCAATAAAACATCATCTGCACACTGAATTGTGTGCCCATCTCCCCAAGCAAAGTCTCTTTCAGTCCCAATTTTCCTCTCTTTTGCACATCTCCACCTACTCTCAACCCACCTTTCCCTCTGGCTATCACCACACTGCTGTCTGTGTCTATGTGTCATATATATCTTTTTTCTTAGTCCCTTCACTTTCTTTCATCTAGTCCCCCAAACCCTCTCCCCACTGACAGCTGTCAGTCTGTTCCTGTACCTATAACTCTTTGTCTATTTTGTTCATCAGTTTACTTTGTTCATTAGATTCCACATATCAGTGAGATAATATGGTATCTGTCTTTCTCTAACTGGCTTATTTCACTTAGCATAATAATTTTAAATGCAAATTAAAAATGAAACCAATAAAGAATATGCTGCATTTTTCTCATCAATCAGATAATCCAAGGGAAAATCAGGTGAATGCATTTCTAAAGGTAAATTGAAAATCACACTTGTCAGAAGTGGACATCCAACTAACAGTGAAAAGTTTATAATGTTGGCTCTAAAATTGCTCTTAAATTCAGTCAATACATTTTAAACAAGAAAAACTAAAATCTTAGTCTAATAATAAATGATGAAGATTTTGCAAAAATAGCTATAGATGAAAATTAAGAAAACAGAGAGAAACTCAATTGATATAAGAACGTAAACCTACACATTTAAAAAAATGTGCCTGTATTTTTAAATTAAATTCACTTCATATACCTATCATCTATAACATGCCTGTCAGTATCTATGAAATTTCAGAATCTTATTAAAAACAAAATATGTTAAAAAACCCAACACTATTGGAAGTATGAAATAGTTTAAAATTATATAAATTTATTATTATATTTATTATATCCTGTGGCTGTGCTATTATCAGTGTTGGGGTTCTGAGAAACCTACCACCACAGCAGTGGTAACCAGTAAATGTAAATTGGGTATCAGATATTTCAATGAGATTTAAAAATCATTTTGCTAACCCCAAAATATGATTTTTTTCTTTAATGTATCTAATAAGAAATAGAGAAATAAAATGCCCAAGTTCTATTGTTTTTTTAATTAAATTTTATTTATTCTAAATAGAAGATTTTGTATGTGTGCGAGCTAGATGTGGTGTTAGTAGGGAAATCAATAGCCAAAAATAGCAGAATCAACAAGAAAATACTGACCATGGGAAATACAGCAACTATCCTATATAATCCTATATAATAAAGAGGTAATATGCAAATTGACCATCACTCCAACACACAAGATGGCCACCCCCATGTGACACAAGATGGCCACCACAAGATGGCTGGCAAGGGAGGGCAGTTGGAAGGGACCAGGCCTGCAGTGGAGGGTAGTTGGAGGTGACCAGGCCTGAAGTGGAGGACAGGTAAGGGGGACCAGGCCTGCAGGGGAGGGCAGTTGGGGGCAATTGGGCTGGAAGGGGAAGGCAGTTAGGGGCAACCAGGCTGGCAAGGGAGGGAAGTTAGGGGTGACCAGGCTGGCAAGGGAGGGAAGTTAGGGGCAACCAGGCTAGCAGGGGAGGGCAGTTGGGGGTGACCAGGCCTACAGGGGAGGGCAGTTGGGGGTGACCAGGCCAGCAGGGGAGGGCAGTTAGAGGTGACCAGACCAGCAGGGGAGGGCAGTTAAGGGCAATCAGGCTGGCAGGAGAGCAATTAGGTGTTGATCAGGCTGGCAGGGGAGTGGTTAGGGGGTGATCAGGCTGGCAGGCAGAAGCAGTTAGGGTCAATCAGGCAGGCAGGCAGGAGAGCGGTTGGGAGCCAGTAGTCCTAGATTGTGAGAGGGATGTCTCAGATTGGAGAGGTTGCAGGCTGGGCTGAGGGGCACACACACCCCTGTGCATGAATTTCATGCACCAGACCTCTAGTACTTGGGATTAAACTTGACTCAAGGAGCCCTGTTGATGGCAGGTGCAGTCTCCGGTGCAGTAGGCCGCAGCTTGCCTGCCTGGCCAGGGCGTGGCAGCTGTCCTGGGCACAGGGTATCACCCTGTGTGGAAACGCCAACATTGTGGTTGAGTTCGTCTCATTTGGCATCAATAGCAATTTTTATCAGCATGGCATTTATAGGTCTGGAACCTTTACTTGAGTGCAGAAATATGAACTCACCTTGCTGGTAACCACTGATCCCGAGCTCACGAAACACCTAACCAATGTGATGGAACAACTGAAAGACTGGTTGTATAAGGCCTCAGTGCAGAAGCTGGTGGTGGTCATCTCGAATATTGAAAGTGGGGAAGTCCTTGAAAGGTGGCAGTTTGACACTGGGTGTGACAAGATTGCCAGAGATGACAGTGCACCTGGAGAAGAGTCTCAGAAAGCCATTCAAGATGAGATCCACTGGCCAAAACCGGTTTGGCTCAGTGGATAGAGCGTCAGCCTGAGGACTGAAAGGTCCCAGGTTTGATTCCGGTCAAGGGCATGTAACTTGGTTGCGGGCACATCCCCAGTAGGAGGTGTGCAAGAGGCAGCTGATCGATGTTTCTCTCTCATCGATGTTTCTGACTATCTATCCCTCTTCCTTCCTCTCTGTAAAAAATCAATAAAATATATTTAAAAAAAAAAAAAGATGAGATCCACTGGGTGATCAAACAGATCACATATATGGGGAAGTTTCCTAAAATGTGGAAATGGTAAAGGAAAAGGACTGAGAGCATTCTGCAGTACTTCCTCCCCAACGTTTGGTGTCATTTTTTTCGCCGTTCTCGCGTTCTGCACGTTTCTGTGTACATAATTAAGACCAGAGCTGTGATAGTGTCTGCTCTCCTGGGCAACTCCTTCACTCACCAAACAGCTCCCGACTCCTGCACAGCATTGTGCCAGGGTAGCCGCCACCGGGCAGTACGCTCACTTTCCATGGCTTGCACTCAAGCCATCCCATGGGAGGAGACACTGTCAGCAAATATTTTATAATGGTTTTCTTGGTTATAAAAACAAAACTTGAATTTTTCATAAGATAACATAAAAGGAGTGCAGTATTTTTTGCACTAAAATAAATTTCCATAGGGAAAGTGATAACTCTAGTGATTAGAGTCCAGGCCAAACTCTTCTCTAACACTACAGGTATTTCAAAATAGAGACAGGGTGAGTAGTGTCACGAGAACATGATGTACTTTAATGATCTTATCCCCAATTTAGGTTCATTTGATCTGCTGATTTATACAAAGGTTTGATTGTACGTGAAAAGTGGAAAGAGTCCAGACCAAAGTTCATTGCCAATTCTGAGCAAGCCCATCTGCATTCCTTCAGGACTACAATCCACAAAATAAAGAACATGGTGGCCTACAAAGTCCCTGCCAATGAATGAAGGTGTCCGGAAAGGTAATGAATCCCACATGTGTGTTTCCTGAGACCAAGTCAACTGTAGTTCATGTTTTGTTTCATTGATTAATTTTTAGGTGGGGAAATCTTAACATTGTACTTTACTGAACTGTGCAGATTGTTCCATATTTTGGTGACTATTTGACTTTCCATAGGGTTGACATCATTTTTTGCACACTGTTGGAAGGGAACCAGCAGATTATATCAGCACTGTAATGTCAATTCCTTGGAAGGTAGTAACTGGAAATGGAAAACTTTAACTATAAAGCTAAATGCCTTCCTAAGTCAGAACTTTCAGTAAAGTAGCCTGACTCAGAGTGTAGATAAATATGAAACCGAAAGAGAAGTCTGAATATTCACTCTTTATTTAGTCCTAAAGTAACTGATAACCCATAGTAACAGTATTCCTTGAAGGTCCTTTTGCATTTATTTCATTTGTATAGTTTACATATAGAAAAATCCCCAATTATTTGACTTTAATGTATATAATTTACACTTACAAAGCTGTCACTATTTCTCTTGTTTAAATTCACTGATACAAACTCTTAATGTCTTTCTGTGTTTTATAAAATCAAACTTTAAATTACAATGATAAATAAAATAAAATAAAATAAAAGTTGATCCAAAATCACCTCTTTTTTAAAAACAAAAATTTAGCACCTACGTTATTTCTTTAGATGGAAAGTTTTTCTAGTGGTGCACTTTCAGAATCAGTTTAGTGTACTAGCTTGGTATATAAATAGATATTAAGCCCAACCAGTGTGGGTCAGTTGTTGAGTGTCGACCTATGAACCAGGAGGTCATGATTCAATTTCCAGTCAAGGCACATGCCCAGGTTGCAGGCTCAATCTCCAATGAGCGGCATGCAGGAGGCAGCCAATCAATGATTCTCTTTCATCATTGATGTTTCTATCTCTCTCTCCCTCTCCCTTCCTCTCTGAAATCAATAAAATTGTTTTTTATTTAGAAAAAGATATTTAAAAAAGGCTTCTATGGAAAAACATTTATTGCTTCCTAAGGTTCTTCATTAACATGCTCTCCACAGATAATCAAGTTAATATTATTTAGGATATGAATTCTAAAATATAATATTACAAAGTACTTTTTTATTGCAACAGTTTTTAAATGCTGACTTAATTTCCTGACTATCTAATTTTACCTTAATGAACTATTTTATTAGATGAATCACTATTCTTGTAAATTCTTCTGCATAACAAAATAGAATGTGACAGCTAACAGTATGTGCTGGCTGAGAGTGCTCACTTGCCTGCAGCCCTGTTGCTCTGAATGATTTACTCAGGACAGAGATATTTGACACAGCATGCAAAAAGGCAGTCCTTTAGATGTCCTCTTAAGGCCCACTTGAAAGTTATCTCCCACGGTTCTTTCAATATCAAACCTAGCCAAGAATAAAAGTGCTGTGTCATTCACTCCATTGGTTCTTACCCAATAAAAAGTCCTTGTTTCATTTCTATGATGTCTAGACTCAGCTGGCTATTCCTGCCAGCTCATTGCTGGTTCCTGATACCAAGTGATACAGCCAGAGGCACCTAAGGTTTAGCCCAAGGGCCCATATCCTGGCTGGCTTGTGAGGAGCTTAGAATCCTTTTTTTTGGGGGAGCGGGGGTGGGGGAGGTGATATTGGAGGAATTGCCCTCAGCCCACCACCCCCATTCCTTTCTGCTTCTGGTTTGGAAATCTGGATCAGAGCTTTAGTCCTGATCAGTTTTTTAAATAACTATTTAACAGTGTAAGTTTTAGTACTGCATGACATCTACAAAGCATTCAATAAAGAAAATAAGAATAAAAAACATTGCCTATTAAATGCATCTCTTTTGTACAATTAGATCTTATATCTTATTTTCTTAAAATGAAATATAATTTATATTAAATTCATCATATTTTACCATATTTTGAGCTATTCCTAAGGTTTGAAAGATGAATAATAATCTTGATCCTTGAGAGGTCATTGATTATCAAAGAAGATAGTTATGAGGCCATGTCAGCATTAAGAAAGAAGTGATTAATTCAGCCCTGGTGAGGAGAAATCTGGAAAGGTCTATGACTTTGAAGGTGAATTTAAAGAATGATTAAAAATATTCCAGGTTGCCGAAACCGGTTTGGCTCAGTGGATAGAGCGTCGGCCTGCGGACTGAAGGGTCCCGGGTTCCATTCCGGTCAAGGGCATGTACCTTGGTTGCGGGCACATCCCCAGTGGGAGGTGTGCAGGAGGCAGCTGATCGATGTTTCTCTCTCATTGATGTTTCTAGCTTTCTATCCCTCTCCTTTCCTCTCTGTAAAATATCAATAAAATATATTTTTAAAAAAAATATTCCAGGTAAGACATTTCAAGACGGCTGCAGAGTAGGCAGAAGCTACATTCACCTCCTCCTGGTGCCAAACTGTATTTACACCTAAATTATAGAGCAATCAACATGAATTACTAACAGAAGGACAGCTGAACAGTAGTGTTATATCCAAGGATTTATAGAAGAAGCTACATAGGGACTGGTATGAAGGGCAAAGATGTAAGATGGTTGCCCCCTGTACCCATGTGCAGCAGCTGAGAAGCCAGAGGGATATCTTGGCTGCAAAAGTACTCTCTAAGGAGTGTGGGGTCTAAATCTCATATTAGGACCCCCAACCCAGAGCACCAGGGCCAGGAAGAAAAATCTGCATAGCACCTGGATGTGAAAATCAGTGGAGACTCTGTCCACAGGGAAGAGGAGGGAGTCTGCTAGAATCCAGGTGCCCTCCTAAAGGACCAATGAACCTCAGGCACTCACCTGGGGTTCCAGTAGAGGTAAGACAACAAAGGGCATATGAGAGTCATACAGAGAAGATCTGGGGGGTGTGGTCCTGAACAGAAATTTAGAGGGTCAGCTAACTTAAGTGTCACTCCTGAGTCAATATCCCTCAGGTACCATTTTCCCAGGGTTAGACACTCCTATTCTTACAGCACCAGTCTGAGGAATACACTAACCTGGTCTTCCTAATACGGGTGACACCACTCTGCCAAGCTTGAGTCTGGCAGAAAGGATTGTTGGCTGTACTCAACAGGGACCTATGGTGTGCTCTTTATCTGAAGAAACTATAGGCAGATGCTGACACACACAGTGAATTGCGAGGCTTTAATGGGGGCTAGGCTTCCCCCTGCCCCCACCTGCAGGCTCAGCTTGTACCACCTCCTACAGAAAACTGCTTTGTTCTATCTTCCCAAGTCCTAGAGGCCATGCCCTGCTGAGCTCAGTTCCATGGGGGAAGGAAGGGCTGGGACCTTTGGAGCACATCTTCCTCAGAGAATCTACTCTGGGGCTAAAATGGAAGTGGCTACAGAGCTGACAGGAAGCATTGAGCTTGCCCCCACCTCCTGTGGACTTGACCAGCACCACTCCCAACAGAAAACTATCCTGTTCTGGTTTCCCAAGTCTCAGGAACCCCGTTCTGTTGAGCTTACTCTTTCAGTGGGGGCAGCTGGCTGCACCAAACCTGAATCAGTGGTGTGCTCCTCCTGGGAGAGCTAGAGATGGCGAATTTATCAGACACTGCATGGTATGGCACTGGAGTAAAGGCCAAATTCTCCCCATTGAGTGCCTGGCCACACTGTCCCAAAGTAGGGGACCCACTAGCCCTGTCCCCATGAGCCAGTCACCCCACCCTAGTGAGCTTGTGCCATGTGGAAAGGGCAGTGGGGTGTAGACATCTTGGACCTGCTCTACAGTCTTTCCTCAGAAGGCTGTGAAGAAAGTCCAGGCAACGTCAGGGGATGGCAGAGTAGGAGACAGGTGGATGTTGATCTCAGAAAGCCTTGGAACTTATATTGATTTGCCCCTCACTCAGACCTTCAGGAAGTCAACTCTTGTACACAGCTTGGTCTTTTTGATGCACACCCAGGCCCAGTATATACAGCCATAATTAGTGAATAGCATGGTAGTTACAGATACATAGCTCAAGACAAGTTACACATATCTAACATTGACTTGCACCAGAACCCCATCCAAGGGGCCCCAGAACCAACAAAACCAGTGATGAACTTCAAACTCACCAGAGCTTGACCCAAGTAGTTACACAAATGGCAAATCTAAAGGGGGACTGCAGCAGGCACCAGATCCTGCTGGAACAACTCTACCTTGGGGAGCAACTCCTGCACAGCCACTCATACCAGGTGAACATGGTCTATTCTTATAGTCAGCCAGGCTAAGAGTTAACTCAACCCCCAATTAGGCCAACAGCATTTGAGACTCAACTACAATAGGAAGGGACACATAACCCACACAAAAAACATTGCTGAAGCACTTATCTCAGGTGACCTAGAAGATTATGCCACAGAGACCCACAAGACACCTACATCAGAAAGTCCTCATAACAAGCTGGAGGGTCTACCCAATACAGAGTCAAAAACAAAAAAAGATCTACCCAATACAGGGTCAAACACAAAAAAAGAAGACAAAATAGGGAGACAAATAAATATGCCCTAAATGAAAGAACAAGAGAAATCCTCAGAAAAATAATTAATGAAATGGAAGCAAACAAGATACCAGATGCAAAGTTGAAATCTTGATTATAAAGATGCTCAAGGACTTATAGGAAGAATGAGTGATCTCCGTGAAAACTTAAAGAAATAGTAAGCACTTAAAAAGGACATAAAAACCATATAAAAAAGAACCAGTCAAAATGAAAAATACAATATCTAAACTGGAAAATACAATACAAGAAATCAAAAACAGATTAGATGAAGCAGAGGATCAAATCAACTATTTAGAAAAAGCAAAAACAATAGGTCCCAAGCAGAGAAACAACATAAAAAGAGAGAGAGATTTTTTTTTAAAATGATGATCTCTGGCTGATGTTGCTCAGTTGGTTGGAGGATTGTCCTGTGCAGCTAAGGATCACGGGCTCAATTACTGGTCAAGGCACATACCCAGGTTGCAGGTTCAATCCCAGTTGGGGTATGCAGGAGGCAACCAATCAATGTTTCTCTCTTCTCTTCTCTTCTCTTCTCTTCTCTTCTCTTCTCTTCTCTTCTCTTCTCTTCTCTTCTCTTCTCTTCTCTTCTCCTCTCCTCTCCTCTCCTCTCTTCTCTTCTCTCTCTCTCTCTCTCTGTCTCTCTCTGTCATTCTTTCTCTCTCTTCCTTTATCTATCCATAAAATAAATAGAAATATATCCTCCAGTGAGGATTAAAGTAAATAAATGAAGAAAGTCTAAGGGACCTCTGAGACAACATCAAGCATAACAACACTGGGGAACCAGTAACCTACAAGGGAGCTCCCATAGGGCTGTCAGCTGATTTCTCAACAGAAACACTTAAGGCCAGAGGAGATTGGCATGAAATATTCAAAGTGATGAAAAACAAGGACATACAACCAAGACTGCTCTAACCAGCAAGGCTAGCATTTAAAATTAAAGGTGAAATAAAGAGCTTTCTAGACACAAAACCTAAAGGAGTTTATTACCACCACAGAAGTATTGTAAGATATGTTAAAGGGATTCCAAAATGGCTGCCAGCAGGACTTGTGTGAGTGTGAGGGAGTGAGAGGGCGAGTGTGTGGACATGTGTGACTGTGTGTGTGTGTGTGTGTGTGTGTGTGTGACAGACCAAACACACAGGAGTCTCAGGTGCTGGCAGTTGGACTCTCCTGGCCAAAGAGCCTATGCTACCTCTGCAGACACTCCCAGGGCATTGCTCTGGCTCAGAGACCATGCTATCTTGAAGGATTTACAAGGCCATCCTTGGGAGGAGGTTGCAGGGAGTGGCTGCAGCTAGGTGACCAGCCTCGCAATCACCAGGATTAGCCAGGGCCCAAATGCACAGGCACCTTGGCCTGGCCTCCGCATGAGTGAGCACTCATCCCTAGGACACAACCCAAACCTTGCACTTGCCCACTACAGATGCCACCTGGACCAGCGAAACTGGTGCACCTGCAGCTGACACCTACGATACCCCATGCTGCTGCTACAAGGAGCTGCTGCTACTGCCACAGCCACTCCCTGGGCCCTATGAACACTCCATCTTGAAGGGTTTACAAAGGAGCAGAAGCAGCTAGGTGCCAAGTCTCGCCACCACCCCATCTCACTGCCACCACCGTGGACCACCACTGACCCTGCTTGACTCTGTGCTTCTATGTACTCACCCACTGCCACCACTACTGTGCTGCCACTGCTGCCCTAGAGCCCAGCTGTTTGACTACACTGCCAGGGCTTGGGGACAGCAGATGTGCTAAAGGCTAGGAGGTGAATGCAGCCTTCCCTGACCTGGACCTTTTAGAACCAAGGATCTGAGGAGATGAGGAGGCTATAGATCTGTAGGTGAGATGGGAGTGCCCTGACAGAGGAGGTCCTGAGGGCACTGGCGGTGGAGACTGCAGAGTGGGTACAACAGGGAAGCCTGGGCTGAAGTCTCTGGACAGAGTAGCACCAGCACCCCACCATCATGCAGCCTGAAAAGCTCCTCCTGACCAGTGGAAGGGCCATGCAATTGATCTCAGGGCCAGCCTGCACTAGAAGGGTCTGAAGGACACAGAAAAGGAGCTGGTCAGTAGGTCCAGGAAGGAGGATCAGCCCTGCATACCTGGAATGCAGGGGATGTCCCGTTTGCCCACTAGCAAAATTGCCACTTCTGACCCAATCTGCAGTGATCTGAAGCAAGGGGGAAGAGCCAGGAGCAGGAAATCTGTACCTTTGCAGGTGACAGAGGGAGGTTCCAGCTAACCAGGCAGAGCTGAGGCATTAGAAGAGGAAGGGCCAACCCCCTCCCTCTCATATAAGTGACTGGTACTACTCCCAACAAGAGTCTGATCAAACCATCCCAGCCAAGAACAGGATACCCCCACAGAGCCCAGATCCATGGAAGAATAGAGAACAACTCAGAGCAGGGACAATCAAGATGTGAGACTCGAGGCAGAACCAACCTCTGAGCTGAGTCCCCACCCACTGGACTACTAGGGGCTTCAACCTCTTGGACATCAATCAGGTAGCCCAGGGACAGAAAGGGACAGTGACACATTGAACTGCACCAGAGAAGCACTCAAGAGGCTCAGAATAGACATACCAAGGGACCAGATTCAACAACATCAGAGCAAAATGCAGCGAGCTTGACAAATAGCAAATCCAAAGGTTTTTTAGTGTTGAGGGTGTGTGGTTTTGCTTTTTGGTATTTGTGTGTGGATGTGTGGGTGGCTTTTTTTCTTTGTTTGTTGTTGTTGTTATTGTTGTTGGTGTTGTTTTTATTTGTTTGTTTTTTCCCCTTCTCTTTTTTCTTACATATCTCTAACTTCTCTCCTTCACTTCTGTTCTCTTATTATCTCTTTCTATTGTTATTATTAATTATTCTTATTTTATTTTGGTGAGCAGAAAGAGGGCTGGCCAGGAGGTCCAGGTTTTTCTACTTTTTCTCATTTTTTCTATTTTCTTTTTCCTATCTATATCAATATATCCATTATTACTACATTTTAAATTCAGTATATAATTTCATTTATTTTGTTTCCTTTTCTTTTTTATTCTGATACTAGTTCTTTTAGCATCCTCCTTGCATCCATATAGCCATTTTTTCTTTTTCTTCTTTCTCCCATTTTCTGTATATCCCCTATAAGTCTTTGGTCATGTGTCTTTTAGTATTCTTTTTATTTTTTTCCTTTTTTTGCTTTCTCTTCTTTTTCCTTCTTAGTATTTCCTGTTGTTGTTGCATTGCATAGCTTGATTTCTATAGTTTTTTTTTTTTTTGGTTTGGTTCTGTTGTGTCATGTTCTGTTCTGTCAACACCTATATAACAGCTGGCATGATGACATTGGGGTTGAGCCTCAATGGCAGAAAGTCAGAAGGGAGATCTCTCCAATGTATGGGATATCAACAATCAAGTTCCAATTACAACAGAAGAGCCCAAATTACACACACAAGGGGCATTTCTGGAGCATTCTGCTCAGGAGTTCAAAGAGACTGCACCACTGGACCCCTCAAGACACTTTCTACATATGACCAACCCACAAATACTGGGAAGCATAACAGATCTATCTAATACATAGAATGAAATATAAAGTGAGAGTTAAAAATAGGGAGACAAAGAAAGAACACCCAAATGAAAGAAAAGAAAAGAAGGAACCTCCAGAAAAAGAACTAAATGAAATGCAGGCAAGCAACTTATTGGACACAGAGTTCAAAGTAATGGTTATAAAGGGGCTTAATGAGCTTAGTGCAAATTACAAGGAACTCAGTGTAAACTATAGCAGCATGACAAAGGAAATAGAAAGCATAAACCAGAACCAGACAGAAATGAAGAATAACATATTTGACATCAAGAACACAGTAGAATGAATTAAAAGTAGATTGGAGGAAGCAGAGGATCAAATCAGTGATTTGGAAGACAATGTAGAAATAAATACCCAATTAGAGTAGCAAACAGAAAAAAAAAACACAATTAAAAAGCAGGTATATAGCTTAAGGGAGCTCCAAAACTATATGAAATGTAAAAGCATCTACATTATAGGAATACCAGAGGAGAAAGAAGGTGAGCAAGGAACAGAGAACCTGAATAAAGAAATAATGACAGAAAACTTTCCCAACCTGGTAAAGGAAAATGTCACACAAGTTCAGGAAGCACAGAGAGTCCCAATCAAGATGAACCCAAAGAGACCCACACCTAAATGTATCATAATTAAAATGGCAAACATTAAAGACAAATGCAGAATCTTAAAGGCAGCAAGAGAGAGACAGAAAATTACCTACAAAGGAATTCCCAGTAGAATGTCAGCTGACTTATCAATAGAAACACTTCAGGCCAGAAAGGAGTGACATGAAATATTCAAAGTAATGAAAAGCAAGGTCCTTAATCTTGATATACTGTTTCCAGCTAGGCTGTTATTTAAAATTAAAGGTGAAATAAAAAGCTTGCCAAAATAAAAAGGTTAAAGGAGCACATTACCACCAAACCCGCAATGCAAGGAATGATAAGGGACTGCTTTAAGAAGAATAAAAGGAAAGAGAGAGGATCATAGGCATAAAGAAAATAAAAATGGCAATAAATCAATATTTATCCTATACAATAAAAGGCTAATATGCAAATTGATTGAATGTCAGAACGACCAGTCGCTATGATGCTCACTGACCACCAGGGAGCAGATGCTCAAAGCTGGAGCTGCCCCCTGATGGTCAGTGTGCTCCACTCAGCTAGAAGCCAGACTCACAGTGGGGAGTGGGCATAAGCTGTCAGTCGGACATCCCCCAAGGGCTCCCAGACTGCGAGAGGGCACTGGCTGAGCTGAGGGACCCCCTGCCCCCCGAGTGCACGAATTTTGTGCACTGGGCCTCTAGTCAATAATAACCTTAAATGTAAACTAATTAAATGGTCAAGTCAAAAGACATAGGGTGACTGAATGGATAAGAAAACATGACACATATGTATGCTGTCCACAAGAGACCCACCTCAGAACAAAAGATGCACACAGACTGAGAGTGAAAGGATGGAAAAAATATTCTGTGAAAATCAAAATGAAAAAAAAAGCTGGCATAGCAATACTCATAAGACACAAAAAATATGTCAAAACAAAGGCCATAATAAGAGACAAAAACCAATACATAATACTAAAATAAATGATTCAATAAGAAAATGTAACCCTTGTAAACATATGCACCCAATATAGTAGCGCCCAAATACATTAAAAAAAAACCTCTTGATGCAATTCAAGGAAGAGATGACAGCAATACAGACATAGTAGGGGATTTTAACACCACACTGACACCATTACATAGATCTTTGAGGCAAAAAAAATCAACAAGGAAACAGAGGCCTTAAATGTCACACTAGGTCAGATGAATCTAACTGGTACTTCACACCAAAGCAATGGAATATACATTCTTCTCAAGCACACAGGGACATTCTCAAAGATAGACAACATGCTAGGACACAAGACAAGTCTATACAAATTCAAGAAGATTAATATCATAACAAGCATCTTCTCAGATCACAATGGTGTAAAGTTAGAAATCAACAACAATTAAAAAAACACAGACTCAAATACATGGAGGCTAAATAGCATGTTCTTAAACAATGAATGGGTTACCAATGAGATCAAGCAAGAAATTAAAAACATCCTGGAAACAAATGAAAATGAACACACACACAAAAACATCTATGGGATACAACAAAAGCAGTCTTGAGAGGGAAGTTCATAGCATTACAGGTTTGCCTCAAGAAACAAGAAAAAGCACTAATAAACTATCTAACCCTACAACTAAGTGAACTAGAAAGAGAACATCAAGAAAAGTCCAGAGGAAGTAAAAGGAAGGAAATAATAAAGATCAGAACAGAAATAAATGACATGGAGACCAAAAGAAAAACAAAACAAAACAAAACAAAATAATAACACAACAACAAACAGTACAAAAGAACAATGAATCCAAGACCTAGTTCTTTGAAAAGATAAGCAAGATTGATGAACCCCTAGCCAGACTCATCAAGAAACAAAGAGAAAGGACTCAAATAAATAAAATCAGAAATAAAAGAAGCTATATAACAATGGACATCACAGAAATACAAAGGATTGTAAGCAAATACTATGAACAATTATATGCCAACAAACTGGACAACCTGGGCAAAACGGAAAAATTTCTAGAAATATACAATCTTCAAAGATCAACCAGGAAGACTCAGAAAACTTGAGTAGGCCAGTAACAACTGATGAAATTGAAACAATAATTTTAAAACTCCCAGCAAACAAAAGTTCTGGACCAGAGGGATTTACGGATAATTTTACCAAATATTTGAAGAAGAAATGACACTTATCCTCCTCAACTATTCCAAAAAATTCAAGAGGAAGGTACACTTCCAAGCTCTTTTTACAAAGCCAGCATTATCCTAATTCTAAAACCAGATAAAGACACCATGAAGAAAGAAATTTACAGGCCAATATGCCTGCTGAACCAGATGCTAAAATCCTCAACAAAACATTAGCAAATCAGATTCAGCAATATATTAAAAAGACCATACACCTTGATCAAGTGGGATTTATTCCAGGGATGCAAGGCTGGTGCAATATTCACAAATCAATAAATGTGATACATCACATAAATTAAATGAAACATAAAATCACATGATCATATCAATAGATACAGAAAAAGCATTAGACAAAATCCAACACCTATTTTTGTTAAAAACTATCAGCAAAGCAGGAATAGAGGGATCAGATCTCAAAATAATAAAGGCCATATATGACAAAACTAGAGCGAACATAATACTCAATGAACAAAAACAAACCATGTCCCCTAAGAACAGGAACAAAACATCTCTCTTATTTAACATAGTATTTGAAGTCCTAGGCACAATGATCAGACAAGAAAAAGAGATAAAAGGCATCCAAATTGGAAAGGAGAAGTAAAACTGTCATTATTTGCAGATGACCCTAAAGACTCCATCAAAAAACTACTAGATGTAGTAAGTGATTTTGACAATGTAACAGGATACAAAATCAACATCCATAAATTTATGGTATTTTTATAGACCAATGATGGACTCTCAGAAACAGAAACTAAAAAAAAAAAAAAAAAAAAAAAAAAAAAAAAAAACCAAAAAAAAACACATTTACCATTGCAACAACAACAAAAAAGATAACTCAGAATAAACTTAACCAAGGAGGTAAAAGATCTGTACTTACAAAACTATAGGACACTGAAAAAAGAAATAGAGAAAGATACAAACAAATGGAATCATATATCATGTTCATAGATTGGAAGAATTAACATCCTCAAAATATCTATACTACCCAAAGCAATTTATAGATTCAACTCAATCCTTACAAAAAAAAAAAAAATACTAAGGGCATACCTCACAGAACTAGAACAAATACTCCAAAAATTTATATTGAATCAAAAAAGACCTTGATAGCTGCAGCAATCTTGAGAAAAAAGAACGCAGTTGGAGGGATCACAATATCGGATATCAAAATACTACAAAGCCATTATAACCAAAACAGCCTGGCACTAGCACAAGACGAGGCATATTGGCCAATGGATCAGAACATAGAGACCAGAAATTGACCCACACAGTTACAGTTAATTAATATTTGACAAAGGAGGCTAGAATATACAATGTAGAAAATACAGTCTCTTCATCAAATGGTGTTGGGATAACTGGACAGACATGAAAAAAGGTGAAAGTAGACCACCAACTTACACCATTCTCAAGAATAAACTCAAAATAGATTAAAAAAACTTACATGTAAGGCATGAAACCATAAAAACCTTAGAAGAAAACATAGGCAGTAAAATCTCAGACATCTCATGTAGCAGAATTTTTGTTGATACATTGCCTAGGGCAAGAGAATAAAAAGGAAAAATAAATAAAACTGAACAAATAAAAGCTTCTTCACAGTAAAAGAAAATACCAAAAAAATAAAAATGAGAAGGGAACCCACTGTATGGAAGAAAATATTTGCCAATGATACATCTGATAAGAGGTTAATTTCCAAAATATACAACTCAACAAAAGGAAGACAAACATTCCAATTGAAAAAGAGGACCTGGCATTTCTCCAATGAGGACATACAAATGGCCAAGAAATATATGAAAAAAATGCTAAAAGTCATTAATCATCAGAGAGATGCAAATTAAAACCACATTGAGTTATCACCTCACACCTGTCAGAATGGCTATTATTTAAAAAACACTCAATAAACAACTACTGGTGAGGATACGGAGAAAAGTGAACATTAGTTCACTGCTGGTGGGAATGCAGACTGGTGCAACCACTATGGAAAATAGTATGGAGTTTCCTCAAAAAATTAAAAATGTTACTTCTGTTTGACCCAGCAATCCTACTTCTGGGAATATATTCTAAAAACCCCAAAACACCAGCCAGAAAGAATATATGCACCTCTATATTCATAGCAGCATTATTTGGAAATAATCTCAAGTATGTTTGAAAAGGGCTTATTGTGAATAACAAAAGATACTCCTTTCACTCCATCTCTCAGGAAATTACAAGGATTTTGAGAACTCTGTGCCAGGACCCAGGAAAAGAGACAAAATATGTATCTATTATAGCATGATACCAGGGGATATGAAACAAATATTTAGTTAAATAATTGCAAAAGGTACAAAGAAAACATATGCCAGAGACCACTCCAAATAAGGACAGTGAATATACTTTATTACTCACAGATGGATGTAACAAGCCCTTCAAATTCTTTCTAGAAGAATAATGGGTATAAATAACAAATAATACTATGAGCAGGAGCAATAGACAATAAGAACCTCATTTTAAAAAATGTATCTTTATTGTTGAAAGTATTACAGATATCCCCCACCTTTTTCCCCATTGACCGCCTCCACCTCACAGCCATCTCTAGTAGGCCTTTATCAAATATTGTCTGTGTCCATAGGCTGTGCATATGTGCATATAAGCATATAAGTTATTTGGAAATCCCTTCCCATCCACTACCCCTCCCCTCTGAGATTTGTCAGTCTGTTCCAGGCTTCCATATCTCTGGATCTATTTTGTTCATCAGTTTATTTTGCACATATTAGTGAGACCATGTGATACTTATCTTTCTCTAAATGGTTTATGTCAACTAGAATAATACTCCTCAGGTCCCTCCATGCTGTCTCAAAGGGAAAGAGATCCTTCTTTTTTACAGCTGCATAGAATTTCATGGTATAAATGTACCACAAGTTTTTAAACCACTAGTCTACTATGGGCACATGGGCTGTTTCCAGATCTCAACTATTGTAAATTGTACTGCTATAAACATAGGGAAACATGCATTCTTTCTGAATAGTGTTTTGGGTTTCTTAGGTTATATTCCTAGAAGTAGAATCACTGAGTCAAATGGAAGTTCCATTTTTAATTTTTTGAGGAAACTCCATACTGTTTTCTATAGTGGCTGTAGCAGTCTGCAATGCCAATAGCAGTGCACTAGGGTTCCCTTTTCTTCACATCCTCACCAGCACATACCATTTGTTGATTTATTGATGATAGCCATTCTGACAGGAGGGAGGTGATACCTCATTGTCCTTTTATTTTGCATCTCTCTGATGATCACTGACTTTGAGCATTCTTTCATATTGGCCATCAGTATGTCCATACATTTTGGAAAAGTGTATATTTAGGTCCTTTGACCAGTTTTTAAATTGGATTGTATGAGTTCCCTATATATTTTGGAAATTAATGCCTTATCAGATGTATCATTGGAAAATATGTTCTCCCATGCACTGGGATCCCTTTTCATTTTATTGATGGTTTCTTTTCTTTTTTTTTTTTTAATACTCACCCAAGGATATTTTTCCATTGATTTTTAGAGAGAGTGGAAGAGAGAGGGAAAGACAGAGAGAAATATCAATGTGAGAGAAACATATCGATTGGTTGCCTCCTGCATAAGGTCCGACCAGGGCCCAAGCCAGGGAGGAGCCTGCAACAAGGTACGTGCCCTTGACCGGAATTGAACTCAGGACCCTTAAGTCTGCAGGCTGATGCTCTATCCACTGAGCCAAACCGGCTAAGGCTATTGATGGTTTCTTTGGTTGTGCAGAATCTTTTTATTTTGATGTCCCGTTTGTTTATTTTCTCCTTAGTGTCCCTTGCCCTAGGAGATGTATCAGTGAACATATTGCTGCAAGAGATATCTGAGATTTTGCTGCCTATGGTTTCTTCAAAGATTTTTAAGACTTCAAAACACATTTAAGTCTTTAATCCATTTAGAGTTTATTCTTGTGTTATGGTGTAAGTTGGTGGTCTAGTTTCATCTTTTTGCATGTACCAATCCAATTTTACCAACTCAATTTATTGAAGAGACTGTCTTTATTTCATTGTATGCTCCTACCTCCTTTGTCAAATATTAATTGAGCATAGTGGCTTGGGTCAATTTCTGGGGTCTCTTTCTAATTCTTTAAGTTGTTCCATTGATGTATATGCCTCTTCTTGTGCCAGTACCAGACTGAATTGATTGCAGTGGCTTTGTAGTATTGCGATCCCTCCAACTTTGTTCTTCTTTCTCAATATTGCTGCAGATGTCCAAGAACCTTTGGTTCCATATAAATTTTTGGAGTATTTGTTCTAGATCTGTGAAATATGCCATTGGAATTTTAAATAAGGATTTCATTGAATCTATAGATTGCTTTGGGTAGTATGGACACTTTAATAATCTTAATTATATTAATCCACAAACAAGGTATATTCTCCACTTGTTTATATCTTCCTCTATCTCTTTTTTCAATATCCTGTAGTTTTCAGAGTACAAATGTTTACCTCCTTGGTTAAGTTTATTCCTAAATATCTTAATTTTTTTTGTTGCAACAGTAAATGTTTTTTTTTGGTTTTTTTTTTGTTTGTTTGTTTCTCTATTTGAGAGGTCATAATTGGCTTGTAAAAATGCCATTAATTTCTGGGTGTTAATGTTTATCCTGCTATGTTGCCAATTCATTTATTAAATACAGCAGTTTTTGGTAGAGTCTTTAGGGTTTTTGATGTACAATATCACGCCATATGCAAATAATTACAGTTTTACTTTCTCATTTTTAATGTGGGTGCCTTTAAGTTTTCTTCATGTCTGATCACTGTGGCCAGGACTTCCAGTACTATGTTGACTAAGAGTGGTGAAAACAGATATCCCTGCCTTGTTCTTGTTGTTAGGGGAAATGGTTTCAGTTTTTTTCTTCCCATTGAGTATGATGTTGGCTGAAGGCTTGTCATATGTGGCCTTTCTAACATTTAGGTATGAGCCCTATATTCCCAGTTTTTATAAAAAATATTGTTGGCTTTTGTTGAATGTTTTTTCTGCTTCTATTGATATGATCATGTGATTTTTGTCTTTCAATTTGTTTATGTGATGCATCACATTTATTGATTTGCAAATAGTTTACCAGCTTTGCATCCCTAGAATAAATCACACTTTGTCATGGTGGATGATTTTTTAAATGTGTTGCTGAATTAAATTTGCTAATATTTTATTGAGGATTTTAGCACTATGTTCATGAGGGATATTGGCCTGTAATTCTCTTTCTTTGTGGTATTTTTGGTTTTGGAATTAGGCTAATCCTGGTCTCATTCAAAGAGCTCAGAAGTGTTCCTTCCTCTTGGATTTTTTGGAATACTTTGAGGAGGACATGTGTTAGTTCTTCTTTGAATGTTTGGTAAAACTCCCTTGTGAATTTATCTGGGCCAGGGCTTTTGTTTGTTGTCAGTGTTTCTTTTTTTAAAAAAATTATTACTGCTTCAATTTCAATAGTAGTTATCTGCCTATTTAGGTTTTCTAATTTTCCTGATTGAGTTTTGGAAGATTGTATTTTTCTAGGATTGTGTCCATTTCATCCAGGTTGTCCAGCATGTTGGTATATACTTGTTTATAGTATCTACACTAATAAAAGAAAAACATGCAAATTGACCATCCCTCTGCTATGCCCCCAGCCAGTCAGGAGCAAGTATGCAAATTAATCCAACAAAGATGGCGGTATCCATGGAGTTGGAGAGAACAGGAGGCTTGGATTGCTCCCAGCGATGGTGACGAAGGAAGCCAAGCTTCCTGCCCACCCTGGCTTCCGCTCAAGGAGTGGTTGGGGGCCTGGGTCACCGGGGGGCATGGCCAGCCTGAAAATGGCCCTCAACCCCTTACCCAGGCTTGCCACGCCCCCATAGAGTAAGAGTCCCCGCTGTGGGGGAGTGGCCAGCCTGCAAACAGCCATCAGCCCCTTACCCAGGCTGGCCAGGCACCCCAATGGGGAACCTCACCCAGAAGGGGGTGTGGCCAGCCTGAAAACAGCCCTCAGCCCCTTACCCAGGCTGGCCATGCCCCCAAGGGGTGAGTGTCCCTGCTGGGGGGCATGGCCAGCCTGCAAATAGCCATCAGCCCCTCACCCTGGCTGGCCAGGCACCCCAGTGGGAACCCCCAACTTGAAGGGGGTGTGGCCAGCGTGAAAACAGCCCTCAGTCCCTCACCCAGGCTGGCCATGCCCCCGCCAGCAGGGACCCTCACACCATGGGAGCATGGCCAGCCTGCAAACTACAACAGGCCCCTCGCCCAGGCCGCCCCACACCCCAAGAGAAGCCCTACTCTGATCCGGGACACCCTTCAGGGCAAACCAGCCGGCCCCCACCTGTGCACCAGGCTTCTATCTATACTAATAAAAGGGTAATATGCTAATTAGACTGGGAGACCTTCCAGGAACCTTCCGGATGTTCTTTTGGACAAAGCCATGGTGGCAGGGCTGTGGTAGAGGTGGTTAGAGGCCAAGAGGGGAGGGCAGTTGTGGGTGTCAGGCCAGCATGGGACGGCAGTTGTGGGTGATCAGGCCGGTGAGGGGGGCTGTTGGGGGTGATCAGGCCTGCAAGGGGGCAGTTGGGGTGAGCAGACCAGCAGGGGGGCCAGTTGGGGGCGAGTAGGTCATCAGTGGGGGTCAGTTGGGGGTGAACAGGACAGCGGGGGGCAATTTGGAGTGAGCAGACCAGGAGGGGGGCAGTTGAGGGTGAGCAGGCTGGTAGGGGGGGCATTTGGGGTGAGCAGGTCGGTGGCAGGGGGCAGTTGGGGGTGAGCAGGCTGGCATGCAGAGTGGTTAGGGGCAATCAGGCAGGCAGGCAGGTGAGCAATTAGGAGCCAGCAGTCCCAGATTGTGAGAGGGATGTCCGACTGCCAGTTTAGGTCCGATCCCTGTAAACCAGCAGTAGAACATCCTTCGAGGGGTTACAGATTGGAGAAGATGCAGACCAGACTGAGGGACACCCCTGCCCCATGCATGAATTTCATGTACCGGGCCACTAGTCCTATATAATTAAGATGTAATATGCAAATTGACCATCACTCCAACACACAAGATGGCCGCCGCCATGTGGACACAAGATGGCCGCCACAAGATGGCCGGCAGGGGAGGGAAGTTGTGGGTGATCAGGCCAGCAGGGGAGGGCAGTTGGGAGGGACCCAGGCCTTCAGGGGAGGGCATTTGGGGGGCACCAGGCCTGCAGGGGAGGACAGTTGGGGGAACCCAGGCCTGCAGGGGAGGGCAGTTGGGACAACCAGGCCTGCAGGGGAGGACAGTTAGGGGTGACCACGCTGGCAGGGGAGGGAAGTTAGGGGCGACCAGGCTGGAAAGGGAGGGAAGTTAGGGGTGACCGGCCCAGCAGGGGAGGGCAGTTGGGGGCAACCAGGCCTGCTGGAGAGGACAGTTAGGGGTGACCAGGCTGGCAGGTGAAGGCAATTAGGGGTGACCAGGCCAGCAGTGGAGGGCAGTTAGGGCCAATCGGGCTGGCAGGGGAGCAGTTAGGCATCGATCAGGTTGGCAGGGGAGTGGTTAGGGGGTGATCAGGCTGGTAGGCAGGTGAGTGGTTCGGAGCCAGCAGTCCTGGATTGTGAGAGGGATATCGGGCCTAAACAGGCAGTCAGACATCCCTCAAGGGGTCCCAGATTGGAGAGCGTGCAGGCTGGGCTGAGAGACACACATCCCACCCCTGCTATGATGGCTGATGGCTGTTTGCAGGCTGGCCACTCCCCCACAGCGGGGACTCTTACTCTATGGGGGCGTGGCAAGCCTGGGTAAGGGGTTGAGGGCCATTTTCAAAATTCAAAACCCACGAATTTTGTGCACTGGGACTCCAGTCTATATATATAAAAGCCTAAGCGATCATTATGATGGAACAACCAGAACAACCAGAATGGCCAACCAGTTGCTATGATGCACACTGACCACCAGGGGGTAGACACTCAATGCAGGAGCTGACCCCTAATGGTCAGTGTGGTCCCACAACCAACCTCCCAAGGCCCACTCCTCATGCCCAGCCAACCTCTCGCAGCCCTTCCCCTCCACCGGCCCCCCTTCAGCCCTGATGGGGGGTCCTGCTGACCAACCTCCCATGGCCCCTCCCCCCTGCCAGCCAGCCAACCTCTCATGGTCCCTCCCCCAAAGGCCCCAACTGGGGGGGGGGGGCTGCCAGCCAACTTCCCATGGTCCCTCTCCTAGCCAGCCAGTCCCCCTGATAGACCTCAATTGCTGGCCAGGCTGAGGGTTCTCACCTGTGCACAAATTTGTGCACCAAGCCTCTAGTTTTTTATAACCCTTTGTATTTCAGTGGGATCAGTTGTAACTTTACCTCTTCATTTTTTATTTTCTTTATTTAGGTCTTCTCTCTTTTTTTTCTTGGTGAATTTGGCTAATGTTTCATCAATCTTGTTTATCCTTTCAAAGAACCAGCTCTTAGTTTTATTGATCTTTTGTATTGTCTTTTTAATCTCTATGTCATTTATTTCCACTCTGATCTTTATTATTTCTTCCATCTACTTACTCTGAGCTTTTTTTGTTGTTCTCTTTCTAATCATTTAAGTTGTAGTGTAAGATAGTTTATCAGAAGTTTTCACTGTTGTTTGAGATAGGCCTGTAGTTCTATGAACTTCCCTCTCAGGACTACTTTCACTTTGTGCCATAGATTTTGGGTTGTTGTGTGTTCATTTTCATTTGTTTCCAAGACGTCATTCTTAATCACTTTGGTAAACCATTCATTGTTTAATAACATGCTATTTAGCCTCCATATGTTTGAATGGCTTTGAGTGTTTATATTGCAGTTAATTTTCTAATTTCATGCCATTGTGATGCAACAAGATGGTTGGGATTTCAATCTTCTTATACTTGCAGAAACTTAATTTGTGTTCTTACAAGTAGTCTATCATTGAGAATGACCCATGTGTACTTGAGAAGAATGTATATTATGCCACTTTGTTGTGAAATGTTCTGTAAATGTCAATTAATTGCATCTGATCCAGTGTGTACTTAGGATCACTATTTTCTTGTTTCTTTCTTTCTTTCTTTTTTAAAATATTTTTGTCTAGATGTATCCAGTGATGTCAGGGAGTGTTAAAGTCCCCTACTATAATTGTATTGCTATGGCTATCTGCCTTAAAATTCTTCAGAAGTTTTATATTCTGTATATATAAAACCCTAATATGCAAATAGACCAAATGGCGAAACAACCGAATAACCAAACAACCGGTCGCTATGACATGTGCTGACCACTCGGGGGAGTGGGAGGGCATATAAAATATGGTGAGTGTCAACAGCAGGCAGCAGAGCACAGAATATGGTGGGCACTGGCCACAGCAGGATGGTGGAGCAGGTGAGTGGGGGCATCAGACCAAGGCGGGGTGCCAGTCACTGTCATTGGGATGAGCCTCTAGTGGTTACTGAAAATTATTTGCTCCCACACACTGCAGTCCTGCCCTGTACTCACAGCTGCCGCCATTGCCAGCCCCACTTGCACCCACTGGCGGTGCTGGCAGTGGGTGCAAGTGGTGGCTGCCAGCTCTGATTGTGCCTTAGGGCTTCTCCACCTCCCCCTGCTCCTGGGGGGTTATTGGGAGCAGCATCTTCCTCTCACACCCATAGCCAGTGCCAGAGCCGCCACTCACATCTGCTGCCAGCACCCGGCACTGGTCTCAATTGCTCAGTGCTGTCAGTGGGTGTGAGCAGTAGCTACCAGCCCCAATCGCCCCTGTGGGCTTCTCCACCTCTCCCTGCTCATGAGGGGCGATTGGGGTGCTTGCACCCACTGACAGCGCTGACCCCACTCACACCCACTGCTGGCACCAGCCCCAATTATTCCACGCCATCAGCGGGTGCAAGTGGTCCCGGTACCATCAGTGTCTGGGAGCAGCAGTGGCGGGAGTGGGGCTGGAGGCAAACAGGAGACCAGGGGCCATGTGGGAGGGGCTTGGAAGGGGCATGGAGGATGGGCCAAGACCCACTCCTGTGCCCACTGCAGCCTCGCAGTCCACAGTTCCTTTCAAGGTGCACAAATTCATGCACTGAGCCCCTAGTATATATATTTTTTTGGGTGCTCCTGTATTGAGTACATATATGTTTATCAGAATTATATCCTCATGCTGTATTAATCCCTTTAGTAGTATGAGTTGGCTTCATTTTCTCTTGTTATGGCCTACATTTTGAAGTCTATTTTATCATATATGAGTATTACTACCTCAACTTTTTTTCATTTCCTATTGCTTGCAATTTTGTTTTCCATCTCTTCACTCTCATTCTTTGTGATTCTTTTGTTCTGAGATTGGTCTCTTGTAGACAGTATATATATGTGGGTCATGTTTTCTTATGCATTCAGCTATCCTGTCTGTTGATTAGAGCATTTAAGTCATTTCCATTTAACGTTATTATTTACAGGTACTTAATTGTTGCCATTTTTATTCTTTATGACTCTGTCCTCTCTATATATTTCTTCTTATAACAGCCCTTTTAGCATTTCTTGCAGTGCTTGTTTGGTGGTAATAAACTCTTTTAGCTTTTTTTGTCTGCAAAAATCTTTATTTCACCTTCAATTTTGAATGATAGTCTTGCTGGATACCATAGTCTTGGGTACAGTCCCTTGCTTTTTATTACCTTGGATATTTCATGACACTCATTTCTGGCCTGAAGTGTTTCTATTGAGAAACCAGCTATCAGTCTAATAAGAGCTTCTTTGTAGGTAACTTTCTGTCTCTCTTGCAGCTTTTAAAATTCTTTCTTTGTCTTTAACATTTGCCATTTCAATTGTGATGTGCCTCAGTGTGGGTCTTTTGGGATTCATCTTCATTGGGACTCTCTGTTTTCTGAACATGAGTGACATTTTCCTTCACCAGGTTAGGGAAATTTTCTGCCATTGTTTCTTCAAACAGGTTCTCTATTACTTGCTTGAATTCTTTTTCTCTGGCAGCCCTATGAAATTGTTATGTTTCATGTTGTCCCAAAACCCTGAATACTTTCCTCTTGCTTATTTTTTTCCAATTGCTGCTCTGACTGGGTATGTGTTTTTTTTTTTTTTCTACATTATATTCTAATTCACTGATATGGTACTCAGCTTCTTCTAGCCTACTGTGGAATCCTTCCAGGCCATTCTTTATTTCAGCTATGTCATTCTTCATTTCTGCTTGATTCTTATTCATTGTTTCAACCTCTTTTTTCATATTGCTGTAGTTCTCATTCAGCTCCTTATAATTCTCCTTAATTTGCTTGTAGTTCTCTAAGATGTTTTAACACCCTTTTAACCATTACTTTAAATTCTTTACCTGACAAATTGCTTGCCTCCATTTCATTTAGACCCTTTTCTGCTGATTTCTCCTTTTATTTCTTTTTGGGGTTGTTTCTTTGTCTCCCCATTTTTGCTGTCCCTTTGTATTCGTTTCTATGTATTAGGTCAAATTCTTTTTGTTTGTTTTAAGTTGCTTTTTTATTTTTTTTTAACTTAATAAATCTTTATTGTTCAGATTATTACAATTGTTCCTCTTTTTTCCCCATAGCGCCCCTCCACTCGGTTTCCACCCCATCCTCTACCCTTACCCCCCCCCCCCACACACACTGTCCTCATCCATAGGTGTACGATTTTTGTCCAGTCTCTTCCCGCACCCCCCACACCCTTATCCCCCCCAGAATTGTCAGTCCACTCCCTTTCTCTGCCCCTGATTCTATTATATTCACCAGTTTATTCTGTTCTTCAGATTTCTTTATTCACTTGATTTTTAGGTGCACTTGATAGATATGTATTTGTTGTTCATAATTTTTATCTTTACATTTTTCTTCTTCTTCCTCTTCTTAAAGAATACCTTTCAGCATTTTATATAAAACTGGTTTGGTGGTGATGAACTCCTTTAGCTTTTTCTTGGCTGTGAAGCTCTTTCTCTGACCTTCAATTCTGAATGATAGCTTTGCTGGGTAGAGTAATCTTGGTTGTAGGTTCTTGCTATTCATCACTTTGAATATTTCTTGCCACTCCCATGTGGCCTGCCTAGTTTCTGTTGAGAAATCAGCTGACAGTCATATGGGTGCTCCTTGTAGGTAACTAACTGTTTTTCTCTTGCTGCTTTTAATATTCCCTCTTTGTCTTTTGCTCTTGGCATTTTAATTATGATGTGTCTTGGTGTGGCCCTCTTTGTATTCCTTTTGTTTGGGGTTCTGTGTGCTTCCTGGACTTGTAAGTCTATTTCTTTCACCAGGTAGAGGAAGTTTTCTGTCATTATGTCTTCAAATCAGTTTTCAATATCTTGCTCTTTCTCGTCTTCTGGCACACCCATAATTCTGATGTTGGTATGCTTGAAGTTATCCCAGAGGCTCCTTACACTATCTTCATATTTTTGGATTCTTTTTGCTTTTCCGGTTGAGTGTTTTTTGCTTCTTTGTATTTCAAATCTTTGACTTGATTCTTGTGAGCCTCTAGTCGGCTGTTAGATCTCTATATAATATTTTTTATTTCAGTCAGTGTATGCTTAATTTCTAGTTGGTCCTTTTTCATATCCTAGAGGGTCTCGCTAAATTTATCGGCCTTTTCTAGAAGATTCTTGAAAAACCTTATAACTGTGGTTTTGAACTCTATATCCAGTCGTTTGCTTTCCTCCATTCCTTTCATTTGTGATCTGTTTCTTTGTCTCCGCATTTTGGCTGCTTCCCTGAGTTGATAGAGTGGCTTTGTGTGCTAGGTGTCCTATAAGGCCCAGTGGCTCAGCCTCCCCAGTTACCTGAGGTGGACACTTTTTGTACACCCCTTTGTGGGCTGTGTGCACAGTCTTGTTGTAGTTAAGCCTTGATTGTTGTTGGTATCACTGGGAGGAATTGACCTCCAGGCCAATTGGCTGTGACGATCAGCTGTGTCTATGCTAGGAGAACTTCTGTGCTGGAGACACCCTTATGAGACAAGACTTGCAAAAGCCTCTGTGCTCAGCTTGGATGGGGCGGAGTCTCAGGCGAAGCAGACAGCATTGGTTTCCCATCAGCCCTGCCCTAATAGGCCTCTGTGTCTCAGTTTCCCATGGTAATCACTGCAAGCACCTCTGAGAGAAAGCCGTCCTTGAGTTAGGCCCACTGCCAGAAAGTTCAGTTTCTCCTCGAATGAGTCTGGGTCCCCAGAGTCTCGCCCAGAACTGGAGTTCAGTGCAGTCGGGAGCTTTAGTCTCCCTCCCGTTTGAGAAAGCCAGCTGCGTACTCAGTTGCCTGCCCTCTCCGCACACACACCTCGATACTTCTGCCTTCTGCAGTTCCTCTGAGTCTCAGTGTGCTTTTCTCTTTCTTGACAGTCCAGTTTCACCCTGTTGAGAACTCAATAGAAAGCATCAAAGGCAGACTAGAAGAAGCAGAGGACCGCATCAGTGAACTAGAACAAAAGGTAGGAAAAAGATACCCAAGCAGAGCAGCCTCTAGTAAAAAAACAAAAACAAAACTTAAAAAACAGGAGGAGAGCCTAAGGGAACTTTGGTAAATGAAATGAAACAACATCCGCATAATAGGGGTGCCAGAAAAAGAGGAAACTAAGCAAGGAATGGAAAACATGTTTGAAGAAATGATGACAGAAAACTTCCCTGATACAGGGAAGAAAAATCTCACACAAATTCAAGAAGCTCATGGAGTCCAAAACAAAATGAACCCCAAAAGACTGACACCAAGGCACATTGTAATTAAAGTGGCAAACACCAACGACAAAGTAAGAATCTTAAAAGCGGGCAGAAAGAGACAGAAAGTGACCTATAAAGGATCCCCCATAAGAATAGTGACTGATTTATCAACAGAAGCACATCAGGCCAGAAGAGAATGGAATGAAATATACAAAGTCATGCAAAGGAAGGATCTGACTCTAAGAATACTGTAGCCAGCAAGGCTACCAATCAAAATTGAGGGTGAAATCAGGAGCCTCACAGACAAAAACGGATTAAGGGAGTTTATCACCACCAAACCAGCAATGCAAGAAATGCTAAAGGGTCTGCTGTAAAAAGAAAATATAGGAAGTGAAGAAGGAACACAGGCATAAAGAATAAAAATGGTGACGAACAAGTACCTATCAATAATAACTTTAACTGTAAATGGATTAAATGCCACAATTAAAATACATAGGGTAGCTGAGTGGATAAGAAAGCATAAACCATATATTTGTTGTCAACAGGAAACCCACCGCAGAAAAAAGGACTCACACAGACTGATGGTGAAGGGATGGAAAAAGGTTTTTCAGGAAAATGGAAATGAAGAAAAAGCTGGGGTAGCAATACTTATATCTGACAAATTAGATCTCAAAGTGAAGGACAAAAAAAGAGATAAGGAAAGCCACTTCATAATACTAAAGGGAGAAATCCAAGAAGAAGAAATAAAACTGGTAAAAAGATACTCACCCAATACAGGAGCACCCAAATACATAAAAAAACTCCTGGAGGATATTAAGGGAGAGATTAATAGCAATACAGTCATAGTAGGGGACTTTAATACCCCACTATCACCATTGGGCAAATCTTCTAAACAAAAAATCAGTAAAGAAACATCAATCCTAAATGACTCACTAGATCAGATATAATTAATTGACATCTTCAGAACATTTTACCCCAAAGCCACAGAATATACATTCTTTTCAAGTGCACATGGGTCATTTTCAAAGATAGACCCTATATTGGGGTCACAGGCAAACTCTCTTTAAATTCAAGAAGATATAAATCATATCAGGCATCTTCTCAGATCACAATGGCATAAAACTAGAAATCAACTACAATAAAAACAATAAAAAAATCAAACACCTGGATGCTAAATAGCATGCTATTATATAATGAATGAGTTACCAGAGAGATCAAGGGAGAAATAAAAAGCATTATTGCAACAAATGACAATGAAAACACAGCAATCCAAATTTTATGGGACACAATGAAAGCAGTCTTCAGAGGGAAGTTCATATCTCTACAAGCCTACTGCAAAAAACAAGAAACAATGGTAATAAATTACCTAACCTTACAACTCAAAGAGTTAGAAAGAGAGCAACAAGAAAAGCCCAACGTAGGCAGAAGGAAGGAAATAATAAAGATAGAGCAGAGATAAATTAAATAGAGACAAAAAAAAACAAACAATACATAAGATCAACAAAACCAAGAGCTGGTTCTTTGAAAGGATAAACAAGATTGATGAGCCTCTAGTCAGGCTCACCAAGAAGTAAAGAGATAGGACCCAAAATAAGCAAAATCTGAAATGAAAGAGGTGAAATAACAAACGATCCCACAAAAATACAAACGATTATGAAAAAATACTATGAACAACTCTATTCCAACCAAATGAACAACCTAGATGAAATGGACATATTCCTAGAAAAATACAAGCTACCAAAACTCAAGCAAGAAAAATAAAATAACTTAAATAGGCTGATAACTACTGAAGAAATTGAAACAGTGATCAAAAATCTTCCAGCAAACAAAAGCCTTGGTCCAGATGGCTTTACAGGGGAGTTCTACCAAGCATTCAAAGAAGAACTAAAACCTATCCTCCTCAGACTATTCCAAAAAAATTCAAGAGGAAAGCACACTTCCAAGATTTTTCTATGAGGCCAGCATTACCCTAATCCCAGAACCAGATAAAGACACCACAAAAAAAGAGAAATACAGGCCAATATCCATGATGAACATAGATGCTACAATCCTCAACAAAATTCTAGTAAATCGGATTCAACAATACATTAGAAAGATCATACACCATGATCAAGTGGGATTTATACTGGGGATGAAAGGATGGTACAATAGCCACAAATCAATAAATGTGATACAGGGAGACAAAATGGCAGCGGAGTAGATGGATGTGTCCTGAGCCTTGTCCTGGAGCAAATAGAGTGAGTGGCTGAAACTAGTGGAATTCAGCCTGAATTGGTGAAGGAGATGCAGCTGGTGAGACAGTTTGCAGCTGGGAAGGGCAGAGGTCCCCTGGATAAAGGTGAAATCTAGGATCTAGGCAAGAGAATCTGCCGGATCTCTGTGCCCAGAGGGTCAGGGAAAAACTACAGGGTGCCAAGCCGCATCCCTGAGGATAGGCAAAGCGTCTGACTGTGAAAAAAAGGGACCATGGTACTGCAGGAGGTAGGAGATTTTGGACCTTGAAGTCTGGATTTTGGATCTGAGTTCAGAGGCAGCCCTGAAGGGCTGGCCAGACTACACAGTGCTGGCAAGAGAGGAGCTTGCAGGGATGCAGTCCCTCCTCATGCTGGGGCCTGTGCCTTTCTCCACTGAACCTAGTTCGTAGGACCTTTCGGATACAGACACTTACCCATGGCTGAAGTGTGGAAGAAGGTGTGGACTTGTGGAATCTGGGGAGAGGAGGTCGCATTCCAGGAGAGGTGGAAGTGAATCTGGTGCTGAGTCATATCTAAGCCCCAGTTGCCATTTTCTCCTGAGAGATAGCCCCTCCCTCCAGTCTCCAGGCAACCAATATAGCCACACCCAGATCCCACCCCGAATAAAACAAGGAATCTGAATACTCCCTGAGGTCATAGGAACTGGCTTAAAGAGAAATCTTTAGCCCCAGCAACCAGAAACTGAGAAACAGTACAGTACAGACAACTAGAATCATAAGCCAGCCAAAGGAACGACACTCCACTTTTTTCACTTTTATTTTTTATTTTTTTTATTATCCCTTTTTTCTTTCTTTTTTTTTCTTCTTTTCTTCTTTGTTTTCCTGTTTTTGTTTGTTGCTTTTTTTCTATTTCTTTTTGTTTATTTTTCCATCACTATTTTTATTTGCTATTTTTAATTTTTTATACCATTTTTGAAATCAATTGTTTTTTGTAAATTTATTATTTTTCTTCTCATTCTCTTTCTTATCATCCACTTATTCCCTTTCTACTTCCTCAATACTAAATTGAGGTCCTCCCATATTCATCCAATTCTTAATCTTATTACCACTATATAAGCTCAACCTCTACAGGTTCTACCCCAATCTTTGCTGGGTGTGTGGTGTTTGTATTTTTTTTCTGGTTTATCTATTGGTTCTGTGGTGTCTTACCCCCATATATATATATATATATATATATATATATATATATATATTCTCCTTTTTATTCCTTTGTCTTGTATCCCTTATCTTTTTCTCTCTCTTTGATAGCATTTGTGCTCTCTTTTCTCTGCTCTAACTCTTTTTGCTCAGGTGGTCACTTACATTAGGGTTATTGGTGTCATGTGTACATTTGTGCTTAGTTCCCTCTGTGTTGTGCCTTGTTGAGGTGAATTTTATCCTTTCTGGTCAAGGGGCTTGAGAGCAAGCCACATAACCAGACACCTGGAGAGGAAACTCCATCACAAACAGGTCAATAACACCCCAGACCAACTATTGAGGGAGGAAGAATGCGGCAGTGAGGGAAAGAGCATGAGTGAGTGAGGGAGTAAAAGAGGAGCATGTGGTCAGGTGGGGTGTGTGTGTGTGTGTGTGTGAGAGAGTGAGTGAGGCACAGTTCGATCCCACAGGACCTTCAGAGGCAGGCTAATCAGGCTCATCTAACTAGGCAGCTTCTACTACCATTGCAAACAGTACTGGGAGGCCAGCTTGTCCTTAGAGGCCTAGCCTTTTTGAAGGGGGGAGCTGCTGTAACTAGGTTCCCAGCCTCAACTCCACCCAGAGTGTCCTAAGATAACACCTGGACTCTACAGCCACCCCTGCCAAGGACATGCTACCTAGGCTGTGATCCCACGGTCAACGAGGCTCCAGCTACCCTGGGTGCAGGCTCCTGTGAGTTCGGAAGCAGGATCCCCTCTGACTGGCCCAACGCTTTAGACCAGGGCACTGCAACCACGTGAACAGCAGACACATGAGCAGCCGGCTCCTGTCCAAGGAGCAACCCACAACAGGCCTAAGAGCAGCAGCTTCACGCAGCCTGCCCCGTCCAAGGAGCAGCAGCTGTGTGAGCAGCCAGTACCCCCATCTGAGGAGCAGAAACCACACGAGCAGCTCGCCCCATCCGAGGAGCAGCAGCCACTTGAGCAGCCCACCCACTACTGAGGAGCCACAGCCCCACGCAGCCAGCCCCCTTCTGAGGAGCAGCAGCTGTGCGCAGCCCACACTCTGCACCTGTTCAAAGAGCAGCATCTGTGCCACACAAGCAGCCACCGCCTTCCAAGGAGCAGCAGCTGTGCAAGCAGCATGCCCCCTTCCGAGGAGCAGCAGCAGTGTGAGCAGCCCACCCCCTTCCGAGGAGCAGCAGCAGTGTGAGCAGCCCACCCCCTTCTGAGGAGCAGCAGCCACATAAGCAGACCACCAGCTGTGTGAGCAGCTGGCCCCGGTCCAAGGAGCAGTGGACACAAGCAACACATCCCCATCTGAGAAGCAGCAACCTCATAATCATCCCACCCCAGTCCAAGGAACAGCAGCTATACGAGCAGCCTCCACCACCAGCCAGAGGAGGCAACACTGCTGCAAACAACACCCACCAGAGGAGCTGCTGCCAACTGAGAAGCAGCGGCTACTGTAACCACCCAAGGAGCAACCACAGCCAGAGAAACCACTGCCACCCAAGGAGCAGCCCCTGCACAGCTTGACATCTAGATCAGTCGGTGAGACCAAAATTGGGTAGACAAAGATACCCACAAAGGAAAGAAAAGGAGGAAACTCCAGAAAAGCAGCTAAGTGAAATAGAGGCATGCAATATGTCAGAAAAAGAATTCAGAAAAAGTGTCATAGAGTTCATAAACCAGATGGAAGAAAAAATCAAAACCTTATGTAAGAATCAAGAAGAAATGGATAAAAAAAATCAACAACTTATGTAAGGATAAAGAATAAATGAACAGTGATATAGCTGCCATAAAAAACACCATGGAAAGTTTCAACAGTAACTAGGACAGCCGTGGGCAAACTACGGCCCGCAGGCCGGATCTGGCCCGTTCGGCTGTTCTATCCGGCCCGCAGAGCCAAAAGAGCGGAGGGTTATCTTGCTCTCCCCTCCGCTCCTTTACTTTGAATTAATATTAGTTCACACAAACACTCCATCCATGCTTTTGTTCTGGCCCTCTGGTCCAGTTTAAGAACCCATGTGGCCTTCGAGTCAAAAAGTTTGCCCACCCCTGAACTAGGAGAAGCAGAGGACCAAATTAGTGAACTAGAAGACAGGGAAGCAAAACACAACCAAACTGAATTGCAATTGGAGATAAAAATTAAAAGACAGGAGGAGAGCCTAAGGGAGCTATGGGACAACAAGAAATGAAGCAACATATGAATAATATGGGTGCCAGAACAACAGGAAGAAGAACAAGGGTTAGAAGAACTATTTGAAGAAATAATGTCAGAAAACTTCCCTGATGTGGCAAAAAAAAAGTCACACAAGCACAGAGAGTCCCAAACAGGATGAACCCGAAAAGACCCACACCAAGACACATCATAATTACCATGGCAAATATTCAGGACAAAGAGAGAATCTTAAAGGCTGCAAGAGAGAGACAGAAAGTTACATACAAGGGAGCTCCCACTAGATTATCAAATGATTTCTCAACAGAAACACATCAGGCCAGAAAAGAATGGAAGGAAATTTACAAAGTGATGCAAACCAAGGGACTGAATCCAAGAATACTCTATCCAGCAAGGTTATCATTCAAAATTGAAGGGGAAATAAGGAGCATCAGAGAAAAAAAATGTTAAGGGAATTTATCACTACCAAGCAGGCAATGCAAGAAATGCTAAAGGGACTGGTGTAAAAAGAAGAAATAAGAAGGTAAGAAGGAACACAGACACCAAAAATAAAAATGGCTACAAATAAGTTCCTTTCAATAACAACTTTAAATGTAAATGGACTAAATGCTCCAATCAAAAGACATCGAGTGGCTGAATGGATAAAAAAACATGACCCCATAAATATACTGTCTACAAGAGATCCACCTCAGAAAAAGGGACTCATACAGACTGAAAGTGAAGGGATGGAAAAACATCTTTGAGGCAAATGGAAATGATAAAAAAGCTGGGGTAGCAATACTTATTTCTGACAAAATAGACCTCAAAGTAAAGGCCATAACAAGAGATAAGGAAGGCCACTTCATAATAATAAAGGGATCGATACAACAAAAGTATATTACCCTGATAAACATATATGCACCCAATGCAGGAGCACCCAAATATATAAAAAAAAATTTCTGGAGATATCAAGGGAGAGATCGACAACAACACAATCATAGTAGGGGACTTTAATACACCACTGACATCACTGGATAAATCCTCTAGACAAAAAATCAGCAAAGAAACACAATCCAAAATGACTCACTAGATCAGATGGACCTAATTGACATCTTCAGAGCATTTCAACCCAACGCCTCGGAATATACGCCCTTCTCAAGTGCACATGGGACATTTTCAAAAATAGAGCACATATTGGGTCACAAACAAAGTCTCCCCAAGTTCAAAAAGATTAAAATCATATCAAGCATTTTCTCAGACCACAATGGCATAATATTATAAATAAACTACAATAAAAACATTCCAAAGAATTCAAAAACTTGGAAGCTGAATAGCATGCTATTACAATGATTGGGTTATCAATGATATCAAAGAAGAAATTAAAAACATCCTGGAGACTAATGACAATAAAAACACAACAATGCAAATACTATGGGACACAATGAAAGCAGTCCAGAGAGGGAAGTTTATAGCTCTACAGACCTACCTCAAAAAACAAGAAAAAATTGTAATAAATCATCTAACTCAACAACTCAAAGAATTAGAAAGAGTGCAACAAGACAAGCCCACAGTGAGCAGAACGAAGGAAATATTAAAGATCAGAGCAGAGATAAACGACATAGAGACAAAAAAACAATACAAAAGATCAATGAAACCAAAAGCTGGTTCTTTGAAAGGATAAACAAGATTGATGAACCTCTAGCTAGTCTCACCAAGAAGCAAAGAGAGAAGACCAAAATAAACAAAATCAGCAATGAAAGAGGAGAAATAACAACAGACCCACAGAAATACAAAGGATTGTTAAAAAATACTATGAAGAACTCTATTCTAACAAACTAGACAACCTGGAGGAAATGGACACATTCCTAGAAAAATACAACCTTCCAAAACTCAATCAGGAAGATATAAAAATCTCAATAGGCTGATAACTATGGAAGAAATTGAAGCCGTCATAAAAAAGCTTCCAGCAAACAAAGCCTGGGCCAGACAGCTTCACAAGATAGTTTTACAAAACATTCAAGGAAGAACTAAAACCTATCCTCTTCAGATGATTCCAGAAAATTCAAGAGGAAGGAACACTTCCAAGCTCTTTCTATAAACCCAGTATCACCCTAATACCAAAAACAGATAAAGATAACACAATGAAAGAGAATTACAGGCCAATATCCCTCATGAACATAGATGCCAAAATCCTCAACAAAATTCTAGCATATCGGATACATAAGTAGATCAGAAAGATCATACACCATGACCAAGTAGGATTTATCCTGGGGATGCAAGGATGGTACATTATTCACAAATCAATAAACGTGATACATCACATACACAAATTGAGAGATAAAAATCACATAGTCATATCAATTGATGCAGAAAAGGCATTTGAGAAAATCCAACACCCTTTCTTGATAAAAACTCTCAGCAAGGTGGGAATAGAAGGATCATACCTCAACATAATAAAAGCCATATATGACAAACCCACAGCCAATATCATACTCAATGGGCAAAACCTAAAACCATTTCCCCTAAGAACAGGAACAAGACAGGGATGCCCACTCTCACCACTCCTCTTCAACATAGTGCTGGAAGTATTAGCCATTGCAATCAGACAAGAAGAAGAAATAAAAGGCATCCAAATTGGAAAAGAAGGAGTAAAACTATCCTTATTTGCAGATGACATGATACTGTACATAGAAAACCCTAAAGACTCCTTCAAAAAATTATTAGACTTAATAAATGAATTCGACAATGTAGCAGGATACAAAATTAACACCAAGAAATCTATGGCATTTCTATACACCAATAATGAACTTACAGAAAGAGAGACTAAAAAAAGCAATCCCATTTACCTTCGCACCAAAAAAAATAAGATACCTAGGAATAAACTTAAATAAGGAGGTAAAAGCCCTATATGCGGAAAACTACAGGACACTTAAAAAAGAGATAGAAGATGACATAAACAGATGGAATAACATACCATGTTCATGGATTGGTAGAATCAATATCATCAAAATGTCCATACTACCCAAAGCAATCTATAAATTCAATGCACTCCCCATTAAAATACCAACAGCATATTTCACAGACCTAGAACGAACTTTCCAAAATTTCATCTGGAATAAAAAATGACCCCGAATAGCTACAGCAATCCTGAGAAAGAAGAACAAAGTAGGTAGGATCTCAATACCAGATTTCAAGCTGTATTACAAAGCCACTGTTCTCAAAACTGCCTAGTACTGGCACAAGAACAGACATATAGACCAAGGGAATAGAATAGAGAACCCAGAAATTGACCCAAACCACTATGCTCAATTAATATTTGACAAAGGAGGCATGAACATACAATGGAGTCAAGACAGTCTCTTCAATAAATGGTGTTGGGAAAATTGGACAGATACATGCAAAAAAATGAAACTAGACCACCAACTTACACCATACACAAAAATAAACTAAAAATAGATCAAGGACTTAAACATATGATGGGAAACCATAAAAATATTAGAGGAATCCATAGGCAGAAAAATCTCTGACATATGCCGAAGGAACTTTTTCACTGATACTGCTTCTAGGGCAATGGAAACTAAAGAGAAAATAAACAAATGGGAATACATCAAAATAACAAGCTTTTTCACAGCAAAAGAAACCATCAAGAAAACAACAAGAAATCCCACTGCATGGGAGAACATATTTGCCAATGATATCAACGATAAGTGTTTAATCTCCAACATTTACAGGGAACTCATGCAGCTTAACAAAAAGAAGATAAACAACCCAATCAAAAAAATGGGCAACTGATCTAAATAGACACTTTTCAAAAGAAGACAGAAGGAAGGCCAAGAGACATATGAAAACCTGCTCAAAGTCACTAATCATCAGAGAGATGCAACTCAAAACAACAATGTGTTACCATCTCACACCTGTCAGAATGGCTATTATCAACAGGTCAACAAATGACAAGTGCTAGTGAGGATGTGGAGAAAAAGGAACCCTTGTGCACTGCTGGTGGGAATGCAGACTGGTGCAGCCACTGTGGAGAACAGTATGAAGTTTCCTCAAAAAACTAAAAATGGAACTCCCATTTGACCCAGTAATCCCACTTCTAGGAATATATCCCAAGAAACTAGAAACACCAATCAGAAAGCATATATGCACCCCTATGTTCATAGCAGCACAATTCACCATAGCTAAGATTTCGAAACAGCCTAAGTGCCCATCAGCAGATGAGTGGATTAAAAAACTGTGGCACAGCTACACAATGGAATACTATGCTGCGGTAAAAAAGAAGGAGTTCTTACCATTTGCAACAACATGGATGGAGATGGAAAGCATTATGCTAAGTGAAATAAGCCAGGCAGAAAAAGATAAATATCATATGATCTCACTCATTTGTGGAATATAATGAACAACATAAACTGATGAACAAAAATAGATCCAGAGACAGAGAAACATCAATCAGAAAGTCAAACCTCAGGGAAGTAGGGGACAGTGGGAGTAAGGGGGAGAGATCAACCAAAGGACTTATATGCATGCATATAAGCCTAATCATGGACACAGACAACAGCAGGGTGGGGGCATGAATGGCGGTTGGGGGGTAATGGGGGAATAGGGACACATATGTAATACCTTAATCAATAAAGAAATTTTTAAAAAATAATAAAAAATAAATAAATGCGATACATCACATAAATAAACTGAGGGACAAAAAAATCACTTAATCATATCAATTGATGCAGAAAAAGCACTTGAAAAAATCCAACACCCTTTCTTGATAAAAACTCTCAACAAAATGAAAATAGAGGGATCATACCTAAACATAATAAAAGTCCTATATGACAAACCTAGAGCCAACATTATAATAAATGGGCAAAAACTAAACTCATTTCCCCTAAGAACAGGAACAAAACAAGGATGCCCATTTTCACCACTGTTTGACATAGTATTAGAAGTACTAGCAATAGCAATCAGACAAGAAGAAATAAAAGGCATCCAAATTGGAAAAGAAGAAGTAAAAGTGTCCTTATTTGCAAATGACATAATACTATACATAGATAACCCCAAAGACTACATCAAAAAACTACTAGACCTAATAAATGAATTTGGCAATGTAGCAGGATACAAAATTAATGCCCAGAATTCTATGGCCTTTTTGTACACCAATAATGAACTCAGAGAAAGAGAAATGAAAAAAACAACACCATTTACCATTGCACCAAAATAATTAAGGTACTTAGGAATAAACCTTAACCAAGGAAGTAAAAGACCTGTACTTGGAAAACTACAGCACTTTGGAAAAAGAGATAGAGGAAGACATAAACAAATGGAGGCACATACCACATTCATGGATTGGTAGAATCAACATCATTAAAAAGTCCATACTATCTAAAGCAATCTATACATTCAATGCAATACCTATTAAAATACCAATGGCATATCTCAACAATCTAGAACAAACTCTCCAAAAATTCATCTAGAATAAAGAAAAAGACCCCGAAAAGCCACAGCTATCCTGAGAAAGAAGGACAAAGTTGGAGGGGTCACAATACCAGACATCAAGCTACATTACCAAGCCATGGTTCTCAAGACTGCCTGGTACTGGCACAAGAACTGATATATTTATAGACCAATGGAATAGAATAGAGAACCCAGAAATTGACCGAAGCCATTATTCTCAATTAATATTTGACAAAGGAGCCAAGAGTATACAATGGAGTCAAAAAAGCCTATTTAATAAATGGTACTGGGAAATCTGGTCAGATACATGCAAAAAAATGAAACTAGATCACCAACTTACACCATACACAAAAACAAACTCAAAATGGCTAAAGGACTTGAATGTGAGATGAGAAACCATAAAAATCCTACAAGACTACATAGGTAGCAAAATTACAGACATATGTCATAGCAATATCTTTACAGACACAGATCCTAGGGCAAGAGAGACTAGGGAGAAAATAAACAAATGGGACTACATCAAAATAAAAAGCTTCTGCACAGCAAGAGAAACCATCAACAGAACAACAAGAAAGACCACTGCATGGGAGAACATATTTACCAAAGTTATCTCCGATAAGGGTTTAATCTCCAAAATTTACAGGGAACTAATACAACTTAACAGAAAAAAGATAAAGAACCCAATGTAAGAATGGGCAATGTACCTAAATAGACACTTTTCAAAAGAGGACATTCAGAAAGCCAAGAGACACATGAAAACATGCTCAAATTCACTAATCATACGAGAGATGCAAATCAAAACAACAATGAGGTACCACCTCACACCTGTCAGAATGGCTATCATCAACAAATCAACAAATAACAAGTGCTGGAGGGGATTCGGAGAAAAAGGAACCCCCCTTCACTGCTGGTGGGAATGCAGACTGGTGCAGCCATTGTGGAAACCAGTATGGCGTTTCCTCAAAAATTTTAGAATGGAACTGCCATTTGACCCAGCAATCCCACTTCTAGGAATATATCCCAATAAAACAGAAACACCAATCAGAGAGTATATATGCACCCCTATGTTCATAGCAGCACAATTCACCATAGCTAAGATTTGGAAACAGCCTAAATGCCCATCAGCAGATGAGTGGATTGAAAACTGTGGTACATCTACACAATGGAATACTACGCTGCTATAAAAAAGAAGGAATTGTTACCATTTGCAGCAGCATGGATAGAACTGGAGAGCATTATGCTAAGTAAATAAGCCAGGCAGTGAATGGAAAATACCACATGATCTCACTCATTTATGGATAATAAAGAACATTATAACCTGATGAACAAAAAGAAAGACACAGAGGCAGAGAAGCATCGAACAGTCTATCAAATTACAACGAAAAGGCTGGGGAGTGTTGGGGGCAGTAAGAGATCAACCACAGGACTTGTATGCATGCATATAAGCATAACCAATGGACACAAGACACTGGGAGGGTGGGGTGAGGGCATGTGCCAGTGGGTAGGGGAGGTTGGGGGAAGGTCAATGGGGGAAAAAAAAGGAGACTTATGTACTACTCTTTGTAATACTTTAAACAATAAAAATAAAAAAGGAAAGTGCAATCTAAATAAATAAATAAGTAAATAAATCCTATATAATAAAAGAGTAATATGCAAATTGACCGTACCTCTGCTACACCCACAAGTCACGCCCACAAGCCAATCAGGTGTGATTATGCAAATTAACCCAACCAAGATGGTTGCAGCCACAGAGCGAGCAGAAGGCTTGGGTTTTCCCGGCAATGGAGGAAGCCAAGCTTCCTGCACACCCTGGTTGGCCAAGTCCTCCACTCAAGGCTACAAAGTTTCAATTATAGAAGATAAATAAATCCCAACAAAAATGGCTGCAGCCACAGAGCTCGCAGGAGGCTTGGCTCCGCTCAAGGCTACAAAGTTTCAATTATAGAAGATAAAGAAATCCCAGATACCAGGGCCTCTGCTTGGGTCACCGGGGGTGTGTGGCCGGCCTGCAAACCACCACAGGCCCCTCACCCAGGCTGCCCCACCTCCCAAGGGAACCCCCACCCAGAGCCGGGACACCTTTCAGGGCAAACCAGCCAGCTCCCACCCATGCACCAGGCCTCTATCCTATCTAATAAAAGAGTAATATGCAAATTGACCATCACTGCAACACACAAGATGGCTGCCCCCATGTGGTCAAAGATGGGCGCCCCCATGTAGACACAAGATGGCCAGCAGGGTCGGGCTGTTGGGAGGCACCAGGTCTGCAAGGGAGGTCAGTTTTAGGTGATCAGGCCAGCAGGGGAGGGCAGTTAGGGGTGACAAGGCCTGCAGGGGAGAGGAATTGGGGGGGACCAGGCATTCAGGGGAGGGCAGTTAGGGGCAAACAGGCTGGCAGGAGAGCAGTTAGGCATCAATCAGGCTGGCAGGGGAGTGGTTAGGGGGTGATCAGGCTGGCAGGCAGAAGTGGTTAGGGGCAATCAGGAAGGCAGGCAGGCGAGCAGTTGGGAGCCAGCAGTCCTGGATTGTGAGAGGGATGTCTGACTGCCCATTTAGGCCCGATTCTACCAGGATCGGGCCTAAATGGGCAGTCGGACATCTCTCGAGGGGTCCCAGATTGGAGAGGGTGCAGGCTGGGCTGAGGGACAGCCCTCCTACATGCACGAATTTTGTGCACCGGGACTCTAGTAAGTAAATAAAAGAAAACAGGACACTGGAAAAATGAATGTCCCAAATGGCAAAGTAAGAAAACGGCCCCATTTTCCGCCCATTTGCTATCAACCAGAGCCACCTGAAGCAGATCTCATTGCGCTAGCAATAGCTGATTCTGACTAGGTCAGACCGGGCTCTTTTCAGTTGGACCCCCACGAGACCATCGTCAGAATGAAAATCGGGGACCAGACTGTGGACTTTATGGTTGATACGGGAGCTGAGCACTCAGTAGTCACTCAGAAAGTAGCACCTCTCTCAGGAAAGTAGGTCACCATTATTGGAGCTACTGGGGACCAGTTCCATAGACCATTCTGCTGCCCTCATCAATGCCAACTTGGTGGCCACCAAGTGATTCATGAATTCCTGTACTTGCCAGACTGTCCAGTGCCTCTAATGGGTAGAGACCTTTTAGCCAAAATGTGGTCAGAAATCACTTTTGCTCCAGATGGCTCAGCACAGCTTCGCCTAGGTGAGGCAACCTCCCCAATGATCCTGTCCTTAGCAGTGCCAAGGGAGAAAGAATGGAAATTTTATACCCCCCAGTCAAAGGCCTCACCATTAGAACCTGAATTAGAAAAAGAATTCCCACTGCTCTGGGCAGAAGGGAATCCTCCAGGCCTGGCTAAAGACCACGCCCTGGTGCTAATCGACTTAAAGCCTGGGGCACAACCTGTTAAAATCCACCAATATCCAATTCCAAGGAAAGGGGGCTCCTGATGGCCAGAGGAAAGGGAATCAAAAATCAGAATGAGATCTTCAAGTTACTAGAAGCAGTCTGGGAGCCCATGGAAATAGTCGTCATCCATTGCAAAGGTCACCAGAAAGGGAAAGACTCAATGTCAGAAGGAAACCAACATGCTGGTGCCGCATCCAAGCTCACTGCCAAAGAATAAGTGGCTAGAGAATGATGGAAGGCTGGTGGATACTCCCAGATCATAGGGTCTATGTCCCAGAACAGTTAGCCCATAAGGTAGTCCTCCAGCAGCATGAACTCACTCATTTAGGGAAGACTGCCCTAGAAGCTTTGTTAGACAGATACTACCTAATTGCCCATCTTCCCTCCTCGTGTGCCTCAGTCTCTCAGCGTTGCCTCCTCTGTGCGCAGAATAATGCCAAACAGGGTCCTATAGGACTGATAGGAGTACAGCGCTGTTGGCAAGCTCCTTTTGAGGACTTAGAAGTAGATTTTACAGAAATAGGGCCTAGCAGAGAAAATAAATACCTGCTAGTCTTTGTTTTCACCTTTTCTGGATGGGTCGAGGCATATACCACTCTTATAGAAAAGGCAAGAGAAGTCACTAAGTCATTGCTGAAGAATACAATTCCACGGTATGGAATGCCTCTGACCATAGCGTCCTATAATGGCTCAGCCTTTGTAGCAGAAGTAGTACAACAGGTAGCTAAGGCTTTAGGAATTAAATGGAACCTACATACAGCTTATAGGCCTCAGAGTTCAGAGAAAGTAAAGCACATGAACCAAACTTTCAAGCAGGCTATGGCTAAGCTATGCCAAGAGACAACCTTACCCTGGACAGATATCTTGCCTCTTGTACTCCTGCAGATACGCTGTGCCCTGAGGACCAGGGTAAGTTTCTCTCCCTTTGAAATTCTATATGGTAGACCCCCTCCCTTAATTCGACAAAAGGTATATTTGGGGAAAATAGGAAACTTGGGAATCCAGAAGCAACTACAAGGACTTGGAAAAACTGTCTTTGAGGTCCACAGATGGGTTACTGATTGGTTACTCATCTCTCTAGGGACAGCCGTACATCCTTATAAACCTGGAGACCAGGTTTGGGTAAAGGATTGGAAAATGGAACCACTCAAGCCTACCTGGAAGGGACCCTATCCAGTCATATTAACCACACCCACAGCTTGTGGGACAAGGGGGAGGAATGAGAAGGCTAAAAGGCTAATTCCAATGTAACCCTGATATTTTTTTGCTGGGGGAGGGGGGGTGAGGGCCTAGCAATCTGAATCTGTGCCAGCAAGTCCAGCGTACATTCTTGATAACCTATAATTAAGTCACTGCCTCTTTCCCAGAAACTGGTCTTGCAAGACCTATTACCTAAATACCGAGGCCATAAACTATGAACAGTGCACAGCTTTGGCAGGGCGGGAAGGGGGGATCGTTATTAGCATGGCTCCAGGCCAGACTAATAGATATGGTCTCAAAACCCCCAACACCTGGGGCCTTTTTTGCAAAGCCCACAAAAGGACAAGAAGCATAATCCATATTTGAGGGACAAAGACACCAGAAAACTATAAAGGAGAAGTTCCCTGCATGTTACTTTGCTCAGACTTGGGAAATTATTCCACTGAGTCTGCCAGTGTAATAAAACTGTGTAACTCCATTTCTCTAAAGCATTGCTTGTTTGTTTTTTTCCAGTCTTCTACAACATTGGGGGGTGGGGCAGGAGGGGAGACTTGTTTGCTTTTAAAAAATACTCATAAGCTTTTGAACCAGAAGAACATCTGTAAGTTAATAGGTTTTAATATTCAGCTTTGCAGCCTTTGAAATCATGTGGAAATATTTTTATTTTTATTTTTCTCTCCATATTTCAAAGCTACATGGTTTTCTTCAGTTATGCTCTCTGCTATGGCCTCTAGGTTTCTAATGTTTGCTTCACAACTATTGTTTCTTCTTTTCTTGACACACAGGCGGCTCGGGTTCCTCAAGGTACAGATTTCCACCATAGCTCTATAAGACTAATTATTTCAGTACTCAACAATTCTTTCATTCTGATTGACCCTGCTTAGGTAAAGCCTCCACCTCTTTATAGTCATCTCTGATTAGGGGCAGAATCATTTGGTAATTAGGTTGTTCCTTCTAGACTATGTGTGAACCAAGATTTCTAAAATGGGGTTTGGGAAGGCATCAAAGGGTCAGCAACTACATACTATGACCAAAATAAACCCTGGGGATTTATATAGAAACAGCCATTTGTATATCAGGATTAATTTCTATCATGGGAGGCTGAATTTGAGATCAGGCATCTATAATAATAAAAGGGTAATATGCTAATTAGACCAGATGTCCTTCCGGACATCATTCTGGAAGCCAGCCCAGGTGCTGGGTGCCTGCTGGTGGCTCGAGGGAAGCCAGATCCCGGGTGCTGGAGAGAAGTTGGTGCCAGCAGGCGGGGGGGGGAAAGGCCTACTCTTGCAGAAATTTGCATGCATTGGGCCTCTAGTTAAATAATAAAAATGATAAGATGCTATTACAAAGTAATAAAATAAATTTCAATAAAAAATAAAAAAGTGTGAGTCTTTGGACAATGGTCATAGTGATACAGACAGGAAAACATGCATATTATTTGTTTGGAACAGAACATTAATCAGAGCTTTATCCTTTACATATAGTAGAAAGGAAAATAATACCAATGTTTATGTCTTAAAAACTATAATTTCAACATGTTATATTAAAGAAATTAGTATTTAAAATACCATAAATAAAATGATAAAGTTTCTACCTATAAATAGGTCAGAAATAAAGGCATTCATAATGGATATTCAGCGATCACAAACTAATCCTCTGTCAAGTATAAAAACAGAACTCAGGGTTCAAGATGGCAGCGAGTAGGTGGATTTTGCTCACAATGTCTCCCAGAACCCAATTGAAAGTTACAGCTAAATTGGGGAACAATCACCCTGAATTACTAACTGGAGACTATCTGAAAAGGTGACTTAACCAAGGACTGCAGAAAACACTTTGAGACTGGTAGGAAGGACAGAGTCAAGAAATGGGTTGGCCCCATTTCCAAGGGCAACAGGCTGAGGTTAGGGAGGGATAGCTCAGCTTCAGGAGGTTCCTCCTGAGAGGTGTGAAGCATAGACCACAGACTGGTATCCCCAGCCTAGAGTGTCAGAGAAGGGAAGAGGTACCCACACAGTATCCAGCTGTGAAAAGTGGCGGCCTTCTTTTTTTATTATTTTGTATTGATTTTACAGGAAGGGGGAGAGAGATAGAGAGACATCAATTTTTTGTTCTATTTATTGATATATTCATTGATTGATTCCTGTATGTGCCCTGACTAGGGATCAAACCAGCAACTTTGGTGTATCAGAACAAGGCTCTAACCAACTGAGCTACCTAGCCAGGGAAAGCAGTGAAGTTTTTATCTGCCAATGAGAGGCATAGCTCGCTGGAGTCAAAGCCACCTGTTTAAAGGGTTAACATGCAGAATTTTTGTTTGCAACCAGTTACCCTGGGCTCTGGCAGAGGGAGGACAGTGAGGACTGGAGTGCCTGAGGAGAGTCTTGGGTAGCTGGCTTTGAGAAGAGTTGTGGGGTTGGGTCTCCTCCAATAGTGGAGCAGCCACTTTTTTGGGGATGAACAATTCCCTGGGAGTGGCATGAGCCTGCAGAAAAGCAATTACCCCCACCATTTGGAATCCTGCTAGCCCTACCCTCTGGAATCCCACTTATCCCACACTGCATTTTAAGCCCCACTGAAGAGTCACAGGCATAGGCTGGGGCTTAGAAGGCTGGGCAATCTCAAAGATTGTTAATAACTGGCTTTGGGATAGGGCTATTCCCCCCACCCCCCTTTCCAGGGAACCTAACAGGGGATCTGATAGCAATACCTCCTCCAGCTTCTATCAGGCTTCAACCACCTTACTGCTAGGGGATCTGCCTTGTGGAGTTAAGGGAAAAAATCAAGGTCAGACTCAGACATGTGGCTTGGGGGTAGGGAAACACACACATCATCTTCAGTAGATCTGAACAGCATCTCCCCCTCACAGGAGATCCAAAGGCCCCATCATCCCAATTCTGCCAGAGACTCAAAGACTAAGCACTTTCAGTGACTAAGCCTGGCAGCAGGACAGCAGGACAGCAACCCAGCAGAAGGAGGCAAGCAGAGGCAGATCCCTGGTGCCTTAAGATATTTGTTGATCCACCCCTTGGCCCTGTGCTGATAAAAAGCAAGCCTTGGTACTACCTGTGTGCAGCCAGGCCTAGCAGAGGCAGCCACAAACTGTAGATCACGTATAACTTTGGATAGGTTTCAGGTGTGGACAACATCTGACATTGGCTTATACCAGAGAACCTCCTGGAAGACCTGAACCCTGCACAAAAAGTGACTGGCTTTGGATAGCATTGTAGCCGAATTCAAAAAGCTTCATTTTTTTTCTTTGTTGTATTTTTTTTCTTTTCTATTTATTATTGTTTTCTTCTCTTTTTTCCTTCATGTTTCTTATTTCTCTATTTTCTTCTATAATTCTATAGTTTTGTTTATCTTTTTTATACTTTTCATTCTGGTTTTCTTTTCCTAATCTTTTTTCCTTCTTTCCTTTCATATTTTTCTTTCTTTGTCTTCTCTTATTATTCTCTTCTTTTGTTTTATATTGTTCTTTCTTTTCTTTTTACTTTTCTTATTCTATTTGTTGCTACTGATTTTCATGGTGGTGGTGGGATTTTTTTTTTGTTTTGTTTTATGCTTTGTTTTGTCAGCTTGCAGTTGAGCCAAAGTTGAGCCTCACAGTCAGACAGCCTCATGGTCGATCCCTTGCATAAATAGCCCAAAAGCAATCAAGACCCAATTACAACAAGAGGGCCCATATATAAGGACACACCACAAATACTGGAAGTAATGGCATATCTATGACATATAGAAATAAAAAAAAAAAAGACAACTGAAATGGGGTAACAAAAAAATAGGCCCCAAAAGAAAGAACAGAAGGAATCTAAAAAAAAAAAAAAAAAAGCTAATTGAAATAGAAGCAATTATTCAGAAATAGAGTTCAAAGTATTGTTATAAGGATGGTCAATGAGCATAGGGAGCATGATAAGGAACTTGGTGGAAGCTAAAACAATGTGAAAAAAAACACATAGAAACCATGAATAAAAATCAGTTTAGTAATACCATAGCTGACATCAAAATAGACTGGAAGGAATTAAATGTAGTTTGGATGAAGCAGAAAATTGAATAAGTTATTTGGAAGACAAAGTATATTAAAAATAACACTCCATCAGAGCAACAAAAAGATAAAAAACAATTAAAAAGAATGAGAATAGTTTTAAGGGAAGTTTGGGACAATATGAAATGTAATAGCATTCTCATCATAAAAGTACAGAAAGGAGAAGAAAATGAACAAGAGATAGAGAACATATTTGAAGAAATAATGACAGAAAATTCCCTAATGAGGTGAAGGAAAAAGTCACACAAGTTTAGGAGGCAAAAAGCGTCCCAATCAAGATGAAATGAAAGAGATCCACACCAAGATAAATCACGATTAAAATGGCAAAGGTTAAAAATAAAGAGGGAATATTAAAGGCAGCAAGAGAGAGATAGTTAGATACCTACAAGGGAGTTCCAATAAGGGTGTCAGGCAATATAATATCAGATGAGAAGGGACTGGCATGAAATATTCAAAGTTATAAAAAACAAGGAACTTCCCGGCTGGCTTGACTCAGTGGTTGAGTGTCCACCTGTTAACCAAGAGGTCACCAGTTTGATTCCCAGTCAGGGCAAGTGCCTGGGTTGTGAGCTTGATCCCCAGTGAGGGGCATGTAGGAAGTGACCAATTCATAATGTTTCTCTCTCATCGATGTTTCTATCTTTCTATCCCTCTCCCTTCCTTCTCTCTAAAAATCAATAAAAACATTTTTTTTTTAAAAAAGCAAGAATGTGAAACCTGGACTACTCTATCCAGCAAGGATATCATTTAAAATTGAAGGCAAAATAAAGAAATTTGTAGATTTAAAAAAGGCTAAACTAGTACATTAGTACATTACCACAAAATCAACATTGCAAGAAATGTTAAAGGGACTGCTTTTAGAATAAGAAGGGAGAGAGAGAGAGAAAGAGAGAGAGAGAGAAAGAAACATAATTAGAGAGAAAATGGCAATAAATAAGTACTTATCAATAATAACATTAAATGTAAATGGATTAAATGCTCCAATAAATAATATAGGTTAGCTGAATGGATAAGAAAATGTGACCAAATATATTCTATCTACAAAAGACACACACCAGAACAAAAGACCCACACAAAATGAAGGCGCAGAGATGGAAATAATTTTTCCATGCAAATGGAAATTTAAAGAAAAAGTAGGGTAACAATACACATATCTAAAAAAAAATAGACTTCAAAATGAAAGCCAACCTAACTGACAATAAAGGTAACTACATAATACTAAAGGGATAGATCCAAAAAGAGGATATAACCCTGGTAAACCCAATATAGAAGCACCTAAATATATTTTTAATAAAACAAAACTTCTAGCGTACTTTAAGGAAAAGATTATGAACAATACAGTCATAGTAGGGGAATTTAACACCCCACTGACTTTATTGGACAGATATTCCAGACAAAAAATCTACAAGGAGACAGTGATCCTAAAGGACACACTAGATCAGATGGAATTGACATTTACAGAATATTTTACACCAATGTAGCAAAATATACATTCTTCTCAGGTGCACAGGGATCATTCTCAAAGAAAGACCACATGTGAGGACACAAAACGGGTCTTTACAAGGTCAAAAAGATTGAAATCATATCAAGTACCTTCATAATGGCATAAAAACAGAAATGAACTAGAGTAAAAACACTCAAAAATATTCAAACACATGAAAGCTAAATAGTATATTATTTAAAAAGGAATGCATTACCAATGATCAAGAAAGAAATAAAAAAAAACTTCCTGGAAACAAATGAATATGAATACACAATATCCCTCAATCTAGGGGACAATGCAAAAGCAGTTATGAGAGGAAAGTTCATAGCACTACAGAGCTACCTCAAAAACAAGAAAAAATTTTTACTGGTAATGAACTATCTAACACTACAACTTAAAGAATTAGAAAGAGAACAACAAGAAAAGGCCAAAGTAAGTAGGAGGAAGGAAATAATAAAGATCAGAACAGAAATAAATGACACAGAAACTAAAATAAATAAATAAATAAATAAATAAATAAATAAATAAATAAAACCAAGAGCTTGTTCTTTGAAAACATAAAAAAGATTAATGAACCTTTAGCCAAACTCATCACAAAACAAAGATAGAGGTAGACCCAAATAAATAGAATCTGAAATAACAGAAGAGAAGTAACAACCAATCACACAGAAATACAGACTATTGTAAGAAACTACTATGAAAAACTATATGCCAACAAACTGGCCAGTCGGGAAGAATTAAAAAACTTAAATAGGCCAATAACTACTGTTGAAATTGAAGCAGTAACAAAAAGAAAAGAAACTCACAGAAAATAAAGGCCCTGGTTCAGATAGCTTCACAGGGACATTTTACCAAACATTCAAAGACCTAATACCTATCCTCCTCAAACTATTCCAAAAAATCCAAGAGGAAGGAACACTTCCAAGCTTTTTCTATGGGGCCAGCATTCTCTTTATTCCAAAACCAAATAAAGACACTAAAAGAGAGATAATTACAGACCACTATCCCTGATGAACTTAGATGCTAAAATCCTAACAAAATATTAGCAAATCACAACCAGCAATATATTAAAAAGATCATATGCCCTGACCAAGTGGGATTTATTCCAGGGATGCAAGGTTAGTACAATATTTGCAAATCAATAAACATGATATATCACATAAACAAAATGAAAGCTAAAAATCACATGATAATATCTATAGATGCAGCTAAAGCATTAAATAAAATCAAATACCCATTTATGATAAAAACTCTCAACAAATTGGGAATATATGGATAATATCTCAATGTAATAAAAGTCATATATGACAAACCTATAGCCATCATCATACTCAATGGGAAAAAAATAAAAGCATTTTCCTTAATATAAAGAAAAATACAGTGATGTCTGCTTTCACCATTTTTATTCACAGCTATCAGATAAGAGAAAAAAATAAAAGGCATCCAAATTGGAAAAGAGGAAGTAAAACTGCCATTTTTCACAGATGACATACATAAAAAAACCTGAAATACTCTGCCAAAGAACCACAAGATCTAACAAATGAATTCAGCAAAGTAACAGAATACACAATATGCAGAAATCAGTGGCATTTTTATGCATCAATAATAAGCTCTCAGAAAGAGAAACTAAGAAAACAATCCCATTTAGTATTAGAACAAAAAATAAGGAATCTAGGAGTAAACTTGATAACCAAGGAGATAAAAAACCTTCACTCTGGAAACTATCGGATATTGAAGAAAAAATAGAAGAAGATACAAACAAGCAGAAGCATATACCATGTTCATGGATTGGAAGAATTATCAACATTAAAATGTCCATACTATCCAAAGCAATCTACAGATTCAATGTAATTCTGATTAAAATACTATTGGCATATTTCACAGATCTAGAATGAATAATCCAAAAATTTATATGAAACCACAAAGACCCCAAAGAGCCACAGCTATCTTGAGAAAGCAAAATAAAGTTAAAGGGATCACAATACCTGATATGAAGCTATATTAAAAAGCCTTTTTATTCCAAACAGTCTGGTACTGGCATGAGAATGGGCATTTAGATCAATGGAACAAAACAGAGAGTCCAGCAATCAGCTCATGCCTTTCTGGATAATTAATATTTGACAAAGAAGGAAAGAGCATACAAAGGAGTAAAAACAGTCTCTGCCATAAATAGTGTTGGGAAAATTGGAGAGGTATATGCAAAAAAAAAAAGAAAAGAAAGAAAGAAAGAAAGAAACCAGACCACCAACTTACACCATATACAATAATAAATTCAAAATGAATAAAAAACTTCAATGTAAGTCATGAAATTATAAAAATCCTAGACCAAAATATAGGCAATAAAATTTCAGACATCTTGCATAGCAATATTTTTTACTGAGATAGTCCTAGGACAAAGGAAACAAAGAAAATAATAAACAAATGGGACTACATCAAACTAAAAAGTTCTGTACAGAAAAAGAAACCATCAACAAGATGAAAATGGAGCCCACTGTATGGGAGAACATATTTGCCAATGATACACCTGATAATTTCCAAACTAAATAAAGAACTTATAAAACCCAACACCAGAGAGACAAAGAAATCCAATTACAAAATGGGCAATAGACCTTTTTTTTTCTTTATTGATTAAGGCAGTGGTCGGCAAAATCATTAGACCACAGAGTGGCAAAGGGCAGCTCGCGAGCCACATGCTGGATTAAGGTATTACATGTGTGTCTTTATCCCCCCCATTACCCCCCCACACTCATGCCCTCACCCCCCTGGTGTCTGTGTCCATTGGTAGGCTTATATGCATGCATACAAATCCTTTGCTTGATCTCTCCCCCTTACTCACACCCTCCCCTATCTTCCCTCTGAGGTTTCACTGACTGATCGATGCTTCTCTGTCTCTGGATCTGTTTTTGTTCATCAGTTTATGTTGTTCATTATATTCCACAAATGAGTGAGATCATATGATATTTATCTTTCTTTGACTGGCTTATTTTGCTTGGCATAATGCTCGCCAATTCCATCCATGCTGTTACAAATGGTAAGGATTCCTTCTTTTTTTATAGCAGTGTAGTATTCCATTGTGTAGATGTACCACTGTTTTTTAATCCACTCATCTGCTGATGTGCACTTAGGCTGTTTCCAGATATTAGCTATTGTAAATTGTGCTGCTATGAACATAGGGGTGCATATATCCTTTCTGAATGGTGTTTCTAGTTTCTTGGGATATATTCCTAGAAGTGGGATCACTGAGTCAAATGGCAGTTCCATTTTTTATTTTTTGAGGAAACACCATACTGTTCTCCACAGTGGCTGCACCAGTCTGAATTCCCACCAGCAGTGCACGAGGGTCCATTTTTCTCTGCTTCCTTGCCAGCACTTGTCATTTGTTGATTTGTTGATAATAGCCATTCTGACAGGTGTGAGATGGTATCGCATTGTCGTTTTGATTTGCATCTCTCAGATGATTAGTGACTTTGAGCATGTTTTCATGTCTCTTGGCCTTCCTTCTGTCCTCTTTTGAAAAGTATCTATTTAGGTCTGTTGCCCATTTTTTTATTGGGTTGTTTATCTTCCTTTTGTTAAGTTGTATGAGTTCCTTGTAAATGTTGGAGATTAAACTCTTATTGGTGATAACATTGGCAAATATGTTCTCCCATGCAGTGGGCTTTCTTGTTGTTTTCTTGATGGCTTCTTTTGCTGTACAGAAGCTTTTTATTTTGATGTAGTCCCATTTGTTTATTTTCTCTTTAGTTTTCATTGCCCTAGGAACTGTATCGGTGAAGTTATTGCTTCGGCATATGTCTGATATTTTGCTGCCTGTGGATTCCTCTAATAGTTTTATGGTTTCCCGTCTTATGTTTAAGTCCTTGATCCATTTTGAGTTTATTTTGTGTATGTTGTAAGTTGGTGGTCTAGTTTCATTTTTTTTGCATTTATCTGTCCAATTTTCCCAATACTATTTATTGAAGAGACTGTCTTGACTCCATTGTATGTTCATGCCTCCTTTGTCAAATATCAATTGAGCACAGTGGTTTGGGTTGATTTCTGGGTTCTCTATTCTATTCCATTGGTCTATACGTCTGTTCTTGTGCCAGTACCAGACAATTTTGAGAACAGTGGCTTTGTAATATAGCTTGATATCTGGTATTGAGATCCCTCCTAATTTGTTCATCTTTCTCAGAATTGCTGCAACTATTTAGGGCCTATTTTTATTCCAGATTAATTTTTGGATAGTTCATTCTAAGTCTGTGAAATGGACCTTAATAGACAATTCTCTAAAGAAGACCTATAGATGGCCAATGGACATATTAAAATATGCTCAATATCACTAATCATCAGACAAATGCAAATTAAAACCACATTGAGGTACCACCTCACACCTGATAGAATGGCTACCATCAATAAATCAACAAACAAGTGCTGACAAGGATGTGAAGAAAAGGTAACCCTAGTGCCCTGTTGGTGGGAATGCAAAATGCTACAGCCTCTATAAAAAACAGTGTGAGTTTCCTCAAAAAAAAAATGGAACTGCCTTTTGAGCAACCAATCCTACTTTTGTGAATATATCCTATGCATCACAAAACACCAGTCAGAAAGGATATATGCACCCCTATGAATAGCATCATTACATAAAATAGCCAATATCTGGGAATAGCCCAAGTCCCCATTGGTAGATGAGTGGATAAAAAGATGTGATACATTCCCCAATGGAATACTACATGGTTATGTAAAAGAAGGAACTGTTACCCTTTGTGACAGCATGGAGATTATTATGCTAAATAAAATAAGTCAGTCAGAGAAAAACAAATATATGATCTCACTTATAGATAGAATTTAATAAACAAAATAAACTGTTGAACAAAATAGAACCAGAGACATGTATAGCTGGGAAAGACTGAAAGTTGTCAGAGGTGTGGTGGGTTTGGGGGACTGGATAAAAGAAGGTGAAGAGAGTAGCCAAAAAACATATATACATATCCCATGGGTAGAGACAACAGAGTAATAAAGGTGAGGGAAGAGGTGGGGTGGGGCTGGTGGAGTAGGGCAAATGGGGGAAGTGGAGGATAGGGGACATCTGTAATAGTGTTCAACAATAAAACACAGAACCAAAAGTCTGAATCTCTAAACTCTTCTGGGTTACTAAATTTAATATATTCATAAAAATTAGTCAATCCCTCTTACATATTTAAATGTAAATTGAAATAGAACTTTTTCTAAAAAGCAAAATTAGTAAAACTTGAGGGTTACAACACCTTTATTTAGTATATTGAGTATATACATACCAAACCTCAAGCACCTTTATATTCTTGTTTCAGCCAGCATTCATTCAGACCTAAAATATTTTAAATAATTCTCCATCCCAATAGTTCCAATAGTTCCCTACATGCTCTAAGCAATAATAAGATATTAATTCAGAATTGGTATAATAATAATCGAAGATCTGACTGAAGGGGACTTTTTCTAGAATGCTCTTTCCAGAGTTATGGCTTTGAACTTTCTTTGAAACTTTATATATTTATCTATTATGTGTAACTTTATATACATATATAAACATTGCATATTATAAATATACACAAATTTTGTTTATATATTATGTATGCAAATATGCAAAACAATTTTTTTTAAATGCTGATCACAGTAATGTGAGAGGAATGGCAACATGAGAGAGTCCCTTGTCCCTTCCCCCTGAAATTTCAACAACTTAACCAACTATAATTCAACATAAAAATCCCTGCTCAACACAGAGTCATGCCTCTGAGACCTATGCATTGAAACATGTAAAAGTGGACAACTGGAATGAACAGAGAGATAAGAAGGGAGGAAAGAGCAGATAGTCTGCAGACATAGCTTCGCAACTGGGAGGTCCTGGCCAGAAAAGGAGAGAAAGCCAGTGGTATCAGGGGCTTCCTTCAGCTGGGAAAAACAGAGAGCTACAGGGAGCAGCCCAGCAGGACAAGAGGCCATGGAGTGAAGAGTGTCTGAGTCAGCAGATGCCTGACAGAGCATGGGATTCTGCCATGCAGCTCTCCACTGTCAAGCTGGTAGTGTTTCAAACAAAATAATGGAACCACAGAGCACTGCCATCACTTGGACTCCAAAAACTCGCCTCCCATTGCCCTTGGAGTTGGGTCCAGGAGCTTATTATCTGTAAAAGAGGAACTATTGCAGTAGAACTGTAGTTTCCCTCTGTGACTGATCCCTGGGGAGGGGGGGGCGGAGGTTGAAACCTCATGGAGGTTAGAGGTTGCCATTATGATGAGTGCAAAACATATCCCAGCCCCAAGCAGTGCAGATATTCTGACTTAGGAAAGCCACAGAGGTTCAAGACTGTGAGATCACAAAGGTAAAAAAAAAAAATCCTGCAATTCAGCGTCATCAACTGGAAATTAGTAGAAAGACCTCTTCATATAAAAATGCATAGGCAAAGGAAGATAGAAAATACCATGAAGTACCACAGTAATGAGTATGACTAGAAAGAAAATGAAAAATCTCCAGAAAGCAACCTGGAACACATGGAAATTTGTGACATAAATGACAGATTGTAGGACTGCAGTTCTGAAAATACTCAATGAGATGCAAAAAAATACAGACAGGCAATTCCATGCACTCAGAAAACAAATCAATGAACAAAATCAGTACTTTACCATAGAGATTGAAACTTTACAAAAGAACCATTCAGAAATCCTAGAAATGAAACATGGAATTAAGATTAACCATGAACTAGTGGGCATAGAAAATAAAGTCAAACAGAAAGAGGAAAGAATTAATGATATCAAACATAGTAATCAAAAAATGACACAAAGGAAGAAGAGAGAGAGATTTAGCATAAATAAAAATGAAAGACCTCTACAAGAGCTATTGGACTCCATTAGAAAGACCAGTATTAGAATTATAGGCATTTCAGAGGAGAAGAAAGGGAGCATGGAATGGAGAGTCAATACAAACAAATGGTGGATGAGAACTTGCCAAACCAATGGAAAGAACTAGATCCTCAAAACAAAGAAGCAAACAGAACACCAGGTTACCTCAATACAAAAAGGCTCTCTCTAAGGAACAAGGTATTAAAATTGTCAAAAATTAATGACAAAGAAAAAATTCTCAAAGCAGCCAGGGGAAAGAATGACATGACCTACAAAAACACACCCATTAGAATTTCATCCAACTCCTCAGCAGAAATTCTACAAGAAAGAAGAGACTGGACCTAAATATTCAAATTTCTGAAAGAGAGAAATTGCCAGCCACAAATAATATATCAAACAAAATTATCTTTTAAATATGAAGGAGAAATAAAGATGTTCCCAGATATACAGAAGCTCGCAGATTTTATCACCAGAAAAACCTTCTTGGCGGAAATACTCAAAGGAGTTATTCTACCTGAAACAAAGAACATAAGGTCACAACACTACGAATAAGATCACCAAAAAACTTACAGCATAAACAGGGATAATTTGTGACAACAAAAACATAAAAGAGGGAGTTATAGGTCTGAATTGGCAAAGGAGAATGAAGATCAGATGCATTCAAAAGGAAAAAAAAATACAGTATATATGCAGCTTGATTTTTTATAAACTTAATAGTAACCACACACACACAAATCCCCAAACCAGGATACAAAGCTTAAAGAAAGAAGAAACAGAAGAAGGGAATACTACCAAACAATAACAACAGACAGAAACAAAAAGGAAAAGAACCAGTGGAGCTACAGATTTACCAGAAAACAAAAGATTAAATGGCTATGGGAAATCCTTAAGCATCAATAATTAACCTAAGTGTAAATGGTATGAATTCACCAATAAAGAGGTACAGAGTAGCTGAGTGGATCAAAAAACAAAACCCAACCTTATGCTGCCTACAGGAGACACATCTAAGCTGCAAAGAAAAGGTAGTTTCAAAGTAAAAGGGTGGAAAATCATAGTCCAAGAAAATAACATCCACAGAAAAGCAGGTGTACCTATACTTATGTCTGACACAATAGATTTTAAGATAACAAGAGACAAAGATGGACACTTTATAATGATAAAGGAGACACTACATCAAGAAAACATAATGCCTCCTTAGTTAAGTTTATTCCAAGGTATCTTAATTTTTTTGGTGTGATGGTAAATGGGATTTTTTAAAATTTCTCTTTCTGTAAGTTCACTATTGGTGTATAAAAATGCCATAGATTTCTTGGCATTAATTTTTTTATCCTGCTACATTGCCAAATTCATTTACTAAGTCTAATAATTTTTTAATGGAGTCCTTAGGGTTTTCTATGTACAGTATCATGTCATCTGCGAATAATGACAGTTTTCATTTTATTTTCCAATTTGGATACCATTTATTTCTTCTTTTTGTCTAACTGCTATGGCTAACACTTCCAGAACTATGTCAAACATTAGTGGTGAAAGAGTCTTCAATAAATGATGGTGGAAAAATTGGACAGATACATGCAAAAAAAATGAAACTAGACCAACAACTTACACCATACACAAAAAGAAACTCAAAATGGAAAAAGGACTTAAACATAAGACAGGGAACCATAAAAATATTAGAGGAATCCACAGGCAGCAAAATATCAGACATATGCCGAAACAATATATTCACCAATACAGTTCCTAGGGCAATGGAAACAAAAGAGAAAATAAACAAATGGGACTATGTCAAAATAAAAAGTTTCTTCACAGCAAAAGAAACCATCAAGAAAACAACAAGAAAGCCCACTGCATGGGAGAACATATTTGCCAATGTTATCTCCAATAAGGGTTTAATCCCCAACATTTACAGGGAACTCATACAACTTAACAAAAGGAAGATAAACAACCCAATCAAAAAATGGGCAAACGACCTAAATAGACACTTTTCAAAAGAGGACTTTCAGAAAGCCAAGAAACATATGAAAACATGCTCAAAGTCACTAATCATCTGAGAGATGCAAATCAAAACGACAATGCGATACCATCTCACACCTGTCAGAATGGCTATCATCAACAAATCAACAAACGACAAGTGCTGGTGAGGAAGCAGAGGAAAAGGAACCCTTCTTCACTGTTGGTGGGGATGCAGACTGGTGTAGTTACTGTGGAGAACAGTATGGAGTTTCCTCAAAAAATTAAAAATGGAACTGCCATTTGATCCAGTAATACCACTTGTAGGAATATATCCCAAGAAAACAGAAACACCAGTCAGAAAGGATATATCACCCCTATGTTCATAGCAGCAGAATTTACAATAGCTAAGATTTCGAAACAGCCTAAGTGAACATCAGCAGATGAGTGGATTAAAAAACAGTGGTACATCTACACAATGGAATACTACACTGCTATAAAAAAGAAGGAATTCTTACCATTTGCAATAGCATGGATGGAACTGGCAAGCAAAATAAGCTAGTCAAAGAAAGATAAATATCACATGATCTCACTCATTTGTGGAATATAATGAACAACATAAACTGATGAACAAAAACAGATCCAGAGACAGAGAAGCATCGATCAGTCAGTGAAACCTCAGAGGGAAGGTAGGGGAGGGTGGGAGTAAGGGGGAGAGATCAACCAAAGGACTTGTATGCATGCATATAAGCCTAACCAATGGACACAGACACCAGGGGGGTGGGGGCTTGAGTGGGATGGGGGTGGGAGGTAATGGGTTGATAAGGACACATATGTAATACCTTAATCAATAAAGAAAAAATATGTTAGAAAAGAAAAGTTAATGCTTCCTAATATATATGCACCCAACCAACAAGCACTAAAATGTATTAAATAGCTACTCAAAGTATGAAAGTGAGAAACAGATAAAAACACAATCATATTTGGGGACCTTAATATTTCATTGACAGCACTTGATAGGTCAACCAACAAACAGACTTCTTGTATCTTCTACCTCAGCCACACATTTTCTCAGGTTCCGCCCCCAAGCATGATAGGTAGCTGACTTCAGTCAATGGTGGCACACCATTGTAGGAGTGCTAGCCAATCAACGGTTGGGAGCCCGGAAAGGTGCAGGGATGAGCTAGAAGTGGTTGATGGGGGCAGAGGGCAAGCGGCGCCCTGGTGTGGTGGCAGAGGTAAGATGGTGGTGGTGGTGCTTACTTTACATCTTTGTAGTTAGGCTGCTGCCTTGCCCCTTCTGCCCCATCTGAGCTGCTACTCTGTCTCAATCAGCATTGGGGTCACTCTCGTCCTACAGGCTTCCTGGACCCAGATTCTCCAGTGCCTGGAGTCTTAGCTGCGGGGAGGGAAGGCAGAAGGTTGGCTGTGGGAGTGTACTGCATTGAGCATCTTCCCCCTATGGTCAGTGCACGTCATAGCAACTGGTCAACTGGTCATTTCAGTTATTCAGTCATTAATGGCTGCTTAGGCATATCTATATATCTATATATCTATCTATCTATCTATCTATCTATCTATCTATCTATCTATATATATATATATCTACACACACACACACACACACACACACACACACACACACACACTAGAGGCTTGGTGCACAAAATTCGTGCACTGGGGAGGGTGTCCCTCAGCCCAGCCTGCGCCCTCTCCAATCTGGGACCCCTCAGGCTATGTCCGACCTGGGATCAGGCCTAAACCTGCAGTCGGACATCCCTCTCACAATCCAGGAACACTGGCTCCTAACCACTCGCCTGCTTGCCTGATTGCCCCCTAACTGCTCCCTTGTCTGCCTGATTGACACCCAGCTGTTCCTCTGCTGACCTGATTGCCCCCAACTACCCTTCCCTGCTGACCTGATCACCCCAAGGGTTTTATTAGTATAGATATGACCCTTCACAGAAAATTTTACTAACCCTGCTTTACAATAAGGGCAGGGTTAGTAAAATTTTACTAACCCTGCTTTACAATCATTGGGACCAGACACCAAGATTTCCTTTCTTTGAATAGTGGAGGGAATAATTATCTTGTCTTTAAGTTGCCCTGAAATTAAAATGAGATAATGACTTAGAAAAGTATAAAAGCACCATATAAAGACAACTGTCTTTTTCATGTACTGAAAAGACAATAAAGAGGTAAAATGAAAAACACTATTTTTATTCTCCCCCTTCCTTCCTTTACAGCCTTTATTTAAACTTTTAAATTTATAAAAATTTCACTCAAATTTTCATTTCTTTACATTCAATATTATTTTATATTGGTTTCAGGTTTTATATTTGTAACAGAATAGTGGTTAGACAATCATATACTTTACAAAGTGTTCCCTGATATTTCCAGTACCCACCTGGCATCATACCATCATTACAACACTATTGACTATATTCCCTATTTAAGTGACAATGGGTTTACAGGTTTCTTCCAGTCTTTCTTTTGTGTTGTTTGCCTTTCCTTTTCTTTCGCACTTCTCCCCTCATTTTCCTTATATAGTATCTCAATTGGCCATCAAAGCTCAGTGAAGGCACTGGGACACACATAATCCATTTTACAGACCAGGACACTGAGGCCAATTCCAGTTGGCTGTGGAACTGGACTCAGTGTGCAGGGAGGCCTCACAGCCACACTCTCCACCCTTCCTAAGGGGCAGCTGCCGAGCAAACAGAACAAATCTTCCTGTCAGGCTTCCCAGCCTCTTTCTCAAGCACCTCTTCATTGCCTAAGCTCCACATTCTTTCCTCTCCCAGGCCCCCTGCCCCTATTTTCTACTGCTCCCCTTCTCCGGAGCAGGTGGAAGGCTTCGCACTCACTGCCTAGGCATGCTCTGCCATGGAGCAGGGTGGCGCGGACTTGCTTTTGGGTCAAGGCAGGAGCAGGAATCGCCGCCTCTGAAGTGCAAAGGCCGCCTGAGCGAGGCCGGTTAGCACTGGGAGCTTCTCTGAATCACCTCAGTCAGTCAGGTACCCTGCAGTGCAGCACCCCTCCACTGAGGTGGCACCGCCCCTCAGCCCCCGCCTCAGGGCTGCGGGTCCTTGCCCCTCTGTCTTGGGGCCACTGCAAAACCTCTCTCTCTGCAGGCCAGGCAGATCCCTGCCCGCAGGTCCCCTGCCCCAGCCCGAGCCCCCTCTTGTACACCCCACCTCGCCAGGATTTTGCCTTTGATCTATGGCATTGGTGACAGCACACTCCTAGCAAGCCTGGTACCCAGAGGGGCACAGGGTCAGTTCTTTGCCCAGAATGTTAGAGGTTGCAGTAGCATTTGCAGATGTTGCCCAGAGCCTGCTGGCAAAGGCAGCGCCTGTGTGGGGTGTCCTCATAGAGGGATGGTGAGGCGCTGCTTGGCACCCCTTGGAACACCCGCCTCCTGGCCAGGCGCTTTGCCAAAGCTGTGGCACTGGCCCTGGAGCCACTCCTCAGGCAGCCCCGCAGTTGGGCCTCACACCTCTTCTTCCACATTAGGCCTTCATCCATCCCTCTCTCCTGCAGTGCTTGGGCTCCAGGCCTGAAAGAAAAGAACCAAGACCAAGAAGGACAAAGCCCAAAGGAACTGAGTCTTGAACCCCCACATCCCATTCTCTGGATTTTCTCCTGCACCTCCTCTCTGTGTCACATCTTGAACGGGCACCCTGTGGCCCAGCCACATGGCCACCAGGCTGCCTGGTAGAGTCAGTCTCGGCGAAGCTGTGAATCTGTGGCCAGAGGCTCTGTCCAGGTCTCAGCAACCCCATGCCTGTGATGTACTCAGGGTCCTGCGGGAGTGGCTAGGCAGGCCCAGCCGTGCCTCCCCTGGGCTGCAATGTTCCCGGGGCCCCATGGGAGTGGCTAGGCAGGCTGCTGCCCCCAGGCCCGCCTCCCAGGGCCCCGATGGACTGGTACCTTGCCAGTGGCATCTGGCTTTGCCCGCCCAGCCTCTTCCGCCCCCGATGGACCTGGACTCTCAGGGGCGGCCATGGCTCTGCCCGTCCTGCTTGTCTATGCAAATTTACCCACCATATTTGATTGGTTAATTTGCATACTCTCTCTGATTGGCTGGTGGGCATGGCTTGGCATAGTGGAGTGATGGTTAATTTGCATGTTTCTCTTTTATTAGTGTAGAGATATATATACTAGTGGCCCAGTGCATGAAATTTGTGCATGGGGGGGGGGTTCCCTCAGCCCAGCCTGCACCCTCTCCAATCAGGGACCCATTGGGGGATGTCTGACTGCCGGTTTAGCCCCAATACTAAACTGGCAGGCAAACATCCCTTTCACAATCTGGGACCACTGGCTCCTTACCACTCACCTGTCTGCCTGCCTGATTTCCTTTAACTGCCTCTGCCTGCCTGCCCAATCACCCCTAACTGCCCTCCCCTGCTGGCCTGATCTTGCTCCCAATGGCCCTCCCCTGCCAGCCTGATCTCACCCCAAACTGCCCTCCTCTGCCAACCTAATCTCCCCTAACTGCCTCTGCCTCAGCCCCCACCACCATGGCTTTGTCCAGAAAGAAGTCGGATTTCAGGAAGATGGCTGGTTGACCCAGTCTAATTAGCATATTACCTTTTTATTAGTATAGATAGATTATATAGGATAGGATTGCTTTAATGGGGGCGGGGAGCCTTTTTCAACAGGAGGAGATGCTCTTGGCAGCCAAAAATACATAATCCCTATATCTGAACTGATAGCCAGCCATATGCACTATACTGCCAAACCAGTTATTAAAAAATTGAACCACTTTCTTACACCTTACACCAAACAGCTGTTGTCCTTAAAACCCCTCCTCAGCCCCCACCTTAGGTTCTGCCTTCGCAGTTTACCCAGATTTGGTTCTGATTGGTCAGTTTCTATGCCAGTCAGCATCTCCGAGCCTATCTCCAGGCATGATCAGAGAGGTGGGGCTGATCAGCAGCCACCCCAGGCTGCTGGTGAGCGGGAAGAACTGCTGTCCTCTCATAGAGAGAGAGAGAGAAGCATGGCTGCTGGCAATGCCCAAAGAGAGAGAGAGAGAGAGACAAGGGCTAATCAGCACTTGTCTCTCTCTCTCCAGGCCTTGACAGTAGCCTGGGGCAGCTGCTGATCAGTCCCACCTTTCTCTCTTTTCCAGAGGTCAGAAGTTCAGCCCACTCACCAGTCCCCGCCCACCCAAGTCTGCTGCACATGCAGCCTGGCATTTGGTCATCCCTTTGGTCATTTTGGATGTTACAGACCCTGGCTCTTTATATATAGATAGATAGTGCTGGAAGTCCTAGCTAGAGCAATACGGCAAGAGAAAGAAATAAAAGGCATCCAAATAGGGGAGGAAGAAATCAAGTTGTCACTTATTGCAGATGACATAATTCTATATATAGAAAACCCTAAAGACTCCACCAAATAACTATTAGAAACAATAAACAAATATAGTCAAGCTGCAGGATAAAAAATTAATGTGCAAAAATACATTGCCTCCCAGTATACTAACAAAACTTCAGAAAAAGAAATGCAAAAAAAATTCATTTTGCATTTACAACCCAAATAATAAAATACCTAGGAATAAACTGAACAAAAATGTGAAAAACCTATATAGTGAAAATCAGAGCATTATTAAAAGACATTGAAAAAGACACAACAAAAGGAAAAATATCCCATATTCATGGATTGGAAGACTCAACATAGTTAATAGGTCCATATTACCCAAAGCAATATACCAATTTAATGCAACCCCCATTAAAATCCAACTGTCATAAAAAAAATAGAGCAAGAAACCATCAGATTTGCATGGAACCACACAAGACCTTAAATAGCCAAGGCAATCCTGAGAAAAAAAAAACAAAGCTGGAGATATTATGCTACCTGATTTCAAATTATACTACAGAGCTACAATGATCAAACCAGCATGGCATTGGCAGAGAAACAAACACACAGATCACTGGAACAGAATAGAGAGTCCAGTTATAAAACCACATGTATATGGACAGATAATTTTTGACAAAGGAGTCAGAAACACAAAATGGAGTAAAGATTGTCTCTTCAGTAAATGGAGCTGTGAAAACTGGAAAGCCACATGTAAATGACTGAAACTGGATTACAGTTTGTCCCCATGTACAAAAATTGATTCAAAATGGATCAAAAACCTAAATATAAGACCTTAAGCAAAAAGTCACATAGAAGAAAATATAGGTACCAAACTTAGGGACCTTGGTCGTAGAGAATTTTTTATGAACATGACTCCCAAAGGCAATGAAGTAAAGGCAAAAATAAATGAATGGGACTACATCAAATTAAAAAGCTTCTGCACAGCAAAAGAAACTGACAGAAAAACAAAGAGGCAATCAATCAGATGGAAGATGTTATTTTCAAACAGCAGCTCTGACCAAGGTTTCATTTCCAAAGTATATAAAGAATTCATAAAACTCAACACCAAAGACACAAACAACCCAATTAAAAAGTGGGCAGAGGACTGAAAATAGACTTCTTCTAAAAAGACATACTAACAACCAATAGATATATGAAAAGATGATCAACCTCTTTAGCATTTAGGGAAATGCAAATCACACTACAATGAGATACCACCTCACACCTGTTAGAGTAGCCATTATCAACAAGACAAGGAATAACAAGTGTTGGAGAGGATGTGGAAAAAAGGAAACCTTCATCCACTGCTGGTGGGAATGTAGACTAGTATAACCGCTATGGAAAGCAGTCTGGTGATTCCTCAAAAAATTGAAAATAGAGCCACCATATGAACCAGCACTCCCTTTCCTGGGTATATACCAGAGAATCTCAAAAGCATGTATTGGTAAATATATATGCACCCCTATGTTCACTGCAGCCGGTGGCCAAGACATGGAAACAACTGAAGTGTCCTGCAATAGAGGACTGGATAAAGAAGTTGTTGAACATATACACAATGGAATACTACTCAACATAAGAAAGGATGGAAATAGTGCCACTTGCAACAACACTTGAAACATTATGCTAAGTGAAATAAGTCAGTCAGAAAAAGCTAAGAACCATATGATTTCACTCATCTGTGGGATATAAAATTGAAACTCATGAACGCAAACAGCAGTATGGTGTTTGCCAGAGGGAAGGGGGTCGAAGGAGAAGGATGTCCTAATATATGGTGATAGGTTTGACTTTGGGTAGTGGGCATATGGAGCAATGCACAGATCTTGTAACATAGAAACCCACACCTGAAACCTATATGTTCTTGTTGACCAATGTCACCCCAGTACATTTTTATTTTTTTATTTTTTTTTTATTTATTTTTATTAAGGTATTATATGTGTACATATCTTACCATTGCCACCCCCACCCCACTCCCATACATGCCTCACCCCCCAATGTTTTGCATCCGTTGGTTACTCTTATATACATGCATATAAGTCCTTCAGTTGATCTCTTATTTCCCCCACCTCTCCCTAACCTTACTGCTGTAATTTGACAGTCTGTTTGATGCTTTACTGCCTCTGTATCTATCTTTTTGTTCATCAGTTTATAAATGTTTTTCATTATCCCCAAATGAGTGAGATCATGTGGTATTTTTCTTTCCTTGACTGGCTTATTTCACTTAGCATAATGTTCTCTAATTCCATCCAGGTGCCTACAAATGGTAGTAATTCCTTCTTTTTTATGGCAGCATAGTATTCCATTGTGTAGATGTACCATAGTTTTCTGATCCAGTCATCCGCTGACGGGCACTTAGGCTGTTTACAAATCTTAGCTATGGTAAATTGTGCTGCTATGAACATAGGGGTGCATATATCCTTTCTGATTGGTGTTTCTAGTTTCTTAGGATATATTCCCAGGAGTGGGATTACTGGGTCAAATGGGAGTTCCATTTTCAGTTTTTTGAGGAAACTCCATACTGTTCTCCACAGTGGCTGCACCAGTCTGCATTCCCACCAGCAGTTCACGAGGGTTCCTTTTTCTCCACATCCTCGCCAACACTTGTAGTTTGTTGATTTATTGATGATAGCCATTCTGACAGGTGTGAGATGGTATCGCATTGTCGTTTTGATTTGCATCTCTCGGATAATTAGTGACTTTGAGCATGTTTTCATGTGTCTCTTGGCCTTCCTTCTGTCTTCTTTCGAAAAGATTCTATTTAGGTCTGTTGCCCATTTTTTTATTGGATCATTTATCTTCCTTTTATTAAGTTGTATAAGCTGCCTGTAGATGTTGGAGATTAAACCTTTATCAGTGATAACATTTGCAAATATGTTCTCCCATACAGTGGGGTTTCTTGTTGTTTTGTTGATGGTTTTTTTGCTGTGAAAAAGCTTTTTATTTTGATGTAGTCCCATTTGTTTATTTTCTCTTTGGCTTCCATTGCCCTAGGGGCAGTATCAGTGAAAAAGTTCTTTTGGCATATGTCTGAGATTTTGCTGCCTGTGGATCCCTCCAGTATTTTTATGGTTTCCCATCTTATATTTAAGTCCTGTACCCATTTTGAGTTTATTTTTGTGTATGGTGTAAGTTGGTGATCTAGTTTCATTTTTTTGCATGTATCTGTCCAATTTTCCCAACACCATTTATTAAAGAGACTGTCTTGACTCCATTGTATGCTCATGCCTCCTTTGTCAAATATTAAATGCGCATATTGGTTTGGGTCGATATCTGGATTCTCTATTCTGTTCCATTGATCTATATGTCTGTTCTTGTGCCAGTACCAGGCTGTTTTGAGGACAGTGGCTTTGTAATACAGCTTGAAATCTGGTATTGAGATCCCTCCTACTTTATTCTTCTTTCTCAGGATTGCTGTGGCTATTCGGGATCTTTTTTTATTCCAGATGAATTTTTGGAGAGTTCTTTCTAGGTCTGTGAAATACGCCGTTGGTATTTTAATGGGGAGTGCATTGAATCTATAGATTGCTTTGGGTAGTATGGACATTTTAATGATGTTGATTCTACCAATCCATGAACATGGTATGTTCTTCCATCTGTTTACATCTTCCTCTATCTCTTTTTTCAGTGTCCTGTAGTTTTCCTCATATAGGTCTTTTACCTCCTTGGTTAGGTTTATTCCTAAGTATCTTAATTTTTTTGGTGCGATGGAAAATGGGATTGCTTTTTTAGTCTCTCTTTCTGTAAGTTCACTGTTGGTGTATAGAAATGCCATAGATTTCTTGGTATTAATTTTGTATCCTGCTACATTGCCGAATTCATTTATTAAGTCTGTTAGTTTTTTGAGGGAGTCTTTCAGGTTTTTTATGTACAATATCATGTCATCTGCAAATAAGGAAAGCTTTACTTCTTCTTTTCCAATTTGGATGCCTTTTATTTCTTCTTCTTGTCTAATTGCAGTGGCTAATACTTCCAGTACTACGTCAAACAGGAGTGTTGAGAGTGGGCATCCCTGTCTTGTTCCTGATCTTAGGGGAAATGGTTTTAGTTTTTGCCCATTGAGTATGATGTTAGCTGTGGGTTTATCATATATAGCTTTTATTATGTTGAGGTATGATCCTTCTATTCCCACCTTGTTGAGAGTTTTTATCAAGAAAGGGTGTTGGATTTTGTCAAATGCTTTTTCTGCATCAATTGATATGACTATGTGATTTTTATCTCTCAATTTGTTTATGTGATGTATCACATTTATTGATTTGCAGATATTGAACCATACTTGCATTCCTGGGATAAACCCTACTTGGTCATGGTGTATGATCTTTCTGATGTACTGCTGTATCCTATTTGCTAGAATTTTGTTGAGGATTTTGGCATCTACATTCATGAGGGATATTGGCCTGTAATTCTCCTTCATTGTGTTGTCTTTATCTGGTTTTGGTATTAGGGTGATGCTGGCTTCATAGAAGGAGCTTGGAAGTGTTCCTTCCTCTTGAATTTTTTGGAATAGTCTGAGGAGGATAGGTTTTAGTTCTTCCTTGAATGTTTGGTAGAACTCTCCTGTGAAGCCGTCTGGCCCCGGGCTTTTGTTTGCCGGAAGCTCTTTGATGACTGCTTCTATTTCTTCCATAGTTACAGGCATGTTGAGCTGTTTAGATTCTTCCTGATTGAGTTTTGGAAGGTTATATTTTTCTAGGAATATGTCCATTTCCTCCAGGTTGTCCAGTTTGTTGGAATAGAGTTGTTCATAGTATTTTTTAACAATCCTTTGTATTTCGGCGGGATCTGTTGTTATTTCACCTCTTTCACTTCTGATCTTGTTTATTTGGGTCCTCTCTCTTTGCTTCTTGGTGAGCCTGGCTAGAGGTTCATCAATCTTGTTTATCCTTTCAAAGAACCAGCTCTTGGTTTTGTTGATCTTTTGTATTGTTTCTTTGGTCTCTATGTCATTTATCTCCACTCTGATCTTTATTATTTCCTTCCTTCTTCTTACACTGGGCTTTTCTTGTTGCTCTTTTTCTAACTCTTTGAGTTGTTGGGTTAGGTAATTTATTACCCCTGTTTCTTGTTTTTTGCAGTAGGCTTGTAGAGCTATGAACTTCCCTCTCAAGACTGCTTTCGCTGTGTCCCATAGATTTTGGATTGTAGTGTTTTCATTGTCATTTGTTGTCATGATGTTTTTTATTTCTTCTTTGATCTCTCTGGCAACCCAGTCATGGTTTAATAGCATGCTGTTTAGTCTCCATGTGTTTGATTTCTTTGGGTTGTTTTTATTGTAGTTGATTTCCAGTTCTATGCCACTGTGGTCTGAGAAGATGCTTGATATGATTTCTATCTTCTTGAATTTGAAGAGACTTTGCCTATGTCCCAACATATGGTCTATCTTTGAAAATGACCCATGTGCACTTGAGAAGAATGTATATTTTGTGGCTTTGGGGTGAAATGTTCTGAAGATGTTAATTAATTCCATCTGGACTAGTGAGTCATTTAGGATTGATGTTTCTTTGCTGATGTTTTGTTTAGAGGATTTGTCCAATGGTGATAGTGGGGTATTAAAGTCTCCTACTATGATTGTATTGCTGTCAATCTCTCCCTTGATATCCTCCAGGAGTTTTTTTATGTATTTGGGTGCTCCTGTATTGGGTGCATATATGTTTACCAGAGTTATTTCTTCTTGTTGGATTGCTCCCTTTAGTATTATGAAATGGCCTTCCTTAACTCTTGTTATGTCCTTCATTTTGAGATCTAATTTGTCAGAAATAAGTATTGCTACCCCAGCTTTTTTTTTCAGTTCCATTTGCCTGGAAAACCTTTTTCCATCCCTTCACCCTCAGTCTGTGTGCGTCTTTTTTTCTGAGGTGGGTTTCTTGTAGACAGCAGATATATGGGTCGTGTTTTCTTATCCAATCCGTTACCCTATGTCTTTTGATTGGGGCATTTAATCCATTTACATTTAAAGTTATTATTGATAGGTACTTATTTGTCGCCATTCCTATTCTTTACCCCTGTGTTACTTCTTCGCTTCCTGTTTCTTTCTTTCTTTCTTTCTTTTTTTTTTTTTTTACAGCAGACCCTTTAGCATTTCTTGCATTGCTGGTTTGGTGGTATTAAATTCCCTTAGTCCTTTTTTGTCTGTGAAGCTCCTGATTTCACCTTCAATTTTGATTGACAGCCTTGCTGGGTACAGTATTCTTGGATTCAGACCCTTCCTTTGCATGACTTTGTATATTTCATTCCATTCCCTTCTGGCCTGATGAGTTTCTGTTGAGAAATCAGTTGCTAGTCTGATGGGGGTTCCTTTGTATGTAATTTTCTGTCTCTCTCTTGCTGCTTTTAAGATTCTTACTTTGTCGTTGGTGTTTGCCAATTTAATTATAATGTGCCTTGACGTCGGTCTTTTGGGGTTCATTTTGCTTGGGACTCTGTGAGCTTCTTGGATTTGTGTGGGTTTTTTCTTCCCTATATCAGGGAAATTTTCTGTCATTATTTCTTCAAAGAGGTTTTCTATTCCTTGCTCAGCTTCCTTTCCTTCTGGAACCCCTATTATGCGGATGTTGTTTTGTTTCGTGTTGTCCCAAAGTTCCCTTAGACTCTCCTCCTGCCTTTTAATTTTTTTTTCTAGAAGTTGCTCTACTTGGGTATTTTTTTCCATCTTGTCTTCTAGCTCACTGATGCGGTCCTCTGCTTCTTCTAGTCTACTCTTGATGCTTTCTATCGAGTTCTTTACAGCAGCGATATCATTTTTCATTTCTTCTTGGTTCTTCTTCATTTCCTCTTGGTTCTTGCTCATATTGTTGAATTTGTCTTCCATTCTTTTCAGCCACCTTATGACCATTTCTCTGAATTCTTTTTCTGGAAGGTTGCTTGCCTCCATTTCATTTACTTCCTTTTCTGGTGATGCCTGCTTTTCTTTCATATGCGGGCTGCTTCTTTGTCTCCCCATGGTCTCTCTTCTCTGGGTGTCTGGTTATGTAGTTCTCTCTCTCCTGGGTTGATTTAAAGGCACAAAATACAGCACTACCAGGTACAACTCACAAGGCACTGAACAGGAATGTATTCACGATATTAATAACCTCCAATAAAGATGACCACCAGAGAAAGGCAAATTAGGTGATAGGAGAGAAAGAAGAAGAGGAAAATAAAAGAAAGCAAGAAAAAAGGAGTGTGAAAATGAAATTGGGAAAAGGGAAAGTAAAGAAAAAAAAAGTAAGAGAAACAAGAAAGTGACTAAGAGAGAAAGGGGAAAAGACTATATATATTGGGGATAAAACTCCAATAGAACAATCACTAATCCCAGCAAATGCCAGCAACAAGTGCCTGGGGATTAGTACAAACTACAACACCAACTAATATGGAGTGAGGCAAGGGAAAGCTGAAGCACAAAACAAATAAGAAAATAAACAAAAGAAGAATAAGCAAAACAATCTCACAAAAAAGCATAAAAATTTGATATAATCTACATTCAAGCAAACAACAACAAAAGGACAGAGAGAAGGACAAGTTTATGGATAGCTCAGACAGCGAAGGGAGAGGTGTATGTGGACTTGGAGCAGGGGATTGGAGATTAGATATGTAAGTAGGGTGAAATTTTAACAAGGGGTAAACAGAAAGAATAGGGAACATCTAAAGCAGTAAAAGGGTAAGATAAACAGGACACTGAAAAGGGGTAGGTTAGGAAGAGAGTGATGGCCTAAAGGTAGAGTTGAGATACAGTAAAACGATGCTACAGGAAAGATAAAAATAGAATGTAGAACCCTAATCCCAAAATAAAATGAAGAGAAAATAAAATGACACTTAAAAAAAAAAATGATAAAATAGCAGTAGTAATAATACGGATTGAAAATAAAGATGTAATAATTAAAAAGGTAAAATCAAGTGATGAAAAAAGAAAAAAAAGTTTCTTGATTAAAAGATGCAAAAAATGAAAATAGAAAAAAATAAAAAAAATAAAAAAAATAAAAGGTAAAAATAAAATGTGAAGTAGTGAAGGTCATTCACTTCCTCTGTTTTTCTGTTTGGCACGCCTGTTTCTCAGTCCAGACAGTATTGTAGTTCCCTGCGATCCTCTGCTCTTCAGTGTTGTAAGCCAGTCCTGATTTTAAGCAGGCGGTGTGTCTTAATTTCTCGTATTCCTTTATTTTTGATTACACAAGAGTCAATTTGTGATTCAGCCCCTGGGTGGCAGTGTTTCTGGATTGACTTCCAGGTCTATCTATGGCCTCTCTAGGCAGTGTTAGAGCCTTCTTTCCCTGTGGCACTGACTACCGGTTTGTGGGAGTGGGCTGCCTCAGAGCTGACGCTCCGATGGTCACTCCCTGCTCCGATCCCCAGGTTCCAGAAAAACAACTTTCCCCTGCAGTCTCCCAGGGTGTCCCCAACTGGGTGATCCTATGTATTGGGCTTCGTAATCAGAAGCAAGAATTTCAAGAGGAAAAAGCCCAGTTGTGCGAACTCCGGGACTGCGCGTAAGCCCAGGCACCCAGGGAACGCAGGGGCTGCGCATAAGTTTGGACTGCCTGAAATTCTTAGGGTGTCCCTGCACGTCAGATCAAAATGGGTTGCTTTTTAGAGTGCCCTTCTCTTAGCAGCTCTGAGGACCCCTTTCCACAATCACAGATCACGCCAGCCCCTACAGCCACGGATTTTTCTAGGCACAGACTTCCCTGGTCCTCCAGCTCCCGCAAAACGCACGTTCCTCTCTCCCGCCGGGACCAGAGACCTCACCTTATCCCAGGCGAAATCTGACCTTTCCGTGGTGGAGTGTAGAGCTCCTCTGAACCCGTGTGTTTGCGCCAATTAGGGAGCGTTGTTCTGGGGCTCGCAGCTGTTCCGTGGGTGCCGCAGTTGTGGATTCTCAGGCTTCCGATAAGCTCCACTTTCCGGATCAAGATGGCGCAGACTCCGAGTCCAAGCCCGCAGCTCCGGGAGGGGACCCAGCCGCAGTTGGTGCTGCCAGGTCAGGGGAACCCCGTTTAGCAGTCCCCCACCTCCTTCTGGAATTCAGCTGTCTCCCAACCAGCCAACAAACACTCCTTGTGCGACCCTCAGCTGTTCTTTCTTTCTTTTTTTTTTTTTTTAATATATTTTATTGATATTTTACAGAGAGGAAGGGAGAGGGACAGAGAGCTAGAAACATCGATGAGAGAGAAACATCGATCAGCTCACCCCAGTACATTTTTTAAAAAAAGGAATGTGTGCACCCTAACGTATGACTGTAACTAGGAATAAATAAATAAATAAATAAATAAATAAATAAATAAATAATAAAAATGCCAGTCATGCCCTAACCGGTTCAATGGTTAGTGTCAGCCCCTGGACTGAATAGTTGTGAGTTTGATTCATGTCAAGGTCATATACCTCGGTTGTAGGTCCAGTCCCCAGCACTATTTGGAACATGTGCAAAGGCAACCAATTGATGTGTCTCTCTCACATCGATGTTTCTCTCTCTGAGTCTATGCCATCCCTTTCATTATCTCTAAAAATCAATGGTAAAAAATATCCTAGGGTGAGCATTAACAAAGAAAAAATGCTGATCACTACCCACTAAGTTGATTTCACAAACCAGTAATGAGTTGCAATCTATAGTTTGAAAAACACTGCTCTAAACCAATTAAACTTTGTACTTTACTTCAGGTTTCTTCAATTAATTTGATTCACTCAAGACAAACTATGTCATTTACAAAGTGATAGCTTAGACCAATATATCACCTATTGGTCTACCAACCAATAAGTGTTCTTCCTAGTCACTCATGCAGCCTTACTCTGTATATTAGTATGGTTGGTTTCACTGTAAATCTTATAGTCCTTTTCTTTATCTATAGAAAGTATCTATTTTCAAATGGAGAAAACAATCCCCACTTAAAAAAAAACAAACTAAATCACATAGTAAAGCTAACAAAAAGTGATTAACACGATTGGTTGTCAGTGGAGCCCAGCTTCCTTTTCTCAAGAAGTATGAATAGGATCTCAAATTCATCTTCACTAATATGTTACCAATAAGTATGATATTTTAGAATACATTTGCAAGTTATTAATTAATCAGAAGAGTCTCTACTAATAGTGGCAGAAAATAAAATGTGTATGTATATTTGCCCTGCATAGAGAAAGATTTCCAACAATGACACCAAAGTATAATTTCTTAATGATATAAGAACAACAGCCTTTATGACATCCTGCTAATGTGATCGATTTTTTAAAATACAATCATCTTTGGAAAAACAAATTTTAGTCTCACCACATCAATAGTGCTTAATATTCCACAGCATCTCCCCCTTTGGCTCACATATACCTAAATCTTCCCTATCATATAATACCTGGGCTTGTCCTTAAGAGTGCCATACACATTATAATTAATTAGTTTATCATTATTTGTTTTATGTCTGCTATCCCACCTAGACTAGCTAATTCACCATGAATTCGCAATGCCTAGTCCAGTGTGTACCACATCAATAGTACCCAATAAACACTTGTTGAAAGAATGGTGAATGGATGGACAAAAGTGAATAAATATATTAAAATGTAGATTATCCCATTTTTTCTGCTTTTAAATAAAGATAAAGACAAATAACACAACTGATTCACTCTCTTTGCATTTCCTGAAAAGCAGGCTTCCTTGCCTCCTATTCATCCAGACCAACAGTTTCTCAGCTATGTTCAACTTTCCCCCATTGTGTTCCATTTAGTTAATGTTTATGGGGTTCCTGCCATGGGTCAGCAACTATAATATCTCTTTGATCCATATGTAATCTTCCATTTATTGTGCCACAGATTCGCTATTTCTCCCTTATATTATGGCAGTAGCCTATTAAATCTTTCCTGCATCATGCCTCCAATAATGTCCCTCCTACTTATTCTACACATGGCTGCACAAATAATCTTCCTGAAATATGTTATTCCCCTGCTCAAAATCCTCAAAGCCAAACTCTTTACTCTGGCATACAAGTACCCACCTTTTTCTTAGGCTCATTTCCCTGACATCAATTCTGTACCTCACTTATATAGCAAAATCCTTACATTTTGCTGAATATCACATGCTGTTTCTTCACTCTATAACTTCGAATACTCTGTTCCTTCTTGAAATAGTATTCCCATTTTTTTTCATCTGAGATATTTCTCTTTACTTTTAAGGATCCAATGTACTTGATACCTTTTCAATGAAACTCTTTAGTCCAATGACCCTTTTCACCAATTATTCTCTTAGGCCTTTGTTCCTTTTCTGTGCTCCTATTTCACTATATTACAAGTTTATAGCAACACCTATTAAAATTTACTATTATTGTTCATTCACCTGCCTATTGTTGCTCCTTCCACAAGACTTCAAAGCCCTTCAGAATGAACATTAATAAGCAAAAACGAAGAGTTGGGCATTAATCTATTTTCTATCTAACATACCTATCACAGATATTGTCTGTCAGATTTAATAGTTTCTGTGAATATAATCCAATTTAGTTAGTTTATGCAAAAAGATAATTATTCCAAGGTATAAGGCAGCAAACAAAATATCAGGTTGTATAGTTTAGATGTTACTTAAGCAACAACTTTCAGTTAGTGGAACACTCAGTCCCTATAAGGAACTGTGTTAGCTCAAGTCTCACTCCCTCTGCTCCAGGGCAATGCTATGATCACTAGAAAATGTACAAAAGGCAGCTCTTAGCTTGATCTTCAGAGAAAGTAAGAGTAGCATCTAAACCACTGGTTCTCAACCAGTGGCAATTATGCCCTCAGCTACCAATCCTGGGACACTTCCCAGTGTCTGGAGATATCTTTGATTGTCAAATTGGGGTGGTGAGTAGAGCATGTTCTTGGACTGCAGCAGGCAGAAACTAGAGATACTGCTAAACCCCCTGCAGAAAAGAATTATTCAGTCCAAAATGTCAACAGTGCTGCAGTTGAGAAACCTTGATCTAAGCTGAGAGCTAATATATGACTAGGAGTTGGCTAGGAGAGGGATAAGGGAATAATATGGCAGGGTACAGTGTTCCAGGATAATGAAAACTATTTACGCCACAACCGGTTTGGCTCAGTGGATAGAGCGTCGGCCTGTGGACTGAAAGGTCCTGGGTTCGATTCCGGTCAAGGGCATGTAACTTGGTTGCGGGCACATCCCCAGTAGGAGGTGTGCAAGAGGCAGCTGATGGATGTTTCTCTCTCATCGATGTTTCTGACTCTCTATCCTTCTTCCTTCCTCTCTGTAAAATATCAATAAAATATATTAAAAAAAAATAAAAAAAAGAAAACTATTTACATGAAGGCCCTCTACATTGATTAATTAAGCAATTTTTATTTTTATTGTAAAATACACATAACATAAACTTTACCACTTTATTTTCTAATCTTTATCCTCATTCATGAATATGATTTTATTTATTTTTGAAAGAATAAGGGAGAGGGAGAGAGAGAGAGACATCAATGTAAGATGTAAGAGAGAATCATCGATTGGTTACCCTGCTAGCTCAGCAGTGCCCTTACTGGGAATCGAATCCGCAAACCTTCAATGCATGGGATGACTCTCCAAACAACTGGGGCACAACAGCCAGGGCTAACTTGACCATTTTAACCACTTTTAAGTGGACAGTTAAATGACATTAAGTACTTTCATATTTCTGTGCAATCATCACTATCATCCATCTTTGGGACTTTTTCATCTTCCTAAATTTAACTTTGCATTCATTAAATAAGAATTCCTCATTCCCCCTTCTCCAGTGCCTGGAAACCACAATTCTACTTTCTGTCTCTATGAATTTGACTACTCTAGGAACCTCATATGAGTGGAATCATACAGTATTTGTCTTTTGTGCCTAACTTATTTAACTGAGCATAATGTCATCAAGGTTCATCCATGTTGTACCATTGTCAAATGTTCACTCCTTTGGAAGGGCTGAATAATATCCATTTTATGTATACACCACATTTTATCTATTTATCCATCAATGGACACTTGAATTGCTAGGCCATTGTGAATAATGTTGCTATGAACAGAGGTGTACAAGTATCTGTTGGAGTTCCTCTAGTCAATTGTTTGGGGGATATACCCAGAAATCATTCACAGATTATTTTTATGCACCAATTAATTTCCTGGCATTGTTCTAGTGCTTGGTGCATGGTAAGAATAGTACCTAAGATCCTTTCTGTCATGAAACATGCATTATGGTGAAGGAAAACAAATACATGAACAAGACATTTCAGAGAGTCTTATCCATACTTATAATAGGGTATTATGCAAATTGGTTGGGACGCCATCACGTAACGACTGATCAGCAGGAGGGTGGGGCAGCAAGCTACCTGCAGCAAAGAGCTACAGGAGGGCAGGGCAGCAAGCTACTTGCAGCAGAGAGCTACGAGCGGCAGTGGGTGGGGCGGCCAGCTGAGGCAAGCGGCAGCGAGCTACTCGTGCATGGATTCATGTGCAGGGCCACTAGAAAAAATAATAAAAGGAGGTTATGTGAAGTTGAATATAACTAGCAGTTAGAGTTCTAGGAAAGGATTGACAAGCAGGAATGCTAGTAGAAGACTTATAATACAGGTAACCTGGTAATGGCTTTGTATTTCATTTTATGCACAATGAAAAGTTCAGAGAAGTTAATTGCCCAAGGACACACAACTAGTAAATTCTACAGGCCAAGCTAAAGTCCAGTCTCACTGCCTCTCCTTACCATACAGATTTTCTTTGGAGCTGTAAAACTGGATAAGGGCACATGTTTATCAAACACAGCAACCTGCACTCTACTTCTTTGATATCTGGTCTTTTCCATTTACTTTTATGATTCTCTCCAGAATCAACTTTATAAATGGTAAAAGGACATTTTAATGTTCTGCTTTACTCACATTCATTCTATACCCAGCTTTGATGCTGATATTTCTCTTTGCTTATTTAAAGATATTTTCTGTAAGTACAAGATACAATAGTGTTGACTCTAAAAAGAAATATCATACTTCCCTATAGCATAGCTCTGAAATAAACACCTTCTATTCCATTAGAAAAAAATAAAAATCACATATGATCTGAGTAAGTAATATCTGAGAAAATAGAGAGGTGTCTAACAAGAACTTTGTTTCTTTTAAGCCTTGTTTTCATTAAAGGTCATAGGCAACTTATATAAATTTGCAAGAAACCTGTTTTGCAAGGAATCACTGTCTATGATGATTTATAAAGGAAAAGGTCCATTGGCAGAGTCTACATTTTCAAACAAGCTTTTGTTTTCTAGCAAGAGGAAAAAAGTGACCCTTTTTCATTGGGTAATGAAAATATTCTTTTGTGTAGGACTAAGACCTTAATGAGTTAATGTGTGCAGTTAAGATTATCAAAGATTCTTTATTAAACAATGTGTCAGTTGACAAAATGTGTATTCATTCAGTTCAAAATTCAAAGCTCATTGGTTGTAAGAGCAAGAATAAGTTATGGAACAAAGTTTATATCAGGAAAAAATGTATGTTTTCTTATATTCTCATTTAATATTTTGCTATATAGTATGCTATTATAGAATTGATCTTAAAAAATGTTTTACAAGCCCTGGTTGGGTTGTTCAGTTGGTTGAACAATGTCCTTGGGTGAGGATTAAAAAATAAATAAAATAAAATTTTAAAATATTTTATGAAAACAGGAAAATCTTGCTGAATATATTTGCCCCATCAACAAATAGTTGCTGAAAAAGTATGTGTAACCACTTTGATAGGTGTTATTAAAAGTGTTATATGTCATCCTTAAGTGAAACAATTTTCTACAGATATTAACTTATTAGTCTGGAATAAAAAAATACCCTATGTGAAAAGACTTAACATGCTTTAGAGAAGTTTTACTCTACTAAAAATTTCACAATTACTCCCAGGAGAATTCTTATTTTTATCATTTAGAATTTACCTCAGATACAGTACTTCATAAACACATTACTTAATGTACTACTACAAGATATAAAAATGAATTTCCATTGCCTTGCTTTTCACAGAATCTCCTTCTACTTCTCATATTACAACTTCTCAGCCTTCTTTTTGCTTATTCAATATTCAACACAATTTTATTAAGTGTCAGATACTGTGCTTGACATTAATGATACAAAGATGAACAAGAAAGGCAAGATTACTTTTTTGTGAAGTGGAAAGTCTGATTGGAGAGACAAACCAGAAGTTTACAGGAATCATGATAGGAAAAATAGAGGTTACCATTGGGGCACATAATGGAAGTATCAAAACCAGCATAGGGAGGAGAAATGAAAAAGGGAAAACATCCCAAAGGAAGATACATTTATCTCACCCCTTAAGTATTTCCCCAAGGTCTAATCATTACCAGAGGAAGAACTCAGATTTTAAACATAGGTTTTAAAACCAGTTCTATGTGACTCTTCTAAATTATACTGCTCAGTACCCCACTATCCCCAACTGATTCAATTCTGAGCTGATCTTGCTTCCTTAAATCTATTACTTATGAGCCTGAGGGGAGGGGCAATGCATTATGCCTCCTAAGCCATAATATTATATCCACTACCCTAAATTCACTGGGCCTTAGCAGTGAATTTCAAATTTGATGAGACTGGAGCACACTCTTGAACACCAAGACCCTGACCCTCTGCCTAGCTCTTACCAATTTCTCCCACCCTTCCCAGGAGTCAAAAGGTCCAATTCCCAAATTCTCAGTAACTTCCATTATAGGATGGATTCATGATCCAAATCAGACAAAAGTCATAAGAATTGCCTCTAGTCTCACCTCTCAAATTGAACCTGAGGAAAGAAATACCATTTCAACAGGAGGTAGCCACATCCCATGAATATTATGATATAGGAGGCACTACTAATTGTTCTCTTACTTGGGGTAGGTATGTATATCTCTGTGTTCTTTGTTTGCAAGCAACACAAATCATTTTGAGCTTCTTTAATGGAAGATAAAAAAATGAAGCTCAGAAACTAGAGCTATTCTGGCATTGAGGCCACTACTGGGAAAATCTACATTGAACACATACCCCAAGACTTCAGTTCTAGAGAGATGGCATCAAGTTTGCCAAGCCTACCATATCCCCACCCATCAGCCAGAGAAAGACAGCTGTCACTATTGACTACATCCAAAGCACAATTGGGATGTTGGGATGTTGCTATCACACACACACACACACACACACACACACACACACACACACACACACACACAATGGAAGAATAGACACTGAACTGCAAAAATAAAAATGTTCACTATAGAAATCAATCTTGCTGCTGAGTGAGTTCTCAGAGTCCCAATCTTGTGGGTTCACAGTCTATACCCTTCTCTGCACTTGCTGGTGTAAAGTTTTAGCATGCCTTCTAATTGTTTCCATATAGGTTCCAAAGCTCTCAACATATGAACACCAGAGTCATTGAAGATATAGCTCTCAAATAAAAATGAAATATAAATCATGGAAGAGAAACTGCCACTCTCCAAAACAGTAAGTTTTTAAGAACTAGCCATGTAAATAACAACAATAACCCACTAATAAATCCTCTTGTTACATAAAAGAAAAATTCTGTACGCTCTTGTCATTTAGAGCAGGTCCTGAAAGAGAAAATTATACTGAATGGCCAGATTATTATGATCTCTGAACACATAATAATCTGGCCACTCAGTGTGTGTGTGTGTGTGTGTGTGTGTGTGTGTGTGTGTGTGTATATATATATATATATATATATATATATATATATATATATATATATGAGGCCCAGTGCATGAATTCGTGCATGGGTGGGGTCTGGCCAGCCTCGCCAGGGGGAGGGGACATGGGAGATTGGCCGGCCTGCCTGCTGGTCGAACTCCTGGTCAAGGGGACAATTTGCATATTAGATATTAGCCCTTTATTATATAGGATATACACTGAGTGGCCAGATTATTATGCGTTCAGAGATCATAATAATCTGGCCACTCAGTGTATATCCTATCCAAGCACTCAATAGTTAATCAAAATAGTAACTAGTAATTCCTTTTCCTATTCAGCTAAGAATTTTTGAGCTCTTTTCCTATTGCATTTTTTTGAGATGCCTCCAAATAAATTGTCATGAGTGCAACACATTACATCTTTTCTTTTGGGCTCTCACCAATAACCACCATGCAAGCATAGACATCTTATGGTATCAGATCATTCTGTCTTCCTTTCTTTATTTACATAAAGGCAGAAAATACTAAGAGCCTATTTTTTATTTTCATCATCCTTGAGTGCTTAAATGTTGGTCATGGTGACAATCTTTGGAGTGAATTATTTCAAGACTTAAATATGGGAGGTCTAATACTTATTACTATGACAAAGCTCAGTATGGATCATCCTGAAAAAGAAGAAAGAAGGTAATGATAGCAATAATAATACTAATATGCAATATAGAGTCTTTGCTGTGCACAGTTTCTCCCCTGAGCATTTCACCTGCATTATGCTTTCATACTAGTGGAATGATCGAGGAGAGAGGGATAAATGCAGGAGAGAGAAGCAGATGAGAGAAAGTATAATTACTGGAGCCAAGTCCCTGAGTAGATGGAAAGGGATGAGAGGATAGGATCCAGAGATTAAGTGGAGAAGTTGACCTTAAGAAAGAACAGGACAAATCTGTCCATTATAGCAATGCTAAGACTAGTGCAGGGGTCTGGCCATATAAGGCCCTCAAAATCATTTGGTCTGGCCCTTCCAAGACATTAGGAGTGAGTTAATTAAATGTTGGACCAAATATTGCAGGCTAGTTATTAAGTTAATAATTTTGTATGGCCTGTGAATTATGTTATAAATATCCAATGGCTTTTGGCAGAAAAAAAGATTCCCCAACCCTGGACTAGTCAATAGACTTTGAAAGAAAGGGGTTCTATAATGTCTTTTCTTCTATCCTTCCTAATTCAATAACCAAGGAAGCAATACTATACACTTTTTAAGATAGAGTGTGTCTATCTTCTTCACTGAGGTAGTGGGCACAATACCTGAAATGGAAAAGATGCTTGATAAATATTTTATGAATGAATTGATGACTAGACAGATGAATAGATCAATAAGGAACTTATGACATTTTATACATAGTCCATATTAATGATTTTTCCTCACAGAATTCTGTTACACATATATAGCAGTTTCATACTTGCCTATTGGCCAAGCTTTTACTCAGAAATCAAAGGAAATCTCACAGGATGTTTTCAGAGAAGACAAAAAAAAACCAAAATAAATATTATATCTTATCAGTAGATACTTATAAGCACCTAATGTTCCCCAATCTACCATAATAGTGGTAAGTGTCCTTCTTTGTCACTTGCTGGCTTAGTATGAGGAATATTTTAATACTAAATTCTTCCATGAACTAGAAACCTGAAGTGATGACTCTAGGTTACATTCTACTCTCTTTTCTCCAGGAAGTTACTCCAGTTGAAGTATGAATGCAGATCATATAACTACTCATGTTGTACCTGATTCAACATCTTCTACTAGGAGGTGTCCTGTTTTGGACCATGAGGGTGCTCACTTACCCCTTGGATTGGTCAAAGGGTCCCAGACTTCCATTCCAAATTATCAAAAAATCCTCTCTATAGAACAAGAATCCACAGTTGCTACAAGACGATAAATCAGTAAAGTCCTCTTTTAATGCCCTAACCTCCCCTTATTTCCACATAATCTTTGCACACAGTAACTCATCTTTAGAGGAAAAGCTTATGTCTTATTTGATATCTTCACCACTTAGCACGGTATCTGTTGAAGGAATGAACACATGGTTGACTAATGAATAAATATTGAATTATCAAACAGTGACCCACCCTAGTCATTGGAATTCAATTTCTGCTCCATGCCGCAGGAGATGCATAACACAGAATCTTTACCTCCGGATCTTCCCTATATAAGGGGGTTCTCCAGTCATGACCAGCATGGCTAGAGAGAGAACGAGTCCTGAGTAGTAGTGACTGGGGATTGAGAAAAATAACGAGACAGACATTGAGACAGTAAGTAAAGCTGGGACCAGGTGGGACACTATTCTCAGATGGAGAGACAGTGAGCCAGAGCTAGTGCAGCACATTTATTATATACAGCATGATACAGGAAGTTTTACTAGAGTTTAAGCAAAGGAAATTATGTGAAATCATGCTTAAAGATCAAGCTGCAATTCTTCATTCTTGTGGCTTCTCGTAAGTGTCAGGCCTGCAGCCTGGATAATTGCATCCACCCCTGGTGTCTGGGTGAACTTAGATAATGACACCCACCCACTGGCACCTGAGCTAAAGGTCAGGACTGACAACATTTCTGCCTTTGGCAAGGTATGTTTCCAGGACATGGCTTTGCCAACGCTGCTGGACTCAGCTGATGACCTTTACTCAGGTGCTCTCTACACCTATCTTTACACATTCTTTCCCCAAAAAATTAGCAAGGCACCACAATTGTCCTCCTGGCCCTATGTATTCCACTAAGCAGAAAAAAACACAAATCACATAGGGAATCTCAGTTTCTAGCTTTGACTGATATAACTAAGAGAGGGCAAAATATATTCAATGCTTCTCCCATAATCTATAATCTTCAGAAAGCTGATTTCAATTTTCCTGGAGCTATTCATGGCATCTCTTGTACAAGATTCCTTTTCCAACATTTTCATCAATATCCTACATTAAGTTCTAAATGCTTTTAACTAAGTGCCTAGGAATGTGGGTGAGTACAAGCTCTGGAAATTGTGTCTAGCACTGCTTCCTTGTGATAGTTACAGATTTTCTTTGCTTTTGCTGAATATCACAATCAAAATAAGCATTAACCAGCCCTAAATTATAAAATAATTAAAATTATCTACTTTCCTATTTAGTTTAAGTATGCATCAGATTCAATATTCTTTATATAGAAGCAAAGTATAAGAGAACCAGATTATAAGTCAGTGAAAACAGACTCTGTTCTAATACTTAAATTTCTATGATTTGTAGAAAAGCACATAACTTCCTCTTCAGTCTTTTCCATATTTAAAATAAGGTGTTTTCTTTTTAACTGATAACAAATTGTGGCAATTGTTGAAATGATGGTCAGAAGTACTTGTGGATCTTAATAGCATTATCAGTTTATTACTTAATTGTCAGATCTATATATATAAAAGGCTAAGCGACCATTGCATCCAAAACAACTGAACAGACGATCAAACAGGCTGTGGGGGGAACCAGGTTGGCAGAGGGGTTAGTAAGGGATGACTAAATGACCGAGCAGCAGCCTGCTTGGGGCAACCAGGCCCTCAGGGGGGGCAGTTGGGGGTGATGAGGCTGGCAGGGGGGCCAGTGAGGAGCAACCAGGCCAGCAGAGGGGGGCAGTGAGGGGCAACCAGGCCAGCAGAGGGGGGCAGTGAGGGGCAACCAGCCTGGCAGGGAGGTAGTTGGGGGCGACCACGCCAGCAGGGGGTGCAGTAAGGGGCTACCAGGCCAGCGGGGGGCACTAAGAAGCAACCAGGCTGGCAGGGGACAGTTGGGGGTGACCAGGCCAGCGGGGGGGGAGGCAGTTGAAGGCAACTACACTGGAAGGGGGGTAGTTGGGGGTGACCAGGCTAGCAGGGGGGCAGTTAGGGGTGATCAGGCAGGCAGGCAGGTGACCAGTTAGGAGCCAGTGGTCCCAGATTGTGAGAGGGATGTCCGAATTTCGTGCACTGGGCCTCTAGTTAAGTAATAATAGCTTCTTGACATCTCCTGCACACAATTCCTCTTTCAAACATTTTCTTAAGTAAAGTTCACATTAAGAATGAAAAGCTTTTAACTGAGTGTATAGAGAAGAGAGGCAGGCTTTTTAATAATTTATATAAAGGAATTAATAATGAACATTTTTTAATTGAGACAATGCATGCTCTAGGGGAAAAAAATAGCATCCCATTACTCTAGGGGGCAGAAAGAAGCAATGAGCTAGTTCTTAGCCAATTTCCATGAACCAAGCCTTCTCCTAGACTATGTCCACTGCTCTTTTCATTTTAACTCTCACAATAGCCCTTTGATGCAATTTCATTAGCTCCACTTTATATAGAGGAGAAGCTAATTCCTCAAGACATCTACCACTGTATTTTAATAAAACACAATTAAATATTTTTAATACTACTATTTTTCAAATGGAACATGGTAAGATTTTTGGATCCTCTATAAGCAGAAATCTTGCTTTTCTTGCTGTATTCTATGTAACATTGTGGCATGAAGGCAAGTGGAGGGTAAATCCACCTCAAGGAAGCCAAGGGTATGAAATAGGAAAGTCACTGTCAGAAAGAAAGAGGAAAGGAAGACCAAGTGGAGTGTGAAAAGTAGAAGAAAGAGATGGAGAGAGGGGGGAAATAGTCATATATGTATCAGGAGTTCCCCCTCAACTTTCCATTTATGTCACCCCACACCCCAGCCTGAGTCCACAACCCAGTGAGATCCTGGGGCAGGGGTGGGCAAACTTTTTGACTCGAGGGCCACAATGGGTTCTTAAACTGGACCGGAGGGCTGGAACAAAAGCATGGATGGAGTGTTTGTGTGAACTAATATAAATTCAAAGTAAAGGAGCGGAGGGGAGAGCAAGAGAACTGGATAGAACAGCCGGATCCGGCCCGCGGGCCGTAGTTTGCCCACCGCTGTCTGGGGGAAAAGCCAAAATCACAGAGGTTATTTTCCCTATGCTACATTTGTAGCTTTAGAATAGAGACTACATATCCAGATGCCCTCACCACCCACTTCCTTGAGGCAGCCTCAGGAGATTGCCATGGTGCAGCATAGTTAAGTTGAAAGTCTGACTTAATGCTCCTAAGTTGTGCTTGTCTTTCAGCTACTGTGTAGAAGATGCAGAGGCCCCTGTATGATTCTAGGTTGTTGAGCAAAATGGTTGAGCAGAGATTCAGGACACTTCCTAGAGGATGTTGCTGCACTAAGAACCAAGTGGCATCATCACCAGAGAGGCCAATAAGGCCCTGAAGCTCTGATGAAGCCCTTCAGCAGAGAGGGGCTAGTCATCTCAGGTAAGAGACCAGCCTTTTCAATCATTTATAGAAAGAAATTAATAGCAAACGTTTAACAAACCATCCATAATTAAAATAACTCATGCTCCATACACTCTCTATACACAATATTGCATTAAACCTAAAGACACTGAGATATCACTCATGTCAAGTTTAAGACTTTCTCTAGAACACAGTAGACTCATGATGATGATTAATTTGTTTAGGAACCAAATCACATTTTCTTTGAACATTTTAGTCATAGTATGACTAAATGTGCAGGCCAACTACAATATGATCATAAAGATAGCCAATACTGAGGACATGACTCTCCATAAAACAAAAAAGACCACCTGGAAATTGTCAGCAGAGATCATAGATCTCAAACAACTAAGTCAGAACCAAAAATAAATACCTCTTCACTGCTTTCCTACAGCATTATTTTAGGTGATAGAACATTCATTCTCAGGTCTGTGGTCTTAACATTCTTAGAAATGAGACTTTATCACAGATAAATTTTCTCCAAGATCACATTGTAGACAACTGACCCATATATGCCACCAATTTGACTATTGTGTAAACATTATTTTTTCTACTCAAATTGTTTAATATAAACTAAAATATTGAGTTAAAGGGATAGTGATGCAGCAGATTGTACTTCAGTTAAAACTTGCTGTGATTAAAGAGATAGTGGCTATTATACAATCACAACTAAAGGAAGATTATGTGTTTACTAAAACAGGTGAGAATTTTTCTATGAATATATATCAGACTGGTATTGTTCTATTCAAGTTGTGACATAGGGCCAAAAGGTAACTAGGTACAAAGGAAGAAACTGTAGATATTTTCATAAGTCCTAAAAGACATAGCTCATTTATTCATTCAAAAACATTTATTGAGCCCTACTTTATTCCAGTTACTTCCCCAGGCACTAGCAATGCAGCAGTGTAATTATAGAAAATACCTTCCCTGAAGGAATTTATATTCTGACTGAGGAGATAATAAATAACCATACAAAATACAGATCATAAAGTGGTGTGTACCCTAAAGATAAATCAAAATAAAGAAAGATAAGAGGAAACAGGCATTTTATATAGAGTGATCAGGAAGTTCCTCTCTAAATAAGTTAATATTTGAGTATACATCTAAATTAAGTGAGAAAGAGATTCATGCAAAGATCTTAAGGAAAAAATATTCCATGCAGAGGAAATAGTAAGTATAATGGCCTTGAGGTAGACCCTACTTTGATATGTTAGAAGCATAGCTATTAGGTCAATGTGGAGATCAGAAAGTTGCCAAGGGTCAGTTCATATAAGACCTATAGGCAAAGTAAGGCAATGAATTATATTCTAAGTGTGATAGGAATTCATCAACAGTTTGAACAAGGAAATGACCAGGTCATATTGCTGTTTTATTAAAAAAAAAAAAAAAAAAAAAAAAAAAAAAAAAGCACTCCAATTGCTGTTAGAAAATAGATAGTGGTGGGACAAAGTAGAAACAGGGAGACAGCTAAATGGTTATTGCAGTAGTCATGAAAAAACAATAGTTACCCAGCCAAGGCAGTGGCAATGGAAGTGATTAGAAGTGGTCATACCTGTAATATATATTTTTTAAGACTGAGACAACAGGACTTGTGAAAACTTGAATGTTTGATGTGAGAGAAAAAGAAATCAAAATTGGCATTTTGGTTTTGGTCTCAGCAACAGATAAATGGAGCTAATATTGACCAAAATGAAGGATACTTGGGAAGGGTTTTATTGTGTGGGTACAGAAAGTGTGTTTTGGGGGGCAGCAGGGTGTCTAGGACTGGAGCATCACCACCACCCAGACTGGCCTTGGACACCACCCCAGACCTGCACAGTGAGCTGTGTGCTAGCGCACCTCAGCAGGAACTCGCAAAAGACCCCAATGCAGGCTCTGGGATACCCACAGCGAGTCACAGAGCTTGCAAGCCAACCCCACCATGAATTCTGGGACCCTGCAGTGAGTTGCAGAGTTATATGAGTAAATGTTTGAGGGGCTTCAGACTGTTCAGTGAGTCCTACACCAGTGAGACCTCTCAGGCAACCCTCTCCATGGGGGCCAGGACCATGATCACATCCACAACAGTTTGCAGGGGTTAGCCACATAGACAACTGGTGAGGAGATTCAACCCACAAATAGGACAATAACATTCAAGACCCAACTACATCAGGAGAACACAAATAACTCAAGTAAGGGCTTCCCTAGAACACTCTGCTCAGGAGATCTGAGAGACTGCACCACTGGGTCCCAAAAAATACCTATTACCTAGGACCACTACCCAAAAATTTGGGTGGCATAGCAGTTTGATCTAAGACATAGAAACAAATACAAAGGAGCAGCAAAAATGAAGAGACAAAGAAAAAATTCCCAAAGGTAAGAAAAGGAGAAATCAGCAGAAAAGGAACTGAATGAAAATGGAGTCGAGTAATTTTAATTTGTCAGATAAAGAATTTAAATTAATGGTTATAAGGATGCTCAAACATCTGACTGAGAATTACAAGCAACTCAATGAAAATTATAAGCAGTTGAATGAGAAATACACCAACATGGTAAGAATCAAGAGGAAATGAATAATGACATAGCTGCAATAAAGAATGCACTGGAAGATTTCAAAAGTAGACTAGAAGAAGCTGGGGACCAAATCAGTGAGCTAGAAAACAGCCAAGAAAAACACCCATCAGAGTACCAATTGGAAAAAAAATTAAAAATCAGGAAGAGAGTTTAAGGTAGCTTTGGGAGAACTTGAAACACAGCAAAATCCACATAATAGGGGTGCCAGAAGGAGAAGGAGCTAAGCAAGAAATAGAAAACCTGTTTGAAGTAATAATGACAGAAAACTTCCCTGATGTGGGGAAGAAAAAAGTCACACATGTCCAGGAAGCACAGAGAGTCCCAAACAAGATTAACCCAAAAGACCCACACCGAGATACATCATAATTAAAATGACAAATGTTAAAGACACAGAAAGAATCTTAAAGGCTGCAAGAGAGAGACAGAAAATTACCTAAAAAAGGATCTCCCATTAGACTGACTATAAGTTGATTTCTCAATAGAACCACACAAGGTCAGAAGGAAGTGGCATGAAGTATACAGAGTGATGCAAAGCAAGGGGGTGAATCCAAGAATGCTCTATCCAGCAAGACTGTCATTCAAAATTAAAGGTGAAATCAGTAGCTTCACAGATTAAAAAAAAAGGGGGGGGGTGGCACTAAGGGAGTTTTTTTTACCACCAAACCAGCAATGCAAGAAATTCTAAAGGGAGTGTTGTAAGAAGAAGAAATAGAAAGAGAGGAAGGAACACAGGCATAAAGAACAAAAATGGCAACAAACAAGTATCTATCAATAATAACCTTAAATATAAATTGATTAAATGTTCCAATAAAAAGACAGGATAGCTGAATGGATAAAAAAAAAAAAAAAAAAAAAAAAAAAAACATGACCCACATATATGCTGTCTATAAGAGAACCACCTCAGAACAAAGAACTCACACAGACTGAAAGTGAAGGGATGGAAAAAAATTCTTCAAGTAAATGGAAATAAAAAAAACAAAAAGCTGGATATCAATACTTATATGTGACAAAAGAGACCTCAAAGTGAAGGCCATAACAGGAGATAAGGAAGGCCAATTCATAATGCTATATAAAGGGATAGATACAACAAGAGGATATAACGCTGATAAACATATATGATCCCAATACAGGAGCATCCAAAAACATAAAAATAGTCTGGAAGATATCAAAGGAGAGATAAGCAGCAATATAATCATAGTAGGGGACTTTTATACCCCATTGATATCACTGGATAAATCTTCTGAACAAAAAATCAACAAAGAAATAGGAAACCAGATAAAGATACTATGAAGAAAAATAATTACAGGCCAATAACCCTGATAAATACAAATGCTAAAATCCTCAACAAAATATTAGCAAATCAGATCCAGCAATACATTAAAAAGATCATATACCTTGACCAAGTAGTTGATTTCAGGGATCCAAGGCTGGTACAATATCTGCAAAGGAATGCATGTGATGCCGCACATAAATTGATTGCAAGATAAAAACCACATGATCATATCAATTGATACAGAAAAAGCATTTGACAAAATCCAGCACCCTTTTTTTGGTAAAAACTCACAGCAAAGTGGGAATAGAGGGATCAGAACTCAGCATACTAATGGCCTTATATGCCAACATCATACTTAATTAACAAAAACTAAAACCATTTCGCCTAAGAACAGGAACAAGACAGGGATTCCTACTTTCACTATTCCTGTTTGACAGAGTACTGGAAATGCTAGCCATAATGATCAGTTAAAGAAGAAATAAAAGACATCCAAATTGAAAAGGAGGAAGTAAAATTGTCATTATTTGCAGATGACATGATATGGTACATAGAAATCCCTAAAGACTCCATCAAAAATCTACTGGATTTCAAAAATGAATTTGACAATGTAGCAGGATATAAAATTAATACCCAGAAATCTATGGCATTTTTATATACCAATAGTGAACTCCAGAAAGAAAAACTAAAATAGAAATCCCATGTACCATTGCAACAAAAAAATTAAGATACTTAGGAATAAACTTAAGCAAGGAGGTAAAAGACCTGTACATGGAAAACTACAGGACATTAAAAAAGAGAGAGAGAGATAGAGGGCGATATACACAAGTGGAAGAATATGCCATGTAAAAGTATTGATAGAATCAACATCATTAATATGTCCATACTACCCAAAGCAATCTATAGATTCATGCAATCCCTATTAAAATACCAACAGCATATTTCACAGGCGTAAAATAAACTCTCCAAAAATTTATATTGAATCAAAAAAGACCCCAAATAGCTGCAGCAATTTTGAGAAACTACAAAGTTGGGGGGAATCACAATGCCAAATATCAAGTTATACTACAAAGCCACTGTACTCAAAACAGCCTGGTACTGGCACAAGAATAGGCATATAGAACAATGGAACAGGACAGAGAACCCAGAAAAATGAACCAAGCCATTATGCTCAATTAATATTTGACAAAGGAGGCAAAGGCGTACAATGGAGCCAGGACAATCTCTTTAATAAGTGGTGTTGGGGAAAATTGGACAGATACATGCAAAAAAAAATGAAACTAGACCACCAGCATACACCATACAAAAGAATAAACTCAAAATGGATAAAAGACTTAAACGTTGGAGAAACCAAGATAGCAGCATAGGTAAACACCTAAACTGCTGCCTCACACAACAATTTCAAAACTACAACTACGAGACAAAACCACAGGAAGGCTGGCTGAGTGGAAATTCTACAACTAGAAGGAAAGAGAAAAGCACACTGAGACTCACAGGAGTTGTGGAAGGCAGAGGTATGGAGGCGTGCACACGGAGAGGACTGGCAACTGGGTACGTGGCTGGCTTTCTCAATCGGGAGGAAGACAAAAGCTCCTGACTGCTCTGAACTCCAGTTCCAGGTGAGACTCTGGGGACCCAGACTCATACAGGGAGAAACTGGACTGTCTGACAGAGGGTGAAACTCAAGGGCGGCTTTCTCTCAGAGGTGCTTGCAGCGATTACTGAGGGACACTGAGACCCAGGGGCCTCTTAGGGTAGGGATGATGGGAAGCCATTGTGGTTTGCTCCACCCTGAGATCCCGCCCCATGAAGCCATTGCTCCTTGCTCTGCCCTGAGACTCCTCCCCATCCAAGCTGAGCGCAGAGGCTTTTGCATATGAATGGCCTGGTCCTTTGAATTCTAAACTTACCTAACAAACTGCAGCTGAGTCAATGAGACCCAGAACATCCAAAAGAAGGCTCAAGGTCCCACAGCAGCTTGCATTGCTTCACAGCTGGGCCTCAACTGGGCACATCCAAAACCCAAACAAAGAAGAGGAATATGAAGATCTCTCCATAGCTCTTGCTGGGTGACATCAGGCAGAAGCTAAATTAGCACCTCCTTGGAGATCCAAGAGCAGGTGTACCCAGGGGTCAGAGTAGGACCATCCAGATTACAACTCCTCAGATCCATAAGGGACACACTCATGGGACACACTCAATGAGCACCAAAGCCCCACTGAAGCAAGTCTTGCCTCATAAGGGTGTCTCCAGCACAGAAGTTCTCCCATCGTAGACACAGCTGATCCTCACAGCCAATTGGCCTGGAGGTCAATTCCTCCCAGTGATACCAAAAACAATCAAGGCTTAACTACAACAAGACTGTGCACACAGCCCACAAAGGGGTGCACCAAGAGTGTCCACCTCAGATAACTGGGGAGGCTGAGCCACTGGGCCCTATAGGACACCTAGCACACAAAGTCACTCTATCAACTCAGGGAAGCAGCCAAAATGCATAGACAAAGAAACAGGTCACAAATGAAAGGAATGGAGGAAAGCAACTGACTGGATATAGAGTTCAAAACCATGGTTATAAGGTTTTTAAAGAATTTTCTAGAAAAGGCCGATAAATTTAGTGAGACCCTTTAGGATATGAAAAAGGACTAACTAGAAATTAAGCATACACTGACTAAAATAAAAAATAATATACAGAGATCCAACAGCAGACTAGAGGATCACAAGAATCAAGTCAACGATTTGAAATACAAAGAAGCAAAAAACAAAAAGAAAAAAGAATGCAAAAATATGAAGATAATGTAAGGAGCCTCTGGGATAACTTCAAGCGTACCAATATCAGAATTATGGGGGTGCCAGAAGAAGAAAGAGAGCAAGATACTGAAAACCTATTTGAAGAAATAATGACCGAAAACTTCCCCCACCTGGTGAAAGAAATAGACTTACAAGTCCAGGAAGCACACAGAACCCAAAACAAAAGGAATCCAAAGAGGACCACACCAAGACACATCATAATTAAAATGCCAAGAGCAAAAGACAAAGAGGGAATATTAAAAGCAGCAAGAGAAAAACAGTTAGTTACCTACAAGGGAGTACCCATACAATTGTCAGCTGATATCTCAACAGAAACTATGCAGGCCAGACGGGAGTGGCAAGAAATATTCAAAGTGATGAATAGCAAGAACCTACAACCAAGATTACTCTACCCAGCAAAGCTATCATTCAGAATTGAAAGGCAGATAAAGAGCTTCACAGATAAGAAAAAGCTAAAGGAGTTCATCACCGCCAAACCAGTATTATATGAAATGATGAAAGGTATTCTTTAAGAAGAGGAAGAAGAAAAAGGTAAAGATAAAAATTATGAACAACAAATACATATCTATCAACAAGTGAATCTAAAAATCAAGTGAATAAAAAATCTGATGAACAGAATAAATCTGATGGTGAATATAATAGAACAAGGAACATAGAAAGGGAGTGGACTGACAATTCTTGGGGGGAAAGGGGTGTGGGGGGTGCGGGAAGAGACTGGACAAAAATCATACACCTATGGATGAGGACAGTGGCGGGGGTAAGGGGAGAGGATGGGGTGGGAACCGGGTGGAGGAGAGCTATGGGGGGGAAAAGAGGAACAATTGTAATAATCTGAACAATAAAGATTGATTTTTTTTTAAAAAAAGAGGCTACTGCAGAGGTCTAGCCGGAAGAGAATGCCCTGGAAAAAAAAAAAGACTTAAACGTAAAACATGAAACCATAAAAGTCCTAGAAGAAATCATAAGTACCAAAATTTCAGACATCTTTTGTAGAAATATGTTTAAAAGCCCATTTTAAATATGTAAATCTCATTTTACTGTGCCAAAAATAATTAAATCCAGAAATCAGAAGTATCATACAAACACAAAGGTTGGAAACCTGCTATTCCAGAAGCTTACTGAATTTTTGACCTTGAAGGACTGGACTAGGCAGAGGACGTTTTAAAATCATTGTTAGAAGTGCAGAACCTCAGTGTGGTGAAAAATATGGAAAACTGGGGGAAGTTATGCATCATTTTATCCCCTTCCATTCTTAGTCCAACCTGGAAACTAAATGACTGTGAAACTATGGATCTTTCCCCAATAGGCAAGGCTAAGTATAACTCCGTAATAATACTGCATCCTGGCAAACCAACTAGTTCTTGGATTAAATATTTAAAATAACATCAAATGCTTGTAGGGGCTCTTGCTGCTTTTGTAAAAAAGCTGGGAGGGCAAAGGCCAAAGAAAGAAACATAATTAAAACACATTTTATATGTCAACTAGAGGCCAGGTGCACAAAATTCTTGCATTGGGGGAAGAGGGGTGTGTGTCCCTCAGCCCAGCCTGCACTCTCCAATCTGGGACCTGTCGAGGGATGTCCAACTGCCCGTCTAGGCCCAATCCCACCAGGCCTAAACGGGCAGTTGGACATCCCTCTCACAACCCAGGACTGCTGGTTCCCAACCACTTGCCTGCCTGCCTGCCAGCCTGATCACCCCCTAACCACTCCCCTGCCATCCTGATTGATGCCTAACTGCTCCCCTGCCAGCCCGATTGCCCTTACTGCCTTCCCCTGCCAGCCTGGTCACCCCTAATTGCTCTCCCCTGATGGCCTGGTTGCCCCTCACTGTTCTCCCCTGCAGGCCTGGTCACCTTCAACTGCCCTCACATGCTGGCCCGGTCACACCTAACTGCCCTCCCTTGCCAGCCTGGTCACCCCTAACTGCCCTCCCCTGAAGGCCTGTTCACCCCCAACTGCCCTCCTCTGAAGGCCTGGTCACCCCCAACTGCCCTCCCCTGCAGGCCTGGTCCCCCCAACTGCCCTCCTCTGCAGGCCTGGGTCCCCCCAACTGCCCTCCCCTGAAGGCCTGGTCCCCCCCCCAACTGCCCTCCTCTGCAAGCCTGGTCCCCCCCAACTGCCCTCCCCTGCAGGCCTGGTCCCCCACAACTGCCCTCCTCTGCAGGCCTGGGTCCCCCCAACTGCCCTCCCCTGAAGGCCTGGTCCCCCCCAACTGCCCTCCTCTGCAGGCCAGGTCACCCCTAACTGCCCTTCTCTGCCAGCTCGGTCACCCCTAAATGCCCTTCCCTGCTGGACTGATTGCTCACAACTGCCCTCCCATGCCAGCCATCTTGTGGTGGCCATCTTGTGTCCACATGGGGTGGCCATCTTTGACCACATGGGGGCGGCCATCTTGTGTGTTGGAGTGATGGTCAATTTGCATACTATTCTTTTATTAGATAGAATGAGCTAAGTGAGTATGATGGTTCCTTTAATAGAGAAGGTTATATCAGCATTCACCTGACTAGCATAGAGAGCAAAATTTAACTTGTAATACATATATTCTGTCCCTAGATTTTTGTCATTGGGCAAGCAAAACTTAATTTCATCAACATGGTATAGAGGTTTTCTACCTACTAATAGTGATTACCTATTTATATTGAGTATTTACTTTCAGGAAGCAGAAATAGGCCTTCTAACCTTAAGGACTGCCTGATCCTGCCAGTCTGTGCTGTTGTCAACTGTCAATCCAGTGAGGCAGGCCAAAGCATGAGAGATGTTTACTGTGTATGCCTAAACCAGGGGTGGGCAAACTTTTTGACTCGAGGGCCACAATGGGTTCTTAAACTGGACCGGAGGGCTGGAACAAAAGCATGGATGGAGTGTTTGTGTGAACTAATATAAATTCAAAGTAAAGGAGCGGAGGGGAGAGCAAGAGAACTGGATAGAACAGCCGGATCCGGCCCATGGGCCGTAGTTTGCCCAAGCCTGGCCCAAACCAAGGGCATATTTCAGGATTGTCACGATTACACATATAAGTTCAGGCTGTGGCATTTCCATTCTATATTCATTGTATTTTACACTACTAACAGGTTGAATCTAAGGCAAGAGGAATCCTTTCTGAACACAACTGCATTTCTGAATGACCAGAGTGCATAGGAAAATTACAAAATACAAAACCTCCTTTGAATGTGATTATACTGGAAAATCTATGAAGGTGGAAACCCAGGGCAGAGTCTTCTATACTGGTGGGTTCTACTAATAAAGAAGATTCCCACAAGAAAAAGAATATGGGATAGTTTAACTATTCTTTGCTTTTCTCACCTGGGGAAACTGTGGCTACCGTGTTTCCCCAAAAATAAGACAGTGTCTTATATTAATTTTTGCCCCCAAAGACACGCTAGGTCTTATTTTCAGGGGATGTCTTATTTTTCCATGAAGAAGAATATGGTACACATTTATTGTTAAATGAAAATAAAGGAAATTTATTACCTGTATACGGTACGGTAGTACGGTAGTGGTCAACACAAACCAGACAAACTGTGAATCCTACAGTATCAAGAATTTACTCATTTATTCAATGACAATCATGTCATCATCTTCTGGAACATCATCATAACAATCCAATTCCTGAATTTCCTGGTGAATTTCTTGTGACTCCATTTCTTTCAGGATCAGTGGACCAAATCTCTCATGTTTAGCAATAGCACTGTCTTTAAATGAGTACTTCTTGTCAAGGTAGCCTGCTCGCAGTGCATTTGCAATGCAACTGTCAGTGATTTTCTCCCATGAATTCTTCACCCAAGTCACAACTTCTTGCAGTTTAGGTTTCACAAAGTTTCCACGCTGATTTCTCTCCATTCTATTTTCAATGTAGTCATTAATCTCCATGCGCAAATTGTCTTTGAATGGCTTGTTCATTGCAATATCAAGAGTCTGGAGATAGGCCGTGATTCCTGCGGGAATCATTATCTGATCTATTTTTCTTTCGTGAAGAAATGTCTTCATGTCTTTAGCGCGGTGAGTGCTGGCTGCATCCCAGACTAGCAGACCTCTTTGGCTCCCTCGCATAACAAGCGGCAGCATTAAATCGACCCACTTCCTTATAACTGCTTGTGTGGCCCAAGCTTTTTCAGTTTCAAGAATAAAAACGCCCAAAACACGTTCAATCTTTTCCTTCTTGCCCTTAGAAATGATTAAAGGTGGGATTTTAGTGCCATCCAGACGAATTGCCAAAATACAGGAAACACGTGCACTTTCGTAAGCAGTGGAGGGAATGTACGCTAAGGAGGCACCCCGCTGTTCAATTGTTGTTTGAGATGATTGGCCCATAAACACTGCAGTTTCATCCATAGCAATCATGTTGGAAAGATTGTATTTAGAGAAGTCAGCATCATCAATAAAGGACTTGAATGCAAGTGCTCGCTTAATAACTTGAGTATCTTCCAACCTAAACAATGTTGTAGATCTTCTTAAAGACAGTTCACTTCGGTGAAGAAAATTATCCAGCCAGTGTTGTGATGCTTTGAAGTCTTTGGGGGCTATGTCAAACTGTGGTGCCATTGCAAGGGCAAATTCTTGAATCTGAGCCCTATTCACAACCAAAGCCTTTGCTCTCCTGTCAACAACCCATTCACAGATCAGGTCTTCCAGCTCGGAAAATAATGGTTGCCGACCTGATCCACGCTTGTGTTTTTTAGCATTTCCCTTGTCCACTTTTTCAATGAGGTTACCATACTCTGCTCGCCATTTTCAGACCAATCGGATACTCAACATCTTCTCTTTGCAGAAAGCAGTAAGATTTTGGCCCCAAGAGTCTTCTACGATTCCTTTCTTGTACTCCACGGAGTAGCTTTTTCTTTTTGTGCTCATTTCTAGGGGGAAAAAAAAAAGGAATTGGGGTGTCAAGGTGGGGGGAGGGGGATCACTCAAAATGACACAGGGGGGAATCAGAGAGGGGAATCAAAATGGCACAGGAGAATCAGAGGGAGGATTACCATTTTAGTAACCCCTTTTGATCCTCCTGTGTCATTTTGATTGTCCCCTCTGATCCTCCTGTGTCATTTTGATTGTCCCCTTTTGATCCTCCTGTGTCATTTTGATTGCCCCCTCTGATCCTCCTGTGTCATTTTAAGTGATCCCCCTCCCCCCACCCCTGTGTCACTGAACACCTTCACCAGACATCCCCCCTACCCCTTTATCAGACATTTACCCCCTGGGGCCTGCCTGGGGACTGTCACTGGGCTTGCTGGGGCCTGGATCTGGGCTGGAGCAGGGTCTGCCACTGACTGAGAACCTTCAGTCATCATGAAGGCGGCCGCGAGCATCAGGTAGTGTCACCAGAGACAGACCAGCACTCACCACCTTCGCTGCGTCCGGTCCGCTCTAATCCTCCTGTTCTTCTACACGCATCTGCAAAAGTCTCCTCCTCTCTCCAGCCCTGCGCTCACCGCTCACTCCGACCTGCGCTCCGCCTCCACACAGCAGTGATGTCAGGACTCCACGTAACGTCACTGGTTGCTAGACGCCAGTCGGGGTGGCCCTAGCGATCAGTTTACGGTAAATTAATTTTCATTCTGAGACAGAGCCTGGGGGCCTTATTTTCGGGGGATGCCTTATATTTCACTCAGAAGGAAACCTGTAAGTAGGTCTTATTTTCGGAGGATGTTTTATTTTCTGGGAAACATGGTAATTATCAATTCAGTCCTTGAACTCTCTTATCAGATTAAATGCTTAGAATTTCCTAGGAAGGTTTAGTACCCAGGACTCCTCTCCACATCGAAACTATTGCTGGGGTATCTTGAACTGCTTAAATGAATACTATTAAGCACAAATGGGCAGTGTCTGGTGCATTAAATGAAAAATAAATATTGCATCCTTTTTTAAAAGTCAGATTTTATATTTGGCCTTTTTTTGTTACTTTGATTTATGTGGGTACTTTAAAAAAAACATATAGCTGGATTTACTATTTTATTCCAATGTATGGCTCTCCATATTTGATAGGTAAATTCAGTTTGTTCACAATTATCTTGGCAAGTAATAGACTGTAGTTCATTTTACTTTTCATCCTCCCCATGTTTTCAGTTTTAACTTTTATAATTTCATTTTATTAACTTGACTTGTCTGAGTTAATTTTTTATTTATTAAATTTATTGGGATGATATTGGTTAACATGAACATGTAGGTTTCAGGTGTGAGTTTCTATGTTACAAGATCTGTATATTGCACCGTGTGTCCACCACCCAAAGTCAAATCTTCTCCTGTGACCACATATTAGGACCCTCTTCTCCCCACCACCCCCTTCCCTCTGGCAACCACCACACTGATATTTGTATTCCTGAGTTTCCGTTTTATATCCCACAGATGAGTGAAATCAGAGTTCTTAGTTTTTTCCAATGGACTTATTTCACTTAGCATAATGTTCTCAAGGTCTATCTATGTTGTTGCATATGGCAATACTTCATCCTTCCTTATGGTTGAGTAGTATTCCACTGTGTATATGTTCCACAACTTCTTTATCCATTCGTCTATTGCAGGACACTTTGGCTGTTTCCATGTCTTGGCCACCATGAATAATGTTACAATTAACATAGGGGTTCATACATCTTTACCAATATATGATTTTGAGGTTTTCTGGCATATACCCAGGAGAGGGATTGCTGGTTCATATGGAGTACATATATCTTTGTGAATACATGATTTCATTTGTTTCTGGTATATACATAGGAGAGAGATTGCTGGGTAGTAGTGTAGCTATATATTTTTCTTTTTTTTTAATTCTTTATTGATTAAGGTATTACATATGTGTCCTTATCACCCAATTGCCCTCACCCCCCTGTTGCCTGTGTCCATTGGTTAGGCTTATATGCATGTATACAAATCTTTTGTTTGATCTCTCCCCCTGCCATCCCACCCTCCCATGTCTTCCCTCTGAGGTTTGACAGTCTGATCAATGCTTCTCTGTCTCTGGATCTGTTTTTGTTAATCAGTTTATGTTTTTCATTATATTCCACAAATGAATGAGATCATGTGCTATTTAACCTTTCTCTGACTGGCTGACTGGCTTATTTTGCTTAGCATAATGCTCTCTAGGTCCATCAATGCTGTTGTGAATGGTAGGAGTTCCTTCCTTTTTACAGCAGTGTAGTATTCCATTGTGTAGATGTACCACAGTTTTTTAATCCATTCATCTGCTGATGGGCACTTAGGCTGTTTCCAAATCTTAGCTATGCTAAATTGTGCTGCTATTAACATAGGGGTGCATATATTCTTTCTGATCAGTGTTTCCAGTTTTCTGGGATATATTCCTAGAAGTGGGATGGCTGGGTCAAATGGGAGTTTCATTTTTAGTTTTTTGAGGAAACTCCATACTGTTCTCCACAGTGGCTGGACCAGTCTGCATTCTCACCAGCAGTGCATGAAGATTCCCTTTTCTCCACATCCTTGCCAGAATGTCTTCCATCAACAAATCAACAAATGACAAGTGTTGATGAGGTTGTGGAGAAAAGGGAACCTTAGTACACTGCTGGTGGGAATGCAGACTGGTGCAGCCACTGTGGAAAAAAAGTATGGAGTTTCCTCAAAAAAATTAAAATGGAACTCCCATTTGACCCAGTCATCCCACTTCTAGGAATATATCCTAAGAAACCCAAAACACCAATCAAAGAATTTATGCACCCCTATGTTCATAGCAGCACAATTTACAATAGCTAAGATTTGGAAACAGCCTAAGTGCCCATCAGCAGATGAGTGGATAAAAATATTATGGTACATTTACACAATGGAATATTATGCAGTAGTAAAAAAGAAATAACTCTTACCATTTGCAACAACATGGATGGACCTGGAGAATATTATGCTGAGAGCAATAAGTCGGTTAGAGAAAGATAAGTATCACATGATCTCAATCATATGTGGAATCTAATGAACAACATAAACTGATGAACAAAAACAGATCCAGAGCCATGGAAGCATGGAACAGACTGCTAAACCTCAGAAGAAAGGCAGGGGAGGGTGGATGGGAAGAGATCAACCAATGAACTTGTATGCATATATGCATAACCCGGTGACACCGACAATGGGGTGGTGAGGGCCTGGGGTGGGGTGGGTGGGAAAGGGCTGGAAGAGGTTAATGAGGGAAAAAGAAGGACCTATATAATACTTTCAATAATAAGGATTTTTTAAAAAATAAAAAGTAAAAATAAATAGGAAATTCTCCTGTGGTTTTCAAATTGCCAGATGACATATAAAAACATCCAGATATCATTGCTGACATGTACACTTAAGGAACTGTTTGACATTGAAACAGGAACTCGGAATTGTTGGACATTGAAATTGGGACTCAAACATTTTTTGTTATTATATGTTTATTTCTAGTCTGCAGAGGCAAGATTTTTTAAAGGAAAGAAATGGGGAAAAAATAGATACAGAGGCAAAGAAGCATTGAACAGACTGTCAAACTACAGCGGGAAGGCAGGAGAGGTTGCGGGGGTGCTGTAAGAGATCAACCGAAGGACTTGTACACATGCATATAAGCATAACCAATGGATACAAGACACTGGGGGAGGGAGCAGGTAAAGGCATGCACTGGGGGGTAGGGGAGGCCGGGGGGAGGTCAATGGGGAAAAAAAGGAGACATATGTACTACTATTTGTAATACTTCAAACAATAAAAATATAAATAAAAAAATTTAAAAAATAAAAAAATAAATAAGATGTTATAAGCATTTCCTCCTTCAAGATATATTACTTGCCAATATCCCCTCAACTCTGGAAATGACACCTGAGATTGCTTTTTCTTCCCAGCTAGAAAGCCCTTTTCTTGGTCTTGCCCTCCACTCTTTCCTGGATTTTGCAAAGATACTTTAGAATTTCAACTCTAGTCTGTCATTTAGTTTTCCCTTATATGTCCCTTCTGTTTTGAGGTTTACTTAACACTTGCATTATCATTTTCCACTAATATTTTTACTATCTAATGAGGTAGATATTAGCTAGATAGAGGATAGCTGGAAGATAGATGATAGATAGATAGATATATGAAAATGGAGAAAGAGAGAAAGAAGGAGGAAGTAAGAGAGTTCATTGATCTTTTCCTCTTGTTGAGAGAAGAAATATTTACCTTCATAATATCACTAATCTCCTCCAGTTTTTCTTAGTCATTACAATCCATTGAATGGAATCTAGTCTCTCTCTCTCTCTCTCTCTCTCTCTCTCTCTCTCTCTCTTTTTGGGGGGGGGGCGATTTTCTTCCTTAACCATTTTCTTCAGATAGTGTACATTGGTGGTATCACTTTTATTTGCTCTACAATATCTTATCATCTATATATATAAAACCCTAATATGCAAATAGACTGAACAGTGGAACAACCGAACAACTGAACCACTGGTCACTATGACATGCGCTGACCACAAGGGGGTGCGTGTAGAACATAGCAGGTGTCAGCAGCAGGAGTCAGAGCATGGAACACAGTGGGCGTCGGCTGTAGCGGGATGGTGGAGCAGGTGAGCGGGGCCACCAGACCAAAGCAGGGTACCAGTCGCTGTCATTGGGGTGAGCCTCTGGTGGTTATGGAAAATTCTTTGCTCCCCCACACTGCAGTCCCACCCGCATTCACACCTGTTGCCAACATCAGCCCCATTCACACCCACTGCCAGTACCGGAGCAGCCACTTGCACCCACTACTGGCACCTGGCACCGGCCACTATCACTTGACGCCATCAGCAGGTGCGAGCAGAGGCTGCCGGCCCCAAATGCCCTTCAGGGCTTCTCCACCTCCCCCTGCTCCTGAGGGGCAATTGGAGTAGCAGCTGCCACTCACACCCACTGACAGTGCCGGCCCCATTCATACCTGCTCCTGGCACTGGCCCCAATTGCTCAGCACCATCAGTGGGTCCGAGTGGGGCTGGTGCTGTCAGTGCATGGGAGCAGCAGCAGCAGGAGCGGGGCTGCTGGTAGACAGGGGACCAGGGGCTGCGGTGGGAGGAGCAAGGCATGGGCATAGAGGATGGGCCAAGACCCACCCCCGTGCCCACCGCAGCCTCGTGGTCCACAGTTCCTTTCAAGGTGCACGAATTCATGCACTGGGCCCTTAGTTGTATATAAAACTTAGATCACAGTCCATTGCCCTCAAAAAACTACATTTCAGGTCTCAGTGTATCAAAAGAAAATGGTGCTAGTCTTTTTTTCTTTGGATCTAGAATTCTAAACAAATTTCTGATGACTTTTGTAATTCATAAATTTCATCAGGATATGTGTAGGTGTGTGACGTTTTTTCTTTTTACTATGCATGAGTCTTTTAAATATTTTGAAAATATGATATCAAGTTTTTTTTTCACCTTTTTTTAAGCTATCAGAAAATTTCTTCTAGAACTTAGTTAATTTTTACTCTCCTACCTCCACCACATCCATACATTTTCCACCATTTTGAAGTCCAATTATTCACAAGTTTGCTCCTTGGACATATCTTCCAAGTCAATATATTTGCCTCCTAATTTCTGTCTGTAATTTTTCTCTACATAGTAAGACATTTTTTTTCACTTATCTTTCAGAACTTTCAGCAATGAATAGTCTTTTTCAGTTCATCTAGAAATTTTTAATTTTGGAAACAATGCAGATTTCTTATTTCAAGAAAGGCTTTTTCTATGATATTATTGCATCTCTTTGAGGGTTATTATTTTTTTAAAAAAGTTATTTTCAGTCTTATATTAGCTCATGGCTACTGGACTTGGACTTCCTCCATCAGCTCACTGTAGCCTCTTAAGAAGGGTACACTTGTTTAAAAAAATCTTTATTGTTGAAAGTATTACATATGTCCCCTTTTTCCTCCGTTGTCCTCTCTCCCCCTCCTCCCCTAGGCCTTCACCACCCCACTGTCCGTGTCTATGGGTTATACATATACACGTATGAGTTCATTGGTTTAGCTCTCCCCCACCCCAAACCCTTCCCTCTGGGATTTGACCGTCTGTTTGATGTTTCTATGTCTCTGGGACTATTTTTGTTCATCAGTTTATGCTGTTAATTAGATTCCACATATAAGTGAGATCACGTGATACCTATCTTTCTCTCCAGGTCCATCCATGCTGTTGCAAATGGTTATTTCTTTTTTACAGCTGCATAGTATTCCATTGTATAGATGTGCCACAGTTTCTCAATCCATCCATCTGTTGATGGGCACTTAAGCTGTTTCCAAATCTTAGCTATTGTAAATTGTGCTGCTATGAACATAGGGGTGCATATATCCTTTCTAATGAGTGTTTCTGAATTCTTGGGATATATTTCTAGACTTGGAATCACTGTTTCAAATGGTAATTCCATTTTTAATTTTTTGAGGAAACTCCAAACTGTTTTCCACAGAGCCTGCACCAGTCTGCATTCCCACCAGCAGCGTATGAGGGCCCCTTTTCTCCACATCTCACCAACACTTGTCGTTTGTAGATTTGTTCATGATATCCATTCTATCAGGTGTGAGGTGGTACCTCATTGTCATTTGGATTTGCATCTCTCAGATGATTAGTGACTTTGAGCATTTTATTCTTATACCTTTTGCCTTTCTGTATGTCCACTTTGGATAATTGTCTATTTAGGTCTTTTGCCCATTTTTATCTTCCTTTTGTTGAGTTTATGAATTCCCTATAAATTTTGGAGGTTAACCCCTTATAGGATGTATCATTGGCAAATACGTTCTCCCATCCAGCTAAGAGTCTTTTTTGCCTCATCTTTTCCTCACACTTTCTGTCTTATCATTCAGCGAATCTTGCTAGTTCTAAATTCAAAATGTATTCAGGTAATATGGTAACTCTATGTTGAACCTTCTGAGGAACTGCCAGGCTGTTTTTCAAAGAGGCTGCACTATTTTCAGTTTCCAACTACAATGCATGCAGGCTCCAATTTCTCACCAAACATATGTTCTTGTCCATCTTTTTTTATTATGACCACCCTAATGCTATCCTTGTGGTTTTGACTATTTCCCTAATGACTGTTGTTGACAATCATTACATGTCTTTATTGACATTTGAAGAAATGCCTATTTAGATCCTTAGCCCATTTTCAAATTTAAGATTGACATCTATATAATTGAGCTGCAGCCATTGTTCATACATTCTGGATACAACTCCCTTATCAAATAATTTCACCCATTCTGTGAGTTGTCTTTACACTTTCTTGATGGTGTTTTTCATATTTCTGCAAGTATAACTTCTTTTTTCCTCAAGGGGAGGGCTGGCTGCAAGCAAAGCTTTCATGGAGATGCTTGGAGATAGAGCAAAAATTTATACTTGGACCATACCCATCCCCACACCAGCTGGCACAGCCTCAGTCATCAGGCTAAAATTATGAGCTATATCCTTTTTGCCTATACCAATTCTACACCTCAACATATCAGTTAATTGTTTTATAGTGCGGTTGTCTGAATTTAGTCTGAAGATAAACACAAGAGGCCAGGACTCTGTATATTGATGATGGAGGAAAGTGTGAAAGAAGAATATAAAAGCAGGAGGACTAGCACATCTGTTTTATTTATTTTTATTTTTAAAATTAATTTCTTTATTGGTTAAGGTATCACATATTTGTCCTCATCCCCCCATTCCCATCCCAAACCCCTCCCCACACATGCTCCCACCCCCCTATTGTCTGTGACCACTGGTTAGGCTTATATGCATGCCATTGATCTCTCCCCCTTACTCCCACCCTCCCCTACCTTCCCTCTGAGGTTGGCAGTCTCATCGATGCTTCCCTGTCTCCTGGTCTGTTTTTGTTCATCAGTTTATGTTGTTCATTATTTCCCCTAGATGAGTGAGATCATGTGATACTAGAAATACACTTATAAGAACCGAAAATGGGACAAGCAATAATGGTTATGCTGGGAGGCAAATGAATCAGTCTGTAGTGAGTTTCTTTCTGGGCCAAGAGTTCTTTTGAGTCCCAGTTTCAATGTCAAACAGTTCCTTATGTGTACATGTCAGTGATGATATTTCAGTTCTGGACGGTGGACAAATGGTGGTAATGCAGGTGCGACCCTCTCTGGTTTGGTCCTGGGCAACTGTTTTAAATATGCCCTTTCAACTAATCACTTCAATGAGTCCCTTCTTGAACCTTTTGTTCTGTCTGTATACTGCCTCCAAGTCTCTGAGTGAGGAAGCATTCTTTCCCACAGGGATAATTCTCCACTTTAGATTTCTATGGATATGTGAAATAAAGTGCCATCCTTTCCAGTTTATTTTTAGTATAATCCCATCTCTTTTCAATCTTCCAGAAATTCTTTATTAAATTGCCTGGTTTGTTGCTGCCCCTGCCTAGATCACCTTCTTTACTACCTCTAATGACTCTATTCCCATTTACATGTTTTAGGTAGCATGTTCTTTGAATTTAATGAGAGACACATATAAAGGACATTTAGTCCTCTATTTTGAACCAGAGCCCCAAGGAATCTCAGGAAACAGTGTTGTTGCCAGAGGATTGAGTGAGTAGAATTCCTCCATTGCTAGTGGGAGTGGGGTACAGCTGGAATAAGAATTTCCATAGGTCCCCACAGGAGGATGAGATGTGATAGAAAGCTTTATTTGCATGTAATTATATCCCTCAGTTTGCAAAGTTCCATGTCCCTTACACCAGTCCTGGAAAATATGTAGCTGGGGTTCTGTAAAGCTAAAAGCATGGCCAGTGTCCAGTTTCCTTTCCATGGTGGCAGAGCATTAGGCTAGATTTAGTCCATCAGTCTATTGTGTGGGTCCCACATGGCTGTGGGCCACATGGGTGAGTAGAGTGTGTGAGCCCTGCAAGCTAGGATTCAGGCATGAGCAGCAAGAGAGAGAATTTCCTTTGTTCAGGAGTTAAGTATTTCAGATTTTGTGCCCTTGCAGTAGCCACACTTATTCTGGCCACTGACTTGCTCCCAGGTGAGCATCTTCCCACCTCTCTCAGACCTTACTAGACATGCATCTAAACTGCATTTGTCCAGTCTCTTCCCACACCAATCTGTGGGGAATAGATCTGGAGAGTGTTAACTGCAGCTTCCTGGCAAAGCTGTATAAATGGCATGTCTATATTATCTAGTATTTCCTTTGCTCCTTTCCTGTTAAATAATAACCAGGTTATTATAATGGTATCTGTTAGGAAAAGGACAAAACATTTACATGAAGTACTGAAGATTCTTAAATTTTACTTCAGTTTCTTTTTTTTTCTTTAAGTAAAATTACAGTTAATATACTGAATTTTAATTAAGCTTTTAAACATCCATGAAAAAACTTCCTATGTACACACTGGAGAATGTAGTCACTGTGATTACTAAGCTATTCTTGCACAACAGATCACGTTCATTGTCTCTGCCATTTTCAGAGTGATAAATGGAAAGGTGTGAGAGGTGATTAGACATTAGAATGATTCTATCACTCATCACAAAATCTCAGTCACATATCTGATGTATACATGCCATACAACTTCATATATGTGGTTTATCCCAGAATTCTTTGTAAAGATGATATAAATCCTTTACTATGGTCTTTGCATTTGTAATACCCAAAAGACAATGGCAAAATTGATTTTTAAAATATGTTTAAAAATACAATATATTTATCCTTAGTGATACTATAAACTGACAGTTTTTAAATGCTTGTCAAAATTCATTTGTAATTACCAAATTGAAAAGTATTTGTAAATGCGTTCCCTGGTGATAACTGACAGTGACTTTAGTATTCTCAAATCTTTTATTTAAATACTAGAGGCCCACTGCATGAAAATTCATGCACTGGAGGGGGGTCCTTCAGCCCAGCCTGCCCCCTCTCACAGTCCGGGAGCCCTCAGGGGTGGGAGGAGACCCAGTGATCAGGGGAAGGCAATGCCCCATCACACCTCTGCAGCTGCTGCACAAGCCTCGATTGGCCATGGTCACCTGAGCCTCAGGCAGCCCTGGGTGGCTGGGCAGCCACCATCTGAGGCTTGCCTGCACCTTGGGCCAGCCCTGGGCAGCTGGAGGGCTGAGGGGACTGGGCGCCGCCATCTTGTGGCTGTGGGCAACATCATCTTTGAGGGCATGGCAGTCAGTTAGCATATTTCCTCTTTATAGGCACCACCATCTTTGCGATGGCCTGAGGGTCAATTAGCATATTCCCTCTTTATTAGATAGGATGTCAGAAATCTAAAGAAATGTACTTCAGAATAAATTTTTTGAAGATGAAAAATTTCTTATAGATTAAACTCATTCTAGTGGTTCAACAGCTCCTGGTTTCCCCAAGTTAATTGTAAAATAGAATAAACATGAACTGATTATAATAAAAGTGATACATGAGTAATTACTCCAGGCATAATATCCCTTTAAAAAGCATAGTTCTTGTCTGTATCCCTGAGTCTTTCTTTCTTTTCTTTGCTTAATCCCTTTAGCCTTCTCACCCAGCCCCCAATTGCCTCCCCTCTGACAGACAACAGTGTGGTGATTGCCAGAGAAAAGGGGAGTAGGAAGAGGTAGAAGAGGGTAAAGGGGAATAAATGGTGATGGAAGGAGATTTTACTCGAAGTGGTAAACACACAATACAATATACAGAGGGTGTATTATAGAATTATAGGATGAAACCTATATTAACTTTATTAACCAATGTCTCCCCAATAAATACAATAAAAAATAAAAAGCATAGTTGTTACAATGAAGATAGGGGCTACTATTGAAAGACAATGTAAAACTCTCCAAGTGGTAATTTAAAATGTTTTTTCAAGGCATTGATCTAAATTATACTTATCTTTAAACAAATGAAACAGCAATGATCTATAACGAAGTACATGGCTGCCTATGTGGTTTACTTTGAAGGTTGCCCCAAGTTCGTTCTTTCAATGGAGTGCCATGTTGCTTGGAATCCACAAAATCTATCCCAATCTTTGAGCCTTCCAGGAGGACCCTAGTTAATATTGAAAATATTTATTGGGATTAAAGATAGAGCTTAAAGCTGGGAGAAATCTTAAAGGTCATGTATGCCTGATTTGTGCCCCAGTAATTAGCTATATAATATCCAGCAATAAACTCTTTCTTCCATTTAAGGCTCTTGTAGCTAAAAATATCACTCAAACTCTCTTAAGAAATAAAGATAATTTATTTTAAATTCCATGAAGTATTATGGAAAACCAAGATTGAGCCCTCAGGTCAAAGGTTCAGTGAAATCCAAGGGAACTTTGGTGAGTAGTCACTTTCTAGTCTCCCTATTTCTCACCACTTTTGTGCTTCTTAGAATGCTTCTATCATTCTTCTTTCTATTGTTCAGTGTCCTCTACTTAACTATCTTAAACATTACTGTAAATGACAGCCTTCTCATTAGGCCTATAGATCCTTAAGTTAGTGACTTACTCTTGAATTTTTTTGTTCCCTCTCCAGGGAACAAATATAAGATTGTGGTAGCACATCTCTTCTGGTCAGACCATCCAAGTTTTAGGTCACTGACAAGCAATGAATGGACCAATATGAGCCAGGTGTTCACCTTGACCCAGTACTATAGTCAAGAGAATGTGGTCACACAGGCAGTAGGTCCATCCTAAGAAGCCAGGTAGTGGGAAAGAAAGTCTCCAGCACACTTTCTTCATCTCATCTTATCCTCTGCAAAATATGAACAAGGAATTTATTTCAAAAATTTCCTTGGGATTTGGGTACATTGTTGACTTTTTACTTGAAGAATTTAACTTAGAATGGTATATTGCCTCTCAGTGCCTTTAAGCAAATGCCACCAACTTAATTCATTTTATTTAGTTGACATCACTACTGGTAATTGTCTTCATAGTCAATCTGCATTGCAATACCATCATATGTAAGGGCTGGCTCCAGGGAACACATATATTGCCTGGATGTATAGAACAACTTACTGAGACCAACTTATTTAAGGGCTTATATTTGTAATTCACAGGTTGCACTCACATGGATATCATCATTTCATGTGGCAATCTATGGTGGCCATGTACACTGCACAGGCCTCTCTGCCAAGGCCTTGTGTTCCTGTTTCTACTGCATCTTCATTGCCCTCAGGCCATAGTGCTGCTCATCTAAGCTTCAGATATGCTGGTGCTGCTTCTTTAAGAAAGAATGCTGCCAGTTATGTTACTCATGATTTGATTTTGATTTTTAAAATAACAACAACAAAAAAAAAACCACATAGGTGATCCCAGTGTTTACTAGAGGAAAACACTCAGCATGATGGGGACACTCTGGGAAGTCAGGGGATTGGAGAAACAGTGAGCCAATATTCAAGCAAAGGAGAAAATCAACGAGATTAATATAGTTTAAAAACTTTCTTTTAATTTCTTAATTATCAAAATTTGAGAGGTTACATCTTACCTATTATTATTTCAAACTTGTCAATATCTTCCACTATGGGGAAAAGTCTTAAACAATTACTACCATATTGCATTACCTCAGAGGTGAAAAAATAGCTTATCGCCTTCGTACATATATCTTAAATAAGCAGGTGCCCTGCACAGGGTGACTGCTGTAATGACTCATCCATGAATAATTGCTATCCTGTGAGTTCCTCCAATTTAGAAAAGAAATGTCACATATAATTGTGCCACAGTCTTTTCACAGAGAGGGTTCAGGAATCTGGAGAAGGGCTGCACATATATGAATAGAGACTAGACAAAAAAATATAAATTTGGAAGGCATGGGGGAAGGCCAGGCAGAAACTTAGCTCTAGTGACTAAGCTACCCGAATCTCCAGACCCACGGCTTTTTATTAACACATTTTTCCCTTTAGCAAAGCAGATACACACATCAAAGGTAAGGTTTGGTAAACAATAAAGGAATATCAGGTTAGGGGAATTGCCTACAGCTGTTTAGCAGCATGTAATAATATGTAGATTTTCAGCCCTGCTGAAGATATCTGTCAGCCTTCTGACGAACTTCTCACATTTATTATGCTAACTACTGTCCTTAGCCTGAAGCATAATTGGACCACTGGGTTGTAACTAGGATTCACCTTTAAGTATAAATTTTAGGAAAACTGTATAAAAGTAGTTTAATAGCAACAGTGGGATGTGTTTCTTATCAACTTCTCAGTTACCAAAATCATAAAATATCTAAGCTCTTGAAGCAAAAACCCTTCAGACCTAAAATATTTATTTAGAACAACACTCAAAAAGTAAAGAGCTAGGAAAGGAAAGAAAAACAATTCAATACAACCACAGTGTTCCATTTCTCCCAGAATGTGTGTCTTAAAAGAGAAATACTGAGAGGCAGGCAAAGGGAGTCATGCCTTGTTTTCCAGCCCCAGGGACTACCTGACCCTGCACAATGGTAGCAAGTGTTGAATTTCTGCCTACTGTGGGACTATCCACAGTAGAATCAGGACTAAAGAGAGGCAGATATAGTACTGCCTCTGCCCTTAGATAAATGTGTACTTTGTGCTTGTCATTTCTTAAAAATATATTTTATTGAGTTTTTACAGAGAGGAAGGGAGAAGAATAGAGAGTTAGAAACATTGATGAGAGAGAAACATCAATCAGCTGCCTCCTGCACACCCCCTACAGGGGATGTGCCCAAAACCAAGGTACATGCCCTTGACTGGAATTGAACCTGGGACCCTTCAGTCCACAGGCCAACGCTCTATCCACTGAGCCAAACCGGTCAGGGCTGTGCTTGTCATTTAACCTCCTAATCAGCTTATCTCAAAGTGGGATCATAGAGCAATAGGTGATCTGCTTAATTCAATAGGCTTTTAATGTATAAAATAGATATTATAAGTGCTACTATAGTTGACCTTTGAACAACATGGGCTCACTTATATGTGGATTTTTCTTTTCAATAAGTATTATAAATGTATTTTCATGTCCTTATTTTTCTTAGTAACATTTTCTTTTCTCAAGCTTTCTCTATTGTAAATTTACAGTATATAATACATATGTCATATAACATATGTGTTAATCAACTGTTTATGTTAAAGGTAAGGTTTCCAGCCAACAGTAGTTAGGTTTTAGTATTCAACTATTAGTAGTTATGTTTTAGGGGAGTCAAACGTTATCTGGGGATTTTTTACTGTGTTTGGGTTCAGTGCTCCTAAGCCCAGCATTGTTCAATGGTCAACTTTATTTTAAAAACTTAAGAATTGCTTTGCAAGATCAGAAATGAAGTAAAGGTAAGATATTTTTGCTCAGAACCCAAATAATAACATTGTTTCTGCTCTTAGGCACTGAAGAGAAGCCTCAATCAAATTTCTTTTCTTCAATATAAGCAGTTTGAGAGTATAAAGAATATTCATCCTGTGGTGTATTCTTTCAGCACCATCCCACCTGGCCCCTTAGACTTCTACTGACATTTTCCTCCATAAGCTTGAGGATTTTACTGACATTTTTTTTTCAAGCCTTTTTGGTTTCTGCCTGCAGCCCAGTCCCAAAGACAAGTCACATGTTTTAGGGTTTTGTTACCACAACACCCCACTTCTAGATACCAAAACCTATTTCAATTATCCATTGTGACCTTCATAAATTACTTTGAAACTTAGTTGCTTAAAACAACAGTAAATGTTAGTTCTGCTCACAAATTTTCAAGTGGGACAGGGCTTAGATGAAAGCTCAATTTTACTCCATGGCATCATTTGGGGCTGCTTGACTGGAACTTGGAGGACCCACTTTCAAGATGGCAAGTTGGTACTTGCCATCCACTAAGGGCTCATGTGGGGCTCTGGGTCTATCCACATCGCACAGTGGCTAGGTGCCAAGAGTGACTATCCAAGAGGCAGGAAGAAGAAGTTGCTAATTTTTTAAGGCTTGGGCCTGGAAATTGCCACAGTATCCTTTCCACCATGTTCTATCTTTCTCTTAGCTTATTGCATTGGTAGAACCCAGAACAATGATGTATGATAATGAGAATTATGAAGATTCTTAGTTTATTTCTGACTTTAATGGAATGCTCCAAATGTTTCCAATTAAAGATAATGATGACTCAAGTTAACATTGAGATATGTATATTTTATGATGTTAAAGAAGCATCCATCTATTTCTACTTTATAAATATTTATTATGAAGAATAAATTTTGAAATTTTATCAAATGCATTTTCAGCATCAGTGTAGATGATCATATGATTCTTGTATTCTGATGTATTAATCTGTTAAATTAAATTAGTTGCAACCACTGAATTCTTTCATTTTGGAATAATCTGATTTAGTAATGGTGACATTTAAAATATTGTATTATTTTTTTATATTTTATTTTGTGTATCTGTCTTTTCCACAGCAAACTGAAATGTCCTTGACATCAGAAGATATTTATTATTGCTTTACTCAAGTCAAGTAGAGTGACTGGTAGCCAAAAGGTACTTAGAAATATTTGTTGCATAAATTAAATAAATTACAGGAATTCAATAACTATTTAATAAGTTACTGAAATGCACGCAATGGGTACTAAAGCCTCAGAGAAAGACTGCCTCCCAAAATTCACAGCTGTTGGAATCAATGTAGCCCTCAAATGTGGAAGGGGGTCCAAAGGCTGCTGGCAGAAGGGGATTCTAGATATCAACCCACAACTGGACTGGACGCAGAAAGGCAGCCTGAAGTACAGTACCAGCTGCGCAATGTTCATGCACAGAGTCGCACACAGAATTGCCCGCAGAGCCAGAGAGGCCTTTTAGCCCATGATATTAAGACAAAAACACTACCACCCAGGGGCTGTAGCAGAAATTGACTCTCTTGTGTAAATACAACTAAAAACAGACTGAGAACCAAAGAGAACAGAGAGATCCCTCCTGCTTGAAAATAGGGTTGTGGCTTACGATGCAGAGGAGCAGTGGATCACAGGGAACTCCAATACTGTGCTGACTACCTGCAAGGAAAAAGCTGTGCCAAGCAGAACAGTGGAGGAAGTGAACGACCTTCACTACTTCACATTTTTATGTTTTATCTTTTACTTAAGAAACTAATTTTTTTCTCTCACTTGATTTTACCTTATTTTTTATTATATTTTTATTTTTAATTATTAGTATTAATACTATTATTTACCCTTTTTAAAAAGTTTTATTTCATGTTATTTCTTCTTTATTTTGGGATTAGTGTTATACATTCTATTTTGATTTTCCCTTTAGCATTATTTTACTCTATCTCAATTTTTCCTTTATGCCAACAATTTCTTTATCGCTTTTCCCTTTTTTTGTCCTGTTTCTCTTACTCTATTCCTGCTTTAGTTTTTATCAACCCTTTCTTTTTACTCCCTGTTAAAAATTGATCTTACTCATACATCTAATTTCCTCTCCCCTGCTCCAAACCCATACACATCTCTCTCTTCATTTTCTTCACTATCAAAACTCTTTTTCTTTTGTTGCCTTTTTCTATCTGTCTGTCTTGTTCTTGTTTGTTTGATTATTGGTTAGTTTTTTTCATTTGTTTTGTTGTGTTGTTTTTGTTGTTGTTGTGTTTTTTGTGGGGTTTTTTGGCTTCTGTTTTTCCTCTCCTACCTTATTCTCCTCTTCTACTAATAGCTTAACTAATTCCAATCACCAACTCAGGCCTATCTACTCTTTATCCTCTTTTTCCAATAATAAACAAATACATACATAGATTAAAGAAGGAGGAAAATTATATATATATATATATATATATATATATATATATATATATATATATATATTTCAATTTATATATTTTTTTCTTTTATTGTATTTAGTTTTTTACTTTTCTTTTTATACGTCCATTCTCTTTCTACCACCTCTATACTGAATTGTGGCTATTTCCCGATTCATTCAATTCCTTGACATTACCCCCTGGAAAAAAGCTCTGCCTCCTCAGCTTCATCTGGATGTTTGTTGTTTGGAGGTTTGTTGTTTGCATTTTTTGGATTAGTTGTTCTTTGTAGTTTGCATTCATCTCTGGGTGTTCGTTGTTTGCATTTTTTGAATTAGTTGTTTTATTGGAGTTTTCCCCTCATATACATACTTTTCCCTTCGTTTTTTCTTCTCTCTTTTCTCTCTTACATTCTTGCCTTTTCTCAATATCATTTTTGTACTCTTTTCTGTTCCCTAATTCTCTTTTCTCTGGTCGTTAACTATATATAGGGGTATTACTACTGTGAATATATTTGTGTTTGGTGCCCTGTGCATTGTGTCTTTTTATGTTGTATTTTGTGCCTTTAAGTCAATGCAGAAGAGAGAGAGCTACATAACCAGAAACTGTGAGAGGAGCGATTATGGGGAGACAAAGAAATAGCCAGCATACCAAAAACAAACAAACAAAAAAACAAAAAAAAACAAACAAACAAAAAAGTAAATGAAATGGAGGCAAGTAATATGAGAGAGAAAGAATTCAGAGCAATGGTCATAAGGTCGCTGAAAAGGATGGAAGACAAATTCAACAATATGTGTAAGAACCAAAAGGAAATGAAGAAGAACCAAGAAAAACTGAAAAATGACATTGCTGCAATAAAGAACTCAATAGAAAGCATCAAAAGTAGACTAGAAGAAGCAGAGGACCACATCAGTGAGTAACAAGACAAGGTAGGAAAAAATACCAAAGCAGGGCAGCATCTAGAAAAAAAAAACTAAAAAAACAGGAGGAGAGCCTAAGGGAACTTTCAGACAACACAAAACGAAACATCATCTGCATAATAGGGGTGCCAGGAGGAGAGGAAACTGAGCAAGGAATAGAAAACCTGTTGAAAGAAATAATGACAGAAAAGTTCCCTGATATCAGGGGGGGAGGGGGTGAGGAAATCACACAAGTCCAACAAACTCACAGAGTCAAAAACAAGATGAACCACAAAAGATCGACACCAAGACACATTATAATTAAATCGGCAAACACAAACGACAAAGTATGAATCTTAAAGGCTGCCAGAGAGAGACAGAAAGTTACCTACAAAGGATGACTATCGATTGATTTCTCAACAGAAACACATCAGGCCAGCCAGAGGGAATGGAATGAAATATACAAAGTCATGCAAACCAAGGGTCTGAATCCAAGAGTACTGTACCCAGCAATGCTATCAATCAAAATTGAGGGGGAAATCAGGAGCTTCACAGACAAAAAAGGACTAAGGGAGTTTATTACCACCAAACTAGCAATGCAAGAAATGCTAAAGGATCTGCTGTAAAAAAAGAAAAAGGAAGGGAAGAAGGAACACAGGCCTAAAGAATAAAAATGATGACAAACAAGTATCTATCAATCATAACTTTAAATGTAACTAGGTTAAATGCCCCAATCAAAAGACACAGGGTAGCTGAGTAGATAAGAAAACATGACCCATATATCTTCTGTCTATGGGAAACCCACCATAGAACAAAGGAATCACACAGACTGATGATGAGGGGATGGAAAAAGGTTTTTCAGGTGAATGGAAATGAAAAAGAAAAAAAAAGGTGGGGTAGCAATACTTACACCCAACATATTAGACCTCAAAGTAAAGGCCATAACATGAAATAAGGAAGGCTACTTCATAATACTAAAGGGAGCAATTCAACAAGAAGATATAACTCTGGTAAACATATATGCACCCAGTACAGGAGTACCCAAATATATAAAAAAAAATTCTGGAAGATATCAAGGGAGATATTGACAGCAATACAGTCATAGTAGGGGACTTTAATACCCCACTAACACCACTGGACAAATCCTCTAAACAAAAAATGAGCAAAGAAACAGCAATCCTAAATGACTCACTAGATCAGATGGAATTAGTTGACATCTTCAGAACATTCCACCCCAAAGCCACAGAATATACATTCTTCTCAAGTGCACATGGGTTGTTTTCAAAGATATACCACATATTGGGGAAGAGGCAAAGTCTCTTCAAATTCAGGAAGATAGAAATCATATCAAGCACCTTCTCAGATCACAATGGTGTGAAACTAGAAATCAACTATAATAAAAATAATGAAACACCTGGAGACTAAATAGCATGCTAATAAACAATGACTGGGTTGCCAGAGAGATCAGAGAAGAAATAAAAAGCACCTTGGCAACAAATGACAATGAAAACACAACAATCCAAAATATATGGAACACAGTGAAAGCAGTCTTGACAGGGAAGTTCATAGCTCTGCAGGCCTACGTCAAAAAACAAGAAAAGATTGTAATAAATTATCTAACCCTACAACTCAAAGAATTAGAAAGAGAGCAACAAGAAAAGCCCAGTGTAAGCAGAAGGAAGGAAATAATAAAGATCACAGTGGAGATAAATGACATGGAGACCAAAAAAAACAATACAAAAGATCAACAAAATCAAGAAATGGTTCTTGGAAAGGATAAATAAGATTGATGAACCTCTATTCAGGCTCACCAAGAAGCAAAGAGAGATGACCCAAATAAACAAAATCAGAAATGAAAGAGGTGCAATAACAACCGATCCAACAGAAATACAAACAATTATGAAAAAAAAAATACTATGAGCAGCTCTATTCCTACAAAATGGACAACCTAGGTGAAATGGACATATTCTTAGAAAAATACAAGCTCCAAAACTCACTCAAGAAGAATAAAAAAACCTGAATAGGCCAACAATTACCGAATAAATTGAAGCAGTGATCAAAAATCTTCCAGCAAACAAAAGACCTGGTCTAGACAGCTTTACAGGGAAGTTCTACCAAGCATTCAAAGAAGAACTAAAACCTATCCTCCTCAGACTATTTCAAAAAATTCAAGAGGAAGGCACACTTGCAAGCTCTTTCTGTGAAACCAGCATTACCCCAATACCAAAACTATCTAGATAAAGACACCACACAAAAAGAGAACTACAGGCCAATTTTCTTGATGAAATCCTCAACAAAATTCTAACAAATCAAATTTAGCATTACATTAGAAAGATCATATAAGATGACACAGTGGGATTTATTCTGGGGATGCAAGGATGGTACAATATCTGCAAATCAATAAATGTGATACATCACATTAACAAACTGAGAGACAAAAATTACATAATAATATCAATCGATGCAGAAAAAGCATATGATAAAATCAAACACCGTTTTTTGATAAAAACTCTCAGCAAAGTGGGAATAGAGGGATCATACCTCATAATAAAATCCTTATATGAAAAACCTACAGCCAACATCATACTCAATGGGCAAAAACTAAACTCATTGCCCCTAAGTACTGAAACAAGACAGGGTGGCCCACATTAACTACTCCTGTTCAATATAGTATTGGAAGTGCTAGCCATAGCAATCAGACAAGAAGCAGAAATAAAAGGCATGCAAATTGGAAAAGAAGAAGTAAAACTGTCCTTATTTGCAGATGACATGATACTATACATAGAAAACCCCAAAGACTCCATCAAAAACTACTGGACCTAATAAGTGAATTTGGCAAAGTAGCAGGATACAAAATTAACACCCAGAAATCAATGGCCATTTTGTACACTAACTAGAGGCCCGGTGCATGAAATTCATGCACGGGGGGGTGGGGTGTCCCACAGCCCAGCCTGCACTCTCTCTAATCTGGGACCCCTCGAGGGATGTCCCTGTAGTATCAGGCCTAAACGGGCAGTCGGAAATCCCTCTCACAATCCAGGACTGCTGGCTCCCAACTGCTCGCCTGCCTGCCTACTGATTGCCCCTAACTGCTTCTGCCTGCCAGCCTGATTAACCCCTAACCACTCCCCTGCCAGCTGATTGATGCTGAACTGCTCCCCTGCCAGCCCGATTGCCCATAACTACCCTCCCCTGAAGGCCTTGTCACCCCTAACTGCCCTCCCCTGCAGGCCTGATCCCCCCCAACTGCTCTCCCCTGCAGGCCTGGGTCCCCCCTAACTATCCTTCCCTGCAGGCCTGGTTGCCCCCAACTTCCTTTCTCTCCTGGCTTGGTCACCCCCAACTTCCCTCTCTTGCAAGCCTGGTCCCTCCCTACTGCCCTCCCCTGCTGGCCTGATCACCCACAACTTCCCGCCCTTGCAGACCTGGTCCCTCCCCAGCTTGACTTCTGGTGGCAGCCATCTTGTGTCCACATGGGGGCAGCCATCTTGTGTTTTGGAGTGATGGTCAATTTGCATATTACTCTTTTATTAGATAGGATAGAGACCTGGTGCATGGGTGGGGGCCAGCTGGTTTGCCCTGAAGGGTGTCCCGGATTAGGGTGGGGTTCTCTTGGGGCATGGAGTGGCCTGGCAGAGGGGCCTGTGCTGGTTTGCAGGCTGGCCATGACCCCCAGCAACCCAAACGGAGGCCCTGGTATCTGGGATTTATTTATCTTCTATAATTGAAACTTTGTAGTCTTGAGCAGAGGCTAGGGCAGGCCAGGGCAGGAGGAAAGCTTGGCTTCCTCCATCGCCAGGAAAACCCAAGCCTCCTGCTCACTCAGTGGCTGCAGGCATTTTTGGTGGGATTTATTTGTCTTCTATAATTGAAACTTTGTAGCCTTGAGTAAAGTCCAAGGCCGACCAGGGTGTGCGGGAAACTTGGCTTCCTCCATTGCCGGGGAAACCCAAGCCTTCTGCTCGCTCTGTGGCCACAGCCATCTTGGTTGGGTTAATTTGCATACTTTCTCCTGATTGGCTGGTGGGCATGGCTTGTGGGTGTAGTGGAGGTACAGTCAATTTGCATATTACTCTTTTATTAGATAGGATAATGAACTCACAGAAAGAGAAGTGAAAAAAACAACCCCATTTACCATTGTAACAAAAAATTAAGATACCTAGGGATTAACTTAACTAAGGATGTAAAAGGCCTGTACTAAGAAAACTACTGGACATTGAAAAAAGAGATAGAGGAAGACATGAACAAGTGGAAGAATATACCATGTTCATGACTTGGTAGAATCAACATCATTAAAAGGTCCATACTACTGAAAGCAATCTATAAATTCAATGCAATACCCATTAAAATACCAATGGAACACTTCAAAGACCTAGAACAAATTCTCCAAAAATTCATCTAAAATAAAAAAAGACCATGGATAGCTGCAGCAATCTTGAAAAAGAAGAACAATGTTAGAGGGATTAAAACACCACATATCAAGCTATACTACAAAGCCACTGTGATCAAAACTTCATGGGACTGGCACAAGAACAGACATATAGACCAATGGAACAAAACAGAGAACCCAGAAATCAACATAAGCCATTTTGCTCAATTAATATTTGACGAGGAGGCAAGAGAATACAATGGAGTCAAGACAGTCTTTTCAATAAATGGGGTTTGGAAAACTGGACAGATACATGGAAAAAAATGAAACTAGACCACCAACTTACACCATACACAAAAATAAACTCAAAATGGAAAAAGGACTTAAATGTAAGATGGGAAACCAGAAAAATCTTAGAAGAAGCCAAGAACAGAAAAATAGCAGACATTTGTGCTAGCAATATCTTTTTTTTAATTGTTCAAGTATCCTATCTAATAAAAGAGTAATATGCAAATTGACCCTACCTCTGCTACATGCACAAGCCATGCCCACCAGCCAATCAGGAGCAAGTATGCAAATTAACCCAAAAAGATGGCTGTGGCCACGGAGCGAGCAGGAGGCTTGGGTTTCCCCTGCAATGGAAGAAGTAAAGCTTCCTGAACACCCTGGACAGCCCAGGCCTCCGCTGAAGGCTACAAAGTTTCAATTATAGAAGATAAATAAATCCCAGATACCAGGGATGTCTGGGATTTATTTATATCTCTAATAAAAGAGTGATATGCAAATTGACTGTCACTCCAACACACACCATGGCTGCCCCCATGTGGTCAAAGATGGCTGCCCCCATGTGGACACAAGATGGCCACCACAAGATGGCCAGCAGGGGAAGGCAGTTGGGAGGGATCTGGCCAGCAGGCGAGGGCACTTGTGAGTGATCAGGCAAGCAGGGGAGGGCAGTTGGGAAGGACCAGGCCTACAAGAGAGGGCAGTTGGGGGTGACCAGGCCTGCAGAAGAGGGAATTTGGGGGCGACTGGGCCTGCACAGGAGAGCAGTGGGGGCGTACCAGACCTGCAGGGGAGGGCAGTTAGGGGTGACCAGGCCTGCAGAGGAGGGTAGTTAGGGTCAATCAGGCTGGCAGGAGAGCAGTTAGGCATCAATCAGGCTGGCAGGGAAGTGGTTAGGGGGTGATCAGCCTGGCAGGCAGAAGCAGTTAGGGGCAATCAGAAAGGCAGGCAGGCGAGCAGTTGGGAGCCAGCAGTCCTGGATATTGAGAGGGATGTCCAACTGCCCATTTAGGCCCGATCCTTGTAGTATCGGGCCTAAACGGGCAGTCAGACAACCCTCGAGAGGTCCCAGATTGGAGAGGGTACAGGCTGGGCTGAGGGACACCCCCCCCCCCGTGCACGAATTTCATGCACCGGGCCTCTAGTTACATACAGTAGTACATAAATCTCCTTTTTTCCCCCATTGACCTTCCCCCAACCTCCCCTACCCCTTGTTGCATGCCCTCATCTCACCCCTGCACTGACTTCTGTCCATTGATTTGCTTATATGCATGCATACAAGTCCTTCAGTTGATCTCTTTTCCCCCCTGGACAACATTCCCCAGCCTTCCCTCTGTAATTTGACAGTCTGTTCAATGCTGTACTGCCTCTTTATCATTTTGTTCATCAGTTTATAATGTTCTTTATTTTCCATAAATGAGTAAGATCATGTTGTATTTTTCTTTAATTGCCTGGCTTATTTCACTTAACATAATGCTCGCCAGTTCCATCCATGCTGCTGCAAATGGTAAGAATTCCTTCTTTTTTACCGCAGCATAGTATTCCATTGTGTAGATGTACCATAGTTTTCTAATCCACTCATCTGCTGATGGGCATTTAGGCGGTTTCCAAATCTTAGGTATGTGAATTGTGCACTATGATCATAGGGGTGCATATATCCTTTATGACTGGTGTTTCTAGTTTCTTGGGATATATTCCTAAAAGTGGGATTACTGGGTCAAATGGGAGTTTTATTTTCAGCTTTTTGAGGAAACGCCATACTGATCTCCACAGTGGCTGCACCAGTCTGCATTCCCACACGCAGTGCACGAGGGTTCCTTTTTCTCTGCATCCTCGCCAGCACGTGTCATTTGATGATTTGTTGATGATAGCCATACTGACAGGTGTGAGATGGTACCACATTGTAATTTTGATTTGCATCTCTCAGATAATTAGTGACTTTGAGAATGTTTTCATATGTCTCTTGGTCTTTCTTATGTCTTCTTTCGAAAAGGAACTATTTAGGTCCCTTGCCCATTTTTTTATTAGATCATTTATCTTCCTTTGTATGAGTTCCCAGTAAATGTTGGAGATTAAACCTTTAACAGTTATAACATTTGCAAATATGTTCTCCCAAGGCTTTCTTGTTGTTTTATTGATGGTTTCTTTTGCTCTGCAAAAGCTTTTTATTTTGATGTCGTCCCATTTGTTTATTTTCTCTTTAGTTTACATTGCCCTAGGAGTGGTATCGGTGAAGAAATTGCTTCGGCATATGTCTGAGATTTCTCTGCCTGTTTATTCCTGTAGTATTCTATGGCTTCCCATCTTATGTTTAAGTCCTTTATCCATTTTGAGTTTATTTTTGTGTATGGTGTAAGTTGGTGGTCTAGTTTCATTTTTTTGCATGTATCTGTCCAATTTTCCCAACACCATTTATTGAAGAGACTGTCTTGACTCCATTGTATGTTCATGCCTCCTTTGTCAAAAATTAATTGAGCATAGTGGTTTGGGTCGATATCTGTGTTCTCTATTCTATTCCATTGGTCTATATGTCTGTTCTTGTGCCAGTACCAGGCAGTTTTGAGAACAGTGGCTTTGTAATACAGCTTGAAATCTTGTATTGAGATCCCACCTACTTTGTTCTTCTTTCTCAGGATTGCTGTGGCTCTTCGGGGTCTTTTTTTTTATTCCAGATGAATTTTTGGAGAGTTCTTTCTTGGTCTGTGAAAGATGCCTTTAGTTTTTTAATGGGGATTGCATTGAATCTATAGATTGCTTTGGGTAGTATGGACATTTTAATGATGTTGATTCTACCAATCCACGAACATGGTATGTTCTTCCATCTGTTTACATCTTCCTCTATCTCTTTTTTCAGGGTTCTGTAGTTTTCCACGTATAGGTCTTTTGCCTCCTTAGTTAAGTTTATTCCTAGGTATCTTAATTTTTTTGGTGCAATGGTAAATGAGATTGCTTTTTTAGTCTCTCTTTCTGTAAGTTCACTGTTGGTGTATAGAAATGCCATAGATTTCTTGGTGTTAATTTTGTATCCTGCTACATTGCCGAATTCATTTATTAAGTCTGTTAGTTTTTTGATGGAGTCTTTTGGGTTTTTTATGTACAATATCATGTCATCTGCAAATAATGAAAGTTTTACTTCTTCTTTTCTAATTTGGATGCCTTTTATTTCTTCTTCTTGACTAATCGCAATGTCTAGTACTTCCAGTACTATGTCAAACAGGAGTGGTGAGAGTGGACATCCCTGTCTTGTTCCTGTTCTTAGGGGAAATGGTTTTAGTTTTTGCCCATTGACTATGATGTTGGCTGTGAGTTTGTCATATATGTCTTTTATTATGTTGAGGTATGATCCTTCTATTTCCACTTTACTGAGAGTTTTTATCAAAAATGGGTGTTGGATTTTATCAAATGCTTTTTCTGCATCAATTGATATGACTATGTGGTTTTTATCTCTCAGTTTGTTTATGTGATGTTTCACATTTATTAATTTAGGGATATTGTACCATCCTTGCATCCCTGTGATAAATCCTACTTGGCCATGGTATATCATCTTTCTGATGTACTGCTGAATCTGATATGCTAGAATTTTATTGAGTATTTTGGCATCTATGTTCAAGAGGGATATTGGCCTGTAATTCTCTTTCATTGTGTTGTCTTTCTGTGGTTTTGGTATTAGGGTGATGCTGGCTTCATAGAATGACCTTGAAAGTGTTCCTTCCTCTTGAATTTTTTGGAAAATCTGAGGAGGATAGGTTTTACTTCTTCCTTGAATGTTGGGTAAAACTCCCATGTGAAGCAGTCTGGCAAAGGCTTTGGTTTGCTGGAAGCTTTTTTTTGTTTGGTTTTGTGTTTTTTGTTTTCTTTTGTTTTTTGTTTTTTACTTTTTTAACGTATTTTTTATTACAGTATTATATGTGTACATATCTTACCATTGCCCCCCCACCCAACTCCCATACATGCCCTCACCCCCCAATGTTTTGCATCCGTTGGTTATTTTTATATGCATGCATACAAGTCCTTCGGTTGATCTCTTATTTCCCCCACCTCTTCCTAACCTTCCTGTAATTTGACAGTCTGTTTGATGCTTTACTGCCTCTGCATCTATCTCTTTGTTCATCAGTTTATAATGTTTTTTTATTATCCACAAATGACTGAGATCATGTGGTATTTTTCTCTCATTGACTGGCTTATTTCACTTAGCATAATGTTCTCTAATTCCATCCAGGTTCCTACAAATGGCAATATATCCTTCTTTTTTATGGCAGCATAGTATTCCATTGTGTAGATGTACCATTGTTTTCTGATCCACTCATCTGCTGACGGGCACCTAGGCTGTTTCCAAATCTTAGCTATTGTAAATTGTGCTGCTATGAACATAGGGGTGCATATATCCTTTCTGATTGGTGTTTCTAGTTTCTTAGGACATATTCCTAGGAGTGGGATCACTGGGTCAAATGGGAGTTCCATTTTCAGTGTTTTGAGGAAACTCCATACTATTCTCCACAGTGGCTGCACCAGTCTTCATTCCCACCAGCAGTGCACGAGGGTTCCTTTTTCTCTGCATCCTCGCCAACACCTGTCGTTTGTTCATTTGTTGATGATAGCCATTCTGACCGGTGTGAGATGGAATCACATTGTCGTTTTGATTTGCATCTCTCAGATAATTAGTGACTTTGAGAATGTTTTCATGTGTCTCTTGGCCTTCCTTCTGTCTTCTTTCGAAAAGATTCTATTTAGGTCTGTTGCCCATTTTTTTATTGGATCATTTATCTTCCTTTTATTAGGTTGTATAAGCTGTCTGTAGATGTTGGAGATTAAACCTTTATCAGTGATAACATTTGCAAATATGTTCTCCCATAAAGTGGGGTTTCTTGTTGTTTTGTTGATGGTTTCTTTTGCTGTGCTAAAGCTTTTTATTTTGATGTAGTTCCATTTGTTTATTTTCTCTTTGGCTTCCACTGCCCTAGGGGCAGTATCAGTGAAGAAGTTCTTTCGGCATATGTCTGAGATTTTGCTGCCTGTGGATTCCTCTAGTATTTTTAAGGTTTCCCGTCTTATGTTTAAGTCCTCTATCCATTTTTAGTTTCTTTTTGTGTATGGTGTAAGTTTGTGATCTAGTTTCATTTTTTTGCATGTATCTGTCCAATTTTCCCAACACCATTTATTGAAGAGACTGTCTTGACTCCATTGTATGTTCATGCCTCCTTTGTCAAATATTAATTGCATATAGTGGTTTGGGTTGATATCTGTGTTCTCTATTCTATTCCATTGGTCTATATGTCTGTTCTTGTGCCAGTACCAGGCTGTTTTGAGGACAGTGGCTTTGTAATACAGCTTGAAATCTGGTATTGAGATCCCTCCTACTCTATTCTCTTCTCAGGATTGCTGTGGATATTCGGGGTCTTTTTTTATTCCAGATGAATTTTTGGAGAATTCTTTCTAGGTCTGTGAAATATGCCATTGGTATTTTAATGGGGAGTGCATTGAATCTATAGATTGCTTTGGGTAGTATGGACATTTTAATGATGTTGATTCTACCAATCCATGAACATGGTATGTTCTTCCATCTGTTTACATCTCCCTCTATCTCTTTTTTCAGTGTCCTGTAGTTTTCCGCGTATAGGTCTTTTTCCTCCTTGGTTAAGTTTATTCCTAAGTACCTTAATTTTTTTGGTGCAATAGTAAATGAGATTGCTTTTTTAGTCTCTCTTTCTGTAAGTTCACTATTGGTGTATAGAAATGCCATAGATTTCTTGGCGTTAATTTTGTATCCTGCTACATTGCCGAATTCATTTATTAAGTCTGTTAGTTTTTTGATGGAGTCTTTCGGGCTTTTTATGTACAATATCATGTCATCTGCAAATAAGGACAGCTTTACTTCTTCTCTTCCAATTTGGATGCCTTTTATTTCTTTTTCGTGTCTAATTGCAATGGCTAATACTTCCAGTACTATGTCAAACAGGAGTGGTGAGAGTGGGCATCCCTGTCTTGTTCCTGTTCTTAAGGGAAATGGTTTTAGTTTTTGCCCATTGAGTATGATGTTAGCTGTGCGTTTATCATATATAGCTTTTATTATGTTGAGGTATCATCCTTCTATTCTCACCTTGTTCAGAGTTTTTATCAAGAAAGGGTGTTGGATTTTGTCAAATGCTTTTTCTGCATCAATTGATATGACTATGTGATTTTTTTCTCTAAATTTGTTTATGTGATGTATCACGTCAATTGAATTGTGGATATTGTACCATCCTTATGTTCCTGGGATAAATCCTACTTGGTCATGGTGTATGATCTTTCTGATGTACTGCTGGATCTGATTTGCTAGAATTTTGTTGAGGATTTTGGCATCTACGTTCTTGAGGGATATTGGCCTGTAATTCTCTTTCATTGTGTTGTCTTTATCTGGTTTTGGTATTAGGATGATGCTGGCTTAATAGAAGGAGCTTGGAAGTGTTCCTTCCTCTTGAATTTTTTGGAGTACTCTGAGGAGGATAGGTTTTAGTTCTTCCTTGAATGTTTGGTAAAACTCTCCTGTGAAGCCGTCTGGCCCCGGGCCTTTGTTTTCCAGAATCTTTTTGATGACTGCTTCAATTTCTTCCATAGTTCCTGGCATATTGAGCTGTTTAGATTCTTCCTGATTGAGTTTTGGAAGGTTATATTTTTCTTGGAATATGTCCATTTCCTCCAGGTTGTCCAGTTTGTTGGAATAGAGTTGTTCATAGTATTTTTTAACAATCCTTTGTATTTCGGCAGGATCTGTTGTTATTTCACCTCTTTTGTTTCTGATTTTGTTAATTTGGGTCCTCTGTCTTTGCTTCTTGGTGAGCCTGGATAGAGGTTCATCAATCTTGTGTATCCTTTCAAAGAAGCAGCTCTTGGTTTTGTTGATCTTTTGCATTTTTTTTTTTTTGGTCTATATGTTGTTTATTTCCATTCTGATCTTTATTATTTCCTTCGTTCTGCTTACACTGGGCTTTCCTTGATGCTCTCTTTCTAACTCTTTGAGTTGTATTGTTAGGTAATTTATTACCATTGTTTCTTATTTTTGCAGTAGGCTTGTAGAGCTATGAACTTCCCTGTCAAGACTGCTTTCGCTGTGTTCCATATATTTTGGATTGTTGTGTTTTCATTGTCATTTGTTGCCAAGGTGCTTTTTATTTGTTCTCTGATCTCTCTGGCAACCCAGTCACTGTTTAATAGCATGCTATTTAGTCTCCAGGTGCTTGATTTTTTTGATTTTTTTTATTGTAGTTGATTTCCAGTTTATGCCATTGTGATCTGAGAAGTTGCTTGATATTATTTCTATCTTCTTGAATTTGAAGAGACTTTGCCTGTGACCCAATATATGGTCTATCTTTGAAAATGATCCAGGTGCACTTGAGAAGAATGTATATTTTTTGGCTTTGGGGTGAAATGTTTTGAGGATGTCAATTCCATCTGGTCTAGTGAGTCATTTAGAATTGATGTTTCTTTGCTGATTTTTTGTTTAGATGATTTGTCCAGTGTTGATAGTGGGGTATTAAAGTCCCCAACTATGAAGTTATTGCTGTTAATCTCCCCCTTGATATCCTCCAGGAATTTTTTTATGTATTGGGATGTTCCTGTTTTGGGTGTGTATATGTTTACCTGAGTTATGTCTTCTTGTTGGATTGCTCTCTTTAGTATTATGAAGTAGCCTTCCTTATCTCTTTTTATGTCCTTCACTTTGAGATCTAATTTGTCAGATGTAAGTATTGCTACCCCAGCTTTTTTTTTTTTTTTTTTTCATTTCCATTCGCCTGAAAATCCTTGTTCCATCCCTTCACCCTCAGTCTGTGTGCGTCTTTTTTTCTGAGGTGGGTTTCTATAGACAGCAGATCTATGGGTCATGTTTTCTTATCCACTCAGCTACCCTATGTCTTTTGATTGGGGCATTTAATTCATTTACATTTAAAGTTATTATTGACAGGTACTTGTTTGTCGCCATTTTTATTCTTTATGCCTGTGTTCCTTCTTCGCTTCCTATTTCTTCTTTTTACAGCAGACCCTTTAGCATTTCTTGCATTGCTGGTTTGGTGGTAATATACTCCCTTAGTCCTTTTTTGTTTGTGAAGCTCATGATTTCCCCCTCAATTTTCATTGATAGTCTTGCTGGGTACAGTATTCTTGGATTCAGACCCTTCCTTTGCATGACTTTGTATATTTCATTCCATTCCCTTCTTGCCTGATGTGTTTCTGTTGATAAATCAGTCACTAGTCTGATGGGGGATCCTTTGTAGGTACTTTCTGTCTCTCTCTGGCAGCATTTAAGATTCTTGCTTTGTTTTTGGTGTTTTCCAATTTAATTAAAATGTGCCATGGTGTTGGTCTTTTGGGGTACATTTTGTTTGGGACTCTGTGAGCTTCTAGGATTTGTGTGGGGTTTTTTCTTCCATGTATCAGGGAAGTTTTCTATCAATATTTCTTCAAACATGTTTTCTATTCCTTGCTCGGTTTCCTCTCCTTCTGGCTCCCCTATTATGCAGATGTTGTTTTGTTTCATGTTGTCCCAAAATTCCCTTAGGCTCTCCTCCTGCTTTTTAATTTTTTTTCTAGAAGCTGCTCTACTTGGGTATTTTTTCCTACTTTGTCTTCTAGCTCACTGATGTGGTACTCTGTTTCTTCTAGTCTGCTGTTGATGCTTTTTATTGAGTTCTTTATAACAGCAATGTCATTTTTTTCATTTCTTCTTGTTTCTTCATTTCCTCTTGGTTCTGACACATATTGTTGAATTTGTCTTCCATTATTTTCATCCACTTTATAACTATTTGTCTGAATTCTTTCTCTGACTGTTTGCTTGCCTCCATTTCATTTACTTCCTTTTTTGGCGATGCCTGCTTTTCTTTCATATGTGGGCTGTTTCTTTGTCTCCACATGATCTCTCCTCTCTGGGTGTCTACTTATGTAGTTCTCTCTCTCCTGCATTGATTTATGGGCACAAAATACAACACCACAAGGCACAATGCACAAGGCACTGAACACAAATGTACTCACAATACTAATAACCCCAAATAAAGGTGACCACCAGAGAAAAGTGAGTTAAAGGATAGAAAGAAAGAAAAAAAGAAAGAAAGAAAGAAAGAAAGGAAGGAAGGAAGGAAGGAAGGAAGGAAGGAAGGAAGGAAGGAAGGAAGGAGAGAAAAAAAGGAGTGCAAAAATGAAATTGGGAAAAGGAAAAAAAAGTAAGAGAGAAAAGAAAGAAAATAAGAAGGAAGAGGGGGAAAAACTATTCATATGTGTAGAAAACTCCAATAGAACAGCCACTAATCCCAACAACTAACAGCAACAAGTACCTAGAGATGAATTCAAACTACAAACAACAACTAATATCAAGTAAGGCGAGGGAAAACAGAAGCAAAAAACAAACAAACAAACAAAAAAAAACACGAAACAATCTCACAAACAAGCATAAAAAAACGATATAATCAACAATCAAGCAAACAACAACAAAAGGACAGAGAGAAAAAAAAATTTTGGATAGTGAAGAAAGAGAAGAGAGAGGTTTATGGATTTGGAGCAGGGGATTGGAAATTAGATATATAAGTACAGTGAAGTTTTAACAGGGGGTAAAAAGAAGGAATAGAGAAAATCTAAAGCAGGAATAGGGTAAGAGAAACAGGAGTACAAAACGAGAAAAGTGAGGAAGAGAGTGTTGGCATAAAGGTAAAGTTGAGATAGAGTAAAATGATGCTAAAGGAAAGATGAAAATAGAATGTAGAACACTAATCCCAAAGTAAAATAAAAAGAAAATAAAATAACACTTTTAAAAAAAGGTAAAATAGTAGTAGTAATAATACTGATTGAAAATAAAAATGTAATAATTAAAAAGGTAAAAACAATTGAGGAAAAAAGGAAAAAAAAATAGTTTCTTAAGTAAAAGATGAAAAAAATAAAAATAAAAATGTGCAATAGTGAAGGTCATTCACTTCATCTGCTGTTCTGTTTGGCATGCCTGTTTCCTAGTCAGGACAGTATTGAAGTTCCCTGTGTTCCACTGCTCCTCTGTGTTGTAAGCCACAGTCCTGATTTTCCAGCAGCCAATATTTCTTTGTTTCTTATACTCCTTTATTTGTGTTTACATAAGAGTCAATTTGTGATTCAACCCTTGGGTGGTAGTGTTTCTGGATTGACCTCCGGGTGTATAGGTCCTCTCTAGCCAGTGCTTAGATTTTGTTTTCCCTGTGGCATTTAATACCAGTTTGGGGGAATAGGCTGCCCCAGAGCTGGTTCTCTGATCATTATTCCCCACTTTGATCCCCAGGTTCCACAAAAAAGCAACTTTCTCCTGCAGTCTCTTAGAGTGTCCCCAATTGGGTGATGCTATGTATTGGGCTTAGTAATCAAGAGCACAGATTTAAAGAGGGAGAGAGAGAGAGAGAGAGAGAGAGAGAGAGAGAGAGAGAGAGAGAGAGGAAAGCCAGAGTAAGACTGTGACTTTTACCCTCCAGGGCTGCATGCAAGTCTGTGCAGTCTTTTTTCCCTTGGGTCTAAGCAGCCGGCATACTCTTAAAATTTTTAGGCTGCCTTTTGCGCCCAGTTCAGCTATGGGCTGCTTTTTAGAGTTCCCTTCTGTTAGCAGCTCTGTGGATCCCCTTCCACATTCGAGGATCACGCCAGCCACAGGGCCATGGACTTTTCTGGACAGACACTTCCCTGGATCTTCCAGCTTCCACATTCGTGTTTCTCTCTCCTGCCAGGACCACAGACCTCACCTTATCCCAGGTGAAATCTGACCTTTCCATGAGAGGGTGCAGAGCTCCTCTGAATCAGCATGTTCACGCTGCTTGGGGACTAGTGTTCCAAGGTTCGCAGCTGTTCCCTGGGTGCCATTGTTGTAGATTCCCAGGATTTTCAGGCTTCTGATAATATCCACTCTCCTCTTCAATGTGGCATGGTCTCCATGTCAGAGCTGGTCACTCCAGGAGGGATCCCAGCAGCAATGGAGGCTGCTCAGTCACGGTAACACTGTCACGCAATCCCCCACAGTCCCTTGGAGTATAGCTGTCCCTCAACTCACAAACAAACACTCCCCATGCAGCCACACACTCTCCATTCTCTCACTTAAGCACTATCTTGCAGTCTGCCTTCCCGTCGGCAGCCATATTCCCAGTTTTTTCCTGTGGTAGCAATATCTTTACCAATACAGCTCCTAGGGCAATGGAAACTAAGGAGAAAATAAACAAATGGGACTACATCAAAATAAAAAGCTTCTGCACAGCAAAAGAAGCCATCAACAAAATAACAAGAAAGCCCACTGCATGGGAGAACATATTTTCCAATGTTATCTATGATAAGGGTTTAATCTCCAAAATTTACAGGAAACTCATACAACTTAACAAAAGGAAGATAAACAATCCAATCAAAAAATGGGCAAAGGACCTAAATAAACACTTTTTGAAAGAGGACATTCAGAAAGCCAAGATACATATGAAAATATGCTCAAAGTCACTAATCATCTGAGAGATGCAAATCAAAACAACAATGAGGTACCACCTCACACCTGTTAGAATGGCTGTCATCAACAAATTAACAAACGACAAGTGATGGAGAGGATGCACAGAAAAAAGAACCCTCCTTCACTGCTGGTGGGAATGCAGACTGGTGCAGCCACTTTGGAAAACTGTATGATGTTTCCTCAAAAAATTTAAAATGGCATTGCCATTTGACTCAGCAATACCACTTCTAGGAATATATCCTAAGAAAACAGAAACACCAATCAAAAGGATATTTGCACCCCTATGTTCATAGCAGCACAATTTACAATAGCTAAGATTTGGAAACAGCCTAAATGCCCATCAGCAGATGAGTGGATTAGACAACTGTAGTACATCTACACAATGGAATACTACACTGATATAAAAAAAAGGAATTCTTATCATTTTCAACAGCATGGATGGAACTGGAGAGCATTATGCTAAGTGTATCACTGTGTTCTACACTACTTTTATGTATGGTGTAAGTTGATGGTCTAGTTTTATTTTTTTTTTGCATGTATCTGTCCAATTTTCCGCACACCATTTATTTAAGAGACTGTCTTAACTCCATTGTATGCTCTTGCCTCCTTTGTCAAATATTAATTGAGCATAATGGCTTGTGTTGATTTCTGGGTTCTCTGTTCTGTTCCACTGGTCTATATGTCTGTTCTTGTGCCAGTCCAAGGAAGTTTTGAGAGCAGTGGCTTTGTAATATAGCTTGATATATGCACCCAATATAGGAGCATCTAAAAATATTTTTAAAAAAACTTCTAGAGGACCTTAACAGAGAGATTGACAACAATACAGTCAAAGTAGGGGAATTTAACACCACTCTGACTTCACTGGATAGGTATTCCAGACAAAAACATAACAAGGAAACGGAGACCCTAAGGGACACACTGGATCAGATGGATTTAATAGACATTTATGGAACTTTTCACCCCAACACAGCAGAATATACATTATGCTCAAGTGCACATGGATCATTCACAAAGATAGACCACATGTTAGGACCCAAAATAAGTCTCTACAAGTTCAAGAAGACTGAAATCATATCAGGCATCTTTTCAGATCACAGTGGAGTGAAATTAGAAATCAACCAAATAAAAACACCCAAATTATTCAAACACATGGAAGGTAAATTGCATGTTATTAAACAATGAATGATTACCAATTACATCAAGAAATAAATAAAAAAAACTTCCTGGAAACAAGTGAAAATGAACACAAAACAACCCCAAATCTCTGGGACACACCAAAAACAGTCCCGAGAGGGAAGTTCATAGCACTACAGGCATACCTTAAAAAAACAAGAAAAATCAGCAATAATCTATTTAACCCTACACCTTAAAGAACTAGAAAGAGAACAACAAGAAAAGCCTAGAGTGAGTAGAAGGAAGGAAATAATAAAGATTAGAGCAGTAATAACTAACAAAGAGACTAAAAAAATACAAAAAAAATCAATGAAGCCAAGAGCTGGTTCTTTGAAAAGATAAACAAAATTGATAAACCATTAGCCAGACTCATAAGAAGCAAAGAGAAATGACCCAAATAAATAAAATCAAAAATGAAAGTGGAGGGGTAACCACTGACACCACAGAAATGCAAAGGATTGTAAGAAAATACTACGAACAAGTTTTTGCCAACAAGCTGGACAATGTGGTTGAAATAGACATATTCCTAGAAAAAATACAATCTCCAAAACCTGAATCAGGAAGAATAAAAAAAAAAACCTGAATAGGACAATAAAAACTGATGAAATAGAAGCACTAATCAAAAACCTCCCACCAAACAACAGCCCAAGTCCAGACGGCTTCACAAGGGAGTTTACCAAGCATTAAAAGAAAACCTAACACCTATACTACTCAAACTATTTCATAAAATTCAAGAGGAAGGAACACTTCCAAACTCTTTTTATGAGGCCAGAATTATCCTAATTACAAAACCAGATAAAGACACTACAAAGAAAGAGAATTACGGGCCAATAACCGTAATGAACAGATGCTAAAACCCTCAACAAAATATTAGCAAATAGCATCCAGCAATATATTAAAAAGATCTTGCACCATGATCAAGTGGGATTTATTCCAGGATGCAAGGCTGGTGTAATATTCACAAATCAATAAATGTGATACATCACATAAAAATATTAAAAGACAAAAATCACATGATCAGATCAATAGACAGAAAAAGCATTTGACAAAATCCAAGATGCTTTCTTGATAAAATGTCTCAGCAAAGTGGGAATTAGCGGGAGCATATCTCAACATGATAAAGGCCATATCTGAAAAACCTACAGCCAACATCCAACTCAATGGGCAAAAACTAAAACCATTTCCCCTATAACAGGAACAAGACAGGGATGCCCATGTTCACCACTTCTGTTTGTCATAGTTCTGGAAGTGTTAGCCATAGCAATCAGACAAGTAGAAATAAAAGGCATCAAAATTGGAAAAGAAGAAGGAAAACTATCATTATTTGCAGATGACTTGATATTGTACATAGAAAACCCCAAAGACTCCATTAAAAACTACTAGACTTAATAAATGAATTCAGCAATGTAGTATGATATAAAATTAAAACCCAGAAATCTATGGCTTTTTTATATACCAATAATGAACTCACAGAAAGAGAAACAAACAAAAAAGCAATCCCATTTACCATTGCAACAAAAAAAATTAAGATACCTATGAATAAACTTAACTAAGGAGGTAAAAGGCCTGTACTGGAAAAACTACAGGACATTGAAAAAAAGAGATACTTATTGAAAGAGGACATAAGCAAGACCAAGAGACATATGAAAACATGCTCAAAGTCACTAATCATCTGAGAGATGAAAATCAAAACGACAATGCAGTACCATCTCACACCGGTCAGAATGGCTATCATCAACAAATCAACAAAGGACAAGTGCTGGTGAGTTTGCAGAGAAAAAGGAACCCTCGTGCACTGCTGGTGAGAATGCAGACTGGTGCAGCCACTGTGGAGAACAGTATGGAGTTTCCTCAAAGAACTAAATATGGAACTCCCATTTGACCCAGTGATCCCACTTCTAGGAATATATCCCAAGAAACTAGAAACACCAATCAGAAAGGATATATGCACCCCTGTGTTCATAGCAGCACAATTTAGCATAGCTAAGATTTGGAAACAGCCTAAGTGTCCATCTGCAGATGAATGAATTAAAAAAACTGTGGTACATCTACACAATGGAATACTATGCTGCCAGTGGAGGGGGGGGACGTAGTTAGGGGTGACCAGGCCATCAGAGGGGGGTAGTTGGGGGCAAACAGGCTGGCAGGGAGGAGGCAGTTAGGGGCGATCAGGCCAGCACACAGAGGCAGTGAGGGGCAATCAGGCTGGCAGGGGGGAAGTTAGGGGCAACCAGGCAGGCAGGCAGGTGAGCAATTAGGAGCCAGCAGTACAGGATTGTGAGAGGGATGTCCGAGTGCTGGACATCCCCCGAGGGGTCCTGGATTGGAGAGGGTGAAGGCTGGGCTGAGGGGACCCCCCATGCATGAATTTCGTGCACTGGGTCTCCAGTCCTATATAATAAAGATGTAATATGCAAATGGTCATTACGCTGTGAAGTGTAACAACCGATCACATAACAACCAGATCACAGATCAGCAGGAGGGTGGGGCAGCGACCTACAAGCAGGTGGCGGAGACCTACAGGAGGGGGCTGGGCAGCAAGCTATGAGGGGTGGTGGGGGGCAGAGGGAGCTACAGGAGGGCGGAACAGCAGGCGGAGAGCTACTGGAGGATGGTAGCAAGCTACTGGCGAGCTAATGGTGCATGGACTTGTGCGCAGGGCTACTAGTATATACATAACCACTGGACACAGACAATAGTTTGGTTAAGGCCTGAAAGTGTGGGGGAGAAGTGATTGGAGTTGGTCAATGGAGAAAAAATAAGACATCTTTCAACAATAAAGAAAATCTGTCAAAAAAAAACACACACACTAAAGTCTATTAAAACAATCAGCCATTGCCTTTTATTAATTTACATTCAGTTAGGGCTGAATGAATTTGTCACCTTGCCCACAGCTGATGTTTGCATTTCTCTGCTCCTTCAATATGCATTTTTTGTTCCTATAAACACTGAGATACATGGTAAAGTAAAAATTAACCACCAGTACCAAGAGTGGGATCAGTCTTTGAGAACTAGTTATTGAATAGGTGCTATATAACTAGTGTCTTCTCAGAGAAATCCTAAATATGCCAAGGCTATACCTATAGGCCCCAAGAAGAAAGATCCCTTTTTTTTATAAACCCCCAGAATGAATTTATCTGCTGAGATGGACTATCCACAGTCTATTGTAGGCCCAAATTCAATGAATACTGAAAGCCTAGGGTCTCACAGGGGCTCCTCATGTACTCTGTATATGTGAAAGAACCTCTGACTGAACTTTCTCAGCTTCCTGTACTATGTCCTGCTTGTTTACACCACCTGAGTCAACCAGTGCAAAGAAGCCCCGGTTTTCTGTCTACCCATAAACTCAGACTTGCCCTGTGAAATCAGAACCTTTTCTTCTTATTAGGTAGGTAACTACTTTGGGCGAAATTTTAATATGAATACCCACCAAAATATATAGATACTAGAGGCCCGGTGGATGGAATCATACACTCAGGGAGGTCCCTCAGCCTGGCCTGTGCCCTCTCAGAGTCCAGAAGCTGCTGCAGAGGTGGGAGAGGATCCTGTCACCACCACTGCACTCACCAGTAGTGAACCAGCTTCTGGCTGAGCAGCACTGCCCCTGTGAGAGTGCACTGACCACCAGGGGTCAGCTCCTGCATTGAGCGTCTGCCCCCTGGTGGTCAGTGCACATCATAGCAAACGATTATTTGGCCATTGGGTCTATTTGCATATTAGACTTTTATTATATAGGATAAGAAAGCACGGCATATGGCATGTTATGTAAAATTAAAGATTTTTTAAATTAAAACTTTATCATTGAAAGTATTACATATGTCCCCTTTTTTCATTCATTGTCCTGTTCCAGCCTGCCCCCAGACCCCACCCCAGGGTTTTACCATGCTATAGTCTGTCCATGGGTTGTTCATATATGCATACAAGTTCTTTGGTTGATCTCTTCTCACCCACCCACACACCGCCACTTTCCCTCTGAGATTCAACAGTCTGTTGATGCTTCTATGTCTCTGGATATATTTTGTTATCACTTTATCTTGCTCATTAGGTGAGATCATATGGGTGAGATCATGTGATACTTTTCTTTCTCTGACTAGCTTATTTTGCTTAGCATAATACTCTTCAGGTCCCTCCATGCTGTCTCAAAGGATGAGAGATCCTTTTTTTTTCTGCTGCATAGTATTCCATGGTGTAAATGTACCACAGCTTTTTTATGCACTCATGCTGATGTGCTCTTGGGCTGTTTCCAAATCTTAGCTATTATGAATTGCACTGCTATGAACATAGGGGTACATACATTCTTACTGATTGGTTTTTGAATTTCTTAGGATATGTTCCTAGAAGTGGGATTACTGGGTCAGATGGCAGCTCCATTTTTAATTTTTTGAGGAAACTTCATATTGTTTTTCACAGTGGTTGCACCCAGTCTGCATTCCCACCAGCAGTGTAATAGGATTTCCTTTTCTCCACATTCTTGCCAGCACTTGTCATTAGTTTATTAGTTGATGGAAGCCATTCTGACAGGTGTGAAGTGATAACTTATTATCATTTTAATTTGCATCTCTCTGATAATCAATGACTGAGTATTTTTTCATTTGTCTCTTTGGCCAACTGTATGTCTGCTTTGGAGAAGTGTCTATTTAGGTCATTTCCCATTTTTTAATTGGATTGTTTGTCTTCTCTTTGTTAGCTGTATGAGTTCCTTATATATTATGGATATTAAACCTTTATCAAAGGTTTATGTATCATTGCCAAATATATTCTCCCAGAGAGTGGGCTACCATATCATTTTGTTAATTTTTATTTTATTTTTAGTTTTAGTTTTTGCTGAGCAGAAGCAGTTTATTTTCTTCTAATTTTGCTTTATCCTAGGAGATGTAACAGCAAACATATTCCTATGTGAGACATTTGAGATTTTGCTGCTGATGGTTTCTTCTAAGATTTTTATGGTTTCATGACTTACATTTGAGTTTAATTTATTCTAATGTATGGTGTAAGTTGGTGGCCTAATTTCATTTTTGCATGTATGTGTACAGTTTTTCCAAAACCACTTATTGGAGAGATTGTGCATACACTATTGTATGTTCTTGACTCCTTTGTAAAATATTAATTGAGCATAATGGCTTGGGTTGATTTCAGGGTCTCTGTTCTGTTTTGTTGATCTATATATCTGTTCTTGTGCCAGTACTAGGCTGTTTTGAGGACAGTGGCTTTGTATTATAACTTGATATCTCTAGTATTATGATTCCTCCACCCTTGTTCTTTCTTAGCTATTCAGGGTCTTTTTAGGTTCAATATAAAATTTTGGAGTGTTTGTTCTAGAACTGTGAAATATGCCATTGGTATTTCAATAGGGATTGCATTGAATCTCTAGATTGTTTTGGGTAATTATGGACATTTTAATGATGTTGATTCTACCAATTCTACCAACCCATGAACACAGTATGTTCTTCTACTTGTTTACATCTTCCTCTATCTCTTTTTTCAATGTCCTGTAGTTTTCCAAGTATAGGTCTTTTACTTCCCGGGTTAAGTTTATTCCTAAGTATCTTAATTTTTTGGTGTTACAATGGGTAAATGGGATTTTTTGTTGTTGTTGTTGTTTCTCTTCTGAGAATTCATTATTGGTGCATAAAAATGTCACAGATTTCTGGCTGTTACTTTTATATCCTGCTATATTGCCAAATTTATTTAATGAATCTAGTAGTTTTTTGATGGAGTCTTTAGGGTTTTCTATGTACAATATCATGTCATCTGCAAATAATGACAGTTTTACTTCCTCCTTTAAAATTTGAATGCTTTTTTTTTCTTCTTGTCTGATCGCTATGGCTAGGAATTCTAGCACTTTGTTGAATAGGAGTAGTGAAAGTGGGAATCCCTGTCTTGCTCCTGTTCTTAGGGAAAATGGTTTTAGTTTTTGCCAATTGAGTATGATGTTGGAGGTAGGTTTGTCATATATGTCATATATTATGTTGAGGTATGATCCCTCTATTCCCACTTTTCTGAGAGTTTTTACAAAAAAAAAAGGGTGCTGGATTTTATCAAATGCTTTTTCTGCATCATTGGTATAATCATGTGATTTTTGTCTTGCAATCTGTTTATGTGATTTACCACATTGGTTTGCAGATATTGTACCAGCCTTGCATCCCTGACATAAATCCCACTTGGTCCTGGTGTATATTCTTTTTAATGTATTGCTGGGTCTGATTTGCTAATATTTTGAGGATTTTAGCATTTATGTTCATCAGGGATATTGACCTGTAATTCTCTTTCTTTGTAGTGTCTTTAGCTGGTTTTGGAATTAGGATAACGCTGGCCTCTTAGAAAGAGGTCGGTAGTGTTTCTTCCTCTTGGATTTTTTGAATATTTTGAGGAGGATAGGTGTTTTTGAATGTTTGGTAAAAGTCCCTGTGAAGTTTCCCAGACCAGGGCTTTTTTTTTCTGGGAGTTTTTAAACTACTGCTTCTATTTCATCAGTTGTTACAGGCATATTCATGCTTTCTGATTCTTCCTGATTGAATTTTGGAAGATTATATTTTTTTTAGGAATTTATCCATTTCATCCACATTGTCCAGTTTGTTAGCATGTAGTTCTTCATAATATTTTCTTACAATCCTTTGTATTTCTATGGTATCAGTTGTTACTTCACTGCTTTTGTTTTTTATTTTGTTTGGGTCCTCTCTCTTTATTTCTTGATTAGTCTGGCTTATGATTCATCAATCTTGCTTAAGTTTTCAAAAAAACAGCTCTTGGGTACATTGACTTTTTTGTCTTTTGGGTTTTTGGGTTTTTTTAGCCTCTATGTCATTTACTTCTGCTCTACTCTTTATTATTCCCTCCCCAGTACTTACTCTGGGGTTTTCTTGTTGTTCTCTTTCTAATTCTTTAGGTTGTAAGGTTAAATACTTTATTATTAATTTTTCTAGTTTTTTTGTCTTGTTTTGTTTTTGTTTTTGTTTTTGTTTTGTTGTTGTTTTTTTTGTTTTCTTTAGTTAGTCCTGTAATGCTATGAACTTTCCTTTCAGGATTGTTTTTGCTGTGTCTCATAGATATTGGGTTGTTGTGTGTTCATTTTCATTTGTTTCCAGGAAGTTTTTTATTTCTTTCTTGAGCTCATTGGTAACCCATTCATTGTTTAATAACATGCTACTTAGCCTCCATGTGTTTGAATGTTTTTGAGCATTTTATTGTAGTTGATTTCTAATTATCTTTCATTGTGATCTGAGAAGATGCTTGATATGATTTCAATCTTCTTGAACTCAGAGACTTGTTTTATGTCCTAACATGTCATCTTTCTTTGATAATAACCCATGTGCACTTGAGAAGAATGTACTAGTATATTCTGCAGTTTGGGGGTGAAATGTCCTAAAAATATTAATCAAATTAAATTCATCTATTCAAGTGTGTCATTTAGAGTCTCTGTTTCCTTGTTAAATTTGTGTCTGGGAGATCTATCCCATGAAGTCACTGGAGTGTTAAAGTTCCCTACTATGACTCTATTTCTGTTGATCTCTCCCTTGAAGTCCTCCAGAAGAATTTGTATATATTTAGATGCTCCTATATTGGGTGCATATATGTTTACCAGGCTTATATCCTCTTTTTTGGATTGATCCCTTTAGTATTATGTAGTCACCTTTATTGTCTCTTGTGATGGCCTTCATTTTGAAATCTGTTTTGTCAAATATGATTATTGCTACCCCAGCTTTTTTTTTCATTCCCATTTGCATGGGAATTTTTTTCCATCCCTTCATATCATCCTGTGTGAGTCTTTTGTTCTGAGGTAGGTCTCTGGTAGACAGCATATAATTGGATCATGCTTTTGTTTCCATCCAGCTAGCCTATGTCTTTTGATTGGAGCATTTAAGCCATTTACACTTAATGTTATTATTGATAGGTATTTATTTATTGCCATTGTAATTCTCTCTCTCTCTCTCTCTCTCTCTCTCTCTCTCTCTCTCTCTCTTTCTCTCTCTTCTCATTACAGCAGTTCCTTTAGCATTTCTTGCAGTACTGCTTTGGTGGTGATAAAATCCTCTAGCCTTTTTTTCTGGGAAGCTCTTTATTTCATCATCTATTTTGATTGATAGCTTTGGTGGATGTAGTAACTTGGGTTTCAGATCCTTGCTTCTCATTACCTTGAATATTTCATGCCATTTCCTTCCTTCTTGCCTTCAGAGTTTCTGATGAGAAATCAGGTGACAGACTTATGGGAGTTGTTTTGTAGGTAACAAATTGCTATTGCTGCCTTTAAGATTCTCTCTTTGTCTTTAATATTTAGCATTTTAATTATGATATGTCTGGGCATGGGCCTGTTTGGGTTCTTTTTGCTTGGGACTCTCTGTCCCTTCCAAAGTTGTGTGACTTTTTCCTTCCAAGTTAGGGAGATTTTCTGCCATTATTTCTTCAAACATGTTCTCCATTCATTGCTCACTCTCTTTCCCTTCTGGGACTCCAATGATGGGAACACGTTACATTTCATTTTGTCCCACAGCTCCCTTAAACTTTCCTCCTATCTTAGTTGTGGTTTGTTTGTTCTTTGTGTGTGTGTGTGTGTGTGTGTGTGTGTGTGTGTGTGTGTGTGTGTGTGTTTGTTTGTTTTTGTTTTTTTCGTTCTTTGATTGAGTGATTTTTTTCTACCCTATCTTCTAATTTATTGATCTGATCCTTGGCTTCCCCTAATCTGCTGTGTATTCCTTGTACTGTGATCTTTATTAGTGCTATGCCATTCTTCATAGTTACTATATCTCTTCTCATGCTGTTGAGCATCTTTTTTATCCTTATTCTGAACACTATGTCTGATAAATTTTTTATATCCATTTCATTTAGTTGTTCTTCAGGAGAGTTCTCTTGTTCTTTAATTTGGGGCTTAATTTTCTGTTTCCATATTTTGGCTGCCTGTTTGGATTTGTGTCTGTGTAGTAAGTAGATCTGCTACAACTTCCTATCTCTAGTGAAGGACAATGTAAGATGCTGGGTATGACTGGCCCTGAGTACCCTGTTTGGAGCTATCAGCAATCCACAGCTTGTGGCCCCCTCTGCTGGGGATGGGTGCCTTTGAAAAGGACCAAGATGTTCACCAGGCTCTGCTGCCTCTAGTCCTGGGCCCAGGATTAGATCAAGCAAAGACTCAAAGCTTCCAGAGACCTGCCTCTTCCTGCAGTCCCATTGACACTCAGACTTGATTAGCCTCAGACTATTTCCTCTGCAGCATGAAGAAAACCAGGGTGGCTGCCTTCCGAGCTCCAACCCTAGAGGCCCCAATCCTAACTTCTGCTCACATAGCTCCATTCCACTCTACCTTACCTCTTCCAAGGCCCAAGGTGAGTGGCTCCACACAAAATTTTGTGCATTGGCCCTTAAGATGGTGCCTGCATTTCCAGCCATCTCTGGCTGGCAGACAGCAAACCTGCTGCTTTTCACAGCCAGATGTTATGTGGGCGCCTTTCTCAGTTCTGGTGCTCTGGGATGCAGAGCCCAGGTTTGGGATTAGAACCCAGAGTCCTCCATAGGAATCCCTCACATCTGAGATATCCTTCTGGAATTTCAGCTGCTATCTGTGGGATCCCAGCCAACCTTTTTGTGACTTTGCATTTCCTACCAGTGTCTATGCTGTCTCCACTTTATGTCCTTGGTTATCAGGGTTTTCTCCAGCTGTCTTCAGTTGATTTTTCAGGGTGGTTTTTCAGTATTTTAGTTGTATTTCCAGTTTGGTCCTGTGAGTATTATAGCTACCACTTATTCCACCATCATATTGAAATCCCAATCCTAAAATTAAAGATATTGCTATAACTTGATTCTCTGTCTCAAAGATAACCATTTATTTGTGACTAAAGTTTAATAATGTTATCATGGAACACTGAAAAGAAAAGAAGCTTATCCAAAGTAAAGAAACTTACAAATGTATAAATGCTGTCTGTATCATAATATAGAAAATATTTATTTCCATTAAAATTGGTTTATTAAATTTTTACATTTTGTTTTACAGTAGTGATATTTTTTTCAGTTGTGTAGTCTTCTAGCCAGTGGACACCATTCTCCATTTAAGAAATAGTAATTTCACCACTTCTTGTATTTTTTCACTTAGCTCCTAGGTATTACTATAATTTCCTAGGGATGGTGAAGCCAAATCATAAATCATATTAAGACCAATTCACATGTGATTCAGAATTATTTTATTTACATTGGTCACACTGTATTAAATCTTTGATATGATTTCATAGGTGATTTTGTGTATGATCAACCAAGCAAGGGGTTAAACCTGAGCCCAGGCGTCCCTGAACCTTTCACAAAGGAGGCACCAGATAAGCTCAATGACAGTAGAGAGATGAGCATAACTGGCAACAGGCTTCTAAGTGCCCAGAAGGGCAGAGATACAAACTATCATCAGGATCAGAAATGTGATAAATAGCAGGTGGGCAAGAGGGTACAGATGTAAATGAATGTGGAGTGAATCACAGCTTACAAACATGGATTCTTTATTCGAATGTTTGATATGGTAGAAACTTTCATTCCACATTAGACTAGCAGCTTCTCACTTGAAGTGGGACATAGTGCAATACCCTGGATATTTTAGAAAGCCATGGAGATAGGCTTTAGTTTTCTACTAAAGGCCACTTGTTATAAATAGGCCACCTTTTATAAAAGGCATCCTTTGTAGAGTAGACCTGGGATACCAGAAAGGCAAATTGAGGGAATTATCTTCTCCTCCCCTCTCTGTTCCATTTCTACTCTGATCAAGCACAAACTATTTTGTTGAATATAATGGTAGACATATGCATTATTTTAGGAGTACCTATCAAACAAAATTTTACTTTGACAAATTTGGAAATCATAGATATTGGAACATGGTGGCTGACAGGACGTCAGTGAGAGAAAGAGTGTGAGCAAGTAAAGGTGTGAAAGGGGAGTGTGTGGACATGTGTGATGTTTGTGTGTGTGTGTGAGTGAGGGACAGTTACGTCTTGGAAGAGTCCAGGGGACTGGTAAATTGGGCTCTCCTGAATGACGGGAAGCCCCTACTACTGCCGCGGGCACTCCCAGGCCAGGCACGGCTTTAGCACAGAGCCCACGCCACCTTGAAGAGGGGAGCAGTGTAGACCAGGAGCACAGCCACACCAACATCCAGACTCCCCTAAGACACCACCCCGAACCCAAGTAGTGAGCCTCTCATCAGCCAACACCGGGCCCCTAGAGTGAGTGAAGCCCTACCGTGCCACCAGTTCCCAGATGCCCACAGTGACTGTAGGCAAGAGAGACCTCCTGTGCTGCAACTCCCTATCTGTGCTCTCGAAAACAGTGCTACTAGACCCTGTGCTCCTGGACCACCAGTGGTAAGTGAAAGGCAGAGGGACTCCACACCCCTATCCACCCAGCCCTTGGGACCGCATCAACTGCACGCTTGTTGCAAACCGGGGGACCCCAACCCATCGTCTGCCCAGCCACAAGGACTATCTGACCAGGTGCCTGCCCAGCCCCAAGGACAGCACCAATTGTACTGGCCAGGGACCTCAACACGTTACCCCACCCAGCCCTCAGGAACAGGCTGATGGGGCAAACCACAGGGTCCTATGACACCACCCTGTCCCAGATGCTGGGGCTGCTCAGTGAATAAGATTCCAGAGGGCTCTGGAACCTCACAGGGAGTCACACAACAGAGAATCTGTGCATCTGCCCCCACCAACACCAGCACCAGTAGCAGAAAACTGAGGGAACATATCTGTAAAGGAAGGGAATGCAACTCAGAGCAGAGAAATTAAAGGTGTGAGACTCAATGCAGACCCAGCCTCTGAGCTAAGGAGTCCTGGACCATTGGAGCAGTAGGGGCTTCAACTTCTCGGACCACAGGCAGGTGGCCCAGGGGCAGAAATTGTCAGAAACTCACATTACATAGAAACAAATACCAAGAGACAGAAAAAAAATGGGGAGACAAAGAAATAATCCCCAATGGAAAGAAAAGGATGAATCTCCAGAAAGAGAAATAAATGAATGGAAAAAAGCAAATTGTCAGAGAAAAAATTCTGAGTAACGGTTATAAGGATGTTCAAATGTCTGGAGGAGAAATTCCCCAAAATGTGTAAGAATGAAGAGAAAATAAAGAATTACCTTGCTGAAGTAAAGAATGACATTGCTGCAATAAAGAACACAATGCAAGATTTCAACAGTAGACAAAAAATCTGAGGACCAAAACAGCAAGTTAGAATACAGGATAGAAAAACACCCAACCTAAACAGCAATTGGAAACAAAAATTAAAAAGCAGGAGAGATTAAAGGAGTTTAGGAACAACATGAAATGAAGCAACATCTACATAATAGGGGTGCCAGAAAGAGCTGAAACTGAGCAAGGAATAGAAAACCTATTTGAAAAAATAAGACAGAAAATTTCCCTGACTTGGGGGGTGAGTCACACAAGCACAGAGTCCCAAACAAGATGAAACCAAAAAATCCACACCAAGAAAAAGACATAATTACAATGACAATCATTAACAACAAAGAAAGAATCTTAAGAGCTTCAAGAGAGAGGCAGAAAGTTAACTAAAAGGGATCTCCCATTAGACTATCAAATGATTTCTCAACAGAAACACATCAGGCCAGAAGGGAATGGAATGAAATATGCAAAGTAATGAAAAGCAAGGGACTGAACTCGATAATACTCTATCCAACAAGGCTATCATTCAAAATTGAAGGTGAAATTAGGAGTTTCACAGACAAAAACAGGTAAGGGACTTGATCACCACCAAACCAGCATTGCAAGAAATCCTAAATGAACTGATAGAAGAAATAGGAATAGAGAGAGAAGGAGAAACACAGACATAAATAATTAAAATGGCAACAAACAAGGAACTATCAATTATAACCTTAAATGTAATGGATTAAATGCTCCAATCAAAAGACATAGGGTGGCTGAATGGATAAGAAAACATGACCCATATATATGCTGTCTACAAGAGACCCACCTCAGAACAAAGGACTCACACAGACTGAAAGTGAAAGGATGGGGAAAAAAATTTCTGGCAAATGGAAATGAAAACAAAATCAGGGTAGCAATACTATATCTGACAAAATAGACCTCAAAATGTAGGCAATAAATAAGAGATAAGGAAGGCCACTTCATAATACTAAAGGGATCAACACAACAAGAGTATAAACTCTGGTAAAAATATATGAACATAATACAGGAGCACTCAAATACATAAAAACACTTGTGTAAGATATCAATGGAGAGTTCTGCAGCAATATAATCATAATTGGGGACTTTAATATCCAATTTAAATCACTGGATAAATCTCCTAGATAAAAAATCAACAAAGAAACAGCAATCCTAAATGACTCACTAGATCAGATGGAAGTAATTGACATCCTCAGAACATTTCATCACTAAGTCACAGAATATACATTCTTCTCAAGGGCACATGAGAAAATCTGAAAGATAGACCACATATTAGGACACAGGCTAAGTCTCTACAAACACAAGAAGATTGAAATCATATCAACCATCTTCTCAGATCACAAAAAATTAGAAATATGGGACACAGTGAAAGCAATCCTGAGAGGGAAGTTCATAGCACAACCAGCCTACCTCAAAAAAACTAGTAATAAGTTATCTAACCCTACAACATGAAGAATTCAAAAAAGAGCAACAAGAAAAGCCCAGAGTAGATAGAATAAAGAAAAAAATAAAGACCAGACTGGAAATAAATGACATAGAGACCACAAAAACAACACAAAAAATCATTAGAACCAAGAGCTGGTTCTTTGAAAGGATAAACAAGATTGATGAATCTCTAGCCAGGCTCACCAAAAAGCAAAGAGAGAGGATACAAATAAACAAAATCAAAAATGAAAGAGATAAAATAACCATCCCCACAGAAATACAAATGATTGTAAAAAAAAAAAATACTAGAAACACTCTATTCCAATAAACTGAACAACCTAGATGAAATAGACATATTCCTAGAAAAATACAATCTTCCAAAACTCAATCAAGAAGAATCAGAAAACCTGAATAGGCTGATAATAACTGATGAAATTGATGCAGTAATCAAAAAAATTTCAGCCAACAAAGGCCCTCGTCCAGATGGCTTCACAGGGAAGTTTTACAAAAAATACCAAGAAAAACTAATACCTACCCTCCTCAGACTACTCAAAAATAATTAAGGGGAAGGAACACTTCAAAGCTCTTTCTATGAATCCAGCATTAACCTAATCCCAAAACCAGATAAAGCACTACAAAGAAAGAGAATTACAGGCCAATATCCCTGATGAACATAGATGCTAAAATCCTCAACAATATTTTGCATATTTCATCCACCAATGCATTAAAAAGTTCATACACCATGTAGAATTTATTCTGGGGATGCAAGACTGGTACAATATATGCAAATCAATAATGTGATACAACACATTAACAGATTGCAAGACAAGAATCACATGATCATATCAATTGATGCAGACAAAGCATTTGACAAAATCCAACACCCTTTTTTGATAAAAACTATCAGCAAAGTAGGAATAGAGGGATCATACCTCAAAATAATAAAAGCTTTAAATGACAAACCTACAGCAACATCATACTCAATGGGCAAATACTAAAACAATGTTCCGTAACAGCAGGAACAAGACAGGGATGACCACTTTCACCATTCCTGTTTGACATAGTACTAGAAGTGCTAGCCATAGCGATCAGACAAGAAGAAGAAATAAAAGGCATCCAAATTGGAAAAGAGGAAGTAAAACTGTCCTTATTCACAGATGACATGATATTGTACATAGAAAGCTCTAAAAATGCCTTCAAAAAACTACTAGATTTAATAAATGAATTCAGCAATGTAGCAGGATTTAAAATTAACACCCAGAAATCTATGGCATTTTTGTACAGCAATAATGAACTCACAGAAAGAAATTTTAAAAATGATCCCACTTACTATTGTAACAAAAAAATTAAGATACCTAAAAATAAAATTAATTAAGGTAAAAGTCCTGTACTTGGAAAACCACAGGACATTGAAAAAAGAGATTGAGGAAGGTATAAATATATGGAAGAATGTACCATGTTCATGGATTGGTAGAATCAACATTAAAATGTACATACTACCCAAAGCAATCTATAAATTCAATGCAATCCCCTTTGAAATACTGACAGTATATTTAACAGACCTAGAACAAACTCTCCAAAAATTTATATGGAATAAAAAAAGACCCCTAATAGCCACAGCAATCTTGAAAAAGAAGTACAAAGTTGGAGGGATCACAATACCAGATATCAAGTTATATTACAAAGCCACTATGTTCAAAACAGCCTGGTACTGGCACAAGAACAGATATATTGACCAACGTAACAGAACAGAGAACCTAGAAATTGACCCAAGCCATTATGCTCAATTAATATTTGACAAAAGAGATAAGATCATACAATGGAGTCAAGACAGTCTCTTCAATAAATGGTTTTGAGATAAATGGACAGATACATACAAAACATTAAACTAGACCACCAACATACCCAAAAATAAATTAAAATTCATAAAATATTTAAATGTATGAATGGAAACCATAAAAATCTTAGAAGAATCCATAGGCAGCAAAATATCAAACATATCTTGTATCAATATATTTATTAATACATCTCCTAAGACAATGGAAACTAATTAGCAAATAAACAAATGGGACTACATCAAAATAAAAAGCTTCTGCACAGAATAAGAAAGCATCAACAAAACAAGAGAGCGCACTGTATAGGAGAACACATTTTCCAATGTTACATCCGATAAGGTTTTAATCTTCAAAATTTATAGGGAACTCATACACTTAACAAAAGGAAGATAAACAATCCAATCATAAAATGGACACAATACCTAAATAGAAACTTCTGGAAACCTGACATACCGAAGGCCAAGAAGCATATGAAAAAAATGCTGAAAGTCACTAATCATCTGAGAGATGCAAATCAAAATGACCGTAAGGTACCATCTGACACTATCTGAATGGCTATCATCAAAAAAATAAACAAATGAAAAATACTGGCAAGGATATGGAGAAAAGGGAGCCCTGGTACACTGCTGGTGGGAATGAAGACTGGTGCAGCCTCTGTGGAAAACAGTATTAAGTTTCCTCAAAAAATTAAAAATGGAACTTCCATTTCACTCAGTGATCCCACTTCTAGGAATATATCCTAACAGACCTGAAACACCAATCAGTGAGAATGTATGGACCCCTAAGTTCGTAGCAATGCAATTTACAATAGCTAAGATTTGGAAACAGCTTAAGTGCCTATCAGTAGATGAGTGGATTAAAAACCTGTGTTACATCTACACAATGGAATATTATGCTGCTATAAAAATGAAAGAACTCTTACTATTTGCAACATCATGGATATACCTGGAAAGCATTATTCTAAGGGAAATATGCCAGTCAGAGAAAATAAGTATCACCTGATCTCACTCATTTATGGAATATAATGAACAACAAAAACTGATGGATCCAGAGACATAGAAGCACCGAACAGACTGTCAAACCTCAGAGGAAAGTCATGGGAGGATGGGCCTGGGCAGGGCATAACAGATCAACCAAGGAACTTTATGCATATATACATAACCAATGGACACAGACAATGCGGGGTGGGGGTTTGAAGGCCTGGGCTCAGGGGTGGGGGCAGGCTGGGGGAGAACAATGAGGGATAAAGAAGACATATGTAATACTTTCAACAATAAGATTTTTTTAAAAAAGTACAAATTATCAGGTACAAAATAGTGATGGGGACGTAAAGTACAGCATAGAAAATATAGTCAATAATATTATAATAACTGTATGTGTTAGATGGTACTAGATTTATTGGGATGATCACTTTTTAAGTTATATAAATTTCCAATCACTGGGTTGTGCACCTGAAACTATACTGTACCTCAACTCTAATTGAAAAATAAAAAAATATATTTTTAAAAAATTGAAAATCATAGTCAATGATTTAGGAAATGGAATTAATGTGAGTCTTCTAGGATAAGACAGTATGGAATGATAAATCACACATTATCTGTTCATTTATCACATCTATTTAAAAATAGTAAAAGAATAATGGAACATTAAAAGGTATATAACATATTAAAAGGAATCTAGTGAAGAAAATAAACTGATGAACAAAACAGATCCAGAGACATTGAAACATGCAACAAAATGACATATTTCAGAGGTGGGGGGATGAAAAGAGATTAAACAAAGAACTCATGTGCATGTATGCATAGCCCTTAGACCAGGGGTGGGCAAACTTTTTGATTCGAGGGCCACAATGGGTTCTTAAACTGGACCGGAGGGCCAGAACAAAAGCATGGATGGAGTGTTTGTGTGAACTAATATAAATTCAAAGTAAAGGAGCGGAGGGGAGAGCAAGAGAATCCTCCGCTCTTTTGGCACCATGGGCCGGATAGAACAGCCGAACGGGCTGGATCCGGCCCGCGGGCCGTAGTTTGCCCACGGCTGCCTTAGACAATAGTGCAGGGAAGGCCTGAGAAAGGGGCAGGAGTGGGATAGAAGGGTCAATGGGGGATTGACACGGACGGTATATTTGTAATACTCTCAGCAATAAAGTTTAAAAAAATAAAAAGGTATATATATATCTTATATAATAAAGAGGTAATATGCAAATTGACCATCACTCCAACACACAAGATGGCCACCCCCATGTGGACACAAGATGACCGCCACAAGATGGCCAGAAGGGGAGGGTAGTTGGGCGGGGGGGGGGGGACCCAGGCCTGCAGGGGAGGGCAGTTGGGGGGGACCAGGCTGGCAGGGGAGGGCAGTTAGGGGCAACCAGGCCTGCAGGGAGGCAGTTGGGAGTGACCAGGCCTGCAGTGGAGGGCAATTGGGGGGAACCAGGCCTGCAGGGGAGGACAGTTAGAGGTGACTAGGCCTGCAGGGGAAGGCAGATGGGGGTGACCAGGTTGGCAGGGGAGGGCAGTTAGGGGTGACCAGGCTGGCAAGGGAGAGCAGTTAGGGGTGACCAGGCCAGCAGGGGAGGGCAGTTGAGGGTGACCAGGCCTGCAGGGGAGGACAGTTAGGGGCAACCAGGCCAGCAGTGGAGGGCAATTAGGGGTGACCAGGCTGGCAGGGGAAGCAGTAAGGGCAATCAGGCTGGCAGGGGAGCAGTTAGGCATTGATCAGGCTGGCAGGCAGAAGCAGTTAGGGTCAATCAGGCAGGCAAGCAGGCGAGCGGTTGGGAGCCAGCAGTCCTGGATTGTGAGAGGGATGTTGGGCCTAAACGGGCAGTCAGACATTCCTTGAGGGGTCCCAAATTGGAAAGGGTGCAGGCTGGGCTGAGGGACACACACCCCCTGCACAAATTTTGTGCACTGTGCCTCTAGTTTATATATAACTTTCAAAAAAATATTGAGCATTTCCTATGTACTAGGTTCTATCTAAAACTCAAAGGACATTTTATTAGTAGAAGAGATAGACATGTTAACAAAAATGTGTTTCCACAGTGTGAGATTAAATACATTAGAGGTAATAAGATACAAGCAAACACATGAAGCAAGGAGTGATCAGATCTAACCAGGAGGTTTGGTAAGGCTCCTCGGGTTGATCATTGAGCTGAGTCTTTAAGTTGAGCACAGTGTGCTTTGAAGATGAGAGTTGAAGGGAACTCTAGGCAGAGAAAAAGGCATGTTTGTAGGTGAAGATGAATGAAGTCATAATGATGTACTCAGGAATCCCAAGTAGTTCCACATGGAAGATAGAATGAATTGTGGGTGGAAGAGGTAGTGAAAGATTTTTGTCAGCCAATCTAAACCTTTGAACTTCTTTCTGCAAGTATTAAACAGAGCTTCAATCTGCAGATTAAAATTAGTATTCTGGAGGTGAAGCAAAGAATAGATTAAATGGGATGTATACTGAGAAGCTAGTTAAGCAGGCAATTGTTAAAGCTCCTATGAGGCATGTTGATGGCCTGAGATTACTTTAAACTGTATTTTTTTTAAAAGTGATTTTAAAAGGAAAAGATCTTTAAATTCTGAAATGTGTTTTACTAAAGCTGAATTCTATATGGGGTTCAGAAAAAGAGAGTAATGAACTAGAGCACCTTCATGAGGAGAGAAGAGAGGAGAGGATACATATGCAAAAGCATTTATTGCATTGCATTTAATTGGAAACGTGTCTTTTACCTGGAACTAAAACTTATTACCATAGCTTGAGCTATAAATAAGTGTTGCAATAAATTTTGATGTTGAAGAAAGATAAACAGAAAGAAAATATAGAAAACTCATTTTAAATAGATAATCTTCTATCTCTGAGACTCAGGTCCTACTGTTGGGACTAAATCTCTCTGTTCCCAGACCACCTTAGCTAAAAAGGATCACACTTGGCTAATCTCAGAGGGAAGGGGGAGTCAAACCAACTCTTCAGGTTTCCTACAATCTCTTCAGGGGCCAAAATGAGCATCAGATCTTTTTAGAAACATTCTCACAGTGCACCAGAACCTTGTCCTTATGAATGCCCAGTCATTGTGTTCTGATCTTCCCCTTCTTGGCTCCAACCATACATGCCCAGATGGAGGGAAGTCCTGTGTTAACTCTCCCCATTTGGACCTAAGAGAACCAAGTAGGTCCCCACCTGTTTCCTGGTTCCCTCTATATCTGTAGTTTAGGAAACTCATTCTGGATACAAAATGGACAATGAATTTGAGAGAAATGAGAACAATAAGGTGACAATGGTTGCCTGAAGTAGATGGTAGCTACAATGATAATGATAAAAATATAGATTTGAAAGCTATATTTCTCAGAATTTTAGGAACTGATTGAAAGTGAGTGATGAGGGAAATGAAACAGTAAAAAAAAAAAAACCTTATAGATTTTTTATCTAAGCAACTGGGTAGGTAGTGGTGCCATTTATTGAGCTAGAGGACATTGGACATAGAAAGTTTCATTGTAAACCTTGTGAAGTTGAGACACCTGTGAAGCTTCTAAGTAGATATGCCCAGTAGTTTGAACATTCATGTTTGGAGGTCAGGAGAAGAATCTGGAATGGAAAAAAATGATTCTAATATCATAACATATAGATAGCAATGCTAGAATCTCCCCAGGAGAATGAATTGAGCAAAAATAACCAGCCCAGAAAAAGACATGTTTGTTTGTTTTAATTACAGAAGAAGAAAGCCTTTGGAGAAGACTAGAAAATTCTACTGCAGAGAAAAGAGACAAATCAGGAGAGTAAAATTCATAGAAATGCACAACAATCATAATCTGTAATATGCTACTGAGAAGTGAATAATCACTGATAGGTATTCATTAGTTTTAGGGATATGGATGCTACTGTGGACCTTGAAGAGAGCTATTTCAATGAAGCAGTAACAGCAGAAAATAAATTACAGTGTCTGTGGAAACAAGTTGAAAAGGAGAGACCCAAATACAGAAATTTATTCTGGAGGCTTGTCTGAGAGAAGGGAGGAAGAGTAGATGGAGAGGGACATGTAATGAAGAAATGGTATAATGAGAAGATGATTCATAACAACAAAAAACAGAGAACAATTTTAAGACAGCCATGCAAACAAATGCGAACAACTGTGGATCAGACCAATAACATTGGAGTACACAAGGAATCTGAGTAAAGAGCAACTGTTGTACACTCAGATGATTATATAAGTAGCACCAACATATTGTGGAAGTCAGGAGAGTTGAGTTTAAATTCTTGCTCTGGCATTGACTAAAACTTTCTAATCTGTAAAATGGAGATAATCCTTACTTTTCAGAGATAATCTTCAAGTATACTTATCATCTAGTAAAAAGTTATCACGTTAGTTTCTTTTTTCTTTTTCTTTTGCAGGTTAAAACAGTGGAGCAAAAAGACTTTTATATATATATATATATATATATATATATATATATATATATATATATATATGCGCCAAATACAGAAACCTCACATAAGAAATAATTTTTGTATTTTCATGTTAAAATTCACTAAATTAATGCTCTATGATAATGTCAGTACCTTCTATTTGACATGTGAAATTTGTTCTGTTTTATTTTAGTCTCACAACAACTCTAGGAGGGAAGTAGGACAAATAGTCTTTTCTCTTGTTAAAGATACAGAAACTGGGGCACACCAAGGTTAAGGAACAGCCCATCCTCAGTTGTTAGTGGGGCAGGCTGGACTAGAACTGGTCTCTGGAGTTCAGTGTTTTGTTTAGGAACCCATAATATGCAAATAAATGCTAATTGCAGTCTCAGTAGCACATCTAGAGTATCATTAAATGGGAAATTATTAGTACTTACTCTTGAACTTTCATAAATGACTAATTTAAGTTTCATTCAGCATGTTTTTAGATCATTCCTAGAACAACTAATTCACTGGAATTGAATCATTCTTGCTTCTGAGACTAACCAAATGCTTTCCTTTAAAACTAAGAATACCTAGGAGCAGATAAGCTTAATCCTGGTACCCCAGAAACAGAAACTGAGCCCCCAATGAGTTGGCAAAGAGAACAACAAACTCATCCAAAAGTGACACAGCAACCAGGGATAGAACTGTGGGTTAAAACATCCAAAAAGGAGGCTTTTTAGCAAAAGGGAACTACAAAAGAAGATAGATATCAACACAAACCAAGGTATTCCTGGCATTTCTATTAATACTACCAACAACAATAGTAATAGCAGTACAGGGAAGAAGACCGTTACACCACATACCAATATGTATCCTAATATATAAAAACTCTGGGTCCATCATGACCAGAGGCTCGACCAACCAGAAGTCAGTCCTGCAGTCAGTACTGGGTTGCTGTGGTGAGCCAGCACTGACTGCTGAGGGGGCTGCAAAACAGGCCCAGAGAGAGGCCTGAAGAGAGAAGCAGGGTCTGATCCATAGCCTGTGTGGCAGCTGTTGATTAGCACTTGCCTCTCTCTTTCTCTCTGGGCTGGGCCAGCAGCCACACCTCCATTTCTCTACAAGCCTCCAACCTTTTCAATCAGGCCCCATTGATAGGCCCAGAGAAGCTGACTGGCATAGAAAGTGACCAATCAGAACCAAATCTGGGTAAAGTGGGAGGAGCCAATGGCTGCCTAGGAAGCGGAGCTTTTGATACTGACTGGCATAGAAACTGCCCAATCAGAACCAAATCTGGGTGAACTGTGAGGAGCCAATGGCTGCCTAGGAGGCAGAGCTTTTGACACAGACTGGCATAGAAACTGACCAATCAGAAACAAATTGGCCTGCAGGGGAGGGCAGTTAGGGGTGATAAGTCAGGGAGAGGCAGTTGGGGGAGAGATTAGGCCAGCAGGAGAGAGCAATTAGGGGAAATAAGGCAGGCAAGCAGAGGGGTTAGGGGTGATCAGGCAGGCAGGCAGGTGAGCGATTAGGAGCCAGCAGTCCCAGATTGCAAGAGGGATGTCTGACTGCTGGTTTAGGCCCGATAACCAGCAGTCGGACATCCCCCAAGGGGTTCCCGATTAGAGAGGGTTCAGGCTGGGCTGAGGGAACCCCCTCTCCATACTCAAATTTCGTGCACTGGGCCAATAGTATGTATATATTTGGAAATGAAAATCTATGATTTTCAAACTAAAAAAAAAAAAATCAAGTGAGAGAAATTTAAAAGGCCTAGAAATTATGAGAGAAAACATGAGAATTTGTAGACAGGTCCAAGATATGTAACATGAGAATGAAAGAAATTTCAGGAAAAAATTACAGATTGAGAATAGGGTCTAATTATGCATATAGAAGAAAAATACTGCCCTTGAATTAAAGGAATATAATAGATTTGAAGGACTCACTGAGTTTCAAGCATATCACATATGTAGCATAACTGATTTTAATTCCTGGACTTAAAAAAAGAAAGAACAAGTTTAAAACAAAGCATCAAGCATCAAGCATCAAGCCCTGGCCAGTGTGGCTCAGTTGGTAAAGTGTCCCCCATGGACCAAGAGGTCATTGGTTTGATTCCTGTTCAGAGCACATGACCAGGTTGAAGTCTTGATTCCCAGTAGCGGGCATGCAGGAGGTAGTCGATCAATGTTTTTCTCTCATTGATATTTCTCTCTCTCTCTCTCCCTCTCTTTTTCTCTTTCTCTAAATATATATGTTTTTTAAAAAAACATCAGCTATGTTCATAGCAGCACAATTTACCATAGCTAAGAATTGGAAACAGCCTAAGTGCCCAACAGCAGATTAGTGGATTAAAAAACTGTGGTACATCTACACAATGGAATACTACACTGCTGTAAAAAATAAGGAATTCTTACCATTTGCAACAGCATGAATGGAACTGGAAAACATTATGCTAAGCGAAATAAGCCAGTCAGAGAAAGATAAATACCACATGATCTCACTCATTTGTGGAATATAATGAACAACGTAAACTGATGAACAAAAACAGATCCAGAGAGAGAGCAGTATCGATCAGACTTTCAAACCTCAGTGGGAAGGTAGAGGAGGGTGGGGTAAGGGGGAGATATCAACCAAAAGACTTGTATGCCTGCATATAAGCCTAACACAGACACCATGGGGGTGAGGGCATGAGTGGGGGGTGAGGGGGATGCAATGGGGGAATAAGGACACATGTGTAATACCTTAATCAATAAAAAAAAAAAACATCAGAAATACTTGGCTTCTCATCTATATACAACAGAGGAACACAGAAAATGATATAATACTATCAAATGATGTAAAAAGAAAAGGAGAGCAGCCCAAGAATCTTAAGCTCTCTAGGATACCACTTACCAGCCAGGTTACAGAAGAGACATTTGCCAAAAGCAAATTCAGAAAACTCCCATTAAAAATAGTAGTGAATATATACCTGCAAATACATGGCAAATTAATAAGAAAATGAAACAGCGGTGACAAATTAACTGTGCAATATGCATATTTAAATTTAAATGTATAATAACTAGGAATATGTAAGATATATCCTACCCGAGAATTATTGTAATAAAACAGTTATACTACAAGTGAAAGCTTAATAGTTTGGATAGTAAAAAATTATCTCAACAAAACAGAGGAAGTGGGATGTTAATGAAGAAAGGGTTAACTTCCTATTTATATAGGGGAGACTGGAATGAGGAAAATAAAAACATTCTAAAATACCTCATAATGGGTTGGAGTTATTGGGAGAAATCTTTTCTTATTGTCACTCAGATACACACACACACACACACACACACACACACACACACACACACACACATATACTAAAGGCCCGGTGCACAAAATTCCTGCAGTGGGTTTGTGTCCCTCTGCCCAGCCTGCACCCTTTCCAATCTGGGACCCCTCGAGGGATGTCTGACTGCCCATTTAGGCTCGATCCCAGTGGGATCGGGCCTAAGCAGGCAGTCAGATACCTCTCTCACAATCCAGGACTGCTGGCTCCCAATTGCTCACCTGCCTGCCTTCCTGATTGCCCCTAACTGCTTCTGCCTGCCACCTGATCACCCCCTAACCACTCTCCTGCCAGCCTGATTGATGCCTAACTGCTCCCCTGCCAGCCTGTTTTCCCCTAACTGCCCTCCCCTGCAGGCCTGGTCCCCCCCCAAATGCTCTCCCCTGCAGGCCTGGGTCCCACCCAACTGCCCTCCCCTGCAGGCCTGGTCACTCCTCACTGCCCTCCCCTGCAGGCCTGGGTCCCACCCAACTGCCTTTCCCTGCAGGCTTGATCTCCCCCAACTGCCCTCCCCTGCAGGCCTGATTGCCCACAACTGCCCTCCCCTGCAGGCCTGGTCCCTCCCAACTGCCCTCCCTTGCTGGCCATCTTGTGGTGGCCATCTTGTGTCCACATGGGGGCAGAATCTTTGATCACATGGGGTAGCCATTTTGTGTGTTGGAGTGATGGTCAATCTGCATATTACTCTTTTATTAGATAACATAGAGGCCTGGTGCATGGGTGGGGGCCAGCTGGTTTGCCCTGAAGGGTGTCCCGGATCAGGGTGGGGGTTCCCTTGGGGTGTGGGGTGGCCTGGGCGAGGGGCCTGTGGTGGTTTGCAGGCCGGCCACGTCCCCTGGTGATCCAAGAGGAGGCCCTGGTATCTGGGGTTTATTTATCTTCTACAATTGAAACTTTGTAGCCTAGAGCGGAGCCAAGCCTTCTGCTCTCTTCGTGGCAGTAGCCATTTCTGTTGGGATTTATGTATCTTCTATAATTGAAACTTTGTAGCCTTAAGCGGAGGCCTGGGCCAGCCAGGGTGTGCGGAAAGCTTGGCTTCCTCCACTACCGGGGGCAACCCTAGCCTCCTGCACTTTCCAGCTCCGTGGCTGCTGCCATTTCTGTTTGGATTTATGTATCCTCTAGCATTGAAACTTTGTAGCCTTGAGTGGAGGCCTGAGCCAGCTAGAGCAGGCAGAAAGCTTGGCTTCCTCCATTGCCGGGGAAACCCAAGCCTCCCTCCTGCTCTCTGTGGCCCTAGCCATCTTGGTTGGGTTTATTTGCATATTCACTCCTTATTGGCTGGTGGGCATGGCTTGTGGGAGTGGCTTGTGGGTGTTGCGGAATGATGGTTAATTTGCATATTACTCTTTTATTAGATAGGATATATATGCATTTATGAATGTTAGAAGAGGGTAACTACCAGCTTGATGGAACACTATGGGAGGATTTCTAAATTAAGGAGGGAGTGAAGTTGAGAATAATTCATAGTAATATTAAATCACCACAAAAAAAAGAGAAATCTCAGAATAATATTAGTAGTTATCACAGTAAGATAATGGAATAAAATATGATAATGATATATGATTTTTTTAATCTGCACAAAAATATCAAATTGAACTAAGATGCACATATTCTTATTAAAATACTAGAGGCCCAATGCACAAAATTCGTGCATGGAGGGGGAGGGTCCCCTCAGCCCAGACTGCACCCTCTCCAATCGGGAACCCTCAGGGGATGTATGACTGTGGTTTTGGCCCGGTCCCTGCCCCCCCTGCCAGCCTGGTAACTCCACACAGCCTGCTGTTCAGTCGTTTGGTCATCCCTCCCTAACCCCCCTGCCAGCCTGGTTGCCCCACACAGCCTGTTTGGTCGTCACAGGTTGTTTTGGTCGTGATGGCCCTGGATTTATATATATATATGGATTAACAAGTAGATTTCAATATTGTATCAAAAGAAAGTAATTCCATATGATTAAGTCATACTTTCTCTGTGATTTAAAGAATTTTTCAAAATCAGGATATTTTTTAGTAAACTTCTTTACATTAACAAAGGAGAAAAACAAATGACTTTATCAGTAGGTGCTGAAAAGCCTTTGATAAATTCAGCAGTTATTCTTAATAAAAACTCTAAGTAAAATAACAATAAAAGGAAACTACTTGAATATGACTTAAAAATACCAAAACTAATTACAAAATATTATTTTTAAATTATGAAATGAGACATTTTTATGAAATTCAAATGTAAATGTTTGTACCACCAATATAATTCAACACTTTTTTAATTTTCTAGGAAATGAAATAAGGCAAAAAAAATAAATTATCAATATAAATTGGGAAAGACTAAAAGTTCATATTTGCTGATTACATTACTATATATATAAGGAATCCAAGAAACTATAGGAAAACACTACTAGAACTTGGTAATAAATTTAATAAGGTGATTGAATACTAATAAATGTATCAACGGTATTTGCTTTCTTCTTCGTCCATTCGCAATGACTAGAAATATTCCATTCATAATGATGTTGAAAACAAAACAGTTAGAATTAAATGTAACAGGAACATAGAGCCTGCATAAAGAAAACTGTAAAATGTTATTAAATGACATAGACAGAAGTCATTTTATATCCTTGAACTGGAACACTTAATATATTTTTTGTTTTTGTTTTAAATTTATCTTTATTGTTGAAAGTATTACAAATGTCCCTTTTTTTTTCTCCATTGACTCACTCCCCTAGGTCAGTGGTCAGCAAACTCATTAGTCAACAGAGCCAAATATCAACAGTACAACGATTGAAATTTCTTTTGAGAGCCAAATTTTTTAAACTTAAACTTCTTCTAACGCCACTTCTTCAAAATAGACTCGCCCAGGCCATGGTATTTTGTGGAAGAGCCACACTCAAGGGGCCAAAGAGCCGCATGTGGCTCGCGAGCCACAGTTTACCGACCACTGCCCTAGGTCTTCAAGGCACTATTGTCTGTCTGTGGGTTAGCATATATGTATATACATTCTTTGGTATTGTTTTTGATCCAAAGTTCAGAACACTTAATACTAAAATGCCAAATCTCTTCAAATTAATATATACAGAAAATTTAATTCAAGTTATAATCCCAATTTTAAAGGAATGAAGAGTTTGAATAACATATTAAAGTCAATGTAGATGAATTAATATCCAAGAATAATGAAAAGAAAATTATTTGTAAGGGTAATGAGAGGAGATTTTGCCTAACTGAATATTTAAATGTATTATAAAGCCAATGTGATTAAACAGTATAGTATTGACACAGAAATGGACAAATAGATCAATGGAACCAAAGAAAAAACCCTGAAATATATATAGGAGTATTTAGTCTAGTATAAAGATAGCATTTCAATTCTGTGGAATAAGTATAGTTTACATAATTAATAATGTTGGAACATTGTATTTCACACAATCCTAAAACAAAATTTTAAGTGGATAAGGGACTTAAGTGTAGAAAATAATATAACAGCTGTTTTATAAAATGAAATTTAGTTTATAAATTTATAAGTGTGATCATTAATTTTATATGTCAACTTGATTGGGCTAAGAGATGTCCAGATAGCTGACAAAACATTATTTCTGGGTATGTCTATGATGATGTTTATGGAAGAGATTAGCATTTGAATCAGCACACTAAATGCAGAAGATCACCTTCCCCAGTGTGGGAGGGTGTCACCCAATTCTTGATGGTCAGAGTAGAACAAAAAGTCAGAGGAAAGGCAAATTCTCTCTCTTCTTAAGTTGGGACATCTAGCTTCAACTGCCCTCAGACATTGGCTCCTGGCCTTCAGACAATGACTAAATTATATCATTGGCTTTCTTACAGACAGTAAGTCATGAGACTTCTCAACCTCCATAACAGCATGGACCAATTCCTATAACAAAACTCCCTTGTATATATGTATATATGTATATATGTAGCCTATTGTTTCTTTTTCTCTGGAGAACCCTAACTAATACAGTAAGTAAAATTTTAAGCTTTTACTCTGACTTGTGTTGTTAAGTGGTTAGAACATCGGCCCAGGACTAAAGGCTCACAGGTTCCATTCCCTGTCAAAGGCAAAACCGGCCTGAGTCAGGGCATGCATGGGAGGCAATTAATTAATGTGTCTCTTTTACATTGATGTTTCTCTCTATCTCTCTCCCTCTCTCTCTGTATCCCCCTCCCTCTCTCTCTCTTTATCCCCCTCTCTCCCACTCTCTCTAAAAGAAATCAAAGGAAAAAATATTCTCTGGTGAGGATTAACAAATAAATAAATAAAACTTTAACCTTTTGTATGGCAAAAGATATGCAGACCAACTCAATAAACTGATAAATTGACTTTTTAAATTTATACACATAATGAAATTCATATCTTTATTAAACAACTAGTGGCCTGATGCAAGAATCTGTGAACATTGAAAGGAAATTAATTAGAAGAAATATTTTAATATCACTATTCGCCCTTTCTTTATAATAGAAGTGTCAACCAAATTCATGATTGACAATGACAGATGGAAATACATGCATACAATTGGAACCAGCAAGAGTTTTATATCCTATCTAATAAAAGAGTAATATGCAGATTGACCATCACCCCAACACACAAGATGGCTGCCCCATGTGGTCAAAGATCCTGCCCCCATGTGGACACAAGATGGCCACCACAAGATGGCAAGCAGGGGATGGCAGTTGGGAGGGACCAGGCCTGCAAGGGAGGGCAGTGGGGAGGGACAAGGCCTGCAAGGGAGGGCAGTTAAGGGTGACCAGGCTGGAAAAGGAGGAAAGTTGGGGGTGACTGGGCCTGTAGGGAAGGGCAGTTGGGGGGAACCCTGGCCTGCAGGGGAGGGCAGTTAGGGGTGACCAGGCCTGAAGGGGAGGGCAGTTAGGGGTGACCAGGCCTGCAGGGGAGGGCAGTTAGGGGCAAACAGGCTGGCAGAAGAGCAGTTAAGCATCAATCAGGTTGGCAGGGGAGTGGTTAGGGGGTAATCAGGCTGGCAGGCAGAAGCGGTTAGGGGCAATCAGGAAGGCAGGCAGGCGAGCAGTTGGGAGCCAGCAGTCCTGGATTGTGAGAGGGATGTCCAACTGCCCGTTTAGGCCCGATCTCGGTAGGAATCTCAGATTGGAGAGGGTACAGGCTGGGCTGAGGAACACACCCTCCCCCACCCCAATGCACAAATTTAGTGCACCAGGCCTCTAGTATTTAATAAGATATATTTTCCTTAAAATGAAAGTGACTCTTCTAAAAGCCTAGTTACTATATACTAGCACATGTGTTGTGTGGTGTGTGTGTGTGTGTGTGCATGTGTGTGTGTGTGTGTGTGTGTGTGTGTGTGTGTGTTCTTTCAGTTCCACTAGGCCTTTATATATGATATTTGATTTTACAATTTGAAAAAGTTGAGGATACTGGTCTTCATCTGGAATTTCTATCTTAAGTACACGATCAATGTCATCTTCTGTCCATAATTTGGATTGACTATCTAATATCAATAATATGTGAGTGGGAGGCAGTCTGCATTTCTGAAATTCAATGACATGAATCTTAGCTATTACTTTGCCAAATAAATGGAATTTTCATATATCATTTAAAAAAGCATTCAGCTTAATATTAAAAACTCTGGCTACCAACTCAGATCTGTTTTCAACATTTTGCCAGTGTTGTAAGTTGTTTGCAATATCTGCCCATTTGGGGGTGCATGTCATGGTTTTGAATAAATCAGACTTGCCATACCTCGTTACAATTGCCATAGCATCCTGATATCGCTGCTGCATAATTCTGGGACTACCCTCAAAAGATGATGGAAGTATTATCATTTTACCAATTGGCACATTGTCATTTTCAGATCTAGATTTGAGATAATCCATCAAACCACTATATTTTTCAACTCTCAACTTAGATTGAGTGCTTTAATGAAATTTATTTGATTGGCCTCCATTTTTTGAATATGAATCCACAATAAACTGTTAAGTTAATTTTCCTGCATTTAAAATAGGATTGGGGAGGGGGGGCGGGAAATGGTGGTGGAATAGACAGATGTGTTCCGAGCCTTGTCCCAGAGCAGAAAAAAAGAACAGCTGAGGGTCGCACGAGAAGTGTTTGTTGGCAAGTTAAGGGACAGCTAAACTCCAGGAGAAGGTGGGGGACTGCTAGACGGGGTTCCCCTGACCAGGCAGCCTCCACTGCGGCTGTGTCCCCTCCCGGAGCTACAGGCTTGGACACGGAGACTGCGCCATCTTGAGAGGGAAAGTGGAGCTTGTCGGAAACCTGAAAATCCACAACTGCGGCACCCACCAAACAGCTGCAAGCCCCAGAACACCGGTCCCCAATTGGCGCAAACACGCGGATTCAGAGAAGCTCTACACTCCACCATGGAAAGGTCAGATTTCGCCTGGGATAAGGTGAGGTCTCTGGTCCTGGCGGGAGAGAGAAATGTGTGTTTTGCGGGAGCTGGAGGACCAGGGAAGTCTGTGTCTAGAAAAATCCCTGGCTATTGGGGGTAGGGTGATCCATGAATGTGGAAGGGGGTCCTCAGAGCTGATAACAGAAGGGATCTCTAAAAAGCAACCCATTTTGATCTGACGTGCAGGGACACCCTAAGAATTTCAGGGGTGTGCCGGCTGCCTAGACTTACACGCAGCCCCGGAGTTCGCACACTTGGGCTTTTTCCTCTTCAAATCCTTACTTCTGATTACTAAACCCAATACATAGGATCACCCAGTTGGGGACACCCTGGGAGACTGCAGGGGAAAGTTGTTTTTCTGGAACCTGGGGATTGGAGTGGGGAGTGACCATCAGAGAGCCAGCTCTGAGGCAGCCCGTTTCCACAAACCAGTATTGAGTGCCACAGGGAAAGAAGGCTCTAACACTGCCTAGAGAGGCCATAGATAGACCCGGAAGTCAATCCAGAAACACTGCCACCCAGGGGCTGAATCACAAATTGACTCTTGTATAATCAAAAATAAAGGAATAAGACACACCGCCTGCTTAAAAATCAGGACTGGATTACAACACCGAGGAGCAGTGGAATGCAGGGAACTACAGTACTGTCCAGACTGAGAAACAGGCATGCCAAACAGAACAGTAGAGGAAGTGAATGAGCTTCACTATTGCACATTTTTTTTAAATTTCCATTTTTTGCATCTTTTACTCAAGAAACCAATTTTATTTTCCTCACTTGATTTTACCTTTTTAATTACATTTTACCTTTTTATTACATTTTTATTTTCAATCAGTATCATTACTACTACTATTTTACCTTTTTTTTTAAAGTATCATTTTATTTTCTCTTTATTTTACTTTGGGATTAGTGTTCTACATTATATTTTCATCTATCCTTTAGCATTGTTTTACTCTATCTCAACTCTACCTTTATGCCATCACTCTCTTCCTAACCTTTCGCCTTTTGGTGTCCTGTTTATCTTACCCCTTTCTTGCTTTAGATTTTCCCTATTCTTTCTGTTTACCCCCTGATAAAATTTCACCCTACTTATATATCTAATCTACAATCTCCTGCTCCAAGTCCATACACAACTCTCTCTTCTCTGTCTTAACTATCCAAAAAATTGTTTTTCTCTCTGCCCTTTGTTGCTGTTTGCATGAATGTTGATTATATCAAATTTTTATGCTTTTTTGTGAGATTCTTTTGCTTATTCTTCTTTTTTGTTTGCTTTGTTTTTGTTTGTTTTTTGCTTCTGTTTTCCCTTGCCTCGCTTGATATTAGTTGGTGTTGTAGTTTGTATTAATCTCCAAGTACTTGTTGCTGGCATTTGCTGGGATTAGTGGTTGTATGATTGGAGTTTTCTCCCCAAATATATAGTTTGTTCCCCTGTCGCTCTTAGTCTCTTTCTTGTCTCTCTTACTTTTTTTTCCTTTTCCCAATTTCATTTTGACACTCCTTTTTTCTTTTTCTTTCTTTATTTTTCCACTCCTTCTTCTTTCTCTCCTATCCCCTAATTTGCCTTTCTCTGGTGGTCACCTTTATTGGAGCTTATTAATATCGTGAATAAATTTCTGTTCAGTGCCTTGTGTGTTGTACATGGTTGTGTTGTATTTTATGCCTTCAAAAAAAACGCAGGAGAGAGAGAACTACATAACCAGACATCCGGAGAAGAGAGACCATGGGGAGACAAAGAAACAGCCCAAATATGAAAGAAAAGCAGGCATCACCAAAAAAGGAAGTAAACAAAATGGAGGCAAGCAAACTGTCAGAGAAAGAATTCAGAGAAATGGTCATAAGGTGGCTGAAAAGAATGGAAGACAAATTCGACAATATGACCAAGAACCAAGAGGCAATAAAGAAGAACCAAGAAGAAATGAAAAATGATATCGCTGCTGTAAAGAACTCAATAGAAAGCATCAAGAGTAGACTAGAAGAAGCAGAAGACCGCATCAGTGAGCTAGAAGACAAGATGGAAAAAAATACCCAAGTAGAGCAGCTTCTAGAAAAAAAATTAAAAAGAAGGAGGAGAGCCTAAGGGAACTTTGGGACAACACAAAACAAAACAACATCCACATAATTGGGGTTCCAGAATAAAATGAAACTGAGCAAGGAATAGAAAACCTGTTTGAAGAAATAATGACAGAAAACTTCCCTGATATAGGAAAGAAAAAAAACACACAAATCCAAGAAGGTCACAGAGTCCCAAGCAAAATTTACCCCAAAAGACCAACGCCAAGGTACACAAGGTACATTATAATTAAATTGGCAAACACCAATGAAAAAGTAAGAATCTTAAAAGCGGCAAGAGACAGAAAGTTACATACAAAGGAACCCCCATCAGACTAGCAACTGATTTCTCAACAGAAACTCATCAGGCCAGAAGGGAATGGAATGAAAAATACAAAGTCATGCAAAGGAAGGGTCTGAATCCAAGAATACTGTACCCAGCAAGGCTATCAATCAAAATAGAAGGTGAAATCAGGAGCTTCACAGACAAAAAAAGGACTAAGGGAATTTATTACCACAAACCAGCAATGCAAGAAATGCTAAAGGGTCTGCTGTAAAAAAAAAAAAAAAAAGAAAGAAAGAAAGAAAGAAAGAAAGAAAGAAAGAAAGAAAGAAAGAAACAGGAAGCGAAGAAGTAACACAGGGGTAAAGAATAGGAATGGTGACAAATAAGTACCTATCAATAATAACTTTAAATGTAAATGGATTAAATGCCCCAATCAAAAGATAAGGTAACAGATTGGATAAGAAAACAAGACCCATGGATCTGCTGTCTACAAGAAACTCACCTCAAAAAAAAAAGACGCACACAGACTGAGGGTGAAGGGATAGAAAAAGGTTTTCCAGGCGAATGGAAATGAAAATAAAGCTGGGGTAGCAATAATTATATCTGACAAATTAGATCTCAAACTGAAGGACATAACAAGAGATAAGGAAGGCCACTTCATAATACTAAAGGGAGAAATCCAACAAGAAGAAATAACCCTGGTAAACAAATACACACCCAACACAGAAGCACCCAAATACATAAAAAATCTCCTGGAGGATATCAAGGGAGAGATTGACAGCAATACAATCATAGTAGGAGACTTTAATATCCCACTAACACCATTGAGCAAATCCTCTAAACAAAAAATCAGCAAAGAAACATCAATCCGAAATGACTCACTAGACCAGATGGAATTAATTAACATCTTCAGAACATTTCATCCCAAAGCCACAGAATATATATTCTTCTCAAGTGCACATGGGTCATTTTCAAAGATAGACCATATGTTGGGACATAGGCAAAGTCTCCTCAAATTCAAGAAGATAAAAATCATATCAAGCATCTTCTCAGACCACAGTGCCATAAAAGTGGAAATCAACTACAATAAAAACAATCCAAATAAATCAAACACATGGAGACTAAACAGCATGCTATTAAACAATGACTGGGTTACCAGAGAGATCAAGGAAGAAATAAAAAACATCATGGCAACAAATGACAATAAAAACACAAAATTCCAAAATCTATGGGACACAGGGAAAGTAGTCTTGAGAGGGAAGTTCATAGCTCTACAAGCATACTGCAAAAAAACAAGAAACAATGCTAATAAATTACCTAACCCTACAACTCAAAGAGTTAGAAAAAGAGCAACAAGAAAAGCCCACTGTAAGCAGAGGGAAGGAAATAATAAAGATCAGAGTGGAGATAAACGACATAGAGACCAAAGAAACAATACAAAAGATCAACAAAACCAAGAGCTGGTTCTTTAAAAGGATAAACAAGGTTGATGAACCTCTAGCTAGTCTCACCAAGAAGCAAAGAGAGAGGACCCAAAATAAACAAAATCAGAAATGAAAGAGGTGAAATAACAACTGATCCTGACGAAATACAAAGGATTGTTAAAAAATACTACGAACAACTCTATTCCAACAAACTGGACAACCTGGAGGAAATGGACATATTCCTAGAAAAATATAACCTTCCAAAATTCAATCAGGAAGAATCTAAACAGCTCAATATGCCAATAACTATGGAAGAAATTGAAGCAGTCATCAAAAAGCTTCCAGAAAACAAAAGCCCGGGGCCAGATGGCTTCACAGAAGAGTGTTACCAAACATTCAAGGAAGAACTAAAACCTATCCTCCTCAGACTATTCCAAAAAATTCAAGAGGAAGGAACACTTCCAAGCTCCTTCTATGAAGCCAGCATCACCCTAATACCAAAAACAGATAAACATAACACAATGAAAGAGAATTACAGGCCAATATCCCTCAAGAACGTAGATGCCAAAATCCTCAACAAAATTCTAGCAAATCGGATCCAGCAGTACATCAGAAAGATCATACACCATGACCAAATAGGATTTATCCCAGGAATGCAAAGATTGTACAATATCTGCAAATCAATTAACGTAATACATCACATAAACAAATTGAGAGAAAAAAAACACACATAGTCATATCAATTGATGCAGAAAAAGCATTTGACAAAATCCAACACCCTTTCGTGGTAAAAACTCTCAACAAGGTGGAAATAGAAGGATCATACCTCAACATAATAAAAGCTATATATAATAATCCCACAGCTAACATCATACTCAATGGGCAAAAACTAAAATCATTTCCCCTAAGAACAGGAACAAGACAGGGATGCGCACTTTCACCACTCCTGTTTGACATAGTACTGGAAGTATTAGCCATTGCAATTAAACAAGAAGAAGAAATAAAAGGCATCCAAATTGGAAGAGAAGAAGTAAAGCTGTCCTTATTTGCAGATGACATGATATTGTACATAAAAAACCCGAAAGACTCCATCAAAAAACTAACAGACTTAATAAATGAATTCGGCAATGTAGCAGGATACAAAATTAACACCAAGAAATCTATGGCATTTCTATATACCAATAGTGAACTTACAGAAAGACAGACTAAAAAAGCAATCCCATTTACCATTGCACTAAAAAAATTAAGATACTTAGGAATAAACTTAACCAAGGATGTAAAAGACCTATACCCGGAAAACTACAGGACACTGAAAAAAGAGATAGAGGAAGATGTAAACAGATGAAAGAACATACCATGTTCATGTATTGGTAGAATCAACATCATTAAAATGTCCATACTACCCAAAGCAATCTATAGATTCAATGCACTCCCCATTAAAATACCAACGGCATATTTCACAGACCTAGAAATAACTCTCCAAAAATTCATCTGGAATAAAAAAAAGACCCAGAATAGCCACAGCAATCCTGAGAAAAAGAATAGAGTAGGAGGGATCTCAATACCAGATTTCAAGCTGTATTACAAAGTCACTGTCCTCAAAACAGCCTGGTACTGGCACAAGAACAGACATATAGACCAATGGAATAGAATAGAGAACACAGATATTGACCCAAACCACTATATGCAATTAATATTTGACAAAGGAGGCATGAACATACAATGGAGTCAAGACAGTCTCTTCAATAAATGGTGTTGGGAAAATTGGACAGATACATGCAAAGAAATGAAACTAGATCACAAACTTACACCATACACAAAAATAAACTAAAAATGGATAGAGGACTTAAACATAAGACGAGAAACCATAAAAATACTAGAGGAATAAACAGGCAGCAAAACCTCAGACATATGCCGAAAGAACTTCTTCACTGATACTGCCCCTTGGGCAGTGGAAGCCAAAGAGAAAATAAACAAATGGGACTACATCAAAATAAAAAGCTTTTTCACAGCAAAAGAAACCATCAACAAAACAACAAGAAACCCCACTTTATGGGAGAACATATTTGCAAATGTTATCACTGATAAAGGTTTAATCTCCAACAACTACAGGCAGCTTATACAACTTAATAAAAGGAAGATAAATGATCCAATAAAAAAATGGGCAATGGACCTAAATAGAATCTTTTCGAAAGAAGACAGAAGGAAGGCCAAGAGACACATGAAAACATGCTCAAAGTCACTAATTATCCGAGAGATGCAAATCAAAACGTCAATGCGATACCATCTCACCCCTGTCAGAATGGCTATCATCAACAAATCAACAAACGACAAGTGTTGGCGAGGATGCAGAGAAAAAGGATCCCTCGTGCACTGCTGGTGGGAATGCAGCCTGGTGCAGCCACTGTGGAGAACAGTATGGAGTTTCCTCAAAAAACTGAAAATGGAACTCCCTTTTGACCCAGTAATCCCACTCCTAGGAATATATCCTAAGAAACTAGAAACACCAATCGGAAAGTATATATGCATCTCTATGTTCATAGCATCACAATTTACAATAGCTAAGATTTGGAAACAGCCTAGGTGCCCGTCAGCAGATGAGTGGATCAGAAAACTATGGTACATCTACACAATGGAATACTATGCTGCCATAAAAAAGAAGGAATTCTTACCATTTGTTGCAACCTGGATGGAATTGGAGAACATTATGATAAGTGAAATAAGCCAGTCAATGAAAGAAAAATACCACATGATCCCACTTATTTGTGGATAATAAAAAACATTATAAACTGATGAAAAAAAGATAGATACAGAGGCAGTAAAGCATCAAACAGACTGTCAAATTACACAGGAAGTTTAGGGAGAGGTGGGGGAAAAAAGAGATCAACTGAAGGACTTATATGCATGCATATAAGAATAACCAACGGAGGCAAAACATTCGGGGGTGAGGGCATGTATGGGAGTGGGGTGGGGGGTGGCAATGGTAAAATATGTACACATATAATACCTTAATAAAAAAGAAAAAAAAGATAAAGCTACCACATATATTTATGAATATTTAACTAATTTGCATCCAAGTAGTTAAACATGTAATATGTAGTCTAGTATATTTTTGAGCAGATATTTAAAAAATGTAAATGAAGTGTAGGCATAATAAATAATGAAATGAATATACTTATGGCTATAGAGGAGTATTTAGAAATGGATTCATGAGCAGAGATTATGTGACATACAAAATTTTTAACTCAATTATCACATTAATTGTGATAATGTATTTTGTGTTTTGTGAATATCAGTTTTGATTGTGAAATGTTCCTTTTAAAATATATTTTACTGAAAAGTGCAGGGAACAAAAAATAATAAGAAGAAAATAAAATAGGATTGAACGTGTCCCACACAAAGAGATGAAATCCATAATACTGCATTTGTGTGACTCGTGTCCTTACATTTCATCTAGTATTATTGTCGATTACACTGTTGTCTCTGAGTCTTAATGATATATCTGTTCACCAGCCTTTTTCACCTTGTGGAAAAAGAATAGGATATGTCATTGCATCTAATGTAAGAAACAGGATACTGATTTGTTTCATTTTAGTGGCATTCGGATTATTGGGATCTGGTTTACAATGAATGAGCAAGTCCCTTTCAAAAGGCGGTTCTCCATCTTCGTTTCTGAATATGAAAGCAACCTCAGTTACATGGGGAGAATTATATCTACCTGGGTCACTGTTAAGATCGTATTTAATTGCCATTGTTACTTCTGTGGGAGCAATACCTTTTGCTGCTGCTTCAGATTGGGCTTCCTTTTCTACCTCATGTAGCATCTTATATGATTTTGTAAATTCATTTATTTCATGCATGAGGTTGTTGATGTTGATCATGAGTCTTTCTGAGCAGCCCTGGTTTTCTGGCATTGCTAATCTTTTACCTGTAGCTTTGGCTGTACCCAAAATATAGAGTTGAGCAAACTTCCGAGAAACACCATCCGAAGGATGTAAAGTTCCAGTACGGTGATAAACTTGTTCGTGTATTCTAAAAGAGTATGGTCCATACCCTGATGGCGATGCAATATTTGCACCCATGGAAGCAAAAGCAAAAGAACTAATTATGGATCGAATATTTTCCATGAAATTTTTACTGTCAGAATCTTCGTTTGTCATTAATCTTTTTAAATATGCCAGGTATTCTGGAAAATGTATATCATTTGGACAGACTTTACCTTTCCTACAACATCAAATAAATTTCCCATTGGATGGTTTTTCATCAGAGAAATTTAGTGATAGGCAAAATTCACATCTAATAGTCATTCCACCACAACTATGTTCAACAATTACATTCTCATGTACTCCATTTTCGCTGAGAAGGCAGTTCCTACCAGTATTGGTAGTACTTGTTGATGACTGTTCTCTAGACATATTCTGTCATCGCCACCGCCTTCTTTCAACTTCAAAGGCAAGTTGATCTTTAGACATTTTCTGAAGATGACACTGGCATTTTTTTGGCTTCAGAGCAACGTTTTTCCAATAGCTGCTCTTCAGATATGTTCTATCACAGGCGCCACCTTCTTTCAAGATCAGACACACGTTGCTCTTCAGACATATTCTGTCAATAATGCCGGCATCTTTCAGATGCAGAGGTATGTTGTATCAACAGTTGTTCTTTAGACATGGTCCTACCTCTCTGCTCTCATGGTCTGAGATGCAGGTGAATGAGAGTCCTGGCTGTCAGGCCGCAGAGAGCAGTCTGAGCAGCGGCTGATTCTGTGGAAGCAGGACTTCCTCCTCCCTGCTGTCAGTCTCCATGGCGGTGATGAGGAAGCTGGGGCAACTGAGGGAGCCAAGCCCCCCAAGCCACCCGCTCTCCATTAGCTCTTCCACTCTGCCAAGCCCCCCAAGCTGCCCGCTCTCCACCCACTCTCCACCTGCTCTCCTGCTCTGCTCTCCAGCCACAGGCCCACCATCTTTGTTGGGTTAATTTGCATCCTCACACTTGATTGGCTGTGGGCATCGTGGATGGATGGTCAATTTACATATTTGTCTATTATTAGTATAGATGATTATCTTAGTGGTTTTTCTTTCCCACTAAATTATGCTTCATGTAAACAAAAACTATGTTGTTCATCCCCAGCTTCTTGCAGAGCTCCTAACATATTCTAGGGTTTCAAAGCTCAATTAACATAGGTTGAATGAATGAATGATTCCCTCAGAAGGTTCTCAAGCACATGGTCAGCATCATTTACTTAAATGTATCTTCCTCCACTCCTAGAGAGTGGATTCTGGAGTCTAGAGATAGTTTCATCAGGAACTATTTATGAGTGAATACATGAATAGATGGCAGAAAGTATCATAGTTATGACATGCGAAAGATCTAACCACTTCCTACAGTAGACTTAGATAAAAATCAAGATGCTAGGCCAGTTATGGTGTTTAAGGGAATTAGAGCTGGTAAATAGGACATTTAAGGACTGAAACATGTCTTATTCACTTAGGTCTGATTTGAGACAAATTGATTGTATCACTTTTCCTCCATAGATCACTTGAGTGTTCAGAGATGAATATACTTATAACTAGGGCTGAAGACATGGGTTTACACAGTCCTATATAGCTGTGACCACACACTCCCACCCCCATCTGCAGTTGCTTAAGAAAGGCATGGACACCTGACCCAAATGTATCTAATTTTATCCCCTTCATTAAATTTGAAATTGGGAAACTGAGAGACTCTGGAGCCAAAAAAACATACAAAATCAAGACCAAACCATTCTATAACAGAACAAAGCCAATGACAAGCTTATCTCCAGTGAACAGAGGGAACCACACATAGCAGAGAAATGCAGGTAAATAGAGAGGTATACAGGATGTTACTAGATTTGGAATATCTTTAACATGAGAAATGAAGAGAGCAGCCTCATTTATTTATTTATCTATTCAAATATTTACTGAACCTCTTAGGATCCCTACATTGCTATAGGTGCTGGGAATTCAACAGCAAATGGGACAATGCAAGTCCATGCCTTCATAGGGCTTCAAGTCCTTTAAAAGAACTGGAAGGAACAAATTATAATGAAGTGTCACTAGTGTTATCACAAGGAAAGTTCAGGACGTTCTGGAAACAAAACTGGGGAGCCCAACCTGGTGTATCTTTACTATAGACCTTCCAGTTCCAATACTTTTGTGGTCCAGTTGTATTTCATTTCCTACCCTTTGATTCACCCTCAAGAATAAGCTCTTCGAGGGAATACTGGCGGCGGAATAGACAGACGTGTTCCGAGCCTTGTCCTGGAGCAGAAAGAAAGAACAGCTGAGGGTCGCACAAGGAGTGTTTGTTGGCTGGTTGGGAGACAGCTGAATTCCAGAAGGAGGTGGGGGACTGCTAAACGGGGTTCCCCTGACCTGGCAGCACCAACTGCGGCTGGGTCCCCTCCCGGAGCTGCGGGCTTGGACGCGGAGTCTGCGCCATCTTGATCCGGAAAGTGGAGCTTATCGGAAGCCTGAGAATCCACAACTGCGGCACCCATGGAACAGCTGCGAGCCCCAGAACAACGCTCCCCAATTGACGCAAACACACGGGTTCAGAGGAGCTCTACACTCCACCACGGAAAGGTCAGATTTCTCCTGGGATAAGGTGAGGTCTCTGGTCCCGGCGGGAGAGAGGAACGCGCGTTTTGCAGGAGCTGGAGGACCAGGGAAGTCTGTGCCTAGAAAAATCCATGGCTGTAGGGGCTGGCGTGATCTGTGATTGTGGAAAGGGGTCCTCAGAGCTGCTAAGAGAAGGGCACTCTAAAAAGCAACCCATTTTGATCTGACGTGCAGGGACACCCTAAGAATTTCAGGCAGTCCAGACTTATGCGCAGCCCCTGCGTTCCCTGGGTGCCTGGGCTTACGCGCAGTCCTGGAGTTCGCACAACTGGGCTTTTTCCTCTTGAAATTCTTGCTTCTGATTATGAAGCCCAATACATAGGATCACCCAGTTGGGGACACCCTGGGAGACTGCAGGGGAAAGTTGTTTTTCTGGAACCTGGGGATCGGAGCAGGGAGTGACCATCGGAGCGTCAGCTCTGAGGCAGCCCACTCCCACAAACTGGTAGTCAGTGCCACAGGGAAAGAAGGCTCTAACACTGCCTAGAGAGGCCATAGATAGACCCAGAAGTCAATCCAGAAACACTGCCACCCAGGGGCTGAATCACAAATTGACTCTTGTGTAATCAAAAATAAAGGAATACGAGAAATTAAGACACACCGCCTGCTTAAAATCAGGACTGGCTTACAACACTGAAGAGCAGTGGATCGCAGGGAACTGCAATACTGTCTGGACTGAGAAACAGGCGTGCCAAACAGAAAAACAGAGGAAGTGAATGACCTTCACTACTTCACATCTTATTTTTACCTTTTATTTTTTTATTTTTTTATTTTTTTTTATTTTCATTTTTTGCATCTTTTAATCAAGAAACTTTTTTTGCTTTTTTCATAACTTGATTTTACCTTTTTAATTATTACATTTTTATTTTCAATCCGTATTATTACTACTGCTATTTTATCTTTTTTTTTTTTTAAGTGTCATTTTATTTTCTCTTCATTTTATTTTGGGATTAGGGTTCTACATTCTATTTTTATCTTTCCTTTAGCATCGTTTTACTCTATCTCAACTCTACCTTTAGGCCATCACTCTCTTCCTAACCTCCCCCTTTTCAGTGTCCTGTTTATCTTACCCTTTTACTGCTTTAGATTTTCCCTATTCTTTCTGTTTACCCCTTGTTAAAATTTCACACTACTTACATATCTAATCACCAATACCCTGCTCCAAGTCCACATACACCTCTCCCTTCACTGTCTGAGCTATCCATAAACTTGTCCTTCTCTATGTCCTTTTGTTGTTGTTTGCTTGAATGTAGATTATATCGAATTTTTATGCTTTTTTGTGAGATTGTTCTGCTTATTCTTCTTTTGTTTATTTTTTTGTTTGTTTTGTGCTTCAGCTTTCCCTTGCCTCACTCCATATTAGTTGGTGTTGTAGTTTGTACTAATCCCCAGGCACTTGTTGCTGGCATTTGCTGGGATTAGTGATTGTTCTATTGGAGTTTTATCCCCAATATATATAGTCTGTCCCCCTTTCCCTCTTAGTCACTTTCTTGTCTCTCTTACTTTTTTTTTTCTTTACTTTCCCTTTTCCCAATTTCATTTTCACACTCCTTTTTTCTTTTTTTCTTGCTTTCTTTCTTTTTTCCTCTTCTTCTTTCTCTCCTATCACCTAATTTGCCTTTCTCTGGTGGTCACCTATATTGGAGGTTATTAATATCGTGAATACATTCCTGTTCAGTGCCTTGTGAGTTGTACCTGGTAGTGCTGTAGTTTGTGCCTTTAAATCAACCCAGGAGAGAGAGAACTACATAACCAGACACCCAGAGAAGAGAGACCCTGGGGAGACAAAGAAGCAGCCCGCATATGAAAGAAAAGCAGGCATCACCAGAAAAGGAAGTAAACGAAATGGAGGCAAGCAACCTTGAGAAAAAGAATTCAGAGAAATGGTCATAAGGTGGCTGAAAAGAATGGAAGACAAATTCGACAATATGAGCAAGAACCAAGAGGAAATAAAGAAGAACCAAGAAGAAATGAAAAATGACATCGCTGCTGTAAAGAACTCGATAGAAAGCATCAAGAGTAGACTAGAAGAAGCAAAGGACCGTATCAGTGAGCTAGAAGACAAGATGGAAAAAAATACCCAAGTAGAACAACTTCTAGAAAAAAAAATTAAAAGGCGGGAGGAGAGTCTAAGGGAACTTTGGGACAACACGAAACAAAACAACATCCGCATAATAGGGGTTCCAGAAGGAAAGGAAGCTGAGCAAAGAATAGAAAACCGCTTTGAAGAAATAATGACAGAAAATTTCCCTGATATAGGGAAGAAAACCCCACACAAATCCAAGAAGCTCACAGAGTCCCAAGCAAAATGAACCCCAAAAGACCGACGCCAAGGCACATTATAATTAAATTGGCAAACACCAACGACAAAGTAAGAATCTTAAAAGCAGCAAGAGAGAGACAGAAAGTTACATACAAAGGAACCCCCATCAGACTAGCAACTGATTTCTCAACAGAAACTCATCAGGCCAGAAGGGAATGGAATGAAATATACAAAGTCATGCAAAGGAAGGGTCTGAATCCAAGAATACTGTACCCAGCAAGGCTGTCAATCAAAATTGAAGGTGAAATCAGGAGCTTCAGAGACAAAAAAGGACTAAGGGAATTTATTACCACCAAACCAGCAATGCAAGAAATGCTAAAGGGTCTGCTGTAAAAAAAAAAAAAAAAAAAAAGAAAGAAAAAAAAAAAAGAAAGGAAGAAACAGGAAGCAAAGAAGTAACACAGGGGTAAAGAATAGGAATGGCGACAAATAAGTAAGTATCAATAATAACTTTAAATGTAAATGGATTAAATGCCCCAATCAAAAGACATAGGGTAACGGATTGGATAAGAAAACACGGCCCATATATCTGCTGTCTACAAGAAACCCACCTCAGAAAAAAAGACGCACACAGACTGAGGGTGAAGGGATGGAAAAAGGTTTTCCAGGCAAATGGAACTGAAAAAAAAGCTGGGGTAGCAATACTTATTTCTGACAAATTAGATCTCAAACTGAAGGACATAACAAGAGATAAGGAAGGCCATTTCATAATACTAAAGGGAGCAATCCAACAAGAAGAAATAACTCTGGTAAACATATATGCACCCAATACAGGAGCACCCAAATACATAAAAAAACTCCTGGAGGATATCAAGGGAGAGATTGACAGCAATACAATCATAGTAGGAGACTTTAATACCCCACTATCACCATTGGACAAATCCTCTAAACAAAACATCAGCAAAGAAACATCAATCCTAAATGACTCACTAGACCAGATGGAATTAATTGACATCTTCAGAACATTTCACCCCAAAGCCACAGAATATACATTCTTCTCAAGTGCACATGGGTCATTTTCAAAGATAGACCATATGTTGGGACATAGGCAAAGTCTCTTCAAATTCAAGAAGATAGAAATCATATCAAGCATCTTCTCAGACCACAGTGGCATAAAACTGGAAATCAACTACAATAAAAACAACCCAAAGAAATCAAACACATGGAGACTAAACAGCATGCTATTAAACCATGACTGGGTTACCAGAGAGATCAAAGAAGAAATAAAAAACATCATGACAACAAATGACAATGAAAACACTACAATGCAAAATCTATGGGACACAGCGAAATCAGTCTTGAGAGGGAAGTTCATAGCTCTACAAGCCTACTGCAAAAAACAAGAAACAGGGGTAATAAATTACCTAACCCAACAACTCAAAGAGTTAGAAAAAGAGCAACAAGAAAAGCCCAGTGTAAGCAGAAGGAAGGAAATAATAAAGATCAGAGTGGAGATAAATGACATAGAGACCAAAGAAACAATACAAAAGATCAACAAAACCAAGAGCTGGTTCTTTGAAAGGATAAACAAGATTGATGAACCTCTAGCCAGGCTCACCAAGAAGCAAAGAGAGAGGACCCAAATAAACAAGATCAGAAGTGAAAGAGGTGAAATAACAACAGATCCCGCCGAAATACAAAGGATTGTTAAAAAATACTATGAACAACTCTATTCCAACAAACTGGACAACCTGGAGGAAATGGACATATTCCTAGAAAAATATAACCTTCCAAAACTCAATCAGGAAGAATCTAAACAGCTCAACATGCCTGTAACTATGGAAGAAATTGAAGCAGTCATCAAAGAGCTTCCGGCAAACAAAAGCCCGGGGCCAGACGGCTTCACAGGAGAGTTCTACCAAACATTCAAGGAAGAACTAAAACCTATCCTCCTCAGACTATTCCAAAAAATTCAAGAGGAAGGAACACTTCCAAGCTCCTTCTATGAAGCCAGCATCACCCTAATACCAAAACCAGATAAAGACAACACAATGAAGGAGAATTACAGGCCAATATCCCTCATGAATGTAGATGCCAAAATCCTCAACAAAATTCTAGCAAATCGGATCCAGCAGTACATCAGAAAGATCATACACCATGACCAAGTAGGGTTTATCCCAGGAATGCAAGGATGGTTCAATATCCGCAAATCAATAAATGTGATACATCACATAAACAAATTGAGAGATAAAAATCACATAGTCATATCAATTGATGCAGAAAAAGCATTTGACAAAATCCAACACCCTTTCGTGGTAAAAACTCTCAACAAGGTGGGAATAGAAGGATCATACCTCAACATAATAAAAGCTATATATGATAAACGCACAGCTAACATCATACTCAATGGGCAAAAACTAAAACCATTTCCCCTAAGAACAGGAACAAGACAGGGATGCCCACTCTCACCACTCCTGTTTGACATAGTACTGGAAGTATTAGCCACTGCAATTAGACAAGAAGAAGAAATCAAAGGCATGCAAATTGGAAAAGAAGAAGTAAAGCTGTCCTTATTTGCAGATGATATGATATTGTACATAAAAAACCCGAAAGACTCCATCAAAAAACTAACAGACTTAATAAATGAATTCGGCAATGTAGCAGGATACAAAATTAACACCAAGAAATCTATGGCATTTCTATACACCAACAGTGAACTTACAGAAAGACAGACTAAAAAAGCAATCCCATTTTCCATTGCACCAAAAAATTAAGATACTTAGGAATAAACCTAACCAAGGAGGTAAAAGACCTATATGCAGAAAACTACAGGACACTGAAAAAAGAGATAGAGGAAGATGTAAACAGATGGAAGAACATACCATGTTCATGGATTGGTAGAATCAACATCATTAAAATGTCCATACTACCCAAAGCAATCTATAGATTCAATGCACTCCCCATTAAAATACCAATGGCATATTTCACAGACCTAGAAAGAACTCTGTAAAAATTCATCTGGAATAAAAAAAGACCCCGAATAGCCACAGCAATCCTGAGAAAGAAGAATACAGTAGGAGGGATCTCAATACCAGATTTCAAGCTGTATTACAAAGCCACTGTCCTCAAAACAGCCTGGTACTGGCACAAGAACAGACATATAGATCAATGGAACAGAATAGAGAATCCAGATATCGACCCAAACCAATATGCGCATTTAATATTTGACAAAGGAGGCATGAGCATACAATGGAGTCAAGACAGTCTCTTTAATAAATGGTGTTGGGAAAATTGGACAGATACATGCAAAAAAATGAAACTAGATCACCAACTTACACCATACACAAAAATAAACTCAAAATGGGTACAGGACTTAAATATAAGATGGGAAACCATAAAAATACTGGAGGAATCCACAGGCAGCAAAATCTCAGACATATGCCAAAAGAACTTTTTCACTGATACTGCCCCTAGGGCAATGGAAGCCAAAGAGAAAATAAACAAATGGGACTACATCAAAATAAAAAGCTTTTTCACAGCAAAAGAAACCATCAACAAAACAACAAGAAACCCCACTGTATGGGAGAACATATTTGCAAATGTTATCACTGATAAAGGTTTAATCTCCAACATCTACAGGCAGCTTATACAACTTAATAAAAGGAAGATAAATGATCCAATAAAAAAATGGGCAACAGACCTAAATAGAATCTTTTCGAAAGAAGACAGAAGGAAGGCCAAGAGACACATGAAAACATGCTCAAAGTCACTAATTATCCGAGAGATGCAAATCAAAACGACAATGCGATACCATCTCACACCTGTCAGAATGGCTATCATCAACAAATCAACAAACGACTAGTGTTGGCGAGGATGCGGAGAAAAAGGAACCCTCGTGCACTGCTGGTGGGAATGCAGACTGGTGCAGCCACTGTGGAGAACAGTATGGAGTTTCCTCAAAAAACTGAAAATGGAACTCCCATTTGACCCAGTAATCCCACTCCTGGGAATATATCCTAAGAAACTAGAAACACCAATCAGAAAGGATATATGCACCCCTATGTTCATAGCAGCACAATTTACCATAGCTAAGATTTGGAAACAGCCTAAGTGCCCGTCAGCAGATGAGTGGATCAGAAAACTATGGTACATCTACACAATGGAATACTATGCTGTCATAAAAAAGAAGGAATTACTACCATTTGTAGGCACCTGGATGGAATTAGAGAACATTATGCTAAGTGAAATAAGCCAGTCAATGAAAGAAAAATACCACATGATCTCACTCATTTGGGGATAATGAAAAACATTATAAACTGATGAACAAAAAGATAGATACAGAGGCAGTAAAGCATCAAACAGACTGTCAAATTACAGCAGTAAGGTTAGGGAGAGGTGGGGGAAATAAGAGATCAACTGAAGGACTTATATGCATGTATATAAGAGTAACCAACGGATGCAAAACATTGGGGGGTGAGGCATGTATGGGAGTGGGGTGGGGGGGGGCAATGGTAAGATATGTACACTTATAATACCTTAATAAAAAAATAAAAATAAATAAAAATAAAAGAATAAGCTCTTTTTTCTCTTGAACCAGCATACCAGATATCATATGTATTTTGTCTACCCAGCACCTTTTTGGATGCTAACATTATAGGAACTGTCCCTTCTCTTCCTGGTGAGGGGTTAGAGGGTTGCACACAAACTACCCTGGGTGACTTGGAATCCTTTTGTGGAGACTGATAGTCTCTGTCCTTCTTTGTCCTGTCTAGAACAAAGGATCTTTTGAGGTTGTAGTTGTTGGGACCGTTCTTGCCACCACTCGGAGAGGATTTGCCCAAGCATAAAGCACAAAGGATGGCAGAGTCTAGAGATTCTGAAAAAGATGAAGATTCCTAATGACATATTTTTAAGCATCTCTAAGGCTTTCTAGTTACAGGACCCAATGAGTTCATTTTTTCCTAATTTACATGAGTTGCTTTCAATCACAACTAAAAGTATCCTTACTAATATAACTATTATGAATAAATTTCTATTTCATGCATAAATAATCCTGACCAAGATGATTTAGTGGGGTGGGAGAGTGGAGAACAAAATTAACTTTCTCTATCTTTCCCATGCTCTTTCACAGCTTGTAATAACTCATTTGAATAATACTTTATGCAACAGTTACTCACACAAGTTCCTACGGCCCTCCTGCCATTTCTGTGAAGTAGGTATTAGAACACCATTTTCAGTGGTGTTATAAGGTTGATTAGGTACTTGGAATGTCATTGTGAAACCAATACACAGCTCTGATTCCTGTTCTCCCAAACCCAGTCCCCCAGTCTCAGTGCCACCATAATCAACCACCAGGTCCAGCTCTAGTCCCTTGGGGTATTTACTGGAAAATGCCCACTGGAAAATTATCCATAAATTTAATTATCTTTCTTGAGGAATTAAAATCATAACATACATTTTATTACCCAGGAAGAGTTTAATTTTCATATGCAAATTTTAATAAGTTAATAGTAAAATCAGATTTTTTCAAGAACCATGCCAAGTTATTCAATGCATCAGATAAATACATATTTTCTTGACACTTGGCAAAATATCTGGAAATAGTAATAGCAATAATCACACATAGACAATAGATAGAAAGATCTTTTTTATCCAGAGTTCTTCTCTTAAATATATGAGAGTCCTCAGCAAGAAATAAAACCCAGAAAACTATAACTGTTTATTTGTTAATAAAAAATTCCTATACTGCTATGAGATATGATCCTTAAATCGGTAGGATTTGGGAAACAGAAATAATATTTTGTTCCATTACTCTAAAACATTCCAAAGAAATATTAAATTTGGATTGGAACATCTAAAATACCGTTTATTTCATTCATAATTAAATTTATGTTAAAATGGGGCCCTGCACTTTATTTCCTTGACAGCCTAATAAAACTAAACTTTCTCTTTCAAACTCCATTATATTTTTAGTGTTTAGAATTTCATTTGGACACTATCTTGTTATTTTTGTGTCCGTTTTTGAAGAATGACACCAACAATTATGCACTTGAAAGCCCTCTGCTAAAGTGTGTGACCACTCAACACACTTTTACTTTGATGTGCTATTAATTAAAATTTTATTTTAAAATATAAATATTGCCACTTGTTACCCATTAACATAGGCTGGGGTCATTTAATAAATCTCATATTTGTGTTTGTAAGCCACAATTTTTTCATTAAAATATTATCCTATTTATATATTAAGCAAAAGAAAAAATCTAAAATTCTTTTTCCAAACTTATTCTGAAACCCTTCTTTGATTATTATAAGATAATTCTATTAAGAATTTTTCTGAACTTATTTCCATCTTGCTTACACAAAAATGAAGCATTAAATAATAATCAGACATGAAGATTTGATTCTGTGTGCAGTCTGAGTAACTGCCTATGCAATATGATTTTGAAGACTCCACATCTCTCAAAATTGAAATAACTTAATACAGTCTGAGAGCAGGGACCTTTGTACTCCTTGCAGTATCATTGTCAACTGCTAACACCTGGTCATGAACAAATGATGAACAACTCAGATTTTCTATTATAGCAAAACATTAAAGGAATGAAACAGAGAATTGATGTGTTTTGTCAGAAGAGTAGAGGAGACAGTAAGAAAGTCCCAGATGATTGCATGGATCTGTGAGCAGCCAGGGAACATCAGAAAAGCCCTAGAGTCCTGTGAGTAGGAAAGGTCAGAAATAAAAGAGAAGAAATGTTAAAGGACCTAAAGAGAAACTCACAAGAAATTTCACCTACTTCGCATTTTAGACAGCACTAATTCTAATTAGTAACATTTTCAAAATATAATATCAGTATCATGACATTAAAAACAGACCCTGGAACTAAGGGTATTGGTGGTGGAAATAATTCTCTTAATTAAGTTCTCTGAGATAGTTAGCTAACTGGCAATGAAATTTAATTTATTCTTTTCCCCATTCTCTCATATGCACACTCTTCTGCACCTTACTGAACAAGCTGAACATTCAATAGATAAATTTATTCATTAATGATTCAGTATAACCCAAAAGATGCTGGAGTCACTCCCAGGGTCTCCAATTTGCCTAAAATGATTACAGTGGTGCAGAACTGATCTTTCGAACCTGGCTGTGGGGGCCCTGGGATGCTGCTGCTCTTGCAGCCGCTGCTGTTTGAGCGATCCTGTAGTTGTCTCTATAGCCTTAGTATTTGCACACCCACAGTGAGAAAAGATAAATTTAAATGTATTCATGTTAAAGGTTTTTTGTTTCTCCCCCTTCATTATGCACCAAGAGATGTTCTAATAAAATTCAAGACATCAGCTTAGAATATGTTAATGTTCATAAATTAAATTGCTCACAGAAGGTGATCAATTTTTAATGTTTACACTCAAGATGTTCTTTTAAATTAACACTTAGCTATATTTGTACTCTCTGTTCACTCAGAAAATGTATGAACTTGCAAAGAACTGCAATAAGTTGTAAGACATCAAACTACAGTAATTTTCAAAGCTGTGGCATTCAACTGAATAAAAAGGGATTAGCTGGAGAGGGTGGACATCACAAAGAGACCTAACTTACTCTTAGAAAGTGGTGGGAAGCTACTCTGTCTTCATAAATATTTTTGGAAAGTTACCTATATTTCTCATATGGAGGTAGAAATTACCCATCCTTAAATTCCTATGATATTTTCTAAGACATATATGAGAAAATTAAAAGGGAATTTCCAAATTTAATGAGCAGAAACTCAGTAATGAAAAATCCACTGATTTATAATTACATTAATTGATCACTTGTTAGCTATATAGGACTATAGCAGATTGTTTACTAGCTGTATAACCTTACTCCTCATCAGTAAAAATGAGAATATACAATGGTTTCTTAGGACCATTAAGTAACATAGCACTTGTCAGTACCCTGCATACATTAGCTACTAAATAAACATTAGCTTCTTTCCTGTGTATACTACCATACTTAGTTGCATTGTGCTTCTTAGTACTTTCTCTCTAAAAATGGAAATATGATATGTATAAGTATATATACATATACATATATATTTATTTATACACACACACACACACACACACACACACACACACACACTAGAGACCCATTGCATGAAGATTCATGCAATAAGCCTTTCTTCCCCTGGTTTTCCTCCGGCACCTGGGACCCAGGCCTTCACTCTGGCCGTTGCCTTCTGTCTTTGCTCCAGCTGGAGCCTTCAGTGTTCGCTCCGGCTGGAGCCTTCAGTCTTCTCCACTCCGGCCTGAGCACTGCTCCTGTAGCTCCCTCCACCCCCTGCCTTCCCCCTCATAGCAGGCATCCCGCCCTGACCAGCCACTCTGCACCTGTGTATGCAAATTAACCCACCATCTTTGTTGGGTTAATTTGCATACTCACTCCTGACTGGCTGGTGGGTGTCGTGGAGGTATGGTCAATTTGCATATTTCTCTTTTATTAGTGTAGATAAGTATATATCTCCTTGTGGATAATGTTGCTTCTGGTATAGTCCAGGGGCTTGCTCCATGATAGGAACAACTCAGGAAAGCAGACCCAGGACTATAAAGTATTCTCCAAAGGAAGGAGTATGGCTTATAATTTAAAGAAAAACTAGTCTCAGTAGAAAAACAGATATTCATGTACCATAAATAACAGAATGGCTTTCATGGTGGAATTGTCAATTACACAGGAAACTAGAGGCCTGGTGCATGAAATTCATGCAGGGGGGGGGGGGGGGGCGGTCCCTCAGCCCAGCCTGCACACTCTCCAATCTGGGACCCCTTGGGGGATGTCTGACTGCCAGTTTAGGCTAGATCTTGGGGATCGGGCCTAAACTGGCAGTCGAACATCCCTCTCACAATCCTGGACCACTGCTTCCTAATTGCTCACCTGCCTGCCTGCTTGGTCACCCCTTACTTCTCCGCCTGCCGACCTGGTCACCCCTAATGGCCCCCCCCCGCTGGCCTGGTTGCCCCATGGAGCCCACTGTTCAGTCATTTGGTCATCCCTCACTAATTCCCCTGCCGGCCTGGTTGCCCCATGCAGCCTGCTTGTTCAGTCGTTTGGTAGTCCCTCACTAACTCTCCTGCCAGCCTGGTAATAGGTAGCCATCTTGTGAGGACATGAAGGTCAATTTGTATATTACCTCTTTATTTTTATACCTAATAATAGATGAACATGTAAATTGACCATACCTCTGCTACGCCCACAGCAATCAGAGTGAGTATGCAAATTAACCCAACAAAGATGGAGGTTAATTTGCATACATAGGCACCCAGCAGCCTGGGTCCCGGGAACTTTCTCAGCACCCAGGTCACTCCGAGGTAGGCCCCCGTGGGTCCTGAGCAACCTAGGAAGGGCCTGAGCCAGGGGGCTCCTGGGCAGGGGCGGAGCTGGGTGATCGGGCAATCCGAGGGAGCTGGGGGTCCCCTGTCCAGGCCCCATGCCCTGGCCAGAGACTTGGGACCTGGGCATGGGCAGAGCTAGCAATTGGAGGGAGCTGGGGGTCCCCTGTCCAGGCTCCAAGCCAGGGCCAGAGGCCTGGGACCTGGGCAGGGGTGGAGCCAGGCGATAGGATGATCAGAGGGAGCTGGGGGGCCAGAGGCTTTAGGCCTTGGCAGGGGTGGAGCCAGTGATCGCAGGGAGCTGGGGGCCCCTGTCCAGTCCCCAAGGCTTTAGGCCTTGGCTGGGGTGGAGCTGGCTATGGGAGGGAGCTGAGGGGCCAGAGATCGGAGGCGATTGGTGTGAACTACAGAGGAAATACCTTTTCTGGCCGCTCATTGGCTAAGCTCCCTGTTTTCCACTGGTAATATTCTTAGTAACTTGGGTATAAGAATCCAAAAAGGTGATCTAGTGTTTTTTGACCACACTCCTGGAGAAAAAAAGGAAGGCCTGCTGCTGGAAGGCTAAGAAATGTCATATCCTGCCCTAGCCAGTTTGGCTCAGTGGATAATGTCTAGACTTTCCGACTGCAGGGTCCAGTTCCATTCTGATCAAGGGCAGGCTCCTCCCTGGCTGGGGCCCAGGTCAGGGCTCATGCAGGAGGCAACCAATCAAAGTGTTCCTCTCACTTTGATGTTTCTCTCTGTCTTTCCCTTTCTCTTCCACATTCTCTAAAAGTCAATGGAAACATATCCTCAGGTGAGGATAAAAAAAAAAAAGAAAGAAAGAAAGAAATGTCATATTCTATGAAAGACACATCTTGAAAATGCCTAAAGAAAGTTGTCATTTTTTCATGGTGAAGGGACTGGAGTCCGTGTTGATGAAAACACCTTGGTGGCTGCGGTGACCGGCAGTGGCTGCAGCAGCGGGGTGATGGGGCTGGTGCCTTCCCCTGATCAGCCCGGTGGCCTCAGTAACACTTCCCCTGAGGGCTCCCAGTATGTGAGAGGGGGCAGGCTGGGCTGAGGGACCCCCCCACATTGCACAAATTTCGTGCACCGGGCCCCTAGTATAGGATAAAAGCAGAACAGTGTAACAAGAGTATAAAAGAGTAATTTTTTAAAATGTTATGCATTCTTTCTCATCCTTATGTTCTCTCTATGCTAACTGTATTTTTTTAAGTATCTGTAAGAATATCTCAAGCAGATTTCAAGTTGTTTTAGTTTTCTGGGAGAATAAATTTCAAGCTTAAAGAAGATAGTGATAAAGGAGAAGTATTGGCACCAAAAAGGGTGGGTGGGGTCAAAAAAAATTTTGCATACTAATGAAGTGTGATTTTGACAAAGTGGAGTTTTTTTTACATAATTCTACATATCTATGTTCAAACTAGCTGTTGAGCTGCTGAAATATCTATAATAATAAAAAGCGTAATATGTTAATTAGACTGGACAGCTGAATGACCTTCTGGGCATCATTCCGGAAGTCCTTCCAGACAAAGCTGTGGCAACGGAGGGCCGAAGCAGAGTTGGTTAGGGGTGATTAGGCAGGCAGGCAAGCAGTTAGGGGCAATCAGGCAGGCAGGTGAGTGATTAGGGGTGATAAGGCAGGCAGGAAGAGTGGTTAGGGGTGATCTGACAGGCAGGCAGAGTATTTAGGGGCAATCGGGCAGGCAGGCAGGCATGCAAGTGGTTAGGAACCTGTGGTCCCGGATTGCAAGAGGGATGTCTGACTGCCAGTTTAGACCAGATCATCGGGCCTAAACTGGCAGTTGGACATCCCCTGAGGAGTTCTGGATTGCAAGAGGGTGCAGGCCGGGCTAAGAGGACCCCCTCCTTGCATGAGTTGTGTGCACTGGGCCTCTAGTTAAATTATAAATGCATAATTTTTACTGTTGGTGTGTTAACCTGACCAGGAAATTCTCAAGATATATTTTTGGGATAAATATCCTGAAGTCTGAGTTTCTTCATCTATAAATAATTTATGCCTATCTGTAATTCCAATAATTCATGTGTCTTACTTCCAGATGTCTATAGAAAATTTTGGTGTGTGACTTATTCAAATTATCATTTAAGCCCATAAAAATCAATGGTGCACTAGACAAGTCAATGAGAGTGTATATTCTTGGAATAGTTAAAACCAGATCTGTGAGAGAGCTTCCTGATCCACTATTTCTGGGATATCTACACTAATAAAAGAGAAACATGCAAATTGACTGTCCCTCTACTACACCCACCAGCCAATCAGGAGCGAGTATGCAAATTAACCCAACAAATATGGCGGTTAATTTGCATACGCAGGCACGGAGCGAAGACTGAAGACAGCGTAGAAGGAAGCCAAGCACTGCAGAAGGAAGCAAAGCGGCAAAGAAGAGAGCAAGGCAGCAGAGAAGGGAGGGAGCGAGGCAGCAGAGATGTGAGGGAGCGAGGCAGCAGAGAAGGGAGCGAAGCCCACCACAGGAAGCCCTATTCTTGGAGGAATAGGCCTGAGGAAGCCCTATTCTTGCAGGAATCTTCCTGCAACGGTCCTCTAGTTCATTATAATTTGCTACATGTTAAAGTAGGAAAAATGATTTGCCTTTATCTTACCAAAACTTAATCTTTTTGTATTTTAACCGATTTCCAAAATACTTTCTAAGCATTGCAATGTAAACAAATTTTCTAACAGCAGGACAGAATATAACTATACATGATATGGAGTTTTATTTTCTAAAGTCAATGATTCAAGAGTGTTAAGGCACAAAAAACAGACTAAGTGACTCTTTTGTTAGCCTGACAATTAGTTTTAAATCTGGAGGCTTGTGGGGGAAGCAATGCTAGTTTACATGAAAGAAACTTGGACCAGCAAAAAATTCCATTGCCTTGGGACTTTAAGAGGATCCACCCAATCTTAATTAAACACCCACCAGTCCTTGAATTTTTTTATTTTGTTAATCTATTTCAGATTTACTTTATATCATATTTGAGTCACTGTAAGTCAAACTGGATAATTACATAATATAACCCTTAGAGCAAATAGCTGAAGTGTAAAATAATAACCCTGATCAGTGCTTTGTAACTTTGGAAAACATGCAATACCCATCTCCCACACAGTTCACGTCCAAGCAATTGTAACACTACCCAAATGATTTTTTATGTGCAGACAAGATTAAAAAGCACTGCTCCCAATAAAACCTTTTATTAGATAGGAAAGAGACAAGAAACTATGTCCACCATAATTCCCTGAATATGGAGAACAGTCAACAAATACTAGAGCCTTAAGTATTTAAATCCATCATGGTTGGCAATTTTTTCTGTAAAAGGTCAGATCATAAATATCTCAGGTTTTTCAGGCCATAAGGTCTCTGTCACAACTACTCAATTCTGCTGATCTCTGTCACAACTTCTCAATCCTGTCATTGTAACACACAGTAACCATGGACAATATGAAATATATGGACCTATCTCTGTTCCAAAAAAACTTTAATTACAAAAACAGGTTGCAAGTTGCATGTGGCTCACTTGCACCTGGAAGTCATTTTCCAACCCCTACAGTGCATCACTTCTCAATTCTATTGTATAGTTAACATGGATTAAGTAACTAAGTAGCTAACATAGATTATTATTAAAGAAACTAGAAGCCCGGTGCATAAAAATTTATGCACTGGAGAGGGGGGTCCCTCAGCCCAGCCTGTCCCCTCTCACAGTCCAGGAGCCCTCAGGGGTGAGAGGCGACCCGGCGATCAGGGGAAGGCAATGCCCTATCACACCTCTGCTGCTGCCACTGCCAGCAGCACAAGCCTCAGCCAGGCCTGGTTACCTGAGCCTCGGGCGGCCCTGGGCGGCTGGGCAGCTGCCATCCAAGGCTTGCCTGCACCTTGGGCTGGCCCTGGGTGGCTGGGGTGCTGAGGGGACTGGGGGATTCCAGAGACAGGTGCCCTGGTGGGGCTGAGGGGACTGGGTGCCGCCATCTTGTGGCTGTGGGCGCCATCTTTCAGGGTGTGGCAGTCAATTAGCATTTCCCTCCTTATTGGCTGTGGGCGCCACCATCTTTGTGATGGTGTGAGAGTCAATTAGCATATTCCCTCTTTATTAGATAGGATTGTATAAATGAGAATGATCAAAATAATAACCTGTGTGCTTTTTGAGATTACCATCTCTAATGATGTTGATTATGAGTGAATTTCATTAAACTTTACCAACCTAACTAATATAACTTTATAAACTATGCCTACTGGATATGAAGTGACTAAATAGAAATTTCTCAATGCTACTACTACTAGAGGAAAGGAGCTATTTAATTATTTTCATAGAACGTACCATGGACAATGATAAGAAGTACTTGGCATTTAAAGGGTCACTTTCCTCTCTAGGAAATACATTGTCAATCAGTTATAACTAAGCCTGCATGTGGCCTCATAATATTTCTTAATATTGCTGCAGTACTCACCACAAGTCAGAGTTAGAAGACTGAATGAAATCCATGTGATGTTCTTAGCACAAAAGGAGGTGTTTTTCCAGCTCAGACAACAAGCAGGAAATTTTTCTCCTCTCCAAGGGTGTACTAGTAAATACCCATCCCATCACCTCACTAGAGTTGGCATTTCACGCAGCATATTTGGAAGACAGCAATAATTCCTATTGAAGTCAACTGATAACAATTCTGTAATTAAAGACTATAATTTGAGTGCCTGCAAAAAGGAACAGTTAAAACTTTCTATTTATAGAAAACTTATTTACTTTACAATTTACATAAAATAAAGCCTGAAGTGGAGATTTTTGGGGTAGCTCACAGGAGACTAGAGAAATGTGTGGCACACCAAAGGTGATCCAGATTGTTCCAAAGTTTTTATCATACTCTCATGACTGATATTTTGTGCTCTGTTGTCACCTGAGCATCCTAGTTCTGCTCCCCTTGGCCTCTCATCTTCCAGTTTCCTAGACCAGTTCCCATACATTCAGTTATAGCAAAGACAAAAGTTGAAAGGCCTTTGAGGCCTAAGGTCCAGAACTTGCAGAACATCACTTCATCTGCATTCTATAGGTCAAAGCAAGATTCAAGGGTAGGAAAAAAACTTGGTGGGAGGCTCTACAAAATATTTGGACATGCTTTTGAATCTGCCACTCATGCTGGAGTCATATCTTACTTAATACGTTCTTCTGTTTCTTCATAAAATCCCGAAGTAAGCCTTTCTAGTATGGATAGCAGGACCAGATGGCCTCTTTGACACAATTTGAGGTTATGATTGCCAGAGTGGCCAAAATGTATAAGAAGTTGATCTAATAAAATTCTGTCACAGTGAAGCGTATTTCTGTTTAAGAAACATATCTTACATGTTCGCTCTCCTCTCATATTTAATTTTTTAGGATCCCAATATTAAAAAGAAGAAAAGACCTCAAATATCATTATACTTCATGGTAAGCCAGGTTACCAATTGATGAAAAAATTTATTTTATTAAAAAATAGATTGAGGTCCATGGGGAAAATTATTTTTTTCTAAAATTATACCTTTTTTTGAATAGTGCAATGCAGTACTTTTTAGTGACTAATGTTTACTATATCATTATATTTAAGCAGAAGCAAAGCTAGGAAGGCAGCATGACCAATTCCCTGGTTTCCTAAATGAGAAACAGAGAGGGAAACTAAGGGTCTTGTTCAAAATAACAGAGCTGGCTAATGGCAACATCTGTGCCATAAGACAAAACTTTCCACTCCCCAAAGTATTTTTCCCATTGCTCCATCAGGACAGTTATGTGAACTCAGGAAATGTATACTAGTCTTTATGTGTAGAATATGCTGCTCTGCCAAGATCAGGGACCAGTAAACTTGTTGTAAAGGGACATATAGTAATTATTTTGGACTTTTCAAGCCAGATGGCCTCTTGTCACAGCTACTCAACTCTGTCATTGTAGCAGGAAAGCAGACATCGACAATACATTAAAAAATGAACATGCTTGTGTACCAGTAAAAATTTATTTATAAAAATGGACGGCCAGGTTTGACCCAGGGGTCATTATCTGTCAATATCTGCATCTGATTTAAAATTTAAGCAATTAAGACCCCCATTCCTTACTCTTTCCTGCATCCATACCCCTACCATATTTTGTATACAGTTTATTACACCTTTACACTGGGTTTGAACTTGGGTTGAATTGCATCCCCTCTCAAACAAAATATTTATACTTTAAATTTCTAACCACCAGTATCTGAGAAGATGACTGTTAGGTTTGATGGAGAAATTGAGTTGATACCCTTCCCCTGAGAACTGGCTTTTCAGGTCATTTCACTATGGACATTCCCTTTGCTGAAGACCACTTTTCACTTGAGGTGACCACATTCCATTCTCTCCCCTCCGGTATGCATAAAGAAGTCTCCGCCCAGAAAAATCCCTCCAAAAGTCCTTTACAAGCCACTGACTACCCTCACTGGGTGCTGGAGCCATCCAGGCTCAGCCACCTGGTGTGCGGATGATCGAATAAATTCATAATCCCTCACCACTCTGGCCTCGTGCTTTCCTCTTTCAGCGACATAACATTTGGTGCCAAAACCTGGGAGGGTTCCAAGGGGATGGGGAGCCATCGTCCAGGCTTCGGTCACCCCGAGTTTGCTTCTCTGAGAGCAATAGGCAACAGCAGCTCATCCTGGGCTTACCTCCGAATCCTACTCGGATGACTCGATTGCCAGCCTTGATTAGGCCTCCCTCCCTTACGGGTCTTCCCCAGCCAGCCAAGGAGGATGCGGGACCAGGAATCTCTCTTTCTCCATTGCTGACCCTCCATCCCACACCGGCCAATCTTCTCTAGGTGAGTGACGTTCCGCAATTGCCCTGTCTCGAGTCTTCTCTCTCTGACTTCTCGTAAGTCTCTCACCTCAAAAGTTCTAGAGCTAGGCCAGAAAACTCCTCAGCCGTTCCGCTTTGGGTCCTTCTGGATTGGGCATGCCCAGTCCAGAGGGTTACCTCTCGTTTCTCCTGGTGATTTGTTTAGCAGCAGAGACGCCTGCTCTGAACAGGCACCTTTGGATTTGTGGTCCGTCACTCACCCTTCCTCTCTCGTGGGCCACATCACACTCCCTCTGCACACTCGCGGGGGACATCATGCCTAACCACCTCACTTTATTTTGTAACACTGTTTGGCCACAATATAAACCAGATAATAAGTCTCAATGGCCTGAAAATAACATTTTCAATTTTAACACACTGAGCAATTTACATAATTGCTGTCACTGCAATGGAAAATGGTCAGAAATTTCCTACATCCAGGCCTTTTTCACCCTTCACTCCCAATCCTCTCTCTCAGTCCTGCTCTACCCATCAGATCTTTCTCCTTCACACAAAACATTTTACCCCTAACAATTCTGATTCTGAATCTACTCTTGACCCAGCAGACCACCAACCTCCACCCCCTTATACAGCTTCACCCTCACCTGCAGTAGATTTCCAAAACCCAGACCCTCCTAACCAGCAGCCGCCTTCTCCCCAGTCCCTGAGAGCCCAAATCCTGAGAAAGTGAGCTCCAAAATAGCCTTTCCCATCTAACACTCATTCTCAGGCCACCCAAAGACTGCCTTCCTCAACAGCCTCTTCTATTCCCGTGTCCATCCTACCCCTGAGAGAGGTAGCAGGAACTGAGGGCATAGTCTGAGTCCACATCCCATTCTCTATGTCCAGCCTCACACAGATTGAGAGGCATCTCAGGTCTTTTATCCACTGACCTGACCACCTTTACTAAGGAGCCTGACCCAGTCCTATGTCCTGACTTGGCATGAAATCTATGTCCCCCTGTCCTCCTCTATAGAAATTTACCACCTTAGACCCGACTTCCCTAGAGGGAGCCCTTCTTCTAAACACCCATTTTATATCCCAATCAGCCCCCGAAATATGCCACAAACTTCAAGAAATAGACACAGGTTCACAAGTCCCTCAAAAACACCTAATTAACCTGACCTTTAAGGTCTTTAATAATAGAGACAAGGAGACCCAAATCCAAAAACAAAAGCGGGATCAGGCCAAGGCTGAGGCCCAGAAGGAGGCCTTCCAGCTCCTAGCCACCACTCTCATGAACCCCAAACGAAATGCCGGTCCTCCAACTGCAGGTAAGTGAGGGGCTAAGCCTTCTCCAGGCCCATGCTTCAAATGAAGCAAGGAAAGACACTGAGCCAAGTCCTGCTCAAACCCAAGATCCCCACCTGGGCCCTGACCAAGGTGTGGAACGGAAGGCCACTGGAAATCAGACTGTAGTCTGGCCCCTCCAGGTCAGACCTCAGCCAGTCCAGCACGTCTGTCCTCTGGATCCTGTTTGGAGTTTCCAGACCTCCTGAAACTGGCCACCTAAGAAGCTGCTCAGGCCCTGACAGGGCCCCACAGACTTACATCACCAGGACAGCCTCGGGTAAAGACTGTGGTGGCAGGTAAGCCGAACTCCTTTTTAATTGACACCAGGGCCACTTATTCTGCCCTCTAAGAATTCACTGGGACCCTTGTTCACTCCTCAATTAGTCTCACAGCCATTAGCCACCTCACCTCTACACTGCATCTTACTAAACACCCCCATTCACTCTTTTCTCATTCTACCTCAGTGCCTGGCCAGGGCTACCATGTATCCCCTCATAAAGCCCAGTTGTCCCAAACCACAGTCACCTACCTCAGTTCACTCTATCACCTCACAAGGCCGAGCCATCCCTTGGACTGTAAATGCCTTATCTCCTTATGTCCTCTATGACTGTCCCCTCCTCTAAACAAGAAATTTTCTCCTTTCTCAGGCTCACTGAGTACTCTCACCTACAGGTTCACAACTTTACTCTTCTTGCAAAGCTCCTCTATGACATGACATGGCAAAGGGATCCTCTCACTGAGCCTTTAGATCCTAAGGCCAACATTCTCACCCTCTTTAATGCTCTGAAAAATGTCAATCTAAGAAATGTTGGCTGTTTGCTTTTTGCATATCATTGAAAAAAAAATAAGGTTTCTAAGAGTGAAGAATTCCAATACATTTTAAAGAAAAAAGAAAGAATATTAGAGTAAAAATACTTAATGGAAGATGTGTTTTTGAAGGACATAGAAAGAAGGTTTGAATGCTAATTTGAAAGTGTGAAATTTGTGAAGGTTGTGTATGTGATGAGAAGGAAAAGAGAAGTGTTGAAAGAAAGAAAAAAGTTCTAAAGTTAACTATTTACAAGAATTGTAAAAGGGTCATTTTACTCTGAGCAAGAAAGTGAGGTTTCATTCTCCAAGCCTGACAGGACAAGGTGGCTGAATACTTCTTAAGCTAAACCAGAATATTCAGAAAAACAGCAGGGATTAAGGTTCAGTAAAAATAAGAAGTTAAGTCAGCACAGTGTCTTACTTTTTATCCAACCATCCAGGTGCCTGGCTTCCACTGCTCCTTTCCTTCCCTTTCTCTTTTCCCTTGGATAATAGCCCATTCTAGCATTCCCTCCCACTTTCACTGCAATAAAATCTCAACCACTCATCTGTCACCCCTTATTGGTAGCACCATGGCGCCTACCCTCTCAGCTTGGAGTGTGGAACCGGGAAAGGGAATCTCATACCCTTTAGTTCACCTCTTCTCCTTAACACCTTTCAGCTTGTCTCCGTGATCAGGGATTTTTCTTCCTCTGTAGGGAAAACACATACATCTGTCTGCCCATCAGCTGGACAGGAACCTGTACTCTCATCTCTCATCCATATAGATGTAACCCCCAATAATCAGTCTTTACCTGTCCCCATAACCTATCATATCTGATACAAAAGAGGGGTCCAGATAATCCCTCTCCTCATAACCCTTGGCATCACAGCAGGGGTTGGAACTGCCATAGGGAGCTTAACCACTGCTTATCCTATTTTGAAACCCTGTCTCAGGACCTACAAGAAACATGTGGATGCCCAGCAAGGGACAAAACTGGGAAAACAAGAACCTCACCCTTAGGGTAACCTATTCTTTCCTTTCATATCACTAGTGAGGCAACTGAGACCCCTACTTTTTCCCCCCTAAAAATAACATCTAGGTCTCAGTTGTATTTCAGCTCCAGGCCCAGAAAAGCAGCAAAACCAGACAAGTGATGCTGTGGCAGCCTCAGGACCAGCTTTTACCTCCCAAGTCACTCAACAGGCTCTCTCTTGAGACTTCACCAACCAGTCTCTTGGGGAAATCATGCTGCTGCATCCCTAGTCCAGCCCACTGCTATCAAAATCCATTCCCCAGTGATCTCAATGTCCCACCTCAGCAGGAAGCAATTACAGAAGATATGACCTTTGTCCCTATTCCATAAAACAAAAAGGCTGGAATGTTAGGTTTGATGGAGAAATTGAGGTGATATCTTTCCCCTGGGAACTGGCTTTTCAGGTCATTTCACTATAGATATTCCCTTTGCTGAAGACTACTTTTCACTTGCGGTGACCACATTCCATTCTCTCCCCTCCAGGTATGCATAAAGAAGTTTCCGCCCAGAAAAATCCCTCCAAAAGTCCTTTAAAAGCCGCTGACTCCACTCACTGGGTGATGGAGCCATACAGGCTCAGCCGGCTGGTGTGTGATGATGGAATAAATTTGTAATCCCTCACCACTCTGGCCTTATGAGTTCCTCCTGCTACCTAACAGTGACTTTATGTGTTGATAGGTTCTTTACAAATTAAAATGAAGTCATTTGGGTGAGCCCTAATCCAATCTGAGTGGTATCCTTATAAAAAGGGGAAAATTGAAAATAGAGAGAGGGAAATCACTATGGCACCCCACCCCCAACCTATCAAACAACTAAGTCTGCTGGATTCTGCTGTGATCCCAGCCAAAGAAAAAATGGTGTGGGGCTAGAAATCTGAGCCCCTGCTGCTCTGTCTGATGGCACAGCAGACACAGAGCTAGCTGCATGGAAAGATTGAAGTGCTAAGCAGAGCTGATCTTTGTTTTGTATTGTTGTTTGTTATCTCCTCCTACTTTAGTGGTGGTGAGGGGTTCCTGGGATCCAGGTGGACCTGAGGTATTCCAACAGTGTCTCCTGAAGGGGGAGAGAAGGTTCTGTCCAGGAAACAGAGGGGTGTGTGCTCGGCCCTTCAGCAGCATTACAGGGAAGCAGATCCAAACTCCACAGTGAGAACAGCCAGCAGCCAATGGAGCCTGGAAAGAGAGGAAATGCCTTCCCCCACTCCTACAGATTATAAATCTGTTTATACCACCCTGGTGGTATAAACAGATTTATAATCTGTAGGAATGGGGGAAAGACAAGTCCCAGATAATCCACAGAGTTTAGATCCATCGGGGAAGGAAAAGCAATTCAGAGCAGGGACATTCAAAGGGGAAGACCAAAGGCAGACCGAGTCTCTGGGCTTCAGAGTCCCCACCCACCAGACTGTTTGGAGCTTTGGCCTGCTTAGCATCAGACTCCTGGCCTAAAGCCAGGCAGAAAAAGCCACCAGAGATTGCACCAGAGAACCTATTGGAAGGCCTGTTAATGACACCGAGGGGCCAGCCTTAGACAACATCAGAGCAAAATTCAGAGAGCTCTAGAAATAGCAGATATAAAGAGTGAACACAGAAGGCACCGAAATCTGTGGAGGCTAACTCCACTTTTTTTCCTTTTCTATTGATTTCTTTATTATTATTTTGTATATAACCTTTTCTTTATTTCATTTCTTTTCTTCCCTTATTTTCTCAGATCCCTTATTTCTCTCTTTCCTTTTCTTCATTTCTTTCTTTGCTTTCATATTTATTTAATTATTTCCATTTTTCTTTTCCTATTCCATATATTATTTTATTAACTATTATTATCTTTTTTAATTATTATTATTATTTCATACTAGAGGCCCAGTGCATGAAAATTCATGCACTCCGGGGTCCCTCAGTCCAGCTTGCATCCTCACACAGTCCAGGAGCCCTCAGGGAATATGCAACTGATGGATTAGGCCCACTCACAGCGGACATCCCTGTGGGAGTGCACTGACCACCAGGGAGCAGCTCCGGCCCCGCCCCCTGATCACCCCTCCATGCGCCCTCCCCCCCCAATCGCCATCACCTCCCGCTGCCCACTGGCACCCTCCTTGGCTGGCCTGGTGCCACCCGCTCACTAGCCCTGCCCCTGGACGACCCATCGTTCCTCAGTTTCATCGATTTGCATATTAAGCTTTTATTATATAGGATTTTCTTCTTCTTCTCTTTTAGTCTTTCTTTTTATTTTCTCCTGCTTCTATTTTTTATTATTATTTAAAATATTACATATGTCTCCTTTTTCTTTAATGACCCCTCCGCCACTCCCACCCCTGAGAGTAAGCCCCCACCACCCCAGTGTCTGTGTCCATTGGTTATGCTAATATGCATGTATACAAGTTCTTTGATTGATCTCTAATCTCACTCCTCCCCTGCCTACTCTCTAAGACTGAATCATCTGTTCAGTCCTACCTAGTCTCTGGACCTATTTTTATTCATCAATTTATGTTGATCATTATATCCCAAATATGAGTAAGATCATGTGATATTTATCTTTCTCTGACTGGCTTATTTCATTTAGCATAATCCTCTCCAGTTCCATCCTTGCTGTTGCAAATGGTAAAAGTTCCTTCTTTTTTATAGCAACTTAATATTCCATTGTGTAGATGTACCAAGGATTTTTAATCCATTCCTCTGCTGGTGGGCATTTAGGCTGTTTCCAAATCTTAGCTATTGTAAATTGTGCTGCTATGAACATAGGGGTGCATATATCCTTTCTAATTGGTGTTTTTGGTTTCTTGGGATATAGTCCTAGAAGTGGGATTACTGGATCAAATGGGAGTTCCATTTTTAACTTTCTGAGGAAACTCCATACAGTTTTCCACAGTGGCTATACCAGTCTGCATTCCCACCAGCAGTGCACGAGGGTTTCTTTTTCTCCACATCCTCACCAGTACTTATCATTTGTTGATTTGTTGATGATAGCCATTCTGACAGGTGTAAGAAGGTATCTCATTGTTTTGATTTTCATCTCTCAGATGATTAGTGACTTTAAGCATGTTTTCTTATGACTCTCAGCCTTCTATATGTCCTCTTTCAAAAAGTGTCTATTTAGGTCCTTTGCCTATTTTTTGATTGGATTGTTTATTTTCATTTTGTTGTCTTATGAGTTCCCTGTAAATTTTGGATATTAAACCCTTAATGGAAATAGCATTGGCAAATATGTTCTCCCATGCAGTGGGCTTTCTTGCTGTTTTGTTGATGGCTTCCTTTCCTGCGCAGAAGCTTTTTATTTTGATGTAGTCCCATTTTTTTGTTTTCTCCTTAGTCTCCATTGCCCTAGGGGCCTTGTCTGTAAAGATATTGCTATGACATATGTCTGCTATTTTGCTGCCTCTGGAGGCTTATAGGATTTTTATGCTTTCTCATCTTACATTCAAATCCTTTAACCATTTTGAGTTTGTTTTTGTGTATGGTATAAGGTGGTGATCTAGTTTTATTTTTTTGCATGTATCTGACCAAATTTCCCCAGCACCATTTATTAAAGAGACTGTCTAGACTGGAGAAATGTGTTGGTTTCACATAGCTTAGAGTTAGCTAGGGAAGGTAGCTGAGGTCTGCAATAAGGGAACAGGGCCTCATATACCACGCCTATATCTATTAAGTCTTCCTAAGTGGGGTAGACCATTCACTAAGGCCGTGGTCGGCAAACTGTGGCTCGCGAGCCACATGCGGCTCTTTGGCCCCTTGAGTGTGGCTCTTCTACAAAATACCACGGCCTGGGAGAATCTATTTTGAAGAAGTGGCGTTAGAAGAAGTTTAAGTTTAAAAAATTTGGCTCTCAAAAGAAATTTCAATAGTTGTACTGTTGATATTTGGCTCTGTTGACTAATGAGTTTGCCGACCACTGCACTAAGGGCTCACCCTGTAGGATTGCCTAACCACTCCAAAAAATCAGCAGTGATAAAGCACCAGCGTCAGTGATCAGGCTAAGGACTCTAGCAGCCAGATCCAGCTGAAGAAACCTCCCCACACCCAGCATACTTCCCATGTGACCAAAATCTCCATTCCTCCGCTGTTGCTGCTGCTGGATGTTTTAATCACCTCTTATTTACCCTGTACTTGAGAGAGGGATTTCTGCCAAACACTGGTCACTCAGCACTGGACTCATGAGAGGACAGCAGTTTATTAGTTACACATACTCACAGCCGGGGGAGGAGGACATAGCACACAATGCAAGGCCTCATTAGGTTGCACTCAGGAAGAAAGTAAACAAACAGGGATGCTGTGAGGCAGCCCTTGGAATATAAAGAGAGAAAAGAGACCCTGTGGGAGGATGAGATTGGCTTGTTTGCATAATTCTGGGCAGGCAGGGAACTGATTTCCCACTGCTTTAGGATAAGCAGCACTATGCCTGGTCCCCTTGATAAGGAGGATTTGTTGGCTAGGGACTTTCTTCACAGAGCAGAATAGGGAGAATAATTTGGGATTAGGCCATTTGAGGTCCTCCCAATGCTACCAAAAGGCAAAGCAGCACCTAATATTGGGTATTAATTTTAGGTCTTATGTCACAGGAGTGATGGGCCAGAGGACTCCTGAGAATTAGATAGTTAGAGGCTGTCTTAGTCCATTTGGGCTGCTACAACAAAATATCAGAGACTGGGTGGCTTATAAACAACAGAAATTCTATTTCTCACATTCTGGAGGCTGGGAAGTCCAAGATCAAGGCACTGGTGGATTTGTGTCTGGTGAGGCCTGCTTCCTCATTCAGAGTGACCATCTTCTCACTGTGTCCTCACATGGCAGAAGGGGGATAGGGAGCTCTCTGGAGTCACATTTATAAGGTCACTAATTCCATTCAAGAGCTCCTTCCTCATGACCAAATCACCACCTAAAGGCCTAACACCGTCACATTAGGGTTTAGGATAACAACATATGAATTTGGGAGGACACAAACATTCAATCTTTCACAGAAGTGGATTAATGTAGGCAAAGAGTAGGCACTGAATCAAACAGTGACAGTTAATAACAATAAAACCTGCATTTGATTATTTATTTGAAAGATCCTCACTTATAAATCAGACGCAACTGGAAAATTGACTGGTCTGGACTGTATTTTGATTGGACCAAATTTAGTTTTTCTGCTATTGAGCAGTAACAGCCTGTCAAAGATAAGTGTATGCTGTCATAAAAATAAAATGGGTTTTATGTTTCCACCAGCTGATTACAGATATCCAATTCATAATCACCATGCCCACAGTTAAAGTTGCAAAGAAGCTATAGAGAAGTTTAGGGTGCTTCCAGGAGAATGTGAAAGACCACCTGTCAAGAAGCCTCACAGGTGATGTTACTTTTGGCAAATTTAGCAAGGCCCCCAGTCCATCTCTCAGCCCTGTGAATTTTTCAGAGCTGAAAAGCCTTAGGAAATATGATTAATGGCAATCTATTCACAAGAGGCCTAAGTAATTTATGTGCCATATTCAATCCTAGTTTCTGGAATCCATGTATTCTCTATCCCTGTATTCCTTTTCTGGAATTAGGGGACTCAGGAAGATAAACTAATAATCCATTATTGGTGAGTGGGTGGTGGAGGGAATAATATTTCATTAGTCTGTGAAAGATCTGATTAACCATCTCTACTCCACTTACAGAGATGCTTTTCCAGTGACTAGAAAGTGTATCTTGGCCATGGTTGGTATTTCTGTATTGTGTTGAATAAACACCTCCCAGATCTGTCTTAATTCTTCCCTTCTTTAAGCTTCACACTGACCCAGACTGGGATCAGTATACGTTGTATGGGCTTCCTTACCATGCCCTGACCATATAGAGACCAGAGTGTATTTTGATTATCTGTTTGCTAGTATCTCCCTTATCACTGTAAACCTTTAGGGCAGGAGAATAGTGCTGTCATCTTGTTTATCCTACTTCCATTGTTGATTCCAGACTAATCCACTCAGGCAAAACCCCCTCTTCCATTTCCTGTGTCAACCTTCAAGTTATTCCACTACAGTCATAAAAATGTTTTGGCCTCTGGCTCTAGTCTTCTTCTCCTCTTCTGGTCCTACTTTACTCTAAAGAACTTCAGCTGTTCTGTGACTGATCAATGGAAGGTCTTCACTTCCAATTGCACCCCACATCACTTCAACCCACTTTCTTCACCACACCATGGACTTCCCCATCATCTGGAACTGCTCTTCCAACTGGAAGGCAGTACTGATCTGGGTGAAATGCCGCCCTGGCAGTAGGGCTGAGCTTGAAGGGACCAATTGTTAAGTTGAGTTGGAAAGCAGGTTTACTGAAGAAGGAATTAAGCATGACAGCTGAGGGCATTGGCCCAGTCACCCTGTTAAAATCGATGTTACCTTGGAGAAACTCTTTGAGGACTTAATTCATGCACTTTGAATAACTCTCTGGCTGGGGTGGTGAATGCTGGAGGTGTGAATTTGTTTTTAGATAGCCTTTAAAAGGACTCTTCAAAAGTGAGATGCAAAAAGTAGATTTTGGTCTGATATATGAATGTGTTAATTCGCTAGGGTTGCCATAACAAAGTACCACAGATTGTATGCATAAACAATAGAAATTTATTTGTTACAGGTCTGGAGGCTAGATATCCAAGATGAAGGTGCCATCAGGATGGGTTTCCTCTGAGGGCCAAAAATAAAGGTGTTTTTTTTTTTGTTCCAGGCCTTTAATACTACAAATGGCTGCTATCTCACTGCCTTTTCACCTGATCATTTCTCTAAAAGTGTGACCTGGTGTTTCTTCTTATTATTATAAGACCACTCATTGGATTAGGGCCCCATCTTATTTAACTGAGTTATCTCTTTAAAGACCTTAACACTAAATATGGCTATAGTATGAAGTACTGGGGTTTGGGACTTCAGCATATGAATTTGCCAGGGGGAAAGAAACAATTCAATCTATAACAATGAACAAAATTAGAACAGAGTAAGTGCTGAATAATTATTTGTTGAATGTTTTTCCTCCCACAAATTATTTATATTCTTTTTTAGTTTTTCTAAGCCATGAATTAACATAAGATTTTATATAACAGAGTGGGACTCTGTTGTGAATATACTCTTCGGAAACAAATTTCTCAATGGAAATTTTGATAGGATAAAGTCACAAAAATGTTAATTAGGATTGAAGGCTTAATATTTTTGTGGGTAAATATTGATATTACATATCAAGAATTACATTTACATTGATCTAATAGGTAAGTACTGTCAAAATAATTTTTAAAGGTAGAAAAAATCATCACTCTCATACAGATATAAAACAAACGTGTTAAAAATCTTATTTAACTACTAGTAATTGATCAATGAGCTTATAAGCAATTTAAAGAAGTATAAAAAACACACACAAAATAAACAAACAAACAAACACAAACCAAATAGACCAACAACAGATACATTTCTAGATCAGGACTACTGAAATAAATTTAGAAATTAAAACAATTATTTTTCCTTAGATGGAAAGGCTGGTCCCTCCATCAGACAGAGTTTACTTGAGTGTCTACAGACAAGAATTATTTGGCAGAAATATCAGCTACCTATGACTTACAGAACTGGAAAAAATATCTCCCATAGAATCAGAATCAAGTACATGAAAGAAAGCTCTATAGACAATGCATAGTTTTTGATGGAAGCACAAATTTTTCCTTACAGTCTCAAAGACTGAAATTTTGATATTCCAAATTAAATGATATTGTAATATTAAATTGTTAAAATATATTCAGAAGGATTCTGATTGATGAATTTCAGGCATCAAGTTGATAGAGATTTTGGTGTTGTGGGAAGATGCTTTCTCACATTAAACTTCATCATATGGTATATAAAACCATCTATAGGCCATCTACAATTTACTCAATTTACTCAAGGAGATTATTATAGTACCAAGTTAGCATTATTGAAAACAAATTTGTAGACCTCTTATTTTGATTAGAATTTTGGTAGAGGATTTATTAGCTGGAAAACAGTGCCTTAACAGATAAGAACCTATCTGATAGCTTTGCTACTCTTTTTCTATAAATAAATTCCTCTGGAGTTCAACCTAAATGGATGCATGCTGAAAAAACATATTTCTAAACACTCAAATGCCCTTATCTTGAAGATATTCTTGTGGAGGATAATATTTTCAATTACTTTCCTAGTTTTGGTTTCTTGATCAGAAATTAAAACACTAAAAATTATTGTCTTTTAAGTTGCTTTCCAGTTTTGTTTTTAATTATTTCTCTTTAAAATAAAATATCTTTACTTTTATTCAAGAACATTCTAATTATAAAGTGCAACTTATTTTGGTAAATTAAAATCAGCTAGACTATCAACACAGATTAAAACATTTAATAATCTGACCCCGGATTGGTCTATAGTAGTGAAACTTTGCTCTGATACTTTTACATCACAAGGACTGTGAATAAACTATATCTTAGGTGTCTGATAGGTCAGATTGATTACTTTCTTCCTTTAGTGCTGAACATGTTAGCTTGATTTGTGAATCATCAGTTATAAGCAAAGGCACCTGATCATTAGCAGGGTCCCATGTACATTGAAAGTCAGCACTCCATTTCCCATGCTCTGGGTAACTTGAAAAAAACACATTTAATTAAAGAGTTTAAGGCAGTAGGGGCAGCTTAAAACATTTATTCTACCACCATCAACACTAACCATCACAAGCAGTGTTGCTGCAGAATGGCAAATACACATCTATATACCATCATTCAACATTGATAATTCAACACAGTACTTTCTCTGCTGCCCCAGAAATAGCGTTAGAATCCTCAAGACAGTGCTCAGGGCAGCCACTACTAATGAATCAAGTTGGCATGCAATTTAGAAATTATAATTTCTGCTTCATCTTCTGTTTTTGAATTTCAGTCTCCATAAATACCATAAAATATGCAATGACTGACAGAATCAAATATTGTTCTTCCAAAAGTCACAGAATGGGAGCTTTCAGACAGAACTCAGCCTACTGAAGACAGATTTTGTTTGGCCTAATTCAAATAGTGATTTTTTAAAAAGAAATTATTGGTTGCCAACATTAAAACATCAGGAAATTTGATTCAAATACTCTGATCTCTGTCTTTTCTTTAAAAATCATATTTGGGCCCTGGCTGAGTAGCTCAGTTGGTTAGAGCATCCCAGTATGCAAAGATTGTAGGTTCGATCGTCAGTCAGAGTACATAAAAGAATCAACCAACAAATGTATAGATAAGTGGAACAAGAGATTGATGTTTCCCTGTCTCTCTCTTCCCCCCTCCCACCCCCCATCCTCTCTCTCATCAATGAATAAAAATTTGAACAAAATCCTATTTGAGAACACTGGTCTTTTATTGGCACATTGCCACAACTGACTGGATCTGAGAATTGGCTCTCTCCTAAAGCTATGCAAGCTCAACAGTCTGCTGTGAATCCCACTCATTCAACTTGGCTCATTTACATTCAGGCATCCTCAAACTACGGCCCGCGGGCCACATGCGGCGGCCCGCCGAGGACATTTATCCGGTCAGCCGGGTGCCCCTGCCTGTCCTGCTTAGCAGCCGACTCGTCCCGGGCCCGGGCCCGCAGTGCGCATAGGAATTTGTTCATAGTTGTTTTTTTTTAACTATAGCCCGGCCCTCCAATGGTCTGAGGGACAGTGAACTGGCCCCCTGTTTAAAAAGTTTGAGGACCCCTGCATGGATACCCCTTTCTTGTCCTACTATGATGTCCCCTAGGTCTTTCACTCTGTTTGATCTTATGAAATTTTCAGGCTGGGAAGTATGGGGGTAGGATCTGTAGGTCCCCTTTGTGGTGCTAAGGCAGCTTTGGAGGTAAATAATGAGAGCAATGGGAACTCCTGTAAGTTATCTCCTCCTGTGGTTCAGGTCGTCAAAGTAGGACATGCATTTCTCAGCTAGCACTGGAGTCCAGAAGGCAAATCCCCTGAGGTGTGGACCAATTTCATTTTGGTGAGATTGGTATGAGGTCTGCAGCCTTGCAGCGGCCAATGAGACATCACCTCTAAGTAATTAAAGACACGGCAGTTGATAGGGAGGAAGAAAAAATCCAAATAGATCCCCAATGTATTTTCTTATAGTCTATATATATTTAGAAAAAACAGATATGAAATCGTTGCTCTTTGAAGAAACGGGGCTAAACTACAACAAAAGTTGAAGGAAACTTTCAAACCCCTCTGTGTACTAAGGAGTTCTTAAGACAGTTCAGCAAACTCAGATACAGTAAGGATCAAGAAAGCTTAAGAAAATGATAAACCTTATACTTAAATCTTATATCAGAATTTTCTTGATTTGAAGAAAATATTAGTCATGGGAGATCTAAGTGATGTAGTTTTTGGCTTCTTATCTTTGGCCCCTTGCTGTTCTAACACTCCAGGCATGCATGATTTTAGGGTTCCTTTGCTGCATTTCTTTCTTCCTTTAGGGCTTTCTGTGATGTCTCTGAGTTATCCCACTGACCTCCCCATCTTCCTTTTCCTTTTTAATGTTTTTCCTTTGCTCTTATAGCTATCTAATAGATATGTTTAGCTCCCTCATTTTGTTTAGAGTGGGTGTTCCTTCCACTAGCTGTTTAAGGGAAGAAGGTTTTGTCTTTGTTGATTACTGATGTATCCCAGACAGAGATAGGTACATATTAAACACTCAACAATTATTTATTGAATGGGGTAAAAACTATTTGGGTGCAATACCTGCATAGCACCAGGTCTCATAGACTATGCAAAGTTGTGTCAGGTTTCCAAGACCCCATGAATTTTTTAAAAGCTGGGGGGCAGTGATGATAGAGTATAATATCTGCAATCTCCCAAATTTCATTATTGAAAAACTGTAAGAATGTAATATTAGGAGGAAGATGTAAATTCTCATGCAATTTTCAAGCAAACTGTTTAGAGAGATGTCTAAGTTATGCAAATGTAAGAAAATCTCAAAACAGAGATGTGGGTCAAAGGTGCTTGCATTGCTTTGAGGAGGAGAATGTAAATGGCACAATGGTTCGTTTTCTCTGCTTAAGGAGAGAACGAGGCAGGAGCTCTTTTTGTGAAAGACAAAATAAAACAAATCAAAACATGGGGGTGGCCCATTTTAATCTCTGGAACAGGGTCTATATTTTATAGTCACTTGAACTATTTTCTATAGTTTTTAAAAAAATCTTTATTGTTGAGAGTATTCTAGATATCCCCCTTTGTCTGTGTCCATAAGTAATGCACATATGCATATAAGGTCTTTGGTTTATCTCTTCCTGCCCATCCCACCCCTATTCCCTCTGAGATTTATCATCTGTTTCATGTTCCCATGCCTCTGGTTCTATTTTATTCATCAGTTTATTTTGTTCATTAGATGCCTTATTTGTTTATTTTTAGATTTAATTTTTGATACATATAGATTTATTGACATTTTATTATTCATACTTCTTTTTTTTCTTCCTCCTCCTCCTCTTCCTCTTGTTGAAGAATACCCTTCAACATTTCATGTAATACTAGAGGCCCGATGCACGAAATTCATGCAAGGGGCTCAACCCTCACAGCCCCAGCTGCCTCGGCTGGCCCTCACAGCCTCAGCCGGCCCTTGCAGCCTCGGCCAGCCCTTGCAACCCTGGCTTTGTCTGGAAGGTCGTCTGGACAACCGTTTTGCTGTTCAGTCTAATTAGCATATTGGCTCTTTATTACATAGGTCTGGTTTGGTGGTGATGAACTCCTTTAGCTTTTTCTTGTCTGTGAAGCTCTTTATTTGACCTTCAATTCTAAATGATATATTTGCTGGGTAGACTAATCTTAGTTGCCTGTACTTGCTATTCATCACTTTGAATATTTCTTGTTACTCCCTTATGGCCTGCAAAGTTTTGTTGAGAAATCAGCTGACAGTCGTATGGGCACTTCCTTATAGGTAACTAACTGCTTTTCTCTTGCTGCTTTTAAGATTATCTCTTTCTCTTTAACCCTTGCCATTTTAATTATGAAGTGTCTTTGTATGGGCCTCTTTGGATTCCTCTTGTCTGGGACTCTCTGTGCTTCCTAGACTTGTAAGTCTTTTTCTTTCAACAGGTAGGGAAAGTGTTCTGTCATTATTTCTTCAAATAGGTTTTTAATATCTTGCTCTCTCTCTCCTCCTTCTGACACCCCAATAATGCAAATGTTGGTACTCTTGAAGTTGTCTCAGAGGCTCCTTACACTATCTTCATATTTTTGGATTCTTTTTTCTTTTTGCTCTTCTAAGTGGGTGTTTTTTGCTTCCTAATATTTCAAATCACTGATTTTATTCTTTGTGTCCTCTACTGTACTGTTGATTCCCTGTAAATTATTCTTTATTTCAGTTAGTGTATGCTTAATTTATAACTGATCCTTTTTCATGACTTTGATATTCTCACTAAGATCCTTAAAATTCTCACTAAGTTCCTTGAAGCTCTCAGAGCATCCTTAAAACCATTGTTTTGAACTCTGCATCTAGTAGTTTGCTTTCTTCCATTACATTTCATTATTTTTCTGGAGATTTCTTCTGTTCTTTCATTTGTGACATTTTCTTTATTTACACATTTTGGCTGCTTCCCTGTATTTGTTTCTATGTAATAGATAGAGCTTCTATGTATCCTGGAATTGTTAGAGTGGCCTTGTGTAGTAGGTGTCCTGTAGGTCCCAATGGATCAGCCTCCCCAGTCACCTGAGCTTGGCAGTCTAGCTGCACCCCTGTGTGGGCTGTGTGCAAAGTATCGTTGTAGTTCAGCCTTGATTGCTGTTGGCATCACTGGGAGGATTTGACCTGTGAAGACCAGCTGTGACTATAGTGGGAGAATTGCTCTGCAGGAGACACCCCTATGGAGCAAGATTTGCTTCAGTGGGGCTTTGGTGCTCACTGAGTCAACCCCTTGATTGTGTGGATGTGTAGAGTTGTAAGCTAGTGTGGTCTGAAGCTGTCCATTGAGTGCAGTGGCTCTGGGACCTCCTGGGGGGTGCAAGGTCAGCCACTGCCTGTGCCCTAACTGGGGCCACCTAGTAGGAGCTACAAAGTGATCTGAAGATGGTTGCTACTTGTGTTGGGCTTGGAAGTGCCCAGGTGAAGCCAAGCTGTGAAGCAAGGCAGTCTACTGCTAGTGCCAAGTCTTGAGCCTCTTATTGATATGTATGGGACATGCTGACACCAGCTGCTGCTTGTTTGTGAGATTTTAATAAAGTCTGAAGCATGATCCAGGATAGACCATTCATATGGAAAAGCCACTGCAATCATCTTGGGTGGGGCTACAAGTTGGATGGGCAGGATCTCAGGGAATCACCAGGATGGTGTGAATACTGTGAGCCAGGTGGATGGAGACTCAGATATGGCTGCCAGTCAGCTCTGTGATGGGAGAGGTCTCAGCATAGGAACACTGAACCCTGTGAGCACCCCTGTCTGGGAGAAAGCTGCCTCTGAGTTCTTGCCCCGATGCCAGACAATCCTGTTCCTGTCTGTATATCCCTGGATCCCCTCAAGCCACTACCCCAGCACTGGAGCTCAAAGGGAGTGAGTTGAAATAAGTCTGTGTGCTGGCCCTTTAATAGGAACTGCCTGGGTCTCCAGCATCCTCCATGTCACTCAGCCAAAATCCCCGTGGATTTGTATAGCCCAAAGTTCTCTTACCAGCTCTGGAACCCTGGGCTGGGGATATGGTGTGGAGCTGGGACCCCCTGCAGCTGAGATATTCCTCCTTATTTAAAAAAAACCTACCACACATGGGTGTCAGACCAGCCCATTCAGCACCTCCACCCCTCCTACCAATCTCAATGTGATTTTTTTTCTCTATTTCTCTAGTGGCAGGATTTCCATTCAGCCAGATTTCAGGAGCTTCAGAATGATGGTTGTTCTGTATTTTAGTTGCAATTTTGATGTGGTTGTGGGAGGTGGTGAGTACTGTGTTTACCTACATTGCATTTTGGTTCTCTATTTTCTGTAGTTTTAATGGAGGTAAAAGCCAGTCAGTGACAAGACAAAACACATTTTACTTGGCCAAATAGCTGAGGCTTGAAGCTGCACCATTGGATAGGCTAAAGGATGAACTCTAACTTGGTAAAAAAAATGTTGCTTAACTTCAATAAATACAGCACTCAGCATGAAGGCAAGGGGCAGCAACTGTACTGTGATCTAGCTAAGAAAAGTTGCTCTTCCATCTATTTATGTCTTCCTCTATCTCTTTTTTCAATGTCCTGTAGTTTTCTGAGTAGAGGTCTTTTACCTCCTGAGTTAAATTTATTCCTAGATATCTTAACTTTTTGGGTTCGATGGTAAATAGGATTGTTTTCTTAGTCTCTCGTTCTGTAAGTTCACTGTTGGTGTATAGAAATGCCTTAGATTTCTTGGCATTAATTTTGTATCCTGCTACATTGCCAAATTCATTTATTAGGTCTAGTAGTGTTTTTTTTTTTATTAAGGTATTATATGTGTACATATCTTACCATTGCCCCCCCCACCCCACTCCCATACATGCCTCACCCCCCAATGTTTTGAATCCGTTGGTTACTCTTATATACATGCATATAAGTCCTTCAGTTGATCTCTTATTTCCCCCACCTCTCCCTAACCTTACTGCTGTAATTTGACAGTCTGTTTGATGCTTTACTGCCTCTGTATCTATCTTTTTGTTCATCAGTTTATAATGTTTTTCATTATCCCCAAATGAGTGAGATCATGTGGTATTTTTCTTTCATTGACTGGCTTATTTCACTTAGCATAATGTTCTCTAATTCCATCCAGGTGCCTACAAATGGTAGTAATTCCTTCTTTTTTATGGCAGCATAGTATTCCATTGTGTAGATGTACCATAGTTTTCTGATCCAGTCATCTGCTGACGGGCACTTAGGCTGTTTGCAAATCTTAGCTATTGTAAATTGTGCTGCTATGAACATAGGGGTGCATATATCCTTTCTGATTGGTGTTTCTAGTTTCTTAGGATATATTCCTAGGAGTGGGATTACTGGGTCAAATGGGAGTTCCATTTTCAGTTTTTTGAGGAAACTCCATACTGTTCTCCACAGTGGCTGCACCAGTCTGCATTCCCACCAGCAGTGCACGAGGGATCCTTTTTCTCTGCATCCTCGCCAACACTTGTCGTTTGTTGATTTGTTGATGATAGCCATTCTGACAGGTGTGAGATGGTATCGCATTGTCGTTTTGATTTGCATCTCTCGGATAATTAGTGACTTTGAGCATGTTTTCATGTGTCTCTTGGCCCTCCTTCTGTCTTCTTTCGAAAAGATTCTATTTAGGTCTGTTGCCCATTTTTTTTATTGGATCATTTATCTTCCTTTTATTAAGTTGTATAAGCTGCCTGTAGATGTTGGAGATTAAACCTTTATCAGTGATAACATTTGCAAATATGTTCTCCCATACAGTGGGGTTTCTTGTTGTTTTGTTGATGGTTTCTTTTGCTGTGAAAAAGCTTTTTATTTTGATGTAGTCCCATTTGTTTATTTTCTCTTTGGCTTCCATTGCCCTAGGGGCAGTATCAGTGAAAAAGTTCTTTTGGCATATGTCTGAGATTTTGCTGCCTGTGGATTCCTCCAGTATTTTTATGGTTTCCCGTCTTATATTTAAGTCCTGTACCCATTTTGAGTTTATTTTTGTGTATGGTGTAAGTTGGTGATCTAGTTTCATTTTTTTGCATGTATCTGTCCAATTTTCCCAACACCATTTATTAAAGAGACTGTCTTGACTCCATTGTATGCTCATGCCTCCTTTGTCAAATATTAAATGCGCATATTGGTTTGGGTCGATATCTGGATTCTCTATTCTGTTCCATTGATCTATATGTCTGTTCTTGTGCCAGTACCAGGCTGTTTTGAGGACAGTGGCTTTGTAATACAGCTTGAAATCTGGTATTGAGATCCCTCCTACTGTATTCTTCTTTCTCAGGATTGCTGTGGCTATTCAGGGTCTTTTCTTATTCCAGATGAATTTTTACAGAGTTCTTTCTAGGTCTGTGAAATACGCCGTTGGTATTTTAATGGGGAGTGCATTGAATCTATAGATTGCTTTGGGTAGTATGGACATTTTAATGATGTTGATTCTACAAATCAATGAACATGGTATGTTCTTCCATCTGTTTACATCTTCCTCTATCTCTTTTTTCAGTGTCCTGTAGTTTTCCGCATATAGGTCTTTTACCTCCTTGGTTAGGTTTATTCCTAAGTATCTTAATTTTTTTTGGTGCGATGGAAAATGGGATTGCTTTTTTAGTCTCTCTTTCTGTAAGTTCACTGTTGGTGTATAGAAATGCCATAGATTTCTTGGTGTTAATTTTGTATCCTGCTACATTGCCGAATTCATTTATTAAGTCTGTTAGTTTTTTGAGGGAGTCTTTCCGGTTTTTTATGTACAATATCATGTCATCTGCAAATAAGGACAGCTTTACTTCTTCTTTTCCAATTTGCATGCCTTTGATTTCTTCTTCTTGTCTAATTGCAGTGGCTAATACTTCCAGTACTATGTCAAACAGGAGTGGTGAGAGTGGGCATCCCTGTCTTGTTCCTGTTCTTAGGGGAAATGGTTTTAGTTTTTGCCCATTGAGTATGATGTTAGCTGTGCGTTTATCATATATAGCTTTTATTATGTTGAGGTATGATCCTTCTATTCCCACCTTGTTGAGAGTTTTTATCAAGAAAGGGTGTTGGATTTTGTCAAATGCTTTTTCTGCATCAATTGATATGACTATGTGATTTTTATCTCTCAATTTGTTTATGTGATGTATCACATTTATTGATTTGCGGATATTGAACCATCCTTGCATTCCTGGGATAAACCCTACTTGGTCATGGTGTATGACCTTTCTGATGTACTGCTGGATCCGATTTGCTAGAATTTTGTTGAGGATTTTGGCATCTACATTCATGAGGGATATTGGCCTGTAATTCTCCTTCATTGTGTTGTCTTTATCTGGTTTTGGTATTAGGGTGATGCTGGCTTCATAGAAGGAGCTTGGAAGTGTTCCTTCCTCTTGAATTTTTTGGAATAGTCTGAGGAGGATAGGTTTTAGTTCTTCCTTGAATGTTTGGTAGAACTCTCCTGTGAAGCCGTTTGGCCCCGGGCTTTTGTTTGCTGGAAGCTCTTTGATGACTGCTTCAATTTCTTCCATAGTTACAGGCATGTTGAGCTGTTTAGATTCTTCCTGATTGAGTTTTGGAAGGTTATATTTTTCTAGGAATATGTCCATTTCCTCCAGGTTGTCCAGTTTGTTGGAATAGAGTTGTTTGTAGTATTTTTTAACAATCCTTTGTATTTCGGCGGGATCTGTTGTTATTTCACCTCTTTCATTTCTGATCTTATTTATTTGGGTCCTCTCTCTTTGCTTCTTGGTGAGCCTGGCTAGAGGTTCATCAATCTTGTTTATCCTTTCAAAGAACCAGCTCTTGGTTTTGTTGATCTTTTGTATTGTTTCTTTGGTCTCTATGTCGTTTATCTGTGCTCTGATCTTTATTATTTCCTTCCTTCTGCTTACACTGGGATTTTCTTGTTGCTCTTTTTCTAACTCTTTGAGTTGTTGGGTTAGGTAATTTATTACCCCTGTTTCTTGTTTTTTGCAGTAGACTTGTAGAGCTCTTGTAGAGCTATGAACTTCCCTCTCAAGACTGATTTCGCTGTGTCCCATAGATTTTGGATTGTAGTGTTTTCATTGTCATTTGTTGTCATGATGTTTTTTATTTCTTCTTTGATCTCTCTGGTAACCCAGTCATGGTTTAATAGCATGCTGTTTACTCTCCATGTGTTTGATTTCTTTGGGTTGTTTTTATTGTAGTTGATTTCCAGTTCTATGCCACTGTGGTCTGAGAAGATGCTTGATATGATTTCTATCTTCTTGAATTTGAAGAGACTTTGCCTATGTCCCAACATATGGTCTATCTTTGAAAATGACCCATGTGCACTTGAGAAGAATGTATATTCTGTGGCTTTGGGGTGAAATGTTCTGAAGATGTCAATTAATTCCATCTGGTCTAGTGAGTCATTTAGGATTGATGTTTCTTTGCTGATGTTTTGTTTAGAGGATTTGTCCAATGGTGATAGTGGGGTATTAAAGTCTCCTACTATGATTGTATTGCTGTCAATCTCTCCCTTGATATCCTCCAGGAGTTTTTTTATGTATTTGGGTGCTCCTGTATTGGGTGCATATATGTTTACCAGAGTTATTTCTTCTTGTTGGATTGCTCCCTTTAGTATTATGAAATGGCCTTCCTTATCTCTTGTTATGTCCTTCAGTTTGAGATCTAATTTGTCAGAAATAAGTATTGCTACCCCAGCTTTTTTTTCAGTTCCATTTGCCTGGAAACCCTTTTTCCATCCCTTCACCCTCAGTCTGTGTGCGTCTTTTTTTCTGAGGTGGATTTCTTGTAGACAGCAGATATATGGGTCGTGTTTTCTTATCCAATCCGTTACCCTATGTCTTTTGATTGGGGCATTTAATCCATTTACATTTAAAGTTATTATTGATAGGTACTTATTTGTCGCCATTCCTATTCTTTACCCCTGTGTTACTTCTTCGCTTCCTGTTTCTTCCTTTCTTTCTTTCTTTCTTTCTTTCTTTCTTTCTTTCTTTCTTTCTTTCTTTCTTTTTTTTTTTTTACAGCAGACCCTTTAGCATTTCTTGCATTGCTGGTTTGGTGGTAATAAATTCCCTTAGTCCTTTTTTGTCTGTGAAACTCCTGATTTCACCTTCAATTTTGATTGACAGCCTTGCTGGGTACAGTATTCTTGGATTCAGACCCTTCCTTTGCATGACTTTGTATATTTCATTCCATTCCCTTCTGGCCTGATGAGTTTCTGTTGAGAAATCAGTTGCTAGTCTGATGGGGGTTCCTTTGTATGTAACTTTCTGTCTCTCTCTTGCTGCTTTTAAGATTCTTACTTTTTTTGTCATTGGTGTTTGCCAATTTAATTATAATGTGCCTTGGCGTCGGTCTTTTGGGGTTCATTTTGCTTGGGACTCTGTGAGCTTCTTGGATTTGTGTGGGTTTTTTCTTCCCTATATCAGGGAAATTTTCTGTCATTATTTCTTCAAAGAGGTTTTCTATTTCTTGCTCAGCTTCCTTTCCTTCTGGAACCCCTATTATGCGGATGTTTTTTTTGTTTCGTGTTGTCCCAAAGTTCCCTTAGATCCCCACCTGCCTTTTAATTTTTTTTTCTAGAAGTTTCTCTACTTGGGTATTTTTTTCCATCTTGTCTTCTAGCTCACTGATGCGGTCCTCTGCTTCTTCTAGTCTACTCTTGATGCTTTCTATCGAGTTCTTTACAGCAGCAATGTCATTTTTCATTTCTTCTTGGTTCTTCTTCATTTCCTCTTGGTTCTTGCTCATATTGTCGAATTTGTCTTCCATTCTTTTCAGCCACCTTATGACCATTTCTCTGAATTCTTTTTCTCAAGGTTGCTTGCCTCCATTTCGTTTACTTCCTTTTCTGGTGCACGTCAGATCAAAATGGGTTGCTTTTTAGAGTGCCCTTCTCTTAGCAGCTCTGAGGACCCCTTTCCACATTCACAGATCACACCAGCCCCTACAGCCACGGATTTTTCTAGGCACAGACTTCCCTGGTCCTCCAGCTCTCGCAAAACGCGCGTTCCTCTCTCCCGCCGGGACCAGAGACCTCACCTTATCCCAGGAGAAATCTGACCTTTCCGTGGTGGAGTGTAGAGCTCCTCTGAACCCGTGTGTTTGCGCCAATTGGGGAGCGTTGTTCTGGGGCTCGCAGTCATTCCTTGGTTGCCGCAGTTGTGGATTCTCAGGCTTCTGATAAGCTCCACTTTCCGGATCAAGATGGCGCAGACTCCGCGTCCAAGCCCGCATCTCCGGGAGGGGACCCAGCCACAGTTGGTGCTGCCAGGTCAGGGGAACCCCGTTTAGCAGTCCCCCACCTCCTTCTGGAATTCAGCTGTCTCCCAACCAGCCAACAAACACTCCTTGTGCGACCCTCAGCTGTTCTTTCTTTCTGCTCCGGGACAAGGCTCGGAACACGTCTGTCTATTCCGCCGCCATTATTCCCTCTCCTGGTCTAGTAGTTTTTTGATGGAGTCTTTGGGGTTTCTATGTACAGTATCATGTTATCTGCAAATAATGACAATTTTACTTCTTTTTTTCCCCAATTTGGATGCCCTTTATTTTTCTTCTTGTCTGATTGCTGTGGCTAGCACTTCCAGTACTATGTTGAACAGGAGTTGTGAAAGCGGGCATCCTTGTCTTGTTCCTGTTCTTAAGGGAAATGTTTTTAGTTTTTGCCCATTGAGTATGATATTGGCTGTGGGTTTGTCATATATGGCTTTTATTATGTTGAGGTATGATCCCTCTCTTTCCACTTTGCTGAGTGTTTTTATCAGAAAAGTGTGTTGGATTTTGTCAAATGCCCTTTCTGCATCAATTGATATGATTATGTGATTTTTGTGTCTCAGTTTGTTTATGTGATGTATCACATTTATTGATTTGTGGATATTGTACCAGCCTTACATTCCTGGAATAAATCCCACTTGGTCATGGTGTATGATCTTTCCAATGTACTGCTGGATCCGGTTTGCTAGAATTTTGTTCAGGATTTTAGCATCTATGTTCATCAGGGATATTGGCCTGTAATTCTCTTTCTTTGTGGTGCCTTTATCTGGTTTTGGGATTAGGGTAATGCTGGCTTGATATAAAGAGTTTGGAAGTGTGCCTTCCTCTTGAATTTTTTGGAATAGTCTGAGAAGGATTGGTTTTAGTTCTTCTTTGAATGTTTGGTAAAACTCCACTGTGAAGCCATCTGGTCCAGAGCTTTTGTTTGCTGGAAGCTTTTTGATTACTATTAAAATTTCATCAGTAGTTATCTGCCTATTCAGGTTTTTTTAATCTTCCTGGTCGAGTTTGGGAAGCTTGTATTTTTCTAGGAATGTGTCCATTTTGTCGAGGTTGTCCTTTTTGTAGGAGTAGAGTTGTTCATAGTATTTTTTTACAATCCTTTGTATATCTGTGGGTTTAGTTGTTACTTCACCTCTTGCATTTCTGATTTTGTTTATTTGGGCCCTCTCTCTTTGTTTCTTGGTGAGTCTGGCTAGAGGTTCATCAATCTTGTTTATTCTTTCAGAGAACCAGTTCTTGGTTTCATTGATCTTATGTATTGTTTTTTTGGTCTCTATGTCATTTATTTCTGCTCTGATTTTTATTATCTCCTTCCTTCTGGTTACTGTGGGCTTTTCTTGTTCCTCTCTTTCTAGTTCTTTAAGTTGCAAGGTTAGATAATTTATTAGCATTTTTCTTGTTTTTTGATGTAGGCCTGTAGAGCTATGAACTTCCCTCTCAGGATTGCTTTCATTGTGTTCCATAGATTTTAGATTGTTGTGTTTTCATTGTCATTTGTTTCCAGGATGCTTTTAATTTCTTCTTTGTTATCTTTGGTAATCCAATCATTGTTTAATAGCATGATATTTAGTCTCCAAGTGTGTGATTTTTTTCATTGTTTTTATTGTAGTTAATTTCTAGTTTTATGCCATTATGGTCTGAGAAGATACTTGTTACGATTTCTGTCTTCTTGAATTTGAAGAGACTTTGCATGTGTCCTAATATGTGGTCTATTTTTGAAAATGTTCTGTGTGCAGTGGAGAAGAATGTATATTTTGTAGCTTTAGGGTGAAATATTCTAAAGATGTTAATTAATTCCATCTGATCTAGTGAGTCATTTAGGATTGCTGTTTTTTGTTTAGATGATTTATCCAGTGGTGTCAGTGGGGTATTAAAGTCCCCTACTATGACTGTATTGCTATCAATCTCTCCCTTGATATCTTTCAGAAGTTGTTTTATGTATTTTGGTGATCCTGTATTGGGTGCATATATGTTTACCAGAGTTATATCTTCTTAGTGAATTGCTCCCTTTAGTATTATGTAGTGGCCTTCCTTAACTCTTGTTATATCCTTTCCTTTGAGGTCTATTTTATCAGATATAAGTATCGCAACCCCAGCTTTTTTCTCATTTCCATTTGCCTGAAAAATGTTTTTCCATCCCTTCACTCTCAGTCTGTGTGAATCCTTTGTTCTGAGGTGGGTCTTTTGCAGACAGCAAATATATGGGTCATGTTTTCTTATCCATTCAGCTACCCTATGTCTTTTGATTGGTGCATTTAATCCATTTACATTTAAAGTTATTATTGATAAGTACTTGTTTGTTGTCATATTTTTCCTTAATGTTTCCCTAATGTTTGACTTGCATAGTTTTTTTCTTGCCAATATCAGGGAAGTTTTCTGTCATTATTTCTTCAAACAGGTTTTCTATTCTTTGCTTCTCTTGCTCTCCTTCTGATACCCCTATTATGTGAAAGTTGTTTCATTTTGTGTTGTCCCGAAGCTCCCTTAGACTCTCCTCTTGCTTTTTAAGTCTTCTTTCCAGTTGCTGCTGTGTTTGTGTGTTTTTTCCTACCTTGTCTTCTAATTCGCTGATGCAGTCCTCAGCCTCTTCTAGTCTACTTTTAAGCCTTCCATTGTGTTCTTTATTGCAGCTATGTCGTCCTTCATCTCCTGTTGGTTACTTTTCATGTTGGTGACATTCTCATTCATCTCCTTATAATTCTTATTGAGTTGTGTGTAGTTGTCATTGAATTGTGTGTATTTGTCATCCAGCCGTTTAAGCATCCTTATATCCATTACTCTGAATTCTTTCTCTGATATGTTGCTAGCCTCAATTTCATTTAACTCCCTTTCTGGTGATTCCTTTTTTGGGGGGGAAAGGGGAATTGCTTTCTTGTCTTCCCATGTTTTCCTGTAATGTTTTAATTGTAGATCCGATTGCTTTGCTACCCAGGTTCTTTTGGGGATGGTGCTACTGGTGTGATCTCTCAGGTCTCCTGGGCTTGGTAATCTAGTGTAGCTCCCTACTTGAGCTATTTGGGTTCTCTTGATGTAGGCCTGTGAGCTGGAAAGGTGCAACTGCGGTGTCTAGAAGTCAGCAGCCATGGAGGGGGGTGTCCCAATTTTTGCTGTCTTGCACCCTTGATTGAAATCACGTGTGCCCAGTGGGGACTCACAAGTGGCCCACAGGGACCATCTGTTGTGGTAATGGGGCTCAGGGGACTTGCACTCTGGAAAGGCATGACTGTGGTGTCTAGAGTTCTGTAGTTGTGGGGTGGGCAGATTCAGCTTTTGCTGTTGCACCTCTGGTGGATAGGCACGCGCTCCCAGTGGTGGCTCACAGAGGCACCCGCAGTGCGTTTGCCAGGGAGGCACACTGAAGCACTCTGAAGGGCCCTGGCACTAAAGCCACATAATTGAGGCGTCTGTGGGCTGGTATCCAGGATGAGTGAATTCAGAATTTCTACTGCTGGGGTGGGGGGGTTTGTCCCTGTTTGTCCAAGATCACACCCAGCGAGAGTTCACAGCAGTTCCCATGAGCGCTCTATGGATAGATGGGCTCAGGTGCCTGCCTGTTGGAAATGTGCAACTGTGGGGGTGTGTTTGCCAGTGCAGAGCTTTGAAGCACTCTGAGGGGCCCTGGCACTGAGGTTGAGCATCTGGGGTGAGTGTGGGCAGTTATTCAGAAAGAGGGAATTCAGAATTTCTACTCTGGGGCAGTGCGCCCTTGTCTGTGCAGAATCACACCCAGCAGAGTCTCACAACTGCTCCCCAGAGTGCCCTGTGGATAGATGGGTCAGGGGCCTGCTTGTTGGAAGTGTGCAAGTGTAGAGGTGCATTTGCCTGTGCAGAGCTCTGATGCACTCTGAGGGGCCTTGGCACTGAAGTTGCACAGCTGGGGTGTCCGTGGGCAGTTATTCAGGAAGAGGGAGTTCAGAATTTCTACTGCAGGGCAGCGCACCCTTGTCTGTACAAAATCACACACAGTGGGGGCTCCCAGTGTCTCCCAGGAGCTGCCTATGGAGTGGTGTGCCCTGGATGCCTGCATGCTAGAAATGCACAAATGTGGTATCCGGATTTCTGCTGCTGGGGAGGGCGAAGTTGCACTTATTGCTGCTGGAGTGGTGAGCCTTTAGAGGTGGAGGTTCCAGGGTCCAGTAAATAGGATCACCCAATTGGGGACACTCTTAGAGACTGCAGGGGAAAGTTGTTTTTGTGGAACCTGGGGATCAGAGCAGGGAGTAATGATCAGAGAACCAGCTCTGGGCCAGTCCATACTCCCAAAACAGTATTAAGTGTGACAGGGAAAACAAAAACTAAATACTGGCTAAAGAGGACTTATAACCTCGGAGGTCAATCCAGAAACACTGCCACTCAGGGGTTGAATCACAAATTGACTCTTGAAACACAAATAAAGGAGTCTAAGAAACAAAGAAATACTGCCTGCTGGAAAATCAGGACTGTGGTTTACAACACAGAGGAGCAGTGGAATGCAGGGAACTTCAATACTTTCCTCACTACCAGACAGGAAACAGGTGTACCAAAGAGAACAGTAGAGGAAGTGAATGACCTTCACTACTGCACATTTTTCTTTTTTCATCTTTTACTTAAGAAACTAAATTTTTTATCTTTTGTCCTCACTTGATTTTACCTTTTTAATTATTTTTATTTTTAATCAGTATTATTAATACTACTATTTTACCTCTTTAAAAAAAGTGTCATCTTATTTTCTCTTTATTTTATTTTATTTTATTTTGGGATTAGTGTTCTACATTTTATTTTAATTTTTCCTTTAGCATCATTTTACTCGATCTCAACTATACCTTTATGCCTACATTCTTTTCCTTACTTTTCCCCTTTTGTTGTCCTGTTTCTCTTACCCTATTCCTGCTTTAGATGTTCCCTATTCCTTCTTTTTATGCCCTGTTAAAAATTCACCCTATTAATATATCTAACTCCAGATCCCCTGCTCTAAGTCCATACACACCTCTCTCTTCTCTTTCTTCACTATCCAATTTTTTTTATCTCTGCCCTTTTTTTGTTTGTCTATTTTTTTGTTGTTATTGTTTTTTTGTTCTTTTTTTGTTCACAATTCTTTTTTTTTAAAATATATTTTATTGACTTTTTACAGAGAGGAAGGGAGAGGGATAGAGAATTAGAAACATCGATGAGAGAGAAACATTGATCAGCTGCCTCCTGCACACCTCCTACTGGGGATGTGCCCGCAACCAAGGTACATGCCCTTGACTGGAATCGAACCTGGGACCTTTAAGTCTGCAGGCCGATGCTATATCCACTGAGCCAAACCAGTTAGGGCATGTTCTCAGTTCTTTTTGTTTTGTGTTGTCTTGCTTTTTCTCTGTCCTATTGTTGTTGTTTGCTTGATTGTTCATTAGATTGGTTATTGTTGTTCTTATTGGTGAGATTGTTACTCTTTCTTGTTTTTGTATGTTTTTTGCTTCTGTTTTTCCTCACCTCGTTTGTTATTAGTTATTGTTTGTAGTTTGCATCCATCACTGGGTGTTTGTTGTTTGCATTTTTTGGCATTAGTGGTTGTTCTATTGGAGTTTTCTTCCCATATAAATAGTTCTGCCCCCACTTTTTAATTCTCTTTCTTTTCCCTCTTACTTTTTACCTTTTCTCAATATCATTTTTGCACTCCTTTTTTTTCTTATCCCCTAAGTCTCTTTTCTCTGGTGGCCCCATTTATTTGGGGTTATTAGTATTATGAATACATTGGTATTCAGTGCCTTGTGTGTTGTGCCTTGTTGTGTTGTATTTTGTGCCTTTAAATGAACTCAGGAGAGAAAGAACTACATAACCAGATAACGAGAGAAGAGAGATCATGGGGAGACAAAGAAACATGCCGCATATGAAAGAAAAAGAGGCCTCACTAGAAAAGGAAGTAAACAAAATGAGGGCAAGCAATATGTCAGAGAAAGAATTCAGAGAAATGGTCATAAGGTGGATGAAAAGAATGGAAGACAAATTCAACAATATGTGTAAGAACCAAGAGAAAATGAAGAAGAACCAAGAAGAAATGAAAAATGACATCGCTGCTATAAAGAATTCAATAGAGAGCATCAACAGTAGACTAGAAGAAGCAGCGGACCACATCAGTGAACTTGACGACAAGGTAGAAAAAAATACCCAAGCAGAGCATCATCTAGTAAAAAAAAAAAACTTAAAAAACTTAGGAGGAGAGCCTAAGGAAACTTTGGGACTACATGAAAAAACAACAACATCCATATAATAGGGGTGCTGGAAGGAGCGGAAACAGAGCAAGAAATAGAAAACCTGTTTGAAGAAATAATAACAGAAAATTTCTCTGATACAGGGAAGAAAAAACTCACACAAATCCAAGAAGTTCACAGAGTCCAAAACAAAATGAACCCCAAAAGACCGACACCAAGGCACATTATAATATAATTGGCAAACACCAACTACAAAGTAAGAATTTTAAAAGTGTCCAGAGAGAGACAGAAAGTTACCTACAAAGGATCCCCCATCAGACTAGCAACTGATTTCTCAACAGAAACACATCAGGCCAGAAGGGAATGGAATGAAATATACGAAGTAATGCAAAGGAAGCGCCTGAATCCAAGAATACTGTACCCAGCAAAGCTATCAATCAAAATTGAGGGGGAAATCAGGAGCTTCACAGACAAAAAAGGACTAAGGGAGTTTATTACCACCAAACCAGCAATGCAAAAAATGCTAAAGGGTCTGGTAAAAAGAAGAAATAGGAAGCGAAGAAGGAACACAGGCATAAAGAATAAAAATGGCGACAAACAAGTACCTATCAAAAATAACTTTAACTGTAAATGGATTAGATGCCCTAATTAAAAGACATAGGGTAGCTGAGTGGATAAGAATACATGAATCATATATTTGTTGTCTACAGGAAACCCAACTCAGAAAAAAGGACTCACACAGACTGATGGTGAAGGGATGGAAAAAGGTTTTTCTGGAGAATTGAAATGAAAAAAAAAAAAAAAGCTGGGGTAGCAATACTTATATCTGACAAATTAGATCTCAAAGTGAAGGACATAACAAGAGAGATAAGGAAAACCACTACATAATACTAAAGAGAGAAATCCAACAAGAAGAAATAACACTGGAAAATATATACCCATCCAATACAGGAGCACCCAAATACATTAAAAAACTTCTGGAAGATATCAAGGGAGAGATTGACAGCAAACAATCATAGTAGGGGACTTTAATACCCCACTATCACCATTAGAAAAATCCTCTAAACAAAAAATCAGCAAAGAAACATCAATCCTAAATAACTCATTAGATCAGACGGAATTAATTGACATCATCAGTACATTTTACCCCAAAGCCACAGAATATACATTTTTCTCCAGTGCACATGGGTAATTTTCAAAGATAGACTATATATTGTGTCATATTCAAAGTCTCTTCAAGTTCAAGAAGTTGGAAATCATATCAAGCATCTTTTTAGATCACAATGGCATAAAACTAGAAATCAACTACAATAAAAACAATAAAAAATAAAGAAACACCTGAGACTACATAGGATGCTATTAAACAATGACTCGGTTACCAGAGAGATCAAAGAAGAAATAAAAAGCATCATGGCAACAAATGACAATGAAAACACAGCTATCCAAAATCTATGGGACACAATGAAAGCAGTCTTGAGAGGGAAGTTCATAGCTCTAAAAGCCTACAGCAAAAAAACAAGAAGCAATGGTAATAAATTACCTAACCCTACAACTCAAAGAGTTAGAAAGACTGAAACAAGAAAAGCCTAGCATAACAAATGGAAGGAAATAATGAAGATCAGAGTGGAGAAAAATGAAATAGAGAAAAAAAAACCAACAACAACAAAAGATCAACAAAACCAAGAGCTGGTTCTTTGAAATGATAAACAAGATTGATGAACCTCTAGCCAGGCTCACCAAGAAGCAAAGAGAGAGGACCCAAATAAAAAAAATCAGAAATGAAAGGGGTAAAGTAACAACCAATCCCACAGAAATACAAATGATTATGAATAAATACTATGAACAACTCTATTTCAACAAATGGACAACCTAGATAAAATGGACATATTCCTAGAAAAATACAAGCTCCCAAAAGTCAACCAAGAAGAATAAAAAAACCTGAATAGGCTGATAACTACCGATGAAATTAAAACAGTGATCAAAAATCTTCCAGCAAACAAAAGCCCTGGTCTGGACAGCTTTACAGGGGAGTTCTACCAAGTACAAAGAAGAATTAAAATCTATACTCCTCAGACTATTTCAAAAAATTCAAGAGGAAGGCACACTTCCAAGCTCTTTCTATGAAGCCAGCATTACCCTAATCCAGTGGTTCTCAACCTTTCTAAGGCCGTGACCCTTTAATACAGTTTCTCATGTTGTGGTGACCCCCAACCATAAAATTATTTTCGTTGCCACTTCATAACTGTAATTTTGCTACTGTTAATGAATTGTAATGTAAGTATCTGTGTTTTCCAATGGTCTTAGGCTCTACAGCAGTGGTTCTCAACTTGTGGGTTGCGACCCACAGGTTGAGAACCGCTAGCAGGGTCACCTAAGACCATCGGAAAACACAGATATTTACATTACGATTCATAACAATAACAAAATTACAGTTATGAAGTAGTAATGAAAATAATTTTATGGTTGGGGTCAGCACAACATGAGGAACTGTATTAAAGGGTCGTGGCATTAGAAAGGTTGAGAACCACTGCCCTAATCCCAAAATCAGATATAGACACTACAAAAAAAGAGAACTACAGGCCAATATCCTTGATGAACATCGATGCTAAAATCCTCAACAAAATTCTAGCAAATTGGATTCAGCAATACATTAGAAAGATCATACACCATTATCAAGTGGGATTTATATCAGGGATGCAAGGATGGTACAATATTCGCAAATCAATAAATGTGATACATCACATAAACAATCTGAGAGACAGAAATCACATAATTATATAAATTGATGCAGAAAAATCATTTGACAAAATCCAACACCCTTTCTTGATAAAAACTCTCAGCAAAATGGGAATAGAGATTATACCTCGATATAATAAAAGCCCTATATGACAAACCTACAGCCAACATCATACTCAATGAGCAAAAACTAAACTAATTCCCCCTAGGAATGGGAATAAGACAAGGATGCCCGCTTTCACCACTCCTGTTCGACACAGTATTAGAAGTACTAGCCATAGTGATCAGACAAGAAGAAGAAATAAAAGGCATCCAAATTGGAAAAGAAGATGTAAAACTGTTCTTATTAACAGAAGACATGACACTATAGATAGAAAACCCCAAAGACTCCATCAAAAAACGATTAGAGCTAATAAATGAATTTGGCAATGTAGCAGGATACAAAATTAACACGCAGAAATCTATGGCCTTTTTATACTCCAATAATGAACTTACAGAAAGAGAAATGAAAAAAAAAAAAAAAAAAAAAAAAACCCGAAACCAATCCCATTTACCATTGCACCAAAAAAAAAAAAAAAAAAAAAAAAAAGATACTTATGAATAAACTTAACCAATGTGGTAGAAGACCTGTACTCGGAAAACTATAGGACATTGAAAAAAGAGATAGAGGAAGACATAAACAAATGGAAGAACATAGCATATTCATTGATTGGTAGAATCAACATCATTAAAATGTCCTTACTACCTAAAGCAATCTATAGATTCAATGCAATACCTACTAACTATCAATGGCATATTTCAAAGATCTAGAACAAACTCTCCAAAAATTCATCTGGAACAACAACAAAAAAAGACCCATAATAGCCACAGCTACCCTGAGAAAGAACAACAAAGTTGGAGGGAATACAATACCAGACATCAAACTATATTATCAAGCCACAGTTCTCAAAACTGCTTGGTACTACCACAAGAACAGACATATAGACCAATGGAACAGAATAGAAGACACAGAAAAGGACCCAAGCAATTATACTCAATTAATATTTGACAAAAGAGGCAAGAGCATACAATGGATTCAAATCAGCCTCTTTAATAAATGATGCTGGGGAATTTGGTCAGATACATGCAAAAAATGAAAATAGATCACAACTTACACCATACACAAAAACAAAATGGCTAATGGACTTGAATGTAAGACGGGAAATCATAAAAATCTTACAAGACTCTGTAGGCAGCGAAATTGCAGACATATGTCATAGCAATATCTTTACAGACACAGATCCTAGGGCAAGAGAGACTAAGAAGAAAATAAACAAATGGGACTATATCAAAATAAAAATCTTCTTCACAGCAAGATAAACCATCAACACAACAACAAGAAAGCCCACTGCATGGGAGAACATATTTTCCAATGTTATCTCCAATAAGGGTTTAATCTCCAACATTTACAGGGAACTCATAGAACTTAACAAAAGAAAGATAAACAACCCAATCAAAAAATAGGGCAAAGGACCTAATTAGTCATTTTTTGAAGGAGGACATTCAGAAAGCCAAGAGACACATGAAAACATGCTCAGTCACTAATCATCCAAGAGATGCAAATCAAAACAACAATAAGGTACCACCTCACACCTGTCAGAATGGCTATCATCAACAAATCAACAAATGACAAGTGCTGGAGAGGATGCCAAGAAAAAGGAACTCTTATTCACTGTTGGTGGGATTGCAGACTGGTGCAGCCATTTTGGAAAACAGTATGGCGTTTCCTCAAAAATTTAAAAATGGAACTTCCATTTGACCCAGTAATACCACTTCTAGGAATATATCCCAAGGAAACAGAAACACCAATCAGAAAGGATATATGCACCCCTATGAACATCCAGCACAATTTACAATAGCTAAGATTTGGAAACAGCCTAAATGCCCATCAGCAGATGCGTGGATTAGAAAACTGTGGTACATCTACATAATGGAATACTATGCTGTTATTAAAAAGAAGGAATTCTTTCCATCTGCAGCAGCATGGATGGACCTGGAGAGCATTATACTAAGTGAAATAAGCCAGTCAGTGAATGAAAAATACCACTTGATCTCACTCATTTATGGATAATAAAGAACATTATAACCTGATGAACAAAAAGATAGATACAGAGACAGAGAAGCATTGACAGACTGTCAATTACAGCGGGAAGGCTGGGGAGTATTGTGGGGGGGGGGGCATTGTAAGAGATCAACTGAAGGACTTGTATGCATGCATATAAGCATAACCAATGGACACAATACACTGGGGGTAGGTGAGGGCATGTGCTGGGGGGTAGGGGAGGCCAGGGGAAGGTCAATGGGGAAAAAGGAGACATATGTACTACTATTTGTAATACTTTAAACGATAAAAAAAATCACGGTGTACAGTGAAAGAAAACTTTGTTGACTGTGGGTTGTGTTAATGAATGGTTTGCAACCATACCAAAAATTAAAAAAGATGAAGACTATCTGGTTTTGACACAAGAAAAAAATGTGTCAAAATAATCATTTAAAGTACACACTTTGCTAATTATTAATATGTAAATTAAGTTTTGGGATACAATTATGTTGGCAAGATATATAGTTCATTGTTTTAAAAGCATGTTTATGCAGGTCAATGATTATCAGAAGCATATGGCAATGTAATTTAATGAATTTTGGTTTTTAATTCATATGTGTGCTTATATAAACACACATAAACAGAAAAAGAGATTTTCTGATTAGAAAATAAGTAAACATCAACGCTTTAACAACAGTCTTAGTTCTACTCTAGAAGTATTTATTTTTCCTTGGCACTTTTTTTTATCCCATTCTTTATGTGTCAGATATTATTCTGAAAGTGATACTACAGGAAAGGAAGACAATAATACTGATGAAAATATCACAGAGCTCTAAAATAACCTCAGAACTGTTTGGGCTATGGCCATGCTGGCTGGACTTCAGAAAATGTCTTCCTGAGGCAAGTGTCCCTGAGATGCTCCAGAAAGAACTCTTAAGATTGTTTAAAGTCAGAACCATGAAACTCACCCTAGTGATGAATTTTTATCTTTTCTTAGGAAACATGCTTGCGAAGAGATTTTATAGATGGTAGAAGATTTAGAAACTTTCTGGTGGTAAAGCAATAATCCAAATTTTAGCTTTTGATGAATTGTAAGTGGTGACAAATTTGGAGAGGGTATTGTAAAACAAAATGGAATTGAATAGTTTTATATATTATACTAAATTTCATGGAGGACCTAATAAACGGAGTTGATCAGAGCCATTCTGAAGAATTCTTACTCACTGCTCTGACTGTATCTGCTAAATGTTTACAGATTTGAGTTCATATATGACTTTGTGAATTTAATTCTTGCAAAAGGTCTCCCATTGTTTTAGAGTTTGACTGAGAAAAATTAGCTATTTTCATTGCAATAAAATATTTATTTTTCTTTCTGAATCTGTGTCAGTTACAGAAGACACAGTAAAAGTGACATTTTTTTAAAAAGAAGAAATTATAGGCTATGTTACAACAGAAAAAAATAAAATATATGTCCTTAAAATGATGATAGATATTGTTACTAAAAAATAAATCAAGAAACCAAGATGGCGGCATAGGTAAGCACCTAAACTGCTGCCTCGCACAACAATTTCAAAACTACAACTAAAAGACAGAACGGACACCATCCAGAACCACAGGAAAGCTGGCTGAGTGAAAATTCTACAACTAGAAGGAAGGAGAAAAGCTCACAGAGAATTGGAGGTACGGCAAAGGGTCTTTGTGCGCGCAGAGAGGAAGGGCGGCTGAGAGCCTGGCTGACTTTCTCTGGCGGAAGGGGGAAGGAAGCCCCCGACCGCACTGAACCCCAGTTCCAGGCGAGCCCCTGAGGACCCACGCTCTTACGGGGGGGAGTCTGGACTCTTGGGCAGAGACTCAGGAGCCAGGGAAGGTGGAGGTCTGAAGGCGCGCACGTGCGCACAGGGTAAGGCTGACAGGAAGCCAAGACTGAGACTCCACCCCATCCGAGCTAAGCACAGAGGCTATTGCAATTTGGCAAGTCTAATCCTATAAGGCTGTCTCCAGCACCGAACTTCTCCCAGCATAGACACAGCTGATCCTTACAGCCAACTGGCCTGGAGGTCAATTCTTCCCAGTGATACCAACAACAATCAAGACTTAATTACAACAAGGCTGTACACACAGTCCACAAAGGGGTGCACCAAGAGTGTCCACCTCAGGTTAACTGGGGAGGCAGACCCACTGGGCCATATTGGAAACCTAGCACACAAATCTACCTTACCAACTCAGGGAAGAGTGAAAATGCAGCGTCAAAGAATCAGATCACAAACGAAAGAAATGGAGGAAAACAAACGACTGGATATAGAATTCAAAACCACGGTTATAAGGCTTTTTAAGAATATCCTAGAAAAGGCCAATAAATATAACGAGACCCTCGAAGATATGAAAAAGGACCAACTAGAAATTAAACATACACTGACTGAAATAAAAAATATTATACAGAGACCCAAAAACAGACAAGAGGAACACAAAAATCAAGTCAAAGAATTGAAACACAAAGAAGCAAAAAACACTCAACCGAAAAAGCAAAAAGCAAAAAAAAAAAAATCCAAAAAGTTGAAGATAGTGTAAGAAGACTCTGGGACAACTTCAAGCGTACCAACATCAGAATTATGGGGGTGCCAGAAGAAGAGAGAGAGCAAGATACTGAAAACGTATTTGAAGAAATAATGACTGAAAACTTCCCCCACCTGGTGAAAGAAATAGACTTACAAGTCCAGGAAGCGCACAGAACCCCAAAAAAAAGGAATCCAAAGAGGACCACACCAAGACACATTATAATTAAAATGCCAAGAGCAAAAGACAAAAAGAGAATATTAAAAGCAGCAAGAGAAAAACAGTTAATTACCTACAAGGGAGCACCCATACGACTGTCAGCTGATTTCTCAACAGAAACTATGCAGGCCAGACGGGAGTGGCAAGAAATTTTCAATGTGATGAATAGCAAGAACCTACAACCAAGATTACTCTACCCAGCAAAGCTATCATTCAGAATTGAAGGGCAGATAAAGAGCTTCACAGATAAGAAAAAGCTAAAGGAGTCCATCACCACCAAACCAGTATTATATGAAATGCTGAAAGGTATTTTTAAAGAAGAGGAAAAAGAAAAAAGTAAAGAGAAAAATTATGAACAACAAATACATATCTATCAACAAGTGAACCTAAAAATCAAGTGAATTAAAAACCTGAGGAACAGAATAATCTGGTGAATATAATAGAATCAGGGGCATAGAAAGGGAGTGGACTGATAATTCTCAGGGGGAAAGGGGTATGGGGGGGTTCATGAAGTGACTGGACAAAAATCATACACCTATGGATGAGGACAGTGGTGGGGAGGTAAGGGCAGAAGGTGGGGTGGGAACTGGGTGGAGGGGAGCTATGGGGGGAAAAAGGAGCAATAATTGTAATAATCTGAATAAAGATTTATTTAAAAAAAATAAATAAATCAGTGCACAAAATTTCTAAAAAATACCAAACCCCACAAGATTCATAATCATCATGAAAATGTACCTGCTATACTTTAATACAACTTTGATTCTGTTTTGTATCTTTTCTTCATCTAGGAATAAGGATGCTCCATAGGTAGAAGAGATACTTAGGGAATAAAATAAAACTTTCTGCAAATATCCTGAGGTGGAAGAAGCTGAAAGGTGAAAATAAGTTGCCAAAGAGCAACAATCCTGCTGAAAAAAAAGTTTTATAGTTGCATATTACATTTTTCAATTTAAAGGAGCTATCAAAACATTAGTGAAAATACAGCAATATTGGTCCAAAGATATTTAAAGAAAATCTTGAGTCATAAAAAACAGAGAAGATTCATACAGAAATATATGTAGCATCAAGTTATAAGATGAAATTTGTCTACACTGTCAGTAAGATCATATGAGAATTGTGTGGAATATGCAAATTATACTGGAATTTGAAAACTAAAAATATTAAAGTTGAAATAACATAAAAAGAAAAGCCAATGTGAACTGTTACCTGATGTGGTGAACTGGTAGAGGCTAATTCCAGCAGGTCATACATACAAGAAATTCATCAAAAGGTTGATGAACCTTAAGGCTACAGCAGGGCTGAATCATATTACCTGCTGCTGGAATAGTTGAAAGCATTCCCCCAAACCTGAAAATCTGCATATTATGGCCTGCTGCCAGACAGCTGAGGGCAGTTCCTCCAACCTGACCAAACCTTACCTTTGATATGTATATCTGCTTTGCTATAGGGAAAAATGTGTGAATAAAAAGCCCTGGGTTCAGAGACTCAGGGAGCTCAACTACTAAAGCTAAGCCTTCCCTGGCTCCCCTGAAAAATGCCTTCCATTTCATGACTTCATATTTTATGTCTAGTTTATTAATTTACTCACAGCCCTTTCTCCAGATTCCTGAATGCTTCTAGATGTGGATAATACCCCGGCATTAATGGCACCTGAGACAAGGATGTCTGGAGAAGATTTCGCCTGAGAGAAGAAAAGGAGTTAATCACTGATAAAGGTGGGGTCACTGTGCAGAAAGCTCATACCAAGCTTTAGATTTCACGAACCAGAGTGGACGGGAAAGTCTTTTGTTTCAAGTCAGTCTATAATGGGGAAGAATTAGGTTTAAAGGCAAAAATACCATTGTAAATTTTTAGCTTCCATGCTCAAGGATAAAGAAATTAGAATGTCAAAGGTACTTTCTTAAACCAGGCTCAAGGAAAAAGAGTGCCATTTCATCTCTAACTATGTGGGTTCTTGTTCAAATTGCAAAATGCCTAATTTCATATTGGGGTTCAAAAATCTGTAATACCTAAGGTCTCACCAGATCCTCCACTTTTGGTGTTGAGAGCAGCTAGAGAGGGTGGAGCTGTCAGTTCTCTCGCTGAGGAACTCTCTAATGTTTTGTTTAAAAATTATCATAGGATACCTTGGGACAGGCAAATTTTAGCAAAAATAACTTTAAAAGGTAGTCAATGCCATGGAGAGCAGAACAGGAAAAGATTCAGGATCTTTCATTTTACTTGGTTTAATGTGTTTATTGTTATCTATTAAACATGCCTTTAATTTAATAAGAAAAGAAACATGGCCAGATCATTTACTGAAATTCCCCCAAAGCAAGCAGGAAGTGGGGGTTGGGAGACATGTAGTGATTCTGTAAAATGGATGCCCACTCTTAAGAGTGCTAAGAAAAGTCTCATCTTCACCATGATTTTTCTTTCCTGGTTCATCTTTTAAAAGTTTTACAGAATTCAGGAATGCATCCAGGATTTCTGTACTCATAAAGAGAGAAAGCTGGCTTAAGACAAATGCACGCACTGTCTGATTTCAGATTTTAGATAGTTTAACTCTCCTAACGGATGATATAGAAAAACCCAAAGCTGTTGTTTTTTTTTCCTCAAAAGAAAGATGGCAGAAACGACCCAATGAGAAAAGAAAAAATACTGGCTGGTTGCAACAAGATTGGTATTTCCATAATAGAGGGCAGTTTTTGAATAATAATGGACCGCATTCCAAAGTTAACATTAAGGCTGCCAGAAAGTCAGTAAATTATCTCTATTCCAAAGTAAATGCCTTGGATAATAATAATTGGCTTTAAAAATCTCAAAATTGTTGAAACATAGATAAATAGTATATTAAACATGAAGGCCCAGTCACCTGGGGGAAACTGGCTTCACTCCTTGTTGAAGGAGGGGGCTGGGCTGGTCGCCCTTCCCCCAGCAGAAAAAATCTAGTAGTTTTACATCAAGTGTCTGGCCAAACCTGTTTTGCCAGTCAGAAACGTGGTTTTCTGGAACCTCTGGCAACTTAAAACTTTGTGCATCGGGGGGGCCAGATATGGTGGGGATCTCCCTTTTCCACGTCCAGCATGGAAAGAGAGATGAACCAGTTCTGAGTGGAGGTGGCTGGGGATTGAGAAATAAAAGAAAGAAAGAAACAAGACACAGCAATAGAAACAAAGTTGGGACCCGGGTGGACTGCTGCCCTCTTCTCCCAGAGAGACAGTCGACCCAGAGCCGAGATAGCATGTTTATTTATATTCCAAAATACAAAGGGTTTTCACCAAAAAACTTAGGATCAAAGGAACTTGGGTGGGCCCAGGTCCTATTCATTCCCTCATACCTGGTGCTAGACTGGATTTACATATCAAAGTCACACTACCCGACACCTGGGCAAAGGTAAAAGTCAGTACTGATAACACTTCCACCTTCTTGGGGAATGTGTATCCAAGACTCGACTCTTCCTGTTGCCTTGGATTCAGCTGACAATAATTTAAAGAAATGCCCATGTGCCTTCCCAGGCATCCTCCACAACTTTGGAGTTTGCAAATTAAATAATAAAAAACTTGTTGAATATCTAGGTATTTTAAAATGACAAAATATTGAAATGTTAATCTGAGTTTGCCTCATGTGAAAAATCTGAAGGATAGAATTTAATTTATTAATTAAATGTGTCTTGTATTTTTGAAATATATTCTTAAAAATATGGAGTTATTACTAATCTGAGAAATGCTAAGTATTTAACTTGCCAGCTAAAATTTAAGGCTTCTTAGAGTTTAAAGTTCAAATTAAGTTGGGAGAAATTATATAGTTTTAGTAACTAATGCATAAAGTATAAAAATTTATTTTTGAGAAAATAATTCTTGTATTTTCTCTAGAGAAATTAGTAGTTTAAATTATATTAATGTACCAAGTGTGGTAAAATTTCAACCTAATATATAATATTTTATATGGTCTAATTAATAAAGAGGATTAATTCTCTGATCTCAACCAAATTTTTAATATAAAAACCAGTTTAAATTTAATTGATATCTTTTAGAATAATTATAAAAAGGATATAATCTTTGGGATATATATATATATATGATAGTCTTTCCAAGTTAAATTTCAAGACTTTAACCAAGGGATGGCTTTTGAGGCATTCCATAGGCCCTGGAGTGATTCAAAGAATTTATTTTCTTCTTAAAAGAAATACTTTTGAAATAGGGCAATTCAATATACTTGAAATCATGTGGAAAGCTTTATCAAATAAAATTAATGACTATATTTTGTTTATATACATATCTTTTAAATGTTATGAAGGTTCTGGCTTCTAAGGGAGGGCAATACAAAATAGCTAAATATTTCTTAACATTCAGCAGTGAAGTTTAAAAAAAAGCAACGGGATTTTAAAAAACTAAGGCTTCAGGCAGCCTTCACTTCAGATAGGCTGGGGGGATGGGACGTCATTTATACTTACTAGATCAAATATATAAGTTTATTTACTTTGCTTTTTCAATAAAGATGCCTACTTTAATTACTTAATAAATTAGCTTTTTAAAATATAATCAAGGTCTCATATGATTTCAGTTAAATGAGAAGCCAATATCTTTATAAGCAATTAGGTTTAACAAAAGCCAAATTGAAAATCTGCTTACACCTTACAAGCCAGTCCTCTGAAAGTTACTGAGACCTCCCATGATCCCTCTGTATATGCAAATGAGCCAAAAAATTCTGTTTAACAGTAAATTTTAAGCTTAATAAAAAGGATAAATTTTAAAATTTTAATATCCCTTCTGCTAATATTTACAGGGTGAACTGAAGGTTATTATTCAAGCATTAAATCTGACCATAAATAAAGTCACCATGAAAGAAAGAGATTCATTTTATACATAGGCAGCAGTATCAGTCAGCACCTGAAAAGCAACCATGTAGGTTGCTTGGTGTGAAAGAAAGAAAAAGGTTTTTAAAAGAAACTCTAAAGTTGGCCTAGAAATTAGTCTGGAAGGAAATAAAGAGAGATTTTCTTCAAATGTCTGGAAAACTGTAATTAGAAGTCAATGTGTTAGGCCTCAAATAGAAAAGTAAATAATTTGTGTTTTTGCCTCCTTAAACAAAGCTTATGTGAAATTACTCAAAGACTAATAGCAGAAATTTAATTAGTGTCATTTACTGTCCACAGCCAAGGACAAATGATGTTAAAAAATAAACCTTTTTTCAGACTAATTTAAATTGGCAAATTGAAATAAGTGAATATTCAGGAGAACTTAGTTGTACTAAGCAGGAAACTATTCCTGGAGCATTAACTGATTTTTTACTGATGATTCATCTCATAGTAAAGCTGCTAACATGCAATGAATCCAGAGCAGTCATATTTCTGTGCAAAAAAAAATGAAATTAAAAGCTATCAAGACTGCATTGCAAGATTTACAAAAGCCTCCTAATATAATTTAGAACAATAAAAGGGGGGATAGTAGAGAAATATCTTATAAATAAATTACATCAAACCTTAATTACTTAAATTTTTTACTTTAAAATTATTTTTCACTTGTAATGCTAATAGCAAGACACACGTGATGTCAGAATAAGCCAAAGGAAAATGGTTTGGGCAAAATGAAAAGATACTGAGTCTAGTTTATAGAAGGATTCCTTTATTAACCTTTGGTCGAGAATATGCTTATATATTTCCAGAAAACTCCTCCAAGCCCGTATGGGTTCCTGCAACAATGGATCTGAAAGAGGAACTAACCAGACTACTCCAGCCACAGATGGCAGTGGCCCCAAGCAACAGCTGAGGAGACAGAGGAAAATCAGTCCAGAGAAGGAGGATGGTGAAGACGCCTTGTCATGCTAGCAGTCAGCAGCTGTGTGTTGCTGCAGGTTGTCCAGAACCAAGCCAAAGAAGGTTGAACCTGCATTGCCATTTGTCCACCATCCAGAACTGGAATATCATTGCTGTCATATCATAGAGGACAGTAATTGGGAAGGGTACCCATGAAAAACTGTTGGACATTGGAAAGGGCACTCAAAGAACTGTTGGCCCAGAAAGGAGCTTACTGTAGACTGATTCCTTTGATGCCTGGAAGCAATTTAAAGGGACATGAAAGAACTCTATCCTTTCCATTGAATTTAAAAATCTTAAAAGGACCCGAGCTCTGCAAATGACATACATTCTTATTAAATTTATTAAATCAAAGAAGGGGAATATGTGGAGGCTAATTCCAGCAGGTCATAAGTGCAAGAAGTTCATCAAAAGGTTGATGAACCTTAAGGTTTCAGCAGGGCTGAATCATATTACCTGCTGCTGGAATAGTTGAAAGCATTCCCCCAAACCTGAAAATCTGCATATTATGGCCTGCTGCCAGACAGCTGAGAGCAGTTCCCCCAACCTGACCAAACTTTACCTTTGATATGTATATCTGCTTTGCTATAGGGAAAAATGTGTGAATAAAAAGCCCTGGGTTCAGAGACTCAGGGAGCTCAGCTACTAAAGCTGAGCCTTCTCTGGCTCCCCCGAAAAATGCCTTCCATTTAATGACTTCATATTTCATGTCTAGTTTATTAATTTATTCACAGCCCCTTCTCCAGATTCATGAATGCTTCTAGATGTGGGTAACACCCCGGCAATGAACAATAGAGCTGTGAGTCTTTGTTTTTGCACCAGAAATAACTTCAAATTCACTGTCATTGATAGCTTGCATTGGTAGTGTTTTGGGCAAATTAACCTGATGCTTTTCTCATGGAACAAGGGGCTTGTGCTGAATCCAAGTCCTCACTCTCTGCACTAGCTGAGACATATGATCTTGTCTTATTGAATTTTATTTTTTAATCAATAAAATGAAGGAGTAGGGATATATCATTTCTAAGGTTCTTCGTGGGTATGATTCTGTGTGTTTTATCTTTAGTTTACTTGTCCATGTTTATTTATGGTTTGTTAAGGAGAACTGATGTGTACATGTGTAATGTGGACTTTGTTCATGAAACCAATAAAAAGGCTCTCAAAAAGAAGGCTCATATTGCCTTCTGAATCAATGGTTCAAGTGTTTTAAATGAAGGTATAGCGTTGTTATTATAATAACAGAGATAAATTGTGGGTACTCTGCATGGCACAATATTTAACATAACTGTCTAGAATAGATTGTTAGATTTGTAAACTTCTTCACATCCACCTGCTTAAATCTTTCTAAATCCTTAAACATGGTGGGGATCCCAGGTTCAATGTCTTTTTAGAAGGAAGGTGGGGGTGGGGAGAGATTAACCAGGGAATTTATATGCATATATGCTAGTCCATGGACACAGACAATAGTGTGGTGAAGACCTGGGAAGGGCAGGTGCACGGTGAGGGGAGTCAATGGGAAAATCCCCCAAAGGGGACATCTGTAATACTTTCAACAAAAAAGATAAATTAAAAAAATCAAAACTGTACACTTTGCAGCCATGAATTGAGTTCTTTGTATAGACCAGCCGTGGGCAAACCACGGCCCGCGGGCCGGATCCAGCCCGTTCGGCTGTTCTATCTGTCCTGCGGAGCCGAAAGAGCGGAGGGTTCTCTTGCTCTCTCAACCGCTCCTTTACTTTGAATTTATATTAGTTCACACAAACACTCCATCCATGCTTTTGTTCTGGCCCTCTGGTCCAGTTTAAGAACCCATTGTGGCCCTCGAGTCAAAAAGTTTGCCCACCCCTGGTATAGACCCTAAAACCAAAACACTATACTTGTTTTCATCACTCAGATATTTTAAAATGAGTCAAGCTTCATAAGAAGTTTCTTTCATTTTTTCTTGATTCTTGAAGCTCCATGAAACTACTCTATACGTTTTGGCTTACTGTTGCTTCCAAATTTGTGTTGATTTCTTTTTTGTGTCTTATGGCTACACTCACTGATATCCTCTAAAACTAACACATAAAGGCTGATGGCAGAGACTGCACCATCTTGAAGGGGAGAGTGGATGTTGTCAGAAGCCTGAAAATCCCAGGAATTTACAACAATGGCACACAGTGAACAGCTGCGAACCTGAAAACATGGGTCCCCAACTGGTGCAAGCACGTGGATTCAGAAGAGCTCTGCACCCTCTCACAGAAAGGTCAGATTTCACCTGGGATAAGGAGAGAGAGAACTACATAACCAGACACCTGGAGAAGAGTGATCATGGGGAGACAAAGAAACAGCCCACATATGAAAGAAAAGCAGGCATCACCAGAAAAGGAAGTAAACTAAATGGAGGCAAGAAAACTGTCAGAGAAAGAATTCAGACAAATGGTCATAAGGTGGATGAAAAGAATGGGAGAAAAATTCAACAATATGTGTAAGAACCAAGAGGAGATGAAGAAAAACCAAGAAGAAATGAAAAATGACATCACTACTATAAAGAATTCAGTAGAGAGCATCAACAGTAGACTAGAAGAAGCAGAGGACTGCATCAGTGATCTAGAAGACAAGGTAGGAAAAAATACCCAAACAAATCAGCTTCTAGAAAAAAAAAAAATGAAAAAGCAAGAGGAGAGCCTAAGAGAATTTTGGGACAACACAGAACAAAAGAAATCCGCATGATAGGGATGCCAGAAAGAGAGGAAACTGAGCAAGGAATAGAAAACCTGTTTGAAGAAATAATGACAGAAAACTTTGCTGATACAGGGAAGAAAAAACTCACACAAATCCAAGAAGTTCACAGAGTCCCAAAAAAATGAAGCCCAAAAGACCGACACCAAGGCACATTATAATTAAACTGGCAAACACCAATGACAAAGTAAGAATCTTAAAAGTGGCTAGAGAGAGACAGAAAGTTACACTACAAAGGATCCCCCATCAGACTAGCGACTGATTTCTCAACAGAAACACATCAGGCCAGAAGGGAATGTATTGAAATATACAGTCATGCAATGGAAGTGCCTGAATCCAAGAATACTATACCCGGAAAGGCTATCAATCAAAATTGAGGGTGGAATCAGGAGCTTCACAGACAAAAAAAGGACTAAGGGAGCTTATTACCACCAAACCAGCAATACAAGAAATGTTAAAGGGTCTGCTGGAAAAAGAAGAAATAGGAAGCGAAGAAGGAACATAGGCATAAAGAATAAAAATGATGACAAACAAGTACCTATCAATAATAACTTTAAATGTAAATGGATTAAATGCTCCAATCAAAAGACATAGGGTAACTGAGTGGAAAAGAAAACATGACCCATATATCTGCGGTCTACAGGAAACCCACCTCAGAATAAAAGATGCACACAGACTGATGGTGAAGGGATGGAAAAAGGTCTTTCAGGCAAATGGAAATGAAAAAAAAAAAGCTGTGGTAGCAATACTTATATCTGACAAATTAGATCTCAAAGTGAAGGAAATAACAAGAGATAAGGAAGGCCACTTCATAATTCTAAAGGGAGCAATCCAACAAAAAAATAACTGTGGTAAACCTATACACACCCAAAACAGGAGCACCCAAATACATAAAAAAACTTCTGGAGAATATCAAGGGAGATATCGACAGCAATACAATCATAGTAGGGGACTTTAATACCCCACTATCACCATTGGAAAAACCCACTAAAAAAAATCAGCAAAGAAGCATCAATCCTAAATGACTCACTAGATCAGATGGAATTAATTGACATCTTCAGAACATTTTACCCCAAAGTCACAGAATATACATTTTTCTCCAGTGAACATGGGTCATTTTCAAAGATAGACCATATATTTGGTCACAGGCAAAGTCTCTTCAAATTCAAGAGGATAGTAATCATATCAAGCATCTTCTCAGATCACAATAACATAAAACCGGAAATCAACTACAACAAAAACAATTTAAAAAATCAAACATCTGGAGACTAAATAGCATGCTATTAAACAATGACTGGGTTACCAGAGAGATCAAGGAAGAAATAAAAAACATCATGGCAACAAATGACAATAAAAACACAACAATGCAAAATCTATGGACACAGCAAAAGCAGTCTTGAGAAGGAAGTCCATAGATCTACAAGTCTACAGCAAAAAAACAAGAAACAATGGTAATAAATTACCTAACCCTACAACTCAAAGAGTTAGAAAGAGAGCAACAAGAAAAGCCCTGTGTAAGCAGAAGGAAGAAAATAATAAAGATCATAGCAGAGATAAACAACATAGAGACCAAAAAAACAATACAAAAGATCAACAAAACCAAGAGCTGGTTCTTTGAAAGGATAAACAAGATTGATGAACCTCTAGCCAGGCTCACCAAGAAGCAAAGAGAGAGGGCCCAAATAAACAAAATCACAAATTAAAGAGGAGAAATAACAACAGACCCCACAGAAATACAAAGGATTGTTAAAAATACTATGAACAACTCTATTCCAACAAACTGGACAACCTGGAGGAAATGGACATATTCCTAGAAAAATACAACCTTACAAAACTCAATCAGGAAGAATCTAAACAGCTCAATAGTCCAATAATTGTGGAAGAAATTGAAGCAGTCATCAAAAAGCTTCCAGCAAACAAAAGGTTGGGGCCAGACGGCTTCACAAGGGAGTTTTACCAAACATTCTAGGAAGAACTAAAACTTATCCTCCTCAGACTATTCCTAAAAATTAAAGAGAAAGGAACACTTCCCAGCTCAATCTATGTAGCCAGCATCACCTTAATACCAAAACCAGATAAAGACAACACAATGAAAGAGAATTACAGACCAATATCCCTCATGAACATAGATGCCAAAATCCTCAACAAAATTCTAGCAAATTGGATCCAGCAATACATCAAAAAGATCATACACCATGACCAAGTAGGATTTATCCCAGGGATGCAAGGATGGTACACTATCCCCAAATCAATAAATGTGAAACATCACATAAACAAACTGAGAGATAAAAACCACATAGTCATATCAATTGATGCAGAAAAAGCATTTGATAAAATCCAACACCCATTTTTGATAAAAACTCTCAGCAAAGTGGAAATAGAAGGATCATACCTCAACATAATAAAAGACATATATGACAAACCCACAGCCAACATCATACTCAACGGGCAAACACTAAATCCATGTCCCCTAAGAACTGGAACAAGACAGGAATGCCCACTCTCACCACTCCTGTTTGACATAAAAGTGGAAGTATTAGCCATTGTGATTAGAAAAGAAGAATAAAAGGCATCTTGGAAAAGAAGAAGTAAAACTGTCCTTATTCACAGATGACATGATATTGTACATAAAAAACCCGAAAGACTCCATCAAAAAACTATTAGACTTAATAAATGAATTCGGCAATGTAGCAGGATACAAAATTAATGCCAAGAAATTTATGGCATTTCTATACACCAATAGTGAACTTACAGAAAGAGAGAATGAAAAAGCAATCCCATTAACCATCACATCAAAAAAATTAAGATACCTTGGAATAAACTTAACTAAGGAGGTAAAAGACCTATATGTGGAAAACTACAGGACACTGAAAAAAGTTAGAGGAAGACATAAACAGATGGAAGAACATACCATGTTCATGGATTGGTAGAATCAACATCATTAAAATGTCCCTACTACCCAAAGCAACCTACAGATTCAATGCCCTCCCCATTAAAATACCAATGGCATATTTCACAGACCTAGAAAGAACTCTCCAAAAATTCATCTGGAATAAAAAAAGACCCCAAATAGCCACAGCAATCCTGAGAAAGAAGAACAAAGTAGGTGGGATCTCAATACCAGATTTCAAGCTGTATTACAAAGCCACTGTTCTCAAAACAGCCTGGTACTGTCACAAGAACAGACATATAGACCAATGGAATTGAATAGAGAACCCAGATATTGACCCAAACCACTATGCTCAATTAATATTTGACCAAGGAGACTTGAACGTACAATAGAATCAAGACAGTCTCTTCAAGAAATGGTGTTGGGAGAATTGGACAGATACATGCAAAAAAAAAAAAATGAAAGTAGACCACCAACTTACACCATACACAAAAATAAACTCAAAATGGATAAAGGACTTAAACATAAAATGGGAAACCATAAAAGTGCTAAAGGAATCCGCAGACAGAGAAATCTCAGACATATGCCAAGCAATTTCTTTACCGATACTGCTCCTAGGGCAATGAAAACTAAAGAGAAAATAAACAAATGGGACTACATCAAAATAAAGAGCTTTTGCACAGCAAAGGAAACCATCAACAAAACAACAAGAAAACCCACTGTATTGGAGAACATATTTGCAAATGTTATCACTGATAAAGCTTTAATCTCCAACATTTACTGGGAACTTATACAACTTAATAAAAGGAAGATAAATGATCTAATAAAGAAATGGGCAACGGACCTAAATAGATACTTTTCGAAAGACAGAAGGAAGGCCAAGAAATATATGAAAACATGCTGAAAGTCACTAATTACCCAAGAGATGCAAATCAAAACGACAATGCTGTACCATCTCACACCTGTCGGAATGGCAATCATCAACAAATGAACAAAGGACAAGTGCTGGCGATGATGTGAAGAAAAGGGAACCCTCGTGCAGTGCCAGTGGGAATGCAGACTGGTGCAGCCACTATGGACAACAGTATGGAGTTTCCTCAAAAAACTAAAAATGGATCTCCCATTTGATCCAGTAATCACACTTCTAGGAATATATCCTAAGAAACTAGAAACACCAATCAGAAAGGATATATGCACCCCTATGTTCATAGCAGCACAATTTACAATAGCTAAGATTTGGAAATAGCCTAAATGCCCATCAGCAGATGAGTGGATTAGAAAACTGTGGTACATCTACACAATGGAATACTATGCTGCTATAAAAAAAGAAGGAATTCTTACCATTTGCGGCAGCATGGATGGAACTGGAGAGCATTATGCTAAGTGAAATAAGCCAGTCAGTGAAAGAAAAATACCACATGATCTCACTCATTTATGGAAAATAAAGAACATTATAACCTGATAAACAAAAAGATAGATACAGAGGCAGTAAAACATCAAACAGACTGTCAAATTACAGCAGGAAGGTTGGGGAGTGTTGGGGAGGCAGGGAATGAGATCAACTGAAGGACTTGTATGCATGCATTTAAGTACAACCAATGGACACAAGACACTGGGGGTGGGTGGGATGAGTGTATGCAACAGTGGGTAGGAGATGCTGGGGGAAGGTCAATGGGGAAAAAAAGGAGATATATGTACTAGTATGTGTAATACTTTAAATAATAAAATAAAATTAAATAAAATAAAAAACACACATAAAGGAAGTCTGTTGACTTCATTGTCCTCTTGCAACAAATTCAAAACTGTCTGTTCTGATAATCTTATCCTCCTTCATTCCCAATTGCCTGAATCTGGTTATCATGAAAGTATGAAGAAGGCAATTCAAATGCAAACAGATAGAATGTATGGTTTAGATCATTACAAAAGTTAGACTAGGAATTTGACTAGATCAGAGGTGGGGAACCTTTTTTCTATCCATGGACCATTTGAATATTTATAACATCTTTTGCCGGCCGTACAAAATTATCAACTTAAAAATTAGCGTGCTATATTTGGTCAAACATTTAATTATCTCACTCCTAATGCCTTGGCAGGGCCAGACCAAATGATTTCATGAGCATTATAGGGCCCATGGGCCAGATGTTCCCCACCCCTGGACTAGGTCTTAATGTTAACTTAAAATATGTGCTTATCAGTGTACAAAAAGGAGAATCATATTAGATCTTTAGGGAAACAAATTTTTCTGGTATTGGGTTCTGAGTGAAATTTATCGAGTGTGACATCACACTGAAATAAATGTCTCCAAGTGCCATATATTTTTGGGTCTATTTTTCCCTCGGTACAGGCTTAGGAGATAGAGCTCACATGGAACTCACAGAAAGAATTTCTGGGGAGCAAGACAAATACAAGCACATGAAATTTTCTATGATCTTAAATGACCTAATTTACAGAGAAACAGAAAGACTGTTCTTCAAGCAGTCTTCTGTATTATTTTTCTCAACTAGGGTTTTGCCATACATTGGACAGCAAACTGTTTGAGATTATTCAGGTGAATATTTGTGATTCCCAAATATTGTGACGAGGATACAACACTTCTTTATATTAATCTACTTGCTTTCCTACTGCAGGAGCTGCCAGCTCTATCTCAAAGTTTTCCTGAAAAACTTGTTCCCTGGCATTAATCTATGAACCTCTTCTCTTTATATTCTTTTTTCTCTTCTGCACCATCAAATTCCAAATAATAAACCTGCCAAAGGCAGAATCTTCTTTGAAAGGTTGGGAAGGGGAGGAAGATGAAATAGAAAGACAAGATTCTCTTTATACAAGATTAGTGGCTGAGTCATCCTCTAATTTGTATTCAATCACACTGATACGTGGAATTGGGCAAGCTCAGACTCTCATTGTGGGTTCCTGTCCTATGAAGTTTGAAGAACAAAAGTCGTGGACTAAAAGATTTTTTAAGCAGCAGTGTAGACATTTATTGCAAGCATATACAAAGTTCCAAAGGAGATAAACCTGCTCTATCTGAGAAAAAACTGGTCCTCTGAGTCTCTTTGTCTTAGGCTCTACAGCAGCGGTTCTCAACAACCCACAGGTTGAGAACCGCTAGCAGGGTCGCCTAAGACCATCGGAAAACACAGATATTTACATTACGATTCATAACAGTAGCAAAATTACAGTTATGAAGCTGCAACGAAAATAATTTTATGGTTGGGGGTCACCACAACATGAGGAACTGTATTAAAGGGTCGCAGCATTAGAAAGGTTGAGAACCGCTGGTCTATGGGTTTATAAATGCTGGAAGCTCTTTGTTTGCTCATCCTGCTTTCTAATTGGACCCTTCCTTATTTTATGTTCCCCATTGTTGTGGAGCGAATGCGAGTAAACGACCACTGGAGTCCAGACCAAATTAAAATTTAGGGAGCCTTTTAATAACGGGCTGGCTGACTGCTCTCTCTCCACACAGCAGGCCCAGAGAGCAGCCCTGACCCTTTGTGTCTGACCGTATTTAAACCCATTCACTACATCCTGTTTTTGCAGAGCAAACAGTCTAAAACAATTTAAAACAAAGGAGTTCTATCCAATTAAAAAATACACCTGGCATGGCATTGAGATTATGGGCATATCTAGTCTCTGGCCTACAAGGTCAGACAGCTAAGTTTATCTTCCTCATTATTCAAGCAGGCTAGAAAGCAAAGTTATTTTTTTTAGAATAAGAGTCCATCTAAAAAAACAGCAGAGAATTCCAAACAGTAGTTTTACAAAATAGGGGTTAGCCTTCTCACTAGGAGGAAGCATGCTCAAAAATTCCCACTCTCTAACACCCATGCTTTCCTAATTGGTCACTTTCCTCCTTATTCCCATATGGTATCAGTTTCAAAGTTTTAAAGCTTCAGAGCCCACTCAGCACTCCCCCAACCTCTTTTGAAAGATAAACATTCTAGTGGCTTGGAGTTGTCTCTGCCAGTTATGTATACATTCCTCTCCCATGGACCCCCCTTCCCTAAAACTACCTCTTCTGTCTCTAAAAGGATTCAACACATACATTAGCTTTATTAAACTTAGCAATAATTCTCTGTGAGAGTTACTGTTTTTCTGTTTACCATCAGTAAACTAAGGTTCAGAGAGTTTATGAAAATTTGCTCAGGGCCTGATAGCTAGCAAATGGTTCAACTGGAATTGTGAACCCTGGTCTTGAAAAGATACTAGATGGCAAGTTTTATGTGTGACTGGTTAAGGACAGATCCATGTCCTGTAAAAATTGGATGAGACAATGGAAGGGACTGATGCAGGCTTTTACCAGTTTCAATGGCTCACCAACTCACACATCAGCGAGGGAAACTTTCACACACATAGTACTCTAACTGAATGTAATGTACAACAAAGCAGAGTACAATAATTACACATATACTTGATGGAAAAGTTATTAATCATAATCTTAAATTTTTCATTCATGTATATTTGCACAAATAGTTATGTGTTTGGGGATCCTCAAGACCGCTCTCAGGTTCAGTGATTTTCTAGAAGAGCTCACAGAGCTCAGAAAAGCTTTTATACTCATTGTTATTGTTTCTGCAACCAAAGGATACAGATTAAAAACAGTAAAGACAGAAGGCTCAGAGAGTGGAGTCCAGGGGAGACAAGGCTTAAACTTCAGTTGTCTTTTCTCAGTTGAGTCATATATGGCAGAACCTAAATATCTCAGAAATGATGAATAACAACACATACAGAGTGTCAGCAACAGGAAAGTTCACTTAAGCCTTTGTGTTCAGGGTTTTTATCAGGGATTGGATACATAGGCATAGAGTACCCATATGACTGATCTTAGTTGCTCAAATTTCAGCACCTCCAAAGGTCAAACTGTTATAGCATGAGCATGGCCCAGGGGCCCCCAAGTAAATCACATTGTTTGCTTAAATTATCTGGCATGGTCAAAGGCCCCAAGTAGATAAAGATACTCTTATCAGGCAGGATATTTCAAGGGATGAGAGGAGATCTCCCAAGAGCTGATTCAGAGGTATTCTTTGTTTGGAAAGTGCAGAGTTTGAATATTAAGCCTTTATCACACAGTTAAAATAAACCTAACAGGTATATGTAGAAAATAGATAAAATAAAATTGGCCACTCAAGATAATGGAGTTTGTCAGAGAAAATTTAATCACTTATACATGGGTGGGCAAAAGTAGGTGTACAGTTGTGAGTACATGAAATACAGACTTAATAATGCTATTGTAATAACCATAACCTGCATGCCTTTTTCCATATGAACAACTATAAACCTATTTTTGCCCACCCCAGAATAGTAACTATTTAGAAGGCATAACATTTGATTTTCCAATATAAAAGATTTTCTCAACATAATTTAAAAAAATATAATCTTTTAGGATATTTTCTACTTGTAAGAAAAATCACTCAAAGCCAGAATTTATGAAGACCAATGGTTTTCAAAGATTATGATTCAAGCCTTCTGGGACACTATTGGAGATGTGAATTTTCTGTGCTGCTTACTAGTCCTTCAACCAGAGCAACTCTTTTTTAAACTACTTTCCTAATTTACACTTCTGGGTAAAAGTTAATCAGAAAAAAAAAAGGTTATTTAAAAATAGCAAAACAATACAGAAAACCAATTGTTATGTGTTTAACTGTGCTTCTCAAAAAACATTATGCTGAAGTCCAAACTCCCAGTACCTCAGAATATAACTGCATTTAGAAATAGGGTCATTATAGTTGTAATTAGTTAAATTGAGATGAGGTCCCACTGAGGTGGGCTCTTAATCAAATGTGACTGGTGTCCTTATAGAAGGAGAGAGATACACAGGGAGGAGACAGCCATGTGAAGACAGAGGTTAGAGAATAAAGGACTGAAGCTCCGAGTCAAAGAACACCAAGGAATGCCAGCAAACACCAGAAAATAGACAAGGCAAGGAAGAATTCTCCTCTAGAGGTTTCAGAGGGGACATGGCCCTGTTGACAACTTGATTTAGGACTTCTAAACCTCTGTTCTGTGACACAATACATTTTTGCTGTTTTAAGCCACCCAGTTTGTGGAACTATGTTATGGTAGCCCTAGAAAACAGGAGAAGATTTGACTTTGGGTGGTGGGCACATGATCCTATATACAGATTTTGTAAATTAGTAGTCCACACGTGAAACCTATACATTCATGTTGACTAATGACACCCAATAAAATAAAATTAAAGAAGAAAAGAAAACTAATACAACAAATAGGCTAATTTTATTCTATTGATCAAATACTAACACCAAAAAGGTTAGGCAGATTAAAGAATAAGTACTAAAGAGTTTAAGAATCTACAGAACATCTGGTAAAAAGTGTTTTATAATTCTGTGTGTTTTAAATGGATTGCATTATTTAGTTAACAATAAAATACTATATTTTTATAGATCCATTTCTTTTTTTTTTGGTGCCCCCATATATATATATATATATATATATATATATATATATATATATATATTTATCATTATTTACTTTATTACAGATGTCCATCATCTCCCCCCCCCCTTTGCCTCCCTCTTCCCTCCCCGTGTCCCACCTAGGCCTTCACCACATTGTTGTCTGTGTCCAGGGGCTATGCATAAATGCATATATATTCTTTCGTTGCTCTCTTCTGGTCCTCCCCATCATCCTCTCCTCTGAGATCTGTCCGTCTGTTCTGTTTATCCATGCCTCTGATCCTATTTCAATCTATTTTGCTCTTTAGATTACATAGAGTGAGATCATGTGATATTTGTCTTTCCTTGACTGGCTTAATTCACTAAGCATAGTAATTTCCAGGTCCATCTATGCTGTTAAAAGGGCCAGAGTTCCCTCTTTTTTATAGCTGCAAAGTATTCCATTATGTAAATGTACCACAGCTATTTTTATCCAAGCATCTACTGATGGGCATTTGGACTATTGTAAATAACACTGCTATGAACATAGTGGTGCATATATTCTTTCTGATTGGTAATCTGGGATTCTTAGAATATATACCCAGAAGTGGGATCATTGGATCAAATGGGAGTTCCACTTTTTAAAATATATTTTATTGATTTTTTACAGAGAGGAAGGGAGAAGGATAGAGAGTTAGAAACATCGATGAGAGAGAAACATCGATTCAGCTGCCTCCTGCACACTCTCTACTGGGAATGTGCCTGCAACCAAGGTACATGCCCTTGACTGGAATCGAACCTGGGACCCTTCAGTCCACAGGCCCATGCTCTATCCACTGAGCCAAACCGGTTAGGGCTGGGAGTTCCATTTTTAATTTTATGAGAAAACTCCATACTGTTTTCCATAGTGGCTGTACCAGTTTGCATTCCCACCAGCTGTGCACGAGAGTTCTCATTTCTCCAATTCCTTGCCAGCCCTTTTTGTTTGTTGATGATAGCCATTCTGACAGCTATGAAGTGATATCTCACTGTCGTTTTAATTTGCATCTCCTGGATGATTAGTGACTTTGAGCATTTTTTCATATGTCTATTTGCCATCTGTATGGCCTCTTTGGAGAAGTGTCTATTCAGATTTTTTTAATAGTATTGTTTGTCTTCTGGTGTTGAGTTGTATAAGTTCTTTATGTATTTTGGAGATTAGTCCCTTTTCTAATAAATCATTGGCGAATATGTCCTCCCATACAGCAGACTCCCTTTTCATTTTGTTGATGGTTTCTTTTGCTGTGCAGAAGCTTTTTAGTCTGATGTAGTCCCATTTGTTTATTTTTTCCTGTGTTTCTCATTGCCTTAGAGACACTGGAAAAAAATATTGCTCTGAGAAATGTCTGAGATTTTACTACGGTACCTGTATTTTCTTCCAGCATTTTTATGGTTTTGCAACTTATATTTAAGTCTTTTATCTTTTATGGTATAAGTTGGTGGCCTAGTTGCATTTTTTTTTGCATGTACCTGTCCAATTTTCCCAACACCATTTAGTGAAGAAGCTGTCTTTACTCCATTGCATGCTTTTGCCTCCTTCCTCAAATATTAATTCACCATAAAGATGTGGGTTGACTTATGGGCTCTCTGTTCTGTTCCATTGATGTATATGCCTGTTTTTTGTGCCAGTACCAGGCTGTTTTGACTTTGATATCAGGTATTGTGATCCCTGCAACTTTGCTCTTCTTTCTCAAGATTGCTATGGATATTTGGGGACTTTTTTGATTCCATATAAATTTTTGGAGTATTTGTTCTATATCTGTGAAATATGCCATTGGTATTTTAATATGGATTGTGTTGAATTTATAGAATGCTCTGGATAGTGTGGACATTTTAATGATGTTTATTCTTTTTTTTTATCATTCAGGGTAGCTTTATTTACTGTTTATTGCACATGATTTGAGATCTTTAATTTCTAACCACCAAAGATTCAAAGGACTATTTTTTACATGAAGTTTAACAATAACATTAGTGAATTCATGTATTTATGTGTTTTTATTGTAAATGTCTGAATTATTCACATTGCCATAGATCCTGAACTTATAAGCATGGACCATACACAGGCTGGCAGCAAGCCAGGAAGCCACTCTGCAAGCAGATACTCTGCATAAGGAGAAAAGTCATAGCACAACATTTAATGTCCAACCTGAGTCACCTCAGAATGTTACATATATTGACTTCTTAATTCATACAGTATCAGGAACTCAACTGCTTGGTTGGTGATGGAGTTGACCTGGTTTCAGGAGGATTATTCCTGAAATAATTAAGGAAAGGGGGACTCAATCTTTCTTCTTGGTTGCTTGCTCCTCCCCAGCACCTTCATCTTTCTTCTAGTCCTCAGCTTCTTGGGCATCTTCTCCTTCACCTTCACCTTCTTCTTCCTCCTTTGTGTCCTCAAATTCTTCCTTGGCACCTTCTTCCTCTTCCTCTCCTTCTTCTTCCTAAGCCTCTTCCTTCTCCTTCTCCTCCTCTTCAGCTTCTCCTCTAGAGGGGGGTTCATCCTTAGCTTCCTTGGCTTTTGCAGCCTCAATGGTCTCCTCCACCTCTATCTGCTCCTCCTGGACGTGGCTGGTGTAGTAAGAAGGGAAGGAGCGAGCAGACATCAAGTAGGAGCTGGTCTGTAAACCACCGTAGGCAGATTGGCCAAAGACCTGGGAACTCTGGGAGTAGCCGCTGGCTATGCTTCCCATGCTGGTGAAACTGAGCCGGATCTTTTTAACCTTCCAAGAGATTCCTGTAAGCTGCAATCTCAATGTCCAAAGCCATCTTCACATTGGGGAGGTCCTGGTATTCTTTTAAATATCATGCCATTTCACTCTTTGTAGTTTAGTTTTCAATTCATTTTCTAATTTGTTGATTGTGTCCTGTATAGCACTAATATTGGCGTTCTGCTTATCATCCAGTTCTTGCAGCTTCTTTTTCAGCACTTCGTTCATGCCCTGGCATGCTTTGATCTTCAGGGTCTTGGCCTTGAGCAGGCGGTGGCTCTTGGACACCTCCTCCTTGGCGGCATGCACCGAGTCGGTGTTCTTGGCAGCACTCTCGGGCAGCATGGTGAAGCAGCTCTTGAACCATTCTTCTGCATTCTGCATGTTCTTGGCAGCCAGCTTCTCGTTCGGGGGGTGCGGATGTCCTTGAGTGCAGCTGAGAGGTTGGGCTTGGAGGACATGTCCATCTCCATGGAAATCTGAACTTATTGGATCTGCGCCTGCAGCTCCGCGATCTCCTTTTCGTGCATCTTCAGAAAGGTGATTTTGTCCATCAGGCTGTGGATGCACTTTTCGAGCTCAGCTCAGGGGAGAGCCGCCTTGTCTGCACCATTGCAAGCCTCCATCAGCCGGCCCTCCGGGTCCTAGAGGTTTAGCACCTCTTCCTCATAGTGCACCTGCAGGTTGCGCAATGTCTCCTCCAGCCCCTCTCGCTCACCCTGCAGTGCCTGCTTCTCCTTGGTGGCGTCTTCTGCCACTAGGCGCAGGTTGCGGATCTCATGCTCGTACAGCGCCAGGAAGCACGATGGCTCCCAGTGCTTCTGATGCAGCACCAGCAGAGGTTGGCTTCCAGGACCTTGTTCTGCTGCTTCAGCTCGTGCATGCACTCCATGAAGCTGGAGAAGCAGTCGTTGAGGTCCTGCTCCGGTGCCTTCTCCTGCGTGTGGATTGACTTGAGGTTGTTGCTGATGGCAGCTACCTGGCTCAGGTCGAGGTTCTTGAGACTGGGCATCAAGAAGCCAGAGCTGGACGAGTAGCTGTGACAGCAAAGAGACAGGCGCTAAGTATCTGGAGTACAAGGAGTGCAGTGCTGTAGCCGCTGCGCACGCTGGAGATGTGCACCCAGATGGCTTCTCCACCTAGCACCACTTGTAGGAGGTCTTGTAGTACGGCTCTTAGCTGAAGGAACTCAACGTGGTGGTTGGTGCTCCTCTGCTGGTGGCAGAGATGGGGTCCTACAGAGAAAGAAGAACAGGGGAGTGAGGGTGGAGGAGGGATGGATGGCTGTGTGCCATGTTTATTCTTTAAATACATGAACAAGGTATATGCTTCCACTTGTTTGTATCCTCCTCTATTTCATTTTCAGTGACCTATAGTTTTCAGAGTATAGGTATTTTACCCTCTTTGTTAACTTTATTCTATACACCTTATTTTATTAAATGGGATTGTTTTCTTGGTTTCTCGTTCTGTGAGTTATTTATCCTATATAATAAAAAGGTAATATGTAAATTGACCATCACTTCAACACACAAGATGGCCGACCCCATGTAGACACAAGATGGCTGCCACAAGATGGCCAGCAGGGGAGGGCAGTTGGCCTGCAGGGGAGGGCTGTTAGGAGTGACCAGGCCGGCAGAGGAGGGCAGTTGGAGGGGACCAGGCCTTCAGGGGAGGGTAGTTGGTGGCAACCAGGCTGGCAGGGGAGGGCACTTAGGAGCAACCAGGATGGCAAGGGAGGACAGTTAGGGGTAACCGGGCCAGCAAGGGAGGACAGTTGGGGGCGACCAGGCTGGCAGGGGAGGGCAATTGGGGGAGGGCAATTGGGGGCGACCAGGCCAGCAGGGGAGGGCAGTTAGGGGCAACTGGGCTGGCAGGGGACCAGTTAGGTGTCAACCAGGCTGGCAGGGGAGTGGTTAGGGGGTGATCAGGCTGGCAGGCAGGAGCCGTTAGGGGCAATCAGGCAGGCAGGCAGGCAAGCGAGTGGTTGGGAGCCAGCAGTCCTGGATTATGAAAGGGATGTCCGACTGCCCATGGGCCTAAACAGGCAGTTGGACATCCCTTGAAGGGTCCCAGATTGGAGAGGGCGCAGGCTGGGCTGAGGTACACCCCCCCTCTCCCATGCACGAATTTTGTGCACTGGGCCTCTAGTTGGTGTATAAAAATAGCTCTCATTTCCATTTTTAATTTTGTATCCTGCTACTTTGTCAAATTTATTTATTAAATCTAGTTATTTTATGGTGGAGTCTTTAGGGTTTTCTATATATAATATCATGTCATCTGCAAATAATGACAGTTTTACTTTCTCCTTTCCAATTTGGATGCCTTTTATTTTTTCTTCTTGTTTGATCACTCTGCCTAGGACTTCCAGAATTATCCTATCTAATAAAGAAGGAATATGCTAATTGACCCTCATGCCATCACAAAGATGGCGGTGCCCATGGACAATAAGAAAGAAATATGCTAATTCATTGCCACGCCACAAGATGGCGGTGCCCAGTCCCCTCAGCCCTGCTGGGGCACCTGCCTCCAGAGTCACCCAGTCCCCTCAGCCCCGAGTCACCCAGGGCTGCCCAAGGCTCAGGTAACCAGGGCTGGCCGAGGCTTGTGCTGCTGGCAGTGGCAGCAGCAGAGGTGTGATGGGGGCATTGCCTTCCCCTGACTGCCGGGTCATCTCCCACCCCTGAGGGCTCCTGGACTGTGAGAGGGGGCAGGTTGGGCTGAGGGAGCCCCGCCCCGCTCCAGTGCATGAATTTTCATGCTCCAGGCCTCTAGTGTTGAATAAGAGTGCTGAAAGCGGATATCCCTGTCTTGTTCTTGATAGTAAGGAAAATACTTTTAGTTTTTGCCCATTGAGTACATTGTTGGCTGTAGGTTTTTCATATATGGCTTTTATTATGTTGAGGTACAATAATTCTATTCAAACATTGTTGATAATTTTCATTGTAAATGGGTGCTGGACTTTGTTGAGTGCTTTTACTGCCTTTATTGATAAGATCATGTGATTTTTGTCTTTCATTTTGTTTTTGTGATGAATAACATTTATTGATTTGTGAATATTGAACCAATAGATCAATGGAATAAATCCCACTTGGTCCTGGTGTATGATCATTTTAATGTTTTGCTGAATCTGATTTGCTAATATATTTTGAGGATTTAGCATCTATGTTCATCTATGATATTGGCCTGTAATTTTCTTTTTTTGTGTTGTGTCTTTATCTGGTTTTGGAATTAGGATAAAAAGTACCTCATAAAAAGTGCTTGGAAGTCTCCCTTCTTCTTGAATTTTTTGGAATAGTTTGAGGAGTATAGGTGTTAGCTCTTCTTTGGATGTTTGGTAAAATTCACCTGTAAAGTAATCTGTTCTAGGACGTTTGTTTCCTTGTGATTGAATGTTTTTGAGCTTTTCAAAATTTTAATTGATATCTAGTTTCATACCATTGTGATCCTAGTAGATGCTTGATATGATTTCAATATTTTTTAATTTGTTAAAACTTAGTTTGTATCCTAAGATATGGTCTATCTTTCAGAGTGTTCCATGTGGTTGAGAGGAATATATAGTCTGCTGCTTTAGGATTAAATGCTCTGTTAATATCACTTAAATCTATCTGATCTAGTGTGTCATTTAGGATCACTGTTTCCTTGATGTTTTGTCTGGAAGACACATCTAGTGATGTCATTTGGGTGTCAAAGTCCTCTACTATAACTGTATTGCTGTTGATCTCTCCCTAAAGTCTTCTAGCAGTTTTTTTAAAAAATATATTTAGGTGCTCTTATGTTGGGTGCATATATGTTTACAAGGCTTATATTTTCTTGTTGAATTGGTCACTTTAGTATTATGTAGTGACCTTCTTTGTCTCATTTATGGCCTTTGTTTGAAGTCTATTTTTCCAGATACATTGGAACCTTAGTTCTCGAACTTAATTCATTCCAGAGGCTGTTCAAGAAGCGATTTGTTTGAAATCAAATCATTTTCCCCCCATTAGAAATAATGTAAATTTAATTAATTAGTTGAGATCTGCAAATTATTCCCTGCTACAACCTTTCTTATATACATTACAGGTCTAATGTACTGTTTAATTTATAAGTAAACACTTATTTTCTTAAATTTATCAAACTAGCCCCTAATAGCCTTAAACAAATCACTTTCAGCACTCATTCCAAGGATGTCTTTCAGAAGTTCAGCATGCAGCATTTTGGCTTTTCCACATACATATCATTGCCTCTAAAATGCTGTTGCTGGCTAACTGCTTTTGATTTATGCAAATCAACAACAGTTTTTCTACCTCTTCAGTTGCCTATGATCATTGTTTTTCACACCCTTAGCAGCATTAGCACACTTGGTGGCCTCTTTATGTTATAAATTTGTGTTAATTGTCCATTTTGACAGTAACAAAAGAAAACAAAAACAAAACCCACAAAATATTCAAAGCAACAATTTCCTGAGATATTAGCAAGGTAAGGTTTAGCTGTAAGGTGACTCATACTGGCACATTCTCTCCTTTGTTTGTGACCTGAATGATGCTATTTGTCATGCTAATGTATTAGCATGAAAAGGTTGTCAGGTTGAGAACTGAAGTTAACACACATTTTTTTTTTTTCTGTGAACAACTTGGTCAAGAACTGAATTGTTCAAAATAGAAGATGTTCAAGAACTGAGGTTTGATTATATAAGCATTGCTACAACAGCTTTTTTTGATTTGTTTTGTTTACATTTGTGTGCAATATATTTTTCAATCCCTTCACTTTTAATCTGTGTGAGTCTTTTGTTCAGATGTGGGTTTTTTGTACACAGCATATATATGGGTTATGTTTTCTTATCCATTCAGCTACTCTAAGTCTTTTAATTTGAATATTTAATCCATTTATTTATAAGTGTTTATGGTCATTTTTTTCTTCTTTGTGCCTACCTTCCTTTCACTCTCTATTTCTTGTTCTGCTTCTTCTTCTTTTTTTTTTTTTAAATAATCTTAACCAGAAGATATTTTTCCATTGATTTTTAGAGAAAGTGGAAGGGAGAGGGAGTGACACACAGAGAGAAACATCCATGTGAGAGCAACACATTGATTGGTTGCCTCCTGTACCCGCCCCAATTGGGGTTAGGGATCAAGCCTGCAAATAAGGTATGCACTCTTGACTAGGAATTAAACCTGTGATGCTTCATTCTGTGGGCCAACACTGTATCCACTGAGCCAAACTGGGTAGGGTTACTTCTTCTTAAAGCAGTCCCTTTAACATTTCTTGCAATGCTGGTTAAGTGGTAATAAACTCCTTTAGTCTCTTTTAATGTCTGGAAAGCTATTTACTTCATCTTCAATTTTAAATTATAGCCGTGATAAATAGATTAATATTGGGTTCAGATCCTTGCTGTTCATTACTTCTAGTGCTTCTGTTGAGAAATAAGCTGACAGCCTTATGGATAACTAATCGTTTTTTTCTTGCTACCTTTAAGATTCTCTTTTTGTGTTTTTTTTTTTGTTTTTGTTTTTGTTTTTGGCATTTTAATCATGATTTGTCTTGGTGTGGGTCTCTCGGTTCATCTTTATTGGAATGTGCTTCCTGAAATTGTGTGACTTTTTTCTTCATCAGGTTAGGGATATTTTTTATCATTATTTCTTCAACAGGTTCTCTATCTCTTGCCTACTTTCTTCTCCTTCTGGTACTCCTGTAATTATAAATGTTGTTACATTTCATGACCCAAAGCTCCCTTATACTGTCCTATTTTTAAATTATTATTATTATTTTTATTGTTTAAAGTATTACAAATAGTAGTACATATGTCTCCTTTTTGTCCCATTGACTTTCCCCAGGGCTCCCCTACCCCCCGGCACATGCCCTTACCCCACCCCTCCAGTGTCCTGCGTGAATTGGTTATGCTTATATGCATGCATACAAGTTCTTTGGTTGATCTCTTACCTCCTCCCCCTGCCCCCACATGCCTCCCCAGCATTCCCGCTGTAATTTGACAGTCTGTTTGATGCTTATCTGCCTCTGTATCTATCTTTTTGTTCATCAGGTTATAATGTTCTTTATAATCCATAAATGAGTGAGATCATGTGGTATTTTTCTTTCACTGACTGGCTTATTTCACTTAGCATAATGCTCTCCAGTTCCATCCATGCTGCTACAAATGGTAAGAATTCCTTCTTTCTTATAGCAGCATAGTATTCCATAGTGTAGATGTACCACAATTTTCTAATCCACTCATCTGCTGATGGGCATTTAGGCTGTTTCCAAATCTTAGCTATGGTGAATTGTGCTGCTATGAACATAGGGGTGCATATATCCTTTCTGATTGGTGTTTCTGTTTTCTTAGGATATATTCCTAGAAGTGGTATTACTGGGTCAAATGGCAGTTCCATTTTTAAATTTCTGAGGAAACGCCATACTGTTTTCCACAATGGCTGCACCAGTCTGCATTCCCACCAGCAGTGAAGGAGGGTTCTTTTTCTTCACATCCTCGCCAGCACTTGTCATTTGTTGATTTGTTGATGATAGCCATTCTGACAGGTGTGAGGTGGTACCTCATTGTTGTTTTGATTTGCATCTCTCAGATGATTAGTGACTTTGAGCATGTTTTCATGTGTCTCTTGGCTTTCTGAATGTCCTCTTTCAAAAAGTGTCTACTTAGGTCCTTTGCCCATATTTTGATTGGATTGTTTATCTTCATTTTGTTAAGTTGTATGAGTTCTCTGTAAATGTTGGATGTTAAACACTTATCGGAGATAACATTGACAAATATGTTCTTCCATGCAGTGGGCTTGCTTGTTGTTGTTTTTTTTTGTTTGTTTGTTTGTTTGTTTTTGATGGTTTCTTTTGATGTGCAGAAGCTTTTTATTTTGATGTAGTCCCATTTGTTTATTTTCTCCTTAGTCTCCACTGCCCTAGGAGCTGTGTCTGTAAAGATATTGCTACGACATATGTCTGCAATTTTGCTGCCTCTGGAGGCTTGTAGGATTTTTAAGGTTTCCCATCTTACATTCAAGTTCTTTAGGCATTTTGAGTTTGTTTATGTGGTGTAACTTGGTGATCTAGTTTCATTTTTTTTTGCATGTATCTGACCAAATTCACCAGCACCATATATTAAGGAGTCTGTTTTGACTCCATTGTATGCTCTTGCCTCCTTTGTCAAATATTAATTAAGTATAATGGCTTGGGTCAATTTCTGGGTTCTCTGTTCTGCTCCATTGGTCTATATGTCTGTTCTTGTGGTAGTACCAGGCAGTTTTGAGAACCGTGGCTTGGTAATGTAGCTTGATGTCTGGTATTGTGATCCCTCCAACTTTGTTCTTCTTTCTCAGGATAGCTGTGGCTATTCGAGGTCTTTTTTTATTACAGATGAATTTTTGGAGAGTTTGTTCTAGAAGATCTTTGAAATATGCCATTGATATTTAGTAGGTATTGCATCGAATCTATAGATTGCTTTAGGTAGTATGGACATTTTAATGATGATGATTCTACCAATCCATGAATATGCTATGTTCTTCCATTTGTTTATGTCTTCCTCTATCTCTTTTTTCAATGTCCCATAATTTTCTGACAACAGGTCTTTTACATCCTTAGTTAAGTTTATTCGTAAGTATCTTAATTTTTTTGGTGCAATGGTAAATGGGATAGATTTTTCATTTCTCTTTCTGTGAGTTCATTATTGGAGTATAAAAAGGCCATAGATTTCTGGGTGTTAATTTTGTATCCTGCTCCATTGCCAAATTCATTTATTAGGTCTAATAGTTTTTTGATGGAGTCTTTGGGGTTTTCTATGTATGGTATCATGTCATCTGTGAATAAGGACAGTTTTACTTCTTCTTTTCCAATTTGGATGCCTTTTATTTATTCTTCTTGTCTGAATGCTATGGTTAGTACTTCTAGTACTATGTCGAACAGGAGTGGTGAAAGTGGGCATTCTTGTCTTGTTCCCATTCTTAGGGGAAATTGGTTTAGTTTTTGCCCATTGAGTATGATGTTGGCTGTAGGTTTGTCATATAGGGCTTTTATTATGTTGAGTTATGCTCCCTCTATTCACACATTGCTGAGAGTTTTTATCAAGAAAGGGTGTTGGATTTTGTCAAATGATTTTTCTGCATCAGATTATATGATTATGTGATTTTTGTCTCTCAGTTTGTTTATGTGATGTATCACATTTATTGATTTGCAGATACTGTACCATCCTTGCATCCCCAGAATAAATCCCACTTGGTCATGGTGTATGATATTTCTAATGTATTGCTGAATCAGATTTGCTAGAATTTTGTTGAGGATTTTAGCATCTATGTTCATCAAGGATATTTGACTGTAGTTCTTTTTTGGGGTGCCTTTATCTGGTTTTGGGATTAGGGTAGTGCTGGCTTCATAGAAAAAGCTTAGAAGTGTGCCTTCCTCTTAACTTTTTTGGAATAGTTTGAGGAAGATTGGTTTCATTTCTTTTTTGAATGCTTGGTAGAACTCCCCTGTAAAGTCATCTGGACCAGGGCTTTTGTTTGCTAGAAGATTTTTGATCGCTGTTTCAATTTTTCAGTAGGTATCAGTCTATTCAGGTTTTTTTATTCTTTTTGGTTGACTTTTGGGATCTTGTATTTATCTAAGAATATGTCCATTTCGTGTAGATTGTCCATTTTGTTGGAATAGAGTTGTTCATTGTATTTTTTTCACAATGGTTTGTATTTCTGTGGGATCAGCTGTTACTTTACCTCTTTCATTTCTGATTTTGTTCATTTGGGTCCTCTCTCTTTGCTTCTTGGAGAGCCTGGCTAGAGGTTCATCAATCTTGTTTATCCTTTCAAAGAACCAGCTCTTGGTTTTGTTGATCTTTTGTTGTGTTTTTTTTGGTCTCTATGTCATTTATCGCTGCTCAGATCTTTATTATTTCCTTCCTTCTGTTTATGCTGGGCTTTTCTTGTTGCTCTCTTTCTAATTCTTTGAGTTGTATGGTTAGATAATTTATTACCATTGTTTCTTGTTTTTTGACGTAGGCCTGTGGAGCTATGAAGTTCCAATCAGGACTGCTTTCACTGTGTCCAATAGTTTTTGGATTGCTGTGTTTTCATTGTCGTTTGTTGCCATGATACTTTTTATTTCTTCTTTGATCTCTTTGTTAACTCAGTCATTTTTTAATAGCATGCTATTTAATCTCCAAGTGGTTGATTTTTTTCATTGTTTTTATTGTAGTTGATTTCTAGTTTCATGCCATTGTGATGTGAGAAGATGCTTGATATGATTTTTATCTTCTTGAATTTGAAGCGACTTTGCCTATGTCCCAACATATGGTCTATCTTTGAAAATGACCCATGTGCACTTGAGAAGAATGTATATTCTGTGCCTTTGGGGTGAAATGTTCTGAAGATGTCAATTAATTCCATCTGATCTAGTGTGTCATTTAGGATTGATGTTTCTTTGCTGATTTTTTGTTTAGAGGTTTTGTCTAGTGGTGTTAGTGGGGTATTACGGTCCCCTACTATGACTATTTTGTTGTCAATCTCTTCCTTGATGTCTTCCAGACCTTTTTTGTATTTGGGTGCTCCTGTATTGGGTGGGTATATGTTTACCAGTGTTATATCTTCTTGTTGGATTGCTCCCTTTAATATTATGAAGTGGCCTTCACTATCTCTTGTTATGTTCTTCACTTTGAGATCTAATTTGTCAGATATAAATATTGCTACCTACCCCAACTTTTTTTAAATTTCCATTTGCCTAAAATTGTTTTCCATCCCTTCACCATCAATCTGTGTGTGTCCTTTTTTCTAAGGTGGGTTTCCTGTAGACAGCAGATATATGGGTCATGTTTTCTTATCCACTCAGCTAACCTATGTCTTTTGATTGGGGCATTTTATCCATTTTCAGTTAGAGTTATTATTGATACGTACTTGTTTGTTGCCATTTTTATTCTTTATGCCTGTGTTCCTTCTTCACTTCCTATTTCTTCTTTTTACAGCAGACCCTTTAGCATTTCTTGCATTGCTGGTTTGGTGGTAATAAAGTCCCTTAGTTCTTTTTTGTCTGTGAAGCTCCTGATTTCCCCCTCAATTTTGATTGATAGTCTTTATGGGTACAGTATTCTTGGATTCAGATCCTTCCTTTGCATGACTTTGTATGTTTCATTTCATTCCCTTATGGTCTGATGTGTTTCTGTTGAAAAGTCAGTCACTAGTCTGATGGGGGATCCTTTGTAGGTAACTTTCTGTCTCTCTCTGGCCACTTTTAAGATTCTTACTTTGTTGTAAGAATTAAATTGGTGTTTGCCAATTTAATTATAATGTGCCTTGGTGTCAGTCTTTTGGGCTTCATTTTGTTTGAGACTCTGTGAGCTTCTTGGATTTGTGTGAGTTTTTTCTTCCCTATATCAGCGAAGTTTTCTGTTATTTCTTCAAACAAGTTTTCTATTTCTTGCTCAGTTTCCTCTCCTTCTGGCACCCCTATTATGTGGATGTTGTTTCATTTCGTGTTGTCCCAAAGTTCCCTTAGGCTCTCCTTCTGTTTTTTAAGTTTTTTTTTTTTTCTAGATGCTGCTCTGCTTGGGTAATTTTTTCCTACGTTGTCTTCTGGCTCACTGGTGCAGTCCTCCACTTCCTCTAGTCTACTGTTGATGCTTTTTATTGAGTTCTTTATTGCAGTGATATCATTTTTTTTGGATTTTTTCTTGGTTCTTCTTCATTTACTCTTGTTTCTTACACATATTGTTGAATTTGTCTTCCAACCTTTTCAGCGACCTTATGACCATTTCTCTGAATTCTTTCTCTGACAGGTTGCTTGCCTCCATTTAGTTTACTTCCTTTTCTTTTGATGCCTCCTTTTATTTCATATGTGGCTGTTTCTTTGTCTCCCCATGATCTCTCCTCTGGGTGTCTAGTTATGTAGCTCTCTCTCTCCTGCATTGGCTTAAAGGCACAAAATACAACACAACACAACACAACACAATACAACAAGGCACAACACACAAGGCACTGAACACAAATGTATTCATGATACTAATAACCCCAAATAAAGGTGACCACCAGAGAAAAGAGAATTAAAGGATAAAAAAAGTGAGTGCAAAAATGGTATTGAGAAAAGGAAAAAAAAAGTAAGTGAGAAAAGAAAGAGAATAAAAAAGAAGGGGGAAACTATTTATATGTGGAGAAAACTCAATAGTACAACAACTATCCAAAAAAATGCGAACAACTGACACCCAGAGCGAATACAATCTAGAAGCAACAACTAATAACAAGTGAGGTGATGAAAAACAGAAGCCAAAAAAAGAGAAACAATCACACAAACAAATAAACAATCTAATTAACAATCAAACAAACAAAAGCAATATGATGGAGAGAAAGAAGGGCAAAACCAAACAAAATAAAACAAAACACATAAAACAAAACAAAACAAAAAAAGGACAACAAGCAAACAAAAAAAATGGAAGAGAGAAAAAAATTGGATAGTAAAGAAAGAGAAGAGAGAAATGTGTATGGAGTTGGAGCAGGGGATCAGAAATTACGTATATAAGAAGGATGAATTTTTAACAGGGTAAAAAGAAGCAATAGGGAAAATATAAAGCTGGAATAGGGTAAAAGAAACAGGACAACAAAAGGGGACAAGTGATGAAGATAGTTTTGGCATAAAGGTAAAGTTGAGATAGAGTAAAATGATGCTAAAGGAAAAATGAAAATAGCATGTAGGACACTAATCCGAAAATAAAATAACATAAAGAGAAAATAAAGTGAAACTTTAAAAAAGGTAAAATAATAGTAGTAATAATACTGATTAAAAATAAAAATATAATATTCAAAAAGGTAAAATCAAGTGAGAAAAAATTAGTTTCTTAAGTAAAAATAAAAAATAAAAATGTGTAGTAGTGAAGGTCATTCACTTTTTCTACTGTTCTGTTTGGCATGTCTGTTTCCTGTCAGGTAGTCAGGACAGCATTGAAGTTCCCTGCATTCCACTGCTTTTCTGTGTTGTAAACCACCATCCTGTTTTCAAGAAGGCAATATTTCTCTGTTTCTCTGCCTGCCTTTAGTAGTATTTACAAAAGAGTCAACTTGTGATTCAAGCCCTGGGTGGCAGTGTTTCTGTATCGACATTCAGGGCTATAAGTCCTCTCTACCCAGTATTTAGATTTTGTTTTCCCTGCTACACTTAATACTGGTTTGGGGGAATGGACTGCCCCAGAGCTGGTTTTCTGATCATTTCTCCCCACTCTGATCCCCAGGTTCTACAAAAGCAACTTTCTCCTGCAGTCTCTGAGAGTGTTTTTAATTGGGTGATCCTATATACTGGGCTTAGTAATCAAAAGCAAGGATTTAAAGAGAAGAAAGAGCCAGAGTAAGCATGCAAACTCACGACTTTTTAGCCCTGACACTGCGCACGACTCTGCTCACATCTCTGTGCACGACTTATTCCCCTGGCACAGCACAACCGGTATACTCATAAAACTTCTGTCTGCCTTTTTGTGTGCAGCCAAGCTATGGGTTGATTTATAGAGTTCCCTTCTGCCAGCAGCCCCCCTTCCACATTCATGGACTACGGTTGCCCCAACAGCCATGGATTTTGTAAGGTGCAGACTTCTTCTGTACCTCTAGACCCCACTGTGCATGTTTCTACCTCCAGCCTGGATCACAGACCTCACCTTTCTCTGGGTGAAAGCTCACCTTTCCATGGGAAGGTGCAGAGCTCCTCCGAGTCCACGTATTCATGCTGCTTGAGATGCAGTGTTTGTGGGTTTGCAGCTGGTTCCTGGGTGTTGTGGTTTTAGGGTCCCGGCAGGTATCCGATTCATCCTGGTTGAAATTAAGACTAAGCTTCTGATCACAGCCCCTCTTCTCTTCAAGATGGCGCAGTCTCTGTGGCAGAGCCAGTTGCTCTGGGGGAGATTTCAACAGCAGTGGAGTTTGCCCAGTCAGGGGACTTCGATCGGCAGTCCCCAATAGTCCCTTGGAATATAGCTGTCCCTCACTCACAAATAGACACTCCTCATATGTCCACACACTCTCTTTTCATTCTCTCACTCACACACTATTTTGCAGACTGCCTTCCCGTTGGCAGCCATCTTCGATCTCCTGTAATTATTTTTTTCTTTTTGGTGCTCTGATTGAGGGTGTTTTTTTCCCACCCTGTCTTCTAATTTGGCAATTTAATCCTTTGCTTCCTCTAATCTACTGTTTATTCCTTCTAGTGTATTCTTTATTTCAGCTATGTTATTCTTCATTTCTGACTGGTTGTCTTGTTTTCTATGTCTTTTTTTATGCTGTTGAGCATCTTTATAATCATTAGTGTGAGCTCTATATCAGATAAATTGCTTATCTCCATTTCATGTAGATATTCCCCTGGAAAAGTCTCTTGTTTTTCCATTTGGGGCCTATTTTTTATCTATCCAGTTTGGGTGCCTCTTTATGTTTGTTTCTATTTATTAGGTAGATCTGCTATGACTCCCAGTCCTGGTGGGGTGGTCTTCTGTAGTGGGTGTCCAGTAGAGCTTAGTGGTGTAGTCTACTAGATCTGAGCTGGGTACTCTAAGAATGTCCCTTGTCTATGTGATGTGGGCCTTCTTATTGTAATTGGCTCTTGATTGCTGTTGTCCCATTCATGGGTAGGCTCAGCTTTCAGGCTGGCTGACTATGAGACTCAACCCCAACTACATTTTGGCAACTGTCCTACAGGTGCTGACAGAACAAAACAACACCAAACCAGAAATAACACACACACACACACACACACACACACACACAAACACACACACACACACACACATTAAAAACTAACAAGAACAAAAAGAACACCACCACCAAGACAAATAAAATAAGGCAACAAAAGAGAAAAGAAAAAAAATAGAATACTATAATGCAAGAGACCAAATGAATTGGAGCAGAAAGAAGGAAAAGGAAAGAAGAGAATGTGAAAGAAAAGAAGCAGGAGAAACCACTGATCTGCTACACTAACCTAAGATGTGGCATTGTTACTCAGTACTTCCATATTTTCTAGAACTATAAGATGCTTCAAGCTCATTGTGTTTGTTTCCTGCAGCCTTAGAAAGAGACATCTGTCAAAGATATAGTGGAAGAAAGAGAGGAGAGAGAGAGAGGCCCTGAATGCAATGTAACTGTGGCTTGGAATCGAGCCTGCAGCCAAGAAATCTTTCAGGGGAGAGTGGCTATGAAAGGGAGCCCTGCCTCACCTCCATCCAGGGAGACCTTGGACACCACATGGACCCTAAAGCCACACTGGCCAGGGTTCAGCTGCCTTGGCTGTGAACCCACAAACACGGAGAGTCCAGCCTCCCCGGCTGTGGCCTCCTAAAAAGTTTGTCCAGGGGGAGACAAAAATGGCAGCTGAATAGGTGGACAGATCCTGGGCCTTCTCACAGAGCAGATAGAAGAAAAAGCTGAATAGAATAACATCCATCTGGAATTGGTGAATTAAACACAGGTGGTGAGACAATCCATGGATGGAAACATCAGAGGTTGACTGGAGAGAGTTAGGATCAGGGATCTGGGCTAAAGTGAGAAACACATGCAGCTGTGACAAGAGTCTTAGAGGGAGACTACACCATACCAAATCTGAGTCCCTTGAGGACATGTGTAGGCCTCGACTGTGGATGGGGGTCCACAGGGCTGCTGGCAGTGGGGGACTCTAGATCTAAGCCCACAGCTATGGGAGTCTCTGCCCAGAAAGACAGCCTGAAGTTCTGCACTGGCTGAATAGTTCCAGGGGGAGAGAGACACACAGCAGCATGGTTTGTTCTGTCTTTATAATTTCCTTGATTTTACTCACTAAACCCAGTGCATAGGATCTTCCAATTACAAACACTCACAGAGGCTGCAGTGCAGAGGAAGGTGTTTCTGTGGAAGCTGGGGAGCAAAATAAGGAGAGACAATCAGGAATCCAGTTCTGGGACAGTCTGATCCCTCCAACCCTGAACAGATGTTTTTCTCCTGAAGACCAGACCCCTCCTGGCAGTGCAGCCAAACCCAGCCTTGAGCTGGGCAGGGAAACAAAGATTCTAAATAACCCCAGGGATCCCCTGGGGATTGGGTTGAGGGGCCATTTGGTCCCAGAAACTAATACAGAAACACTGCCACCTAAAGGCCATGTCAGAAATAGACACTTGTGTAAGTACGATTGAAAGCAGGTGTTAAAACAAAGTGGGGAGATTGATCTCACTCGCCTGAAACCAAGGCTGTGGAGTCTGACACAGAGAAGCGGTGGATCACTGGGAAGTTCAACATGGTGCTGACTACCTAACAGGAGTCTGAAACATGGCAGACAGAACAGTAGAGAGGGGTCTTAAACCAGCCCCCAGGGGACATTAAAACTCAAATGAAGTGAAATAATTTCACTACTTCACTTTTCACTTTTTTATTTTTTATCTTTGACTTAAACGATTTTTTTCTCTTTATTTTATTATTTTTTTATTATTTTCTAACCTTTCTTTTTTTGGGGGATATATGTTCTACATTCTATTTTTATTTTTTATCATTATTTTACTCTATCTCATTTTTTCCTTTATGCCAACCCTTTCTTCCTCTCTTCTCCCTTTTTCATCCTGTTTCTTTTCTGTTCCTGCTTTAGTTTTTCTCTCTCCTTTCTTTTTACTTCTTCTTAAAAATTGATCTTCTTTATCTGCTTTATTGACACATTACTATTATAGTAGTCTCTGTTGGCTTACTCATATATCTAATTTCCTCACCCCCGCTCCAAGTCCCTGCACCATTCTCTTTTCTCTTTCTTTGCTAGCCAATTTTTTCCTTCCTTATTGTTGTTGTTTGTTTGATTGTTTGTTAGCTTTGTTTTTGATTTGTTTTTTTTTACTTTATGCTTTTGTTTTTCCTCCCCTCACTTATTCTTTTCTTCTACTAATAGCTTAATTAAGTTTCACTTACCAAATTTAGGCCTATCTGTTCTCTACTCTATTCTCCTTTTCAAAAAATAGATGTATATATAGATAGATAAAGAAAAACATTTTTTAAATTTTTATATATATAAATTTTCTTTTTACATATATTTTAATTATTAATTTTAATTATTTCTAATTTTATTTTTTTATTTTTAAAAATTAAAAAAAATTATTGAGTATTTTGTTTTTTACTTTTCTTCTTATACACTAATTCTCTTTCTACCTCCTCTATACTGAATTGTGGCCATTCCCCCATTCATTCAATTCCTTTACCTTACATTTTGGAAATAAGCTCTGCCTCTTCAGATTCAGCCTTCCCCTCTTTTTTCCCTGGGTGTTTGTTATTTGCATATTTTTGGATTGGTTGTTGGTTTTGTGGAGTTTTCTCCCCAGATATGTGTATTTCCCCCCCTTTTTCTTTTCTCTCTTACCTTTGTCCCTTTTCTCAATATCATTTTTGTGCTCCTTTCTCTCCCCTAATTCTCTTTTTCCTGGTGGTCACCTTTATTTGGGGTTATTGGTGTCATGAATACATTTGTCTTTTATTCCCTCTCTGTAGTGTCTTGTTGAGTTGTACTTTGTGCCTTTTGGTCAATGTGATAGTGAGCCACTTAACCAGACACCCTGAGAGGAGTGAAAATGGGGAGACAAAGAAATAGCCCCTATATGAAAGAAAAGGAGGAATCACCAGAAAAGGAAGTAAATGAAATGGAGGCAAGCAACTTGTCAGAGAAAGAATTCAGAGCAATGGTCATAAGGATGCTAAAAAAGATGGAAGACAAATTCAACAACATGTGTTAGAATCAAGAGGAAATGAGGAAGAACCAAGAAGAAATGAAGAGTGACATAGCAGCAATAAAGAACACAATAGAAAGCATCAACAGTAGACTAGAAGAAGCTGAGGACAGCATCAGCAATCTAGAAGACAAGGTAGGAAAAAAACACCCAAGCAAAGCAGAAACTGGAAAAAAAACAACAACTGAAAAACAGGAGTAGAGCTTAAGGGAGCTTTGGGACAAAAAGAAATGAAACAACATCCACATAATAGTGGTGCCAGAAGGAGAGGAAACTGAGCAAGAAGTAGAAAACATGTTTGAAGAAATAATGACAGAAAAGTTCTGTGATATTAGGGAGAAAAAACTCACACAAGTCCAAGAAGCTTACAGAGTTCCAAACAAGATGAACCCAAAAGACCGACACTAAGATATATCATAATTAAATTGGCAAGCACCAATGGCAAACTAAAATCTTAAAGGCTGCCAGAGAAAGACAGAGAGTTACCTATAAGGGATCTCCCTTTAGACTACCAGCTGATTTCTCAACAGAAACACATCAGACCAGAAGGGAATGTAATGAAATATACAAAGTAAAGCAAAGAAGGAACTAAAACCAAGAACACTATACCAAGCAAGGCTATCATTTAGATTTGAATGGGAAATCAGAAGATTCACAAGAAAATAAAGGGCCAAAGGGGTTTATTATCACCAAAAGAGCAATACAAGAAATGATAAAGGGACTGCTATACAAAGAAGAAATAGGAAGGGAAGAAGGAACAAAAGCATAAAGAATAAAAATGGTGACGAACAAGTACCTATCAATAATAACATTAAATGTATATAGATTAAATGCTCCAATCAATAGACATAGGGTAGCTGAATGGATAATAAAACTAGACCCATGTATCTGCTGTCTACAAGAGACCCACCTCAGAACAAAGGACTCACACAGAATGAGAGTAAAGGGATGGAAACAGATTTTTCAGGCGAATGAAAATGAGAAAAAGCTGGGGTAGCAATACTTATATCTGACAAATTAGACCTTTAAGTGAAGGCCATAACTAGGGATAAGGAAGGCAACCTCATAATACTAAAGGGAGCAAGTCATCAAGAGGCTATAACTCTGGTAAACATATATGCACCCAATACAGGAGCAACCAAATACATTAAAAACTTGTGGAAGATATCAAGGGAGAGATTGACAGTAATATGATCATTGTAGGGGTCTTTAATACCCCACTTACACCACGGGATAAATCTTCTAAAGAAAAAATCAGCAAAGAAACATCAATCCTAAATGACTCACTAGATCAGATGGAATTAATTGACATCTTCAGAACATTTCACTCCAAAGCTATAGAATATACATTCTTCTCAAGTACATGTGGGACATTTTCATAGATAGACCATATATTGGAAGAAAAAAAAGTCTCTTCAAATTCAAGAAGATTAAACCTTTATCAGTGATAACATTTGCAAATATGTTCTTCAATACAGTGGGCTTTCTTGTTGTTTTGTTGATGGTTTCTTTTGCTGTGCAAAAGCTTTTCATTTTGATGTAGTCCCATTTGTTTATTTTCTCTTTAGTTTCCATTGCCCTAGGAGCAGTATCGGTGAAGAAATTGCTTCGGCATAGGTCTGAGATTTAGCTGCCTGTGGATTCCTCTAGTATTTTTATGGTTTCCCATTTTATGTTTAAGTCCTTTATCCATTTTGAGTTTATTTTTGTGTATGGTGTAAGTTTGTGATCTAGTTTCATATTTTTGCATGTATCTGTCCAATTTTCCCAACACCATTTATTGAAGAGACTGTCTTGACTCCATTGTAAGTTCATGACTCCTTTGTCAAATATTAATTGAGCATAGTGGTTTGGGTCAATATATGGGTTCTCTATTCAATTCCATTGGTCTATATGTCTGTTCTTGTGACAGTTCCAGGCTGTTTTGAGAACAGTGGCTTTGTAATACAGCTTGAAATCTGGTATTGAGATCCCACCTACTATGTTCTTCTTTCTCAGGATTGCTGTGGCATTTGGGGTCTTTTTTTTTATTCCAGATGAATTTTTAGAGAGTTTGTTCTAGGTCTGTGAAATATGCCATTGGTATTTTAATGGGGAGTGCATTGAATCTATAGATTACTTTGGGTAGTAGGGACATTTTAATGATGTTGATTCTACCAATCCATGAACATGGTATGTTCTTCCATCTGTTTTTGTCTTTCTCTATCTCTTTTTCAGTGTCCTGTAGTTTTCCACGTATAGGTCTTTTACCTCCTTAGTTAAGTTTATTCCTAGGTATCTTAATTTTTTTGGTGGGATGGTAAATGGGATTGCTTTTTCATTCTCTCTTTCTGTAAGTTCACTATTGGTGTATAGAAATGCCATAGATTTCTTGGTGTTAATTTTGTATCCTGCTACATTGCCGAATTCATTTATTAAGTCTAATAGTTTTTTGATGGAGTCTTTCGGGTTTTTTATGTACAATATCATGTCATTTGCAAATAAGGACAGCTTTACTTCTTCTTCTCCAATTTGGATACCTTTTACTTCTTCTTGTCTAGTCACAATGGCTAATACTTCCAGTACTATGTCGAACAGGAGTGGTGAGAGTGGGCATCCCTGTCTTGTTCCTGTTCTTAGGGGAAATGGTTTTAGTTTTTGCCCATTGAGTAATGTTATCACTGATAAAGGTTTAATATCCAACATCTACAGGGAACTTACACAACTTAATAAAAAGAAGATAAATGATCCAGTAAGAAAATGAGCAACGGACATAAATAGAATCTTTTCGAAAGAAGACAGAAGGATGGCCAAGAGACATATGAAAACATACTCAAAGTCACTAATTATCCGAGAGATGCAAATCAAAACGACAATGCAGTACCATATCACACCTGTCAGAATGGCCATCATCAACAAATCAACAAACGACAAGTGCTGGTGAGGATGCGGAGGAAAAGGAACCCTCGTGCACTGCTGGTGGGAATGCAGACTGGTGCAGCCACTGTGGAGAACAGTATGGAGTTTCCTCAAAAAGCTAAACATTTGATCCAGTAATCCCACTTCTAGGAATATATCCTAAGAAACTAGAAACACCAATCAGAAAGGATATGTGCACCCCTATGATCATATAGCACAATTCACCATAGCTAAGATTTGGAAACTTCCTAAATGCCCATCAGCAGATGAGTGGATTAGAAAACTGGTACATCTACACAATGGAATACTATGCTGCTATAAAAAAGAAGGAATTCTTACCATTTGCAGCAGCATGAATGGACCTGGAGAACATTATGTTAAGTGAAATAAGCCAGGCAATAAAAGAAAAATACCACATGATCTAACTTATTTATGGAAAATAAAGAACATTATAACCTGATGAACAGAAAGATAGATACAGAAGCAGTAAAGCATCGAACAGACTGTCAAATTACAGCGGGAGGCTGGGGAGTGTTGGGGAGGGCGGGAAAGAGATCAACCAAATTCAAGAAGATAGAAATTATATCAACCATCTTCTCATCACAATGGTGTAAAATTAGAAATTGAGTACATTAAAAACAATAAAAAATCAAACAATTGGAGGCTAAATAGCATGCAATTAAACAATGATTGTGTTACCAAAGAGATCAAAGATTAAATAAAAAGCATCCTGGTTATAAATGACAATGAAAACACAACAATCCAATATCTATGGGACACCATGAAAGCAGTCCTGAGAGGGAAGTGCATACCTCAAAAAAAAAAAAAAAAGGTTATAAATTATCCAACCCTACAACTTAAAGAAAGAGAGCAACAAGAAAAACGCAGAGTAAGCAGAAGGAAGGAAATAATAAAGATCAGAGCAGAAATAAACAACATAGAGACAAAAAAATAAACAAATACAAAAGTCCAATAAAACCAAGAGCTTGTTCTTTGAAAGGATAAACAAGATTGAAGAAAATTTAGCCAAGCTCACCAAGAAGCAAAGAGAGAGGACCCAAATAAACAAAATCAGTGAAAGAGTTGAAGTAACAACCGACCTCAAAGAAATAAAAAAAAAAAATTATGAAAAAATACTATGAACAACTCTAGTCCACGAAACTGGACTACCTTGACAAAATAGGCATATCCTTAGAAAAATACAAGCTTCCAAAACTAAATCAGGAATAATAAAAAAAATTGAATAGGCAAATAACTACTGAAGAAATTGAAACAGTAATCAAAAATCTTCTTGCAGACAAAAGCCCCAGTCCGGATGGCTTTACAAGGGAATTCAATCAAGCATTCAAAGGAAATCTAGAACATATTCTCCTCAGACTATTCAAAAAAATTCAAGAGAAGGGCACACTTCCAAGCTCTTTCTATGCAGCCAGCATTACCCTAAATTTAAAACCAGATAAAGACACCACAACAATAGAGAACTACAGGCCAATATCCTTGATGAACATCAATGCTAAAATCCTCATCAAAATTCTAGGAAATTAGTTCAAGCATTATATTAGAAAGATCTTACACCATGACCAAGTGGGATTTATACCGGGGATGCAAGGATGGTATAATATCTGCAAATCAATAAATGTGATACATCACATAAACAAATTGAGACACAAATACCCCATAATCATATCAATCAATGCAGAAAAAGCATTTGACAAAATCCAACACTCTTTCTTGATAAAAACACGCAGCAAAGTGGGAATAGAGGGATCAGACCTCAGCATACTAAAGGCCTTATATGACAAACCTACAGCCAACATCATACTTAATGGAAAAACACTAAATCCATGTCCCCTAAGAACAGAAACAAGACAGGGACACCCAGTTTCACCACTTATATTTGATACAGTACTGGAATCTAGCCATAGTGAGCAGACAACAAGAAGAAATAAAACACATCCAAATTGGAAAATAGGAAGTAAAACTGTCATAATTCATAGATGACATGATACTGTACATATAAAAACCCAAAGACTCCATCAATAAACTCTAGAATTAATAAATGAATTCAGCAATATAATAGGATACAAAATTAACACCTAGGAATCTATGGCTTTTTTATACACCAACTAGTGGTGCAGTGTATGAAGTTTGTGCATGGAGAGGGGTTCCCTCAGCCTAGCCTGCACCCTCTCCAATCAAGGACCCCTTGGGGGATGTCCAGGACCTTTGATTCATAACTGCTCACCTGCCTGCATGCCTGATTGCCCCTAACTGCCCTCCTCTGCCTGCCTGATCTCACCCCCAACTGCCCTCCCCTGCTCCACTGGTTGCCCCTAACTGCCCTCTTCTGCTGGCCTGATCTCACCCCTAACTGCCTCTGCCTGCCTGATCACCCCTAACTAATGCCCTCCCCTGCCGGACTGATCTTGCACCCAACTGCCCATTCCTGCAGACCTGATCTCACCCCCAACTGTCCTCCCCTGCCGGCCTGATCACCCCTAACTGCATCTGAATTAGCCACCACCACCATGGCTTTGTCTGGAAGGAAGTCGGACATCTGGAAGATGGCTGATCAACCAGGTCTAATTAGCATATTACCCTTTTATTAGTATAGATAGATTAAGATAGGATTGCTCAAATGGGGTGGGGGGGTAAAGCCTTTTTCATCAGGAGGAGATATTCTTGGCAGACAAAAATACATAATCCCTATGTCTGCACTGATAGCCAGCCATAAGCACTGTACTGCCAAACCAGTCATTAAAAAAATTGAACCACTTTCTTACACCTTACACCAAACAGCTATTGCCCTTAAAACCCCTCCTCAGCCCCCACTTTAGGTTCTGCCTTCGCAGTTCACACAGATTAGGTTCTGATTGGTTGGTTTCTATTCCAGACAGCATCAAAAGCTCTGCCACCTCGGCAGCCATTTGCTTCTCACAGTTCACCCAGATTTAGTTCTGATTGGTTGGTTTCTATGCCAGTCAGCTTCTCTGGGCCTATCTCCAGGCCTGATCAGAGAGGTGGGGCTGGTAAGCAGCCCCCACAGAGGCCTGGAGAGAAAGTGAGGCATGGCTGCTGGCGATGCCCAGAGAGAAGGAGAGAGGCAAGGGCTGATCAACAGCTGCCATGGAGGCTGCAGATCAGACCCTGCCTCTCTCTCTGGGCCTCTCTCCAGGCCTGATCCACAGCCCTCTCAGCAGTCAGTGCTGGGTTGCCACGGCAACCCAGCACTTACTGCAGGACTAACTTCTGGTGTTTGGTCAATCCTTTGGTTGATACGGACTCTGGGTTTTTATATATTAGGATAATGAACTCACAGAAAGAGAAACCAAAAAAAAAAAAAAATCCAATCCCATTTACCATTGCACCAAAAAAATTAAGATACCTAGAAATAAACTTAACTAAGGAGATAAAAGACCTGTTCTCGGAAAACTACAAGAAGAAAAAAAGATAGAGAAAAGACATAAACAAATGGAAGAATATACCGTGTTCATGGATTGGTAGAATCAACATCATTAAAATATCCATACTACCTAAAGCAATTTATAGATTCAATGCAAGCCCCATTAAAATACCAATGGCATATATCACAGACCTAGAACAAACTCTCCAAAAATTCATCTGGAACAACAACAACAACAAAAAAGACTCCAATAGCCACAGCAATCTTGAGAAAGAAGAACAAAGTTGGAGGGATCATAATACCGAATATCAAGCTATATTACAAAGCCACAGTTCTCAAAACTGCCTGGGACTGGCACAAGAACAGACATATAGACCAATGGAACAGAACAGAGAACCCAGAAATAGTCCCAAGCCTTTATGTTCAATCAATATTTGACAGAGGAGTGTAGAGCATACAATGGAAGTTGACCTTGACTCCAGAGGAAACGAAGGTGCTCTTGGCCTTCTCCTTATTTATATTGCCATTTCATCAGGGCCTTTCATGCTCCGAAGGCAACAGAGGGTTCAACAAACTCTAGAAAGGGTGGTTTAAAATATGTTCCCTGTGTATAAAGATGTGGTCAAAACAAATCTGCACACTCAAATGCCTTTTTTCTCCTTTTCATGTCCCCTCCAGTTTCCTTCCCTTTAAAGCCATGCTTCACAAGTAGTGGTCGATTCTATGCTTACTTTCTTTACTTCCTCTCTGCATATTCACTTTTTGTTGTAATCTGATTTCAGTCTCTGAAACTCCTCTCCATGAAGTCATAATTTGTCTTCAAATTGTCAATTTCAATGACAATTTGTCCTAGTTTTATTTGACCTCACTGTGGCATCTAATATGGCTGCTCACTCTCCCTTCTTAAAACTTGACTTAGTATTAGTGAAACCACTCTTGCCTAGCTGTCTGCCTTCTCCAATCATTTTTCAGTCTTACCTCAGTGATGCTGCCACCAGTGCTCAAAGCCTGATTTTTTGTTCTGTGCTCTTCTGTCCACGTATGTTCTCATTGGTGACCATATTTAAATTAAGTCTCCATGTTTAAATTAAGTGCTTTCCTTCAGCAACCACTTATGACCCACTGTCTCCAACTCCTTATACCCAACTCAGACACAACTGCTGGGCTCTGGACCCACAGGGTCTGTTCTGTATTTGACATCTCTATTTAAAAGTTGCCTAATCAAATTATTCTCAATACAGTTAAAATCCCTTATTCTCTCTCTTTTTTCCCTAGCTGAAGGCACAATCACTCACCCAATGACTTAGTATTCCAGTCATTCTAAACTCTTCCCCGTTTATCCTCATCACCTAAAGGTCTGATTTTACTTCCTACATATATGTTGGCACTCTTTTTCTCTCCTATTGTACCACCATGATCTTAGGACCTCTTTGCTTTTTGCCTGGATTATTACTTTCTCAGCCTCTAGACTACACAAATCCTTTCTCCTACCCAATCTCCAGAGGAATTTTTCTAAAACTGTAAATCTGCTCAAGATAGGTTGCTTTCCTGCTTAAAACCCTCAGACTCCCATCAATTTCAGGATAAAGGTCAAATTCTTCAGCCTACTACACAAGGCCCAGAGTTGTTAAGTATTCTGGCATCATATTCCATTTACTACAGGTGGGAATATAAGCAAGTTACTTAACCTCTTTATGCTTTGGGTTTCTCCATCTGAAAATAGAGATGTAAATAGCACCTCTGTGATAAGATTGTGTGAGCATTGAATGAGGTGAGGCATGTAAAGCATTTATGGCAGTGCCTAGCATATAATTTAAAAATTAATTTTGATAGTAGTTATCAGTATTACCATCCTTCTCTTCCCTTCCCTTTGGCCACAGTGGTCTACTTCTTGACATTTCTGAAAACAGCCTATAATTTCATTCATTTGAGCTTTCTTACCATGTTACGTCCTATACTTGTAATGCGTTTCCACCATTCTTTATCTAGCTGACACATATTTAGTTATCCCATCACTAAAATTAATTTCATTGTCTTAACAAGTGTTTTGTTTGAAAATACAAATATCCTTTAGAAGTATATTGAACTGTAATTATCAGTTGACTAGCTCAGTTTTATTACTGAAAATAAGCTTAATAGTGCTACTTAGAAACTGGGATTTTAATACAAGAAGAAATAAGATAAGAATACTTTTGGAATAAGGTACTTTTCTGAAGCAAAGGTAGTCTCTAAGCACCTGATAAAAATAAATGATAAGCTTTTTAATTCACCCAAAAATCATTTATTGAACTGCTAGTTCACAGTATTAAGCCTTGCTCAGTTGTATCTTATAATTGAGGAACACACAGGAAGGGTGTTCAGTACTGAGATAAATGTATCTATAAAGACCTATGCAAGCAAAAGAGAAGATAAATCAGATTGAAGTGAAAAGGTCAAGAAGCCTTCCTAGAAGAACTGACATGAGAATATATTTTTTTGGTTTGTTAATCCTCATCCAAGGACATTTTTTCCATTGATTTTTAGAGAGAATGGAAGGGATGGAGGGAGGTGGAGAAAGAAAGAAATGTAGGTGAGAGGGAGACATATTGATTGGTTACTTCCCACACCCATCCCAACCTGGGTGGGGGATCAAACTTGCAACCCAGATATTTGCCCTTGACTGAGAATTGAACCTGCCACCCTGCAGGGCACTGGCCTACACTCTAACCATTGAGCAACACCGGCCAGGGCAAGAAGACTGGAAAAGAAGGAGTGAAAGAGAAGGAGGGGGGAGAGAAAGAGAGAGAGAGAGAGAGAGAGAGAGAGAGAGAGAGAGAGAGAAGCATGGATGTGAAAGACACATGAATTGGTTGCCTCCACCATGTGCCCCCTACAGGAGCCAGGCTTGACCCTGCAACCCAGGTATGTGCCCTTGACCGGGAATTGAACGTTCAACCCTTCAGTGAGCGGGCTGATGCTCTAACCACTTTGATACACCAGCCAGGGCAATGCCTACACGTTCAAGTTTTTAAGTTAAATTCAATGGTTCCTATTGACTATTAGTTCTACTTTTAAGATGGATATTTTTAACTATTCACTCTGATGCCACAGATATGCTGTAATTCATAATATTTTATATTTCTTTTTATTTTTCATAGTGATATAACTTATTATTGCTCACTATAAATGTCAATTGTACCAAGACATAAATTAAAACATTCTTTAGATAACAGAAAAAAATAGTGATTTTTAAAATTGTAATCTCTTTCTCAATACAAAGTTCAGAGATCACTGAATAAATGTTTATTGAATGCCCACTCTGTAAAGCTATTGCTCTCAATCTTTTTGAGTTTAAGAGGATACTGTGTAAACCAGCTATCTTGAGCAACAAACTTGAGAATATTAAATGTACCATACGTTAGCAATAATTATGCTGCAATACCAGAATACTGTATAATGTCTTATAGTGTCTATAAAAGTACACACTCATTATCACTTCATAGATGTTAGAATGGCCTACCATCCAAAAGATAAGAGTTAATAAGTATTGAGGATGTGGAGAAAATGCATGGTTGGTGGGAATGTAAATTGGTGTAGCTGCTATAGAAAACAATATGAAGGTTCCTTAAAAAACTAAAAACTACCATGTGTCCAAGAAATTACACTTCTAGGTTTATATATGAACAAAATTAAATCACTTTCTTTTTTAACTTTTTTTAAAAATATATTTTTATTGATTTCAGAGAGGAAGGGAAAGGGAGAGAGAGAGAGAAACATCAATGATAAGAGAGAATCATTGATCAGCTTTTCCCCTTACGCCCCACACTGGAGATCAAGCCCACAACCCAGGCATGTGCCCTGACCAGGAATGGAACTGTGACCTCCTGGTTCATAGGTTGAAGCTCAATCACTGAGTACACTGGCCAGGCTAAATCACTTTCGTGAAAATACGTCTATACCCCCATATTTACTGCAGCATTATTCACAATAGTCATGACACAGAAATGAAGTTGGATAAATAAAGAAAATGTGCTATATGTATACAATGGAATATTAATCCACCATAAAAAAGAAGGAAACCCTGACAGTTGTGACAACATGGATGGACTTTGAGGGAATTATGTTAAGTTAAATGAGTCAGACAGAGAAAGAAAAATACTCTATGTGGAATCTAAAAAAAAACAAATGCATCAATGAAGAGAACAGATAAGTGGTTGCTAGAGGCAGGCATGGGGGTTGGAAAAAATGGGAAAAGGGTTAGTCAAAAGGTACCAATTTCCAGTTATAAGATAAATAAGTCCTGAGGACATGATGTAAAGCATGGTTACTATACAGGTAACAATACTGTATTGTATATTTGAAAGTACTTAAGAGAGTAGATCTTAAAAGTTCTCATCACAAGAAAAAATTTTGTAACTAAATGAGGTGATGAATATTGACTAAACTTACTGTGGTAGTCATTTTGCAATATATACATATAGCAAATCATTATGTGTAAAACTAAAACTAATGCAATGTTATATGTCAACTATCTATTATATAAAAAGCCTGTGGTCATCACGCCATCACGCTGTAACGACCAATCATCAGGAGGTTGTGTGTGTGGGGTGGGTGGGGACTTGACTCTGGAGGACTTGATTGGAGGCATGGTTGAGTTTCTGGGCCCCACCTCCTGCCATGCAACGGGACTCTTTCTGGGTCCTGGGTCTCGCACGATTTCATGAGCTGGGCCCCTAGTATCACAATAAAAATGGAAAGAAGTATATGGTTGTCACAGTGTTAAAAATGATCATTTTGTTGTTTTTGTTCATTCTCACCCAAGGATATTGTTTCCATTGATTTTTTAGAGTGGAAGGGAGGGGAGAGGGACAGAGAAAGAGATGATAGATTGGTTGCCTCCTACATGTGGCCCCTATCGGGGTGGGGGATTGAGCATGCAACCAAGGTACATGCCCTTGACCAGAATCAAACCCAGGACCCTTCAGTCCACAGACACTCTATCCACTGAGCCAAACTGGCTAGGGCTCAATATTATTTTATACTAGAGGCCCAGTGCACAGATTCATGCACGGGTGGGGTCCCTCAGCCTGGACTGCACCCTCTTACAATCCGGGACCCCTCAGGGGATGTAGTAGTGTGTGAAGCAGCAGGCATCCAGGGAGGAACCCAAGCCCAGGATGGGCACTGCGCCACTCCCACTCATCCTGGGCCCATTGTGCCTGCCACCGCTGCACTTGCCAGCCGTGAGCCCAGTATCTGGCGCCAATCGGTCAGCTGATCAGTGCTCCCACTGTGGGAGCACACTGACCACCAGGGGGCAGCTCCCACATTGAGCATCTACCCCCTGGTGGTCAGTGTGCATCATAGCGACTGGTCAAATGGTCAACTGGTTGAACGGTCAACTGGTCACTTAGCGTTTTATATATAGAGATTAGAAGCCTGGTGCATGGATTCGTGCACTAGTAGGGTCCCTCAGCCTGGCCTGCAGAGATCAGGCCGAAACTGGCTCCCCAACATCTCCCATGGGGTCCCGGATTGCAAGAGGTTGGTTCTCAGGTGACGCAACCTGGAATCGGGCACCCTCCTCGATTCTCCCAATATATGTCACTTTCTTCTGTATCTGTCTCACTTCTTTCATCTCATTTTACCCTAAGTTTGGCAGTAACTGATAACTTGTGGGCATTTAGCCACAAAATGCAAATATTTAGCAAACAGGATTTATTTAGCCTGGAATCTAGTCAGCCTATGGTAGGACCCTGCTCAATGTCAGCTCCCACCCAGGCCCTTCCACTCAGGTGGAGTCCTGTGGTGGCAGGAACCTCCTTCTTCTCACCTGAGCTGCTTCTTCACCTCCTTTCCTCCCCAGAGGTTTCCCGTTGGCACTATTGTCCACCCGGAAGGAGGGAAGCTGCAGCTGGTTTCCCAGCCAACAGTGGTAACAGGAAAATTCGCTGTCTCCAATGGAAATTGATATTAAGCGGATGGGCCGGCACGGGAACCAGATGTCGGGGCCATAGGTCCTGCACATCTCATCATTTAGCTAATTGAGTCAAAAAGTTTCTGTAAGGGCCAGACCCACAACCTCTGCAGTGGGCTAGAGGCCTGATTGGGAGCCAGACCCGAAGTGGGGAGCCAATGGGCTAGAGAGGCCCAGTGCACGAATTTGTGCCACACTCAGCGTGGTCAGGGGTGAACCTGAGCGGGAATGGTGAATGAAGGATTAAAGAAGACAGACAAAAGAATAAAGCTGGTGCTAAGTGGAACACTGCTCTCAGATGGAGAGACAGTGCCACAGCCTGCAAACCGAGTATTTTATAGCCAGATTCCACAAGGCAAACTAAGGGTGTGGTTAAGCTATTTACAATGTTCTCACGGGTTTTGAATCTACTCAATTACATGCACCTGAACTCTATCAAGCTCTGTTTCGGCAGCACTTGCTACACCTCCCACAGCCTATATCACTTAGCCACCTGGGACCACAAGTTCCGACCATAAGGTCAAGGTTACAATTACAACCTTTGGCTATAATTGTGCTGGGAGGGCTTTGTCCTCCAAGCTGGGACCTGTACGTGGCTTTGCCATGAGAGGACCATGCCCTCTCATTAGCTCATTAGTCCGAGGCTTGAACCTGTCCAAATGCTGTAGCTTCTCTCCACACAAATTTATGCAACGGTAGAGTCCCTTGGCATGGCCTGCGGGATTTGGGCTGAAACCAGCTCTCCAACCTCCCCCAAGGGGTCCCAGATTGCAAGAGGGTAGTTCTCGGGTGATGCTCCCTGGAAAAGGGCTCCTTCCTCTCTGGTTCTGGGTATATTACCCAAGAACTGCAGCTGCCAAGTCATTGCTGCTCAGCAGCTCCTGCTTTGAGCATCCGCCCCTGGTGGTCAGTGAACATCATAGCTACTGGTCAGATGATCAAATGGTCGGCCGGTCGGCCAGTCACATAGGCTTTTATATATATAGACTAGAGGCCCAGTAATGAAATTTGTGCATGGGGGAGAGGGGTGTCCCTCAGCCCAGCCTGCACACTCTCCAATCTGGGACCCCTCTCAAAATCAAGGACTGCTGGCTCCCAACTGCTCGCCTGCCTGCCTGCCTGATTGCCCCTAACTGCTTCTGCCTGCCAGCCTGATCACCCCCTAACCACTCCCCTGCCAGCCTGATTGATGTCTAACTGCTCCCCTGCAGGCCTGGTCGCCCCCAACTTCCCTCTTCTACCAGCCTAGTCACCACTAACTGCCCTCCCCTGCAGGCTTGATCGCCCCCAACTGCCCCCGCCCCCGCTAGCCTGATCACCCACAACTGGCCTCCCTTGCAGGCCTGGTCCCTTCCAACTGCCCTCCCTTGCTGGCCATCTTGTGGTGGCCATCTTGTGTCCACATGGGGGCAGGATCTTTGACCACATGGGGGCAGCCATCTTGTGTGTTGGAGTGATGGCCAATCTGCATATTACTCTTTTATTAGATAGGATAGAGGCCTGGTGCATGGGTGGGGGGCAGCTGGTTTGCCCTGAAGGGTGTCCCGGATCAGGGTGGGGGTTCCCTTGGGGTGTGGGGTGGCCTGGGCGAGGGGCCTGTGGTGGTTTGCAGGCCGGCCAGGCCCCGTGATGATCCAAGCGGAGGCCCTGGTATCTGGGGTTTATTTATCTTCTACAATTGAAACTTTGTAGCCTGGAGTGGAACCAAGCCTTCTGCTCACTCCGTGGCGGCAGCCATTTCTGTTGGGATTTATGTATTTTCTATAATTGAAACTTTGTAGCCTTAAGCGGAGGCCTGGGCCGGCCAGGGTGTGCAGAAAGCTTGGCTTCCTCCATCACCGGGAAAACCCAACCCTCCCTCCTGCACTCTCGGTGGCTGCAGCCATCTTGGTTGGGTTAATTTGTATACTCACTCCTGATTGGTTGGTGGGTGTGGATGGTGGGCGTGGCTGGTGGGTGTAGTGGAGCGATGGTTAATTTGCATATTAGTCTTTTATTAGAAAGGATTATCGACTATATTCCCTATGCTGCACTTTACATCCCCATAACTATTTTGTGATTGCCAATTTGTACTTCTCAATCCCTTCACCTTTTTTTTTTTTTTTTTTTTTTTTTAAATATATTTTATTGATATTTTACAGAGAGGAAGGGAGAGGGACAGAGAGCTAGAAACATCGATGAGAGAGAAACATCGATCAGCTGCCTCCTGCACACCCCCCACTGGGGATGTGCCCGCAACCAAGGTACATGCCCTTGACCGGAATCGAACCCGGGACCCTTCAGTCCGCAGGCCGACGCTCTATCCACTGAGCCAAACCGGTTTCGGCCCCTTCACCTTTTTGACCCAGCTCTCCAATCCCCTCCCCCTGGCAACCATCAGTCTGTTCTTTGTATCTATGAATTTGTTTCTGTTTTGTTTGTTCATTTATTTTGTTCTTTAGATTCTTCATATAAATAAAATCACATAGTATTTTGCTTTCTCTGAACTGACTACCCTTTTAGATCTAAGTGCTAACTGTTCCCTCTTCCTGGAATATTGTTACAACAGTTCTTCTATTGTTACTTCTTATTTTCATACTAGAGGCCCGGTGCACAAATTCGTGCATGGGTGGGGTATGAATGGCCAGCCCCAGGGGCTGATCGGGGCCAGGCTGGTTTGGGGGGAGGGGACGTGGGAGGTTGGCCGCCCAGCCCCACCCCTGATCAAGGTGGGGGGCTGATCGGGGACAGGGCCAGCTGGGGGAGGGGCTGATAGAGGTTGGCCCACCAGCCCTGCCCCCAGTCAGGCCGGTTGGCCAGCCCTAGTGGGCATCATAGTGACTAATCGTTCCAGTTGTTCTGGTCATTCTGGTAGTTCCTGCATTCCAGTCACTGGCTTATTTTTTTTTAAATATGTTGTTTGTTTTTTTAACTATATTTATTTTATTGATTTCAGAGAGGAATGGAAAGGCAGAGAGAAGTAGAAACATCAATGATGAGAGAATCATTGATTGGCTGCCTCCTGCATGCCCCCCCCACTGGGGATCGAGCCCGCAACCCAGGAATGTGCCCTTGGCTGAAATCAAACACAGGACCCTTCAGTCTGCAGGCCAATGCTCTATCTACTGAGCCAAACCACCAGGTAGGGTATATATATATATATATATATATATATATATATATATATATATATACTAGAGGCCCAGTGCAAAAAATTCATACACAGGGTGGTCCCCTCAGCCCAGCCTACACTGTCTCCAATCTGAGACCCCTCAGGGGATGTCCGACTGCCAGTTTAGGTTCATTCCCCGGGGATCAGACCTAAACCGGCAGTCAGACATCCCTCTCACAATCAGGGACTGCTGGCTCCTAACTGCTCACCTGCCTGCCTGCCTGATCGCCCCTAACTGCCCCCCTTGCAATCCTGGTCACCCCTAACTGCCCCACCTTCCAGCCTGGTCGCCCCCAACTGCCCTTCCCTGCCGGCCTGATATCGCCCCCAATGGCCCTCCCCTGCCGGCCTGCCCTCACCCCCAAATGTTCTCCCCTGCCGGCCTGATCTCGCCCCCAACTGCCCTTCCCCTGCTGGCCTGATCTCGCCCTCAACTGCCAATTTGAAGATACTGGGAGTATCCATAGGGGAGGGCACCCTTCTCCATCCCTGCCTGTGACTTTGGCTCCCCTGCTCACTTCTGAGAACCACAGGTGAGTTGGTGAGGGGTTGGTGAAACATTTCAGTTCCTGGCCCCCACAGGCCTCCCTTCCATCCAGGCCTCTTCAGACCCAGTCTATTTTGTTGTGTGGTTTTTTCCATCCATCCCAGTCTCTCCCAGTCTGTGTCTCTCTTTATCTTTCTCAGCAGTCCTCCAGGCTTCCCTGCCTCCCTCTCTCCCTCTTCCTCTTTCCCAGATGGGTGGGGGTGGGGCCAGTGGGGGCAGCTCCACCCTCTGTCTGCACTGGGGCCTATTCTGAGAGAAACTTCCAGAGCAAGCTGGGAAGAAGGGAAAGAAAGGGAGAAAACGCTGTAAGCTGGTGGGCACTGTGTGTGTCTGTGGGTGTGTGCAGTTGTGAATGAGTGTGAGTGCCGGCCCCACCTCCCCCGGCCCCAGCTCCGCTGCCACAAGTCCCCACCCACCAGAGCCTGGGCGTTAGGTTGAGCCTTCAGTAATTGTTGATGTTACGGACCCTGGCTCTTTATATAGAGAGATATAAATGACTTCCTCAGAGAGAGACTACAATGTAAAGGAGAGCCATCTCACCCAGAACTCAGTATCTTATCACCCTGTTTCTTCCATCGTACATGGAAGAAACAGGGTGATATATTTATTTTATTATTGTCTGTTTGCTCCCATAGATTATTCAGTCTATGAGAGCAGAGAACTCCTTTGTCTCGTGCTTCTGCTAGACCCCTTGTGCCTAGAACAAGTGGGTCCTTAATAAATACTTGTTGACTGAATAAATGAAGCAGGTCATTGCCAAGGAACAGAAAAGATGGTGCAATAAACATTGCAAAAACCTTTGGATTAAGTCTAATTTGGATGTGCATTTTAGAAATGCGGAGTAATATGGTGAGTTACCATGTCTTCATGTTTTTTTTCTATCTGCAATTTTCTCACTTTAACAAATCTTGAGAAAAAGACTCAACAATCCTGCTTTCTTTTATTTTCACAAATGACCTGCTGTGATTATTTCAGTAATGACTGGGTTTGTTCTAGAATCTCTTTGTTGGAGATTTTACCTTATTTAATGCTGCTCATGAATATGAACAAGGAATAGATATGCCATTATTGCAGGTTCAAGGATCACCCCTTCAATAACAGAAAAATAGATCAGAACATCTGAAAGAACCACATGCAGTACAATTGTTGCTACCTCTAGAAAGATGTGACTACAACTCTGTAACACCCTGACTTCACAGTTTGTAAATCTCCTAGTTAAGTCTGGACTCACACTGTGTTACCCACTTTTAAACTGTGTTAAATTTCTTAATACTTTTGAGTTGTAGGGTGAGCCCATTTACTGCAACAAAAGGATTACATTTAAGTTGGTCTTTTACTTTAAATAAGCAATATTCATTCTTTAAGGATTCTAACAAAGGGGGGCTATAGTTTATTACCCATGGATGATAAAAAGAGGATTCTGAGGCATATTGGATTCTAAGAGGAGCCACCATTAGTATGTGTAAATTGCGGCACATAGCCGGTATAAAGAAGTCATTAGGATGATAGGACCTACAAACAGCAATCTCGGATCATAAATACATATTCAAAAGTCAAATTTGAGTACTTAATAAAATTAAATTTGAAAATATTTTCTCTTAATTTAAATTCGCTTAACCATTATCTTTCTTTCATAACAATAATAATAATTTTTGAAATTAGTACTTGTCAAAGGGTTTGGCAGTCATGGTAATAGCTATTAAAGATTGAGTTTTTACAATACCAAAAGGATATTTTTTTCAAAATGCATTCATTTATACCTTATACATTTTAAGGTCCTTCTTCAGTAAGTTTCAAATTCTTGTTTTGCAAAGAGTGCAAATATTCTTTTTTTCTTCTTTGTATGATATTCCCTTCCCATCTTCTTCTGTAAATTCAGGTCTAGGCCAGCAGCAATTTTATAAATTTGTCTCCATCTTTCATATTTCATTCCTGAAAGATCTCTTGAGATATTTAGCATCTACACTCCACTTACTATGTTTTAGAATCTTTAACTAGTGGTTCAGTCCCATAAGACCCATCAAACTTCCCATATCTTTACTAACATTCAGATATTGGATTTCTCATTGACTTTACTGATCTCTTGGAAGGTGCACCTCTTGAAGATAGCACTTGATTTTTACAGTTATGTGCCTTTTCTAAATTTTATGACTAACCCTAAAAATTGACATTGGTCAGTTTTCTTTGTAGAAAAGATTCTAATTTTGTTCAAAGTAAAATTATTTCATTCCTTACGACATCAGAGGCCATTTTGCTGTTATTTACATTCAGTCTCTGCCCTAAGTCAAATAATTAATTCTTGCTGGAGGTGATCTTAGAAATAACTATTCTGAACTCTATGGAGAATGATTAGGATATTTTGGAAGCCCTTTAGTTGTATCTTTGTAAGAACAACAAGGAAAGACAATAGACAACTACAAATAATTTTGTTCTTTTGGGGAAAACCTTTAGTTACTTATCCTTTCCATTCTCTCATCTCCATATTTCTCTGTGCCTGACTTCTGAATCAAATTTTCTTCCCTCCCAAATTTTTCCACTGTGAATTCTGAGAACCTCATCACAGGACTTTCACTCCATTTCTTTGCTTTAATTAAAATCCAACTTTCTCTATAGAGACATTGCTTCCCTTGAAATACATTCAAGTGGAGGCTAGTCATTTTCTCAAAGGCTCAGTGACCACAGGATTTAGCAGTGGCTTTGTGTGTTTTTAGCTTCACATTGCCATTCCAAATCATGGCTCCTCTACCCTAGTAAAACATTCCTTCTTTTAGCATATTTCCATTCATCTATATTACCTTCTAACAACCCACCACCACATTAATTTCCAAAACTTCTTCACCCAAGTCCTATTACTCTCTACTTGGCTTCATTTCTGTGCCCATCTGGTTGACCCATCTAAGCTCATAAATTTTTAATTTCCTCAGCTTTGACAACCTGTGCTTCTTTTTGTATTCAAACTCCCACATCCTATATCTTAGTAATTTTTTAATGGTCTCAAGTGTTTCATATCCAAAATCGTAAGTTTCAATATCCTTATTCTCTGATTCTCATTTTAATTGTTTATAATATTTCTTACTGCTATTTTAACTGTTTTCTGACTTGAGTAATCTAGACCTCTTATCTCTTTTCCAAATTTATCAATTGTTCCTCTATTAACTTTCTTATTTCATTAAATCACATGATATGTGATATAACACAATGCATGATACAACCAAACTCAAGCTAATATATTTAACTTCCTTTATCACCTGACATGAATGCCCAGAGAAGTTCTAATCCTGCTTCAATGCTATTGTAGACTTCTCCATTCCTAAACCCAATACTGCTGGAGAAAACACAGAAACCAAGAAGCTAGTGCTACTACAAATGTACAACTTCTAACCTTGGCAATATCTTCAGGAATGATGACAATCATTTCATGTGGTACTATTTTGCTTCCTCTTGCACCCTTATTCACTCTTTTAACACTACTCAGGTTTCCTATTCCGACATATGTTCTTTTATTCTTAGCAGACAGCCTGATCTTCCACCTTCAGATAACAGTAGAAGACCTCAAAGCACACACACACACACACACACACACACACACACACACACACACACACAAACATATGAAACAAAATTTCTCTTAGTTACTTTCTACCCACCCCTAGAACACATATGTATTTTCTTTGGATTTCTTTTACTTCTCATATATTCCACCTCATGTCTGGGGCTAGTGCCTTTTACTTTTTACTGTCCTAAATCGTTTACTAGGTAAGAATTTTACAAACATCTATGTATATAAAAGGCTAATATGCTAAGTGTCTATCTGACCAGTAGCTATGATGCATACTGACCACCAGGGGAAAATGCTCAATGCAGGAGCTGCTGAGCTGCAGTGACTTGGCAGCGGCCGTTCTCGGGTGATGCACCCAGAAACAAGAGAGGAGGGAGCCCAATTCCTCAAGGGGCTGCATGATTCCACCTTTGGGTGTGGGTTATGTTGTTGCTGGTGCACTGTTGGCCCCGAATCTGGTTTATTGCACACTTGCGTTTGCATTCCACACCCTGTACCACAGCAACTTTGCGGAGTGCCCTCTCACACTCCGGGACCCCTTGGGGGATGTTGGAGAGCTAGTTTTGGTCCGATCCCCACAGGGAAGGCTGAAGGATACCACCTGCCGGAGGGACTCCACTCACTCCGCAAATGCCCTTTGAGCCACAGTGCCACCCCAGGTGCAGCCATCAGGGTAGGGACCGCAGGAGATTGGCTCCAGGGCATGTCTGTCCTGTCTTGCCCAGTCCCAACCCAATGGCCACCTTCTAATTAATTTCCTTTTAATGTGCACAAATCCATGCACCGGGTCACTAGTTACTTATATTAGTGGTAATGATGGAGCTGGAGACTATTGTGCATTCTCCAAGATCCAGGGTTCTTGAGACCTGCAGATGTCAGCCCTCACATCTTCCTGTGTTTGTGGACTGGTTTGATGATCCATTGGGTTGCAGGATTCCTTCTGATAGACTTATGGAATAGAATGGATCAATGAGGATAACCTCAAAGAATTTGTACGTGAACTCTTCACCAACCTAGTAAGAATTCAGCCCTAACAGGTTTGGCTCAGTGGATAGAGCATTGGCCTGCATACTCAAGGGTCCTAGGTTCGATTTCGATCAAGGGCATGTACCTTGGTTGCGGGCACATCCCCAGTGGGGGGTTTGCAGGAGGCAGCTGATTGATGTTTCTCTCTCATCGATGTTTCTAACTCTCCCTCTCCCTTCCTTGCTGTAAAAAATCAAAAAAATGCTGAAACCGGTTTGGCTCAGTGGATAGAGCGTCGGCCTGTGGACTGAAGGGTCCCGGGTTCGATTCCGGTCAAGGGCATGTACCTTGGTTGCGGGCACATCCCCAGTAGGGGGTGTGCAGGAGGCAGCTGATCAATGTTTCTCTCTCATCGATGTTTCTAGCTCTCTATCCCTCTCCCTTCCTCTCTGTAAAATATCAATAAAATATATTTTTAAAAAAATCAAAAAAATAAAAAAAGAATTCAGGCCCACCTGGTGTGGCTCAGGGGTAGAGCGTTGACCCATGAAGCAGGAAGTTACAGTTATATTCCTGAATGGGGTACATGCCTGGGTTGTGGGATCCATCCCCACTGGGGGGTATGCGGGAGAAAGCCCGTCACTTATTCTCTCTCATTAATGTTTCTGTCTCTCCCTCTCTCTTTCTCTCTGAAATGAATAAAAATATATTTTTAAAAAAAGGAATTCAGGATCCTCAGTGCCCCCACAGTGGCATCCAGCTCCCTTCTTGGCAACAGACTGAAGGCTTCAAGCAAACTTTAGCATGATGGACAGGCTTGCCAGAGATTACACTCTTAGGAACAGGACATTTGAGGCTGCCAGGGTGCACATGAATCTGATGTATGATATAACCTTGCTTTGCTTTGTTTCCTACCCTGTGTACTTTATCTGGTCCCGGGCAGAGGGCAGACAGCCTGTGGTACTGCCAGCAGCTCACTCTGGGAAGGAAGTACATCACCTCAGACTGCTTATTCCTTCATAGCTCCTCGATGAACTTCTAAGGAAGGGCCCATCTTGGCTTACCTGATAGCTGCTGGCAGACAGAAAGGAAGAGCCTGGGGCTAGTCCTTTTCCTTTGCATTGGATATAATTTCTGCCTGCCACATTTTTTGTTGCTTCTCCATTTTTGATACTTAATTCTTATTTATTTCTCTTGATTCTTCCTTTAGTTTTTAGAAACAAGCTTAAGACTTTCCCCTCTTAAGACAAATTATTTAACCACATGTCCACCTCTAACTTTTGTTCGTCCTTGCACAAATTACCTTCAAAATGCTTGCTCTTTCCATTGATCATTACCCACTTACTCCTGAACCCATTTCTGTTTTTCACACTTTTTATTCCATTGAAGAGATTTCTGCTCTTTTGCTAAGTTCAATGGAAACATTCCAAAGCATTTTGTGTGTTATTTTTCTGCAGCAGTCCCTATTGCATTCTTCTTCCTCTGAGTCTCCCACCCTCTCATGAGACCAGTTCATAGTCTCATAACTGATCTGCCTACCTCCAGGCTTGTATCTTCCAATCCAGCTGCTTGCTGTTATGAGATGATTTTCAAAAATACATATCTGAGCATGCTAATTCCCTGCAAAAATAATATAGTTCTTCATTGATATCAGGACAAAATTCATACTCATCAACAGGTATACAGGCTCTTTATAGCCTGAGTTCTTCATTTTTCTCCAGCTTCATATCTCAAGTACCTCCCTGACATCCTGTTCTCAAGCTATTCTAGCTACTTGTAGGTCATCAAATATGCCAGATTCTCTCAAGACAGTGCCTTCACCCAAGTTCTTTCACCACATGGATGATATCTACTAATTCTTCAATGCACAGTTCAGTCATCTTTAAGAAGACTTCCTACCCTTGTCCACCTTGATCTGACTAGGTCTACTTATTTATGCTATTACTAAAGGCCCAGTGCACGAATTCATGCATGGGTGGGGTCTGACCGGGCCTGTCAAGAGGAGGAGACTACAGCAGGTTGGCCGGCCAGCCCACCCCAATTGAGGCCTGATCAGGGCCAGGCTGGCTGGTGGGAGGGGCCACAGGCTGATCTGGGTGGTGGGAGCTGATCAGGGGTGGGGCTGGTTGTGGGGAGGGGCTGTGGGCTATGGGCAAGATGGCCCTGCCCCCAAATGGGGTTGGGGGGCCAATAGGGGTCAGAGCTGGCTGGGGGGAGGTGCCGCAGGCCAATCAGGGTGGTGGGGCCTATCGGGGGCAGGGCCTGTCAAGGGGAAGGGCCGAAAGGGGGTTGGCCGGCCAACCCGCCCTCAATCAGGGTGGGAGAGGCTGATCAGGGATGGGGCTGGCTGGGGAAAGGGGCTGAGGAAGTTGGCCAGTAGGCCCCACCCCCTGATCGGGCCAGTTTGCTGGGCCACAGTGGGCGTCATAGCGACCAGTTGTTCTGGGTGTTACGACATTCCAGTCCCTGGCTTTTTATATATAAATAAATAAGTCTATGCTTGTTTTCATCATACTATATTATATTTATTTATCACACCAGTTTCATAATTATTTATATTCTGTTTCCCCCATTAGACAGTGAGTTTCTTCATGCCAAAGGCTCTAGCATAGTGTCCTGTATACTTTAGATGCTCAATTAATACAAATGGATCAATTAGAAATAATACCCATGACCACTGCTTAAAACTAATATTACTATAAAAGGGATTTAACTAAAATCATGAAAGAAATTGAAAAAGCCAAAAATTATTCAAAACTTTACAATCTCTCTCAATGTTACCTCAAAGGGGACCATCCATCATTTCTATAAATTTTGGGTTATGCCCAGAAAAATAATACAAAAATAGATAACATGAAAAGGCTATCCCTATATTCTGAGTTCTTCATCCCTCAGTTTACATGAGATTAAGACTGGGATGTTGTCTTTATTTTACCAAGCTTAGTAAATGTAAATGTATATGTATACACACACTTCCATAACAAATAGGTACTCCTTGGGAAGAGGTAATTCTTTCAAAGTAAATGAGCTGTAAACTGGAAGGTACATGATTATGTATTCTCAAATTCCTAGTTTTGCTCTAAACCAGAATAATACTTCCTACCCCTAAATAATGGAAAGCTTAATATGAGAGGTCTCTGCTTTGTGATAGCCTTTCCAGTGATTTATATCACTTTTTAATAGAATGCTTAATTAAGCCAGTCATATTAGTTAAGATATAGCTTTTGCTGCTATGTGGAATGTATAATTTAAAAGTACATTCTCATCATGGAAGTTTGTTTCTTTTTCACTTTAAAAGTTTATGCCACCCTGGCTACTGGCATCCAGTTCCCATGGTAGCGCTGCTCCAGCACATGGGCTTCCTGAGCCCACCACCCCAGCAGACAGCTCCTGGGCACCTCTGTAATGAGTAACAGGACACACATATCCAACCAAGGGCACACATCTCCCAAAGCAGAAACTGGGACTTCTCCCTCCCCAGGGCTGGGGGCACACCATGATCATACCACTCCAGCATGTGGTCCCCATGAGCACACAGTCCTGGCAGATGGCTCCTGGGCCCCTCTGTGAGCTGCCACTGGGTGTGTGCCTCTCCAACCATGGGCATACTGCTCCCTCAGCAGGATCCAAGACATCCCCTTCCCAGATGCCTTCCTGTGGACACCCTGGTGATTTACTGAGGACTCACCTCCCAGGACAAGGTCACATTGTTTCAGCCACAGACTCTGAGATTCCCACAACCACAGCTGCTGGCTCCTGAACCCCCTCATGATTCAGAGAGGGAAATCACTTTGGCCAGAGTCCCACTGCCTCAACTGCAGACTAAGAGACACCTGCCCCCACCATCATAAGCTCCAGTACCATCATAAGCTCCAGTACCATAAACTCCAGTACCATTGAGTTGCAGAGTGATGCCACTCAAGCAAGAGTCACACAACAGCGGCCAAAGTCACAGTACCTGAGCCTCAGGCCCTGAGACTTCTTCCTCCCAGGCTGTGGACTCTGGGAACCAACAGTGAGCACATACCAGTGAGAATTCAGACAAACCTTACCACAAGAGCCGGAACCACAAACACATCGAAAACAGCTTGCAGAAGCCGGGGGTGAGTCACATTGCCAATCTGTGACGAGACTTCATCCACAAATAAGAAACTAACATTTAAGACCCAACTACATCAAGAGAACTGAAAAAGCTCAAGTAGGGAGCTCTAGATCAACAAGCCCAGGAGACATGAGAGACCTCACCACCGGTCCCAAAAATCACCAACTACATAGCACCACCCCTAAAAGAATCTGGGTAGCAAAGCAGTTGGATCTAAGACACAGAAATAGTTAAAACATTACAGCAAAAAAAAAATGGGGACACAAAATAACAACCCCAAAAGGAAAGAAAAAGAGGAACCACCAGAAAGGTAATTAAATGAAATGGAGGCAAGTAACATGTCAGAGAAAGAATTCAGAGTAATGGTTATAAGGATACTCACACGGCTGAATGACAAATACACACAACTCAATGAGAATTATAAGGAGGTGAATGAGAATGTCACCAATATGAAAAGGTGCGAGTGTCCCCCCTGACGTCCTGCATGGTTCAGGGTTCAGGTTCAGGGTTCGGGCTCTGGAGGAGGCCACACACAAATGAAAGAGATTAGAAAATATTAATTTGGAAATATTGGGGGTCAGGTGGGAGCCCAGCTCAAGAGGAAGGACTCTGCTTTTCTCCGGCTTAGCAATCCCTTTTATTCAGGTTTTGGGATACAGCCATAGCCCTTAGGCAGGCAATTCCAATGATAGCCCATCAGTAAGGATTTACATAAGACTAAAAGGTGGAAGTTGCTTCAGCTCCCTTTGTCTCAACTAGACAGTGGGTGCTTGGCTCTGACCTTTCAGAGCCTTCAAGGTTAACCAGCCTTTCTGGTTCCTTGTCCACACCTCTCTCCTAGTGAAGGCAATGGGTGGCTTCCAACATCTCCCCCATTTTTTTTCTTTAAAAAATCTTGCATCTGCAGACTAGAAATAAACATATAAGAACAAAAATGAGACAAGCAATAGTGGTTATGCTGAGAGGCAAATGAATCAGTCTGTAGTAAGTTTCTTTCTGGGTCAACAGTTTCTTGAGTCCCAATTTCAACATCCAACAGTTTTGAGTCCCAATTTCAATGTCCAACAGTTCCTTATGTGTACACGTCAGTAATGATATTTCAGTTCTGGATGGTGGATAAACGGTGGCAATGCAGATCCGACCCTCTCTGGCTTGGTCCTGGGCAACCTGCAGCGATGCACAGCTGCTGACTGCTAGATGGCAAGGCGTCTTCGGCATCTTCCATCTCTGGACTGTTTCTCCTCTTGTCTTTGTGGCTGGATCAGTCCTGTCAGTTCCTCTCTGGAATCAGTTGTTGCAGGAATCCACATGGTCTTTTCTGGAAATATACAAACATATTCTTGACCAAAGGTTAATAAAGTAATCTTTTCTATAAATTTGACTTGGGATCCTTTTTGTTTTTGTCCAAACGATTTTCCTTTGGCTTATTTTGACACCATGTGATTTTTTGCATGGGTGTCTTACTATTAGCATTACAAATGAAAATTAATTTTCAAAGTAAAAAATTTCTTGATGTAATTTACTCACAGGATATTCTCCACATATCATATTTTTCCACTATCCCCCCCTTTTTATATTTAAATATTAGGAGGCTTTTGGAAATTTTTTAATGCAGTCTTGATAACTTTTAATTTTAATTTTTGCACAGAAATATGACTGCTTTGGATTCATAGCATGTTTGGCAATTTTACTATGAGATGAACTATCAACAAAAATTTTAGTTAATATTTCAGGAACAGTGTTTTGTCCATTACAATTAAGTTTTTATTTTTGAATATTCATTCATTTCAATTAGCCAATTTAAATTAGTCTGAAATAAGGTAAATATTTTTTTTATTAATTTACTTTAACTTTACTTGTCCTTGGTTATGGACAGTAAATGACAATTGTAATTAATCTTTGAGTAACTTTTCATTAGCTGTATTCAAGGAGGCAAAAACACAAATTATTTACTTCAGTATATGAGGCCAAATTTATTGACTTTTAATTACAGTCCTTCAGATATTTGAAGGAAACCGCTCTTCATTTCCTTCCAAAATGGCTTTCAGGCTACAGAGAGTTTCACTTAAAAACCTTTGTCTTTCTTTTTATAACATGCAACCTACAAGGCTGCTGCTTAATATTTACTCTTGCATCCGAATAGCCATGTCACAAGAAATCTCATTACAGTAAACTTGACTACTATTTTACTGTTAGATTTAATACTCTAACAACAATCTTAGTTTACCCTGTAAATATCAGTGAAAGAGATTTCAAAATTTTCAAATTTCTCCTTTTTATTAAGCTAGAATTTTATTTTTAAAGAGTATCCCCTTTGGCTAATTAGCATATACAGAGGGATCATGGTAGGTCTCAGTAAATTTATTCAAAGAGTGGGGTTGGCCTTTGCTGTTTCAGGATGGCGGCCCCCAGGGGAGCAGCAAGCCATGAAGCCAACATGGTGGCTGCTAAGCCAGGCAGTCCAAAAATGGTGACTGTCTAAACTGTTAAAGCCAAACTACACTTCAGACAAACAGAAATCTCACTAGCTGTTTCTGGTGGCTTTATTAGAATTTAGTTGTTTATCATTTAAGTAGGTATCTTTAATTTAAAAAGCAAAGCAAATTTAGTAAATGTTTATATCTGATTCACAAGGTGCAAACGTTGACCCACCTCTAGCCTAATTAAGAATGCAGACAACTATGGGATTGTTATTATTTTAAATTGTTTTAAAATTCTGCTGTTAAAAATTTGGCTTTATTTAGAAATTTTGTTTTGTCCTCCTTAGAGGCCAAAACTTTCATAACATTTATAAGTAAAATATAGTTATTAATTTTTATTTGACAAAGCTTTTCATGCAATTTCAAGTATATTAGATCAGTTAAATTCAAAATATTTCCTTTAAGAAAAGAGAATAACTTCTTGAAAATATTTCAGGGCCCGTGAAAATGTCCTCAAATTTATCCCTCATTTACAGCCTTGAAATTTAACTTGGAAAAAATACCAAACAAATATCTATATATGATTTAAAGATTATAATACTTTTTATAATTATCTTAAGATATCAATTAAATTTAAACTGGTTTTTGCATTAAAAGTTTCAGTTGGGATTACAGAATTAATCCTTATTATTTAATTAGACCAACAAACAACATATTTTGAATTCCTAATTATTTTCAGAGAAAACACAACATTTTTTCAACAATTTTTATATTTTAGGCATTTAATTACCACAACTATATTTTCCCCGAATTTAATTTGAATCTTGAACTTTTAGAGCTGGCAAATCAAATATTTAGAATTTCCTAGATTAATAACACTTATATTTTTAAGAATAAATTTCAAAAATACAAGACATAACTTTTTAACATGGTTCATTAGCATTTCAAAAAGTACTCTTTATTATGGAAATGCCAATCCCGCTGCTGAAACTAGCCTGTGTTCTTTCCTTTTGGTCAAATCCGCCATTTTTCTTAGGAAAAGACCAGTTCTGGGTTTTTTTCATTTCTGTAGCCCTTGTAAAGAATCAAGTCCAGTTTAAGACTTATCTAATATCCCAAATTGGACCGTGTGCACATTTTGTCTTAAATTAGCTTTTCCCCTTACAAGTGCACAGATATCCCAGACGCATTTCTAAATTTTTAAGGTGAGAAGACTTTTTCATGGCCGGAAAAGAGACTTTAAATTAGCATACTGGAAGAGTGGCCTTCCATATTAGATTGCCACATATTTCCTTTCCCCCACCTCCTGCTTGCTTTGGGAGAAGGAGTCAGTAACAGATCTGGCTGCGTATCTTTTCATGCTTAATAGATAAAGACAGATCTTAAATTTTTTCTTTCATTTTCGCTTTCCAAAGTAATTAATAGCACCAAATTTGGCCAAATTTTGCATTTCCCTGCAAGTTCTTCTGTAATTTTTAAACAAAACGTTAAGAAAACTCATTGTGGGAGAGCGGATAGCCCTGCACTCTCCTGCCACCTTTGAATTTCTCCACACCAGAGGCAGTTTCAGCAGCAGAGTTTCATTTCTTATTACAGTTTTTAGATTCCAAATACAAATTAAGATTTTAATTTGAACAAGAAACCACATTCCTTAAGCATGCAAACCAAAAGTCTATAATAAAGTTTACTTTATAACCTGATTCTTCCCCATTAGCCTGGCTGAAAAAGACGTTCCCACTCTAATTACAGCTCTCAACTTCTGCAGCTGATCATGAACTTTGCGTGTGGTGAGTTTCCCTCACCTATACGGTGATTTCTTCCCCACCTTTTCAGTATAATCTTCCTTTCTTTGCTCTAGGTGAAAATATCATCCCCTCCAGAGGTCCCACATCGAAGGTGCCAGTTGTGAGTGTCCCCCCCAATGTCCCACGTGGTTTAGGGTTCAGGTTCAGGGTTTGGGCTCTGGAGGAGGCCACACACAAATGAAAGAGATTAGAAAATATTAATTTGGAAATATTGGGGGTCAGGCGGGAGCCCAGCTCAAGAGGAAGGACTCCGCTTTGCTTTGCTCCGGCCTAGCGATCCCTCTTTTTCAAGTTTTGGGATACACCCATAGCCCTTAGGCAGGCAATTCCAATGATAGCCCATCAGCAAGGATTTACATAAGACTAAAAGGTGGAAGTTGCTTCAGCTCCCTTTGTCTCAACTAGACAGTGGGTGCTTGGCTCTGACCTTTAAGAGCCTTCAAGGTTAACCAGCCTTCCTGGTTCCTTGTCCACACCTCTCTCCTAGTGAAGGCAATGGGCGGCATCCAACAAAAAAGAACCAAGTGGAAATGAAGAATGACCTAGCTGCAAAAAAGGACACAATGGAACGCTTAAACAGTAGACTAGAAGAGGCTGAGGACTGCATCAGCGAATTAGAAGACAAGGTAGGAAAAAAACACACAAACACAGCAGCAACTGGAAGGAAAACTCAAAAAGCAGGAGGAGAGACTAAGGGAGCTTTGGGACAACACAAAACGAAACAACATCCACATAATAGGGATACCAGAGGAGAGGAAGTGGAGCAATAAAAAGAAAACCTGTTTGAAGAAATAATGACAGAAAACTTCCCTGATAGTGGGAAGAAAAAAACCACACCAGTCCAAGCAGCACATAGAGTCCCAAACAAGATGAACCCAAAAAAGACCAAAATTAAGACACATCATAATTAAATTGACAAATATCAATGATAAAGTAAGAATATTAAAGGCTGATTGGGGAGGGAAAATGGTGGCGGAATAAACAGACGTGTTCTGAGCCTTGCCCCAGAGTAGAAAGAAAGAACAGCTGAGGGTCGCACGAGGAGTGTTTGTTAGCAAGTTAAGGGACAGCTAAACTCCAGAAGAGGAAGGGGAACTGATAGACGGGGTTCCCCTGACCTGACAGCTCCCACTGCAGCTGGGTCCCCTCCCAGAGCTGCGGGCTTGGACGTGGAATCTGCGCCATCTTGAAAGGGAAAGTGGAGCTTATTGGAAGCCTGAGAATCCACAACTCCGGCACCCACAAAACAGCTGCGAGCCCCAGAACACCAGTCCCCAATTGGCGCAAACACGTGGATTCAGAGGAGCTCTACACTCCACCACGGAAAGGTCAGATTTCGCCTGGGATAAGGTGAGATCTCTGGTCCCGGCAGGAGAGAGGAATGCGCATTTTGTGGGTGCTGGAGGAGCAGGGAAGTCTGAGCCTAGAAAAATCCGTGGCTGTTGGGGCTGGCGTGATCCGTGAATGTGGAAGGGGGTCCTCAGAGCTGCTAACAAAAGGGATCTCTAAAAAGCAACTCATTTTGATCTAACGTGCAGGGACAGCCTAAGAATTTCAAAGGTGTGCCGGCTGCTTAGACTTACGCGCAGATCTATTGTTCGCACACATGGGCATTTTCCTCTTGAAATTCTTCCTTCTGATTATTAAGCCCAATACATAGGATCACCCAGATGGGGACACCCTGGGAGACTGCAGGGGAAAGTTGTTTTTCTGGAACCTGGGGATCGGAGCAGGGAGTGACCATCGGAGAGCCAGCTCTGAGGCAGCTCACTCCCACAAACCGGTAGTGAGTGCCACAGGGAAAGAAGGCTCTAACACTGACTAGAGAGGCCATAGATAGACCCGAAAGTCAATCCAGAAACACTGCCACCCAGGGGATGAATCACAAATTGACTCTTGTGTATTCAAAAATAAAGGAATACGAGAAATTAAGACACACCGCCTGCTTAAAATCAGGACTGGCTTACAACACTGAAGTGTAGTGGAACGCAGGGAACTACAATACTGTCCGGACTAAGAAACAGAAGTGCCAAAGAGAACAACAGAGGAAGTGAATGACCTTCACTATTCCACATTTTATTTTTATTTTTTATTTTTTTATTTTCATTTTTTTGTATTTTTTACTCAAGAAACTAATTTATTTTTCTTTTTTCCTCACTTTATTTTACTTTTTAATTATTACATTTTTATTTTTAATCCGTGTTATTGATACTGCTATCTTATTATTACCACTGCTATTTTATCTTTTTTTTTTTTAAGTGTCATTTTATTTTCTCTTCATTTTACTTTGGGATTAGTGTTCTACATTCTATTTTCATATTTGCTTTAGCACCGTTTTACTTTATCTCAACTCTACCTTTATGCCATCACACTCTTCCTAACCTTCCCCTTTTCAGTGTCCTGTTTATCTTACCCCTTTCCTGCTTTAGATTTCCCCTATTCTTTCTGTTTACCCTGGTTAAAATTTCACCATAATTACCTATATAATCTCCAATCCCCTGCTCCAAGTCCTTACACACCTCTCTCTTCGCTGTCTTAACTATCCAAAAAATTGTTTTTCTCTCTGTCCTTTTGTTGTTATTTGCTTGAATGTTGATTATATCGAATTTTTATGCTTTTTTGTGAGATTGTTTTGCTTATTCTTCCTTTGTTTGTTTATTTTTTTGTTTCTTTGTGCTTCTGTTTTCCGTTGCCTCACTGAATATTAGTTGGTGTTGTAGTTTGTATTAATCCCCAGGTACTTGTTGCTGGCATTTGCTGGGATTAGTGATTGTTCTATTGGAGTTTTATCCCCATATATATCGTTTGTTCCCCTTTCTCTCTTAGTCTCTTTCTTGTCTCTCTTACTTTTTTTTTTCCTTTTCCCAATATCATTTTGACATTCTTTTTTTTTTCTTTCTCTCTTTTTCCTCTTCTTCTTTCTCTCCTATACCCTAATTTGCCTTTCTCTGGTGGTCACCTTTATTGCAGGTTATTAATATTGTGAATACATTTCTGTTCAGTGCCTTGTGTGTTGTACCTGGTAGTGCTGTATTTTGTGCCTTTAAATCAATGCAGGAGAGAGAGAACTACAAAACAAGACACCCAAAGAAGAGAGACCATGGGGAGACAAAGAAACAGCCCGCATATGAAAGAAAAGCAGACATCACCAGAAAAGGAAGTAAACGAAATGGAGGCAAGCAACCTTCCAGAAAAAGAATTCAGAGAAATGGTCATAAGGTGGCTGAAAAGAATGGAAGACAAATTCGACAATATGAGCAAGAACCAAGAGGAAATGAAGAAGAACCAAGAAGAAATGAAAAATGACATCGCTGCTGTAAAGAACTCAATAGAAAACATCAAGAGTAGACTAGAAGAAGCAGAGGACTGCATAAGTGAGCTAGAAGACAAGATGGGAAAAAATACCCAAGTAGAGCAACTCCTAGAAAAAAACAATTAAAAGGCAGGAGGAGAGCCTAAGGGAACTTTGGGACAACGTGAAACAAAACAACATCCACATAATAGGGGTGCCAGAAGAAAAGAAAGCTGAACAAGGAATAGAAAACCTGTTTGAAGAAATAATGACAGAAAACTTCCCCAATATAGGAAAGGAAAAACCCATACAAATCCAAGAAGCTCACAGAGTCCCAAGCAAAATGAACCCCAAAAGACCGATACCAAGGCACATCATAATTAAATTGGCAAACACCAACGACAAAGTAAGAATCTTAAAAGCGGCAAGAGAGAGACAGAAAGTTACATACAAAGGAACCCCCATCAGACTAGCAACTGATTTCACAACAGAAACTCATCAGGCCAGAAGGGAATGGAATGAAAAATACAAAGTCATGCAAAGGAAGGGTCTGAATCCAAGAATACTGTACCCAGCAAGGCTATCAATCAAAATTGAAGGTGAAATCAGGAGCTTCACAGACAAAAAAGGACTAAGGGAATTTATTACCACCAAACCAGTAATGCAAGAAATGCTAAAGGGTCTGCTGTAAAAAAAAAAAAAGAAAGAAAGAAAGAAAGAAAGAAATAGGAAGCGAAGAAGGAACACAGGGGTAAAGAATAGGAATGGCGACAAATAAGTACCTATCAATAATAACTTTAAATGTAAATGGATTAAATGCCCCAATCAAAAGACATAGGGTAATGGATTGGATAAGAAAACACGACCCATATATCTGTTGTCTACAAGAAACTCACCTCAAAAAAAAAGATGCACACAGACTAAGGGTGAAGGGATGGAAAAAGGTTTTCCAGGCAAATGGAACTGAAAAAAAAGCTGGGCTAGCAATACTTATATCTGACAAATTAGATCTCAAAGTGAAGGACATAACAAGAGATAAGGAAGGCCATTTCATAATACTAAAGGGAGCAATCCAACAAGAAGAAATAACTCTGGTAAACATAGATGCACCCAATACAGGAGCACCCAAATACATAAAAAAACTCCTGGAGGATATCAAGGGAGATATTGACAGCAATACAATCATAGTAGGAGACTTTAATACCCCACTATCACCATTGGACAAATCCTCTAAACAAAAAATCAGCAAAGAAACCTCAATCCTAAATGACTCACTAGACCAGATGGAATTAATTGACATCTTCAGAACATTTCACCCCAAAGCCACAGAATATACATTCTTCTCAAGTGCACATGGGTCATTTTCAAAGATAGACCATATGTTGGGACATAGGCAAAGTTTCTTCAAATTCAAGAAGATAGAAATCATATCAAGCATCTTGTGGACCACAGTGGCATAAAACTGGAAATCAACTACAATAAAAACACCCCAAGGAAATCAAACACATGGAGACTAAACAGCATGCTATTAAACAATGATTGGGTTACCAGAGAGATCAAGGAAGAAATAAAAAACATCATGGAAACAAATGACAATGAAAACACTACAATCCAAAATCTATGGGACAGAGTGAAAGCAGTCTTGAGAGGGAAGTTCATAGCTCTACAAGCCTACTGCAAAAAACAAGAAACAATGGTAATAAATTACCTAACCCAACAACTCAAAGAGTTAGAAAAAGAGCAACAAGAAAAGCCCAGTGTAAGCAGAAGGAAAGAAATAATAAAGATCAGAGCGGAGATAAATGACCTAGAGACCAAAGAAACAATGCAAAAGATCAACAAAATCAGGAGCTAGTTCTTTGAAAGGATAAACAAGATTGATGAACCTCTAGGCAGGCTCACCAAGAAGCAAAGAGAGAGGACCCAAATAAACAAAATCAGAAATGAAAGAGGTGAAATAACAACAGATCCCGCCGAAATACAAAGGATTGTTAAAAAATACTACGAACAACTCTATTCCAACAAACTGGACAACCTGGAGGAAATGAACATATTCATAGAAAAATATAACCTTCCAAAACTCTATCAGGAAAAATCTAAATAGCTCAATGTGCCAGTAACTAAGGAAGAAATTGAAGCAGTCATCAAAAAGCTTCCAGCAAACAAAAGCCTGGGGCCAGACGGCTTCACAGGAGAGTTTTACCAAACAATCAAGGAAGAACTAAAACCTATCCTCCTCAGATTATTCCAAAAAATTCAAGAGGAAGGAACACTTCCAAGTTCCTTCTACACAGCCAACATCACCCTAATACTAAAACCAGATAAACACAACACAATGAAGGAGAATTACAGGCCAATATCCCTCATGAACATAGATGCCAAAATCCTCAACAAAATTCTAGCAAATCAGATCCAGCAGTACATCAGAAAGATCATACACCATGACCAAGTAGGGTTTATCCCAGGAATGCAAGGATGATACAATATCAGCAAATCAATAAATGTGATACATCACATAAACAAATTGAGAGATAAAAATCACATAGTCATATCAATTGATGCAGAAAAAGTATTTGACAAAATCCAACACCCTTTCTTGATAAAAACTCTCAACAATGTGGGAATAGAAAGATCATACCTCAACATAATAAAAGCTATATATGATAAACCCACAGCTAACATCATACTCAATGGGCAAAAACTAAAACCATTTCCCCTAAGAACAGGAACAAGACAGGGATGCCCACTCTCACCACTCCTGTTCAACATACTACTGGAAGTATTAGCCATTGCAATTAGACAAGAAGAAGAAATCAAAGGCATCCAAATTGGAAAAGAAGAAGTAAAGCTGTCCTTATTTGCAGATGACATGATATTGTACATAAAAAACCCGAAAGACTCCATCAAAAACTAACAGACTTAATAAATGAATTCAGCAATGTAGCAGGATACAAAATCAACGCCAAGAAATCTATGGCATTTCTATACACCAATAGTGAACTTACAAAAAGAGAGACTAAAAAAGCAATCCCATTTTCCATAGCACCAAAAAAATTAAGATACTTAGGAATAAACCTAACCAAGGAGGTAAAAGACCTATACGCGGAAAACTACAGGACACTGAAAAAAAGAGATAGAGGAAGATGTAAATAGATGGAAGAACATACCATGTTCATGGACTGGTAGAATCAACATCATTAAAATGTCCATACTACCCAAAGCAATCTATAGATTCAATGCACTCCCCATTAAAATACCAACGGCATATTTCACAGACCTAGAAAGAACTCTCCAAAAATTCATCTGGAATAAGAAAAGACCCTGAATAGCCACAGCAATCCTGAGAAAGAAGAATAAAGTAGGAGGGATCTCAATACCAGATCTCAAGCTGTATTACAAAGCCACTGTCCTCAAAACAGCCTGGTACTGGCACAAGAACAGACATATAGATCAATGGAATGGAATAGAGAATCCAGATATTGACCCAAAGTGCTCTGCACAATTAATATTTGACAAAGGAGGCATGAGAATACAATGGAGTCAAGACAGTCTCTTCAATAAATGGTGTTGGGATAATTGGACAGATACATGCAAAAAAATAAAACTAGATCACCAACTTACACCACACACAAAAATAAACTCAAAATGGATACAGGACTTAAATATAAGATGGGAAACCATAAAAATACTAGAGGAATCCACAGGCAGCAAAATCTCAGACATATGCCAAAAGAACTTCTTCACTGATACTGCCCCTAGGGCATAGGAAGCCAAAGAGAAAATAAACAAATGGGACTACATCAAAATAAAAAGCTTTTTCACAGCAAACGAGACCATCAACAAAACAACAAGAAATTCCACTGTATGGAAGAACGTATTTGCAAATGTTATCACTGATAAAGGTTTAATCTCCAACATCTACAGGCAGCTTATACAACTTAATAAAAGGAAGATAAATGATCCAATAAAAAAATGGGCAATGGACCTAAATAGAATCTTTTCGAAAGAAGACAGAAGGAAGGCCAAGAGACACATGAAAACATGCTCAAAGTCACTAATTATCCGAGAGATGCAAATCAAAATGACAATGCGATACCATCTCACACCTGTCAGAATGGCTATCATCAACAAATCAACAAACGACAAGTGTTGGCGAGGATGCGGAGAAAAAGGAACCCTCGTGCACTGCTGGTGGGAATGCAGACTGGAGCAGCCACTGTGGAGAACAGTATGGAGTTTCCTCAAAATACTGAAAATGGAACTTCTATTTGACCCAATAATCCCACTCCTCGGAATATATCCTAAGAAACTAGAAACACCAATCAGAAAGGATATATGCACCCCTATGTTCATAGTAGCACAATTTGCAATAGCTAAGATTTGGAAACAGCCTAGGTGCCCGTCAGCAGATGACTGGATGAGAAAACTATGGTACATCTACACAATGGAATACTATGCTGCCATAAAAAAAGAAGGAATTATTACCATTTGTAGGTACCTGGATGGAATTAGAGAAAATTATGCTGAGTGAAATAAGCCAGTGAATGAAAGAAAAATACCACATGATCTCACTCATTTGGGGATAATGAAAAACAGTATAAACTGATGAACAAAAAGATAGATACAGAGGCAGTAAAGCATTAAACAGACTGTCAAATTACAGCGGGAAGGTTAGGTAGAGGTGGGGGAAATAAGAGATCAACTAAGGACTTACATGCATGCATATAAGAGTAACCAATGGAAGCAAAACATTGGGGGATGAAGGCATGTATGGGAGTGGGGTGGGGGGGCAATGGTAAGATATGTACACATATTATACCTTAATAAAAAAAATAAAAAATAAATAAATAAAAATAAAAAAAAGAATTTTAAAGGCTGCCAGAGAGAGACAGAAACTTGCCTATAATGGACATTCCATTAGAATATCAACTGATTTCTCAAGAAAAACATGTCAGGCCAGAGGGAATGGAATGAAATATACAAAGTGATGCAAAGCAAGGGAGTGGAACCAAGAACACTATACCCAGCAAGGCTATCATTCAAATTTGAAGGTAGAATCAGAAGCTTCACAGACAAAAAAGGGCTAAGAGAGTTTATTATCACCAAGCCAGCAGTGAAAGAAATGCTAAAGGGACTTTTGAAAGAGAGGAAATAGAAAGGCAAGAAGGAACACAAGAATAAAGTATAAAAATGTCAACAAACAAGAACATATCAATAATAACATTAAACATAAGTGGATTAAATGCTCTTATCAAAAGACATAGGGTAGCTGAACGGATAAGAAAACATGACCCATATATTTGCTGACTACAAGAGACCCACCTCAGAACAAAGGATTCACACAGACTCATAGTGAAGGAATGGAAAAAACTTTTTCAGGCAAATGGAAATGCAAAAAAAGCTGGTGTAGCAATACTTATATCTGACAAAATAGACCTAAAAGTAAAGGCCATAACAAGAGAGATAAGGAAAACCACTACATAATACTAAAGGGAGCAATTCAACAAGAGGATATAACTCTGGTAAACATATATGCACCCAAATGCAGGAGTACCCAAATACATTAAAAAAATCAGGAAGATATTAAGGGAGATATCGACAGCAATACAATCATAGTATGGGACTTTAATATCCCACTGACACCACTGGAAAAATCCTCTAAACAAAAAATCAACAATCAATCAATCCTAAATGACTCACTAGATCAGATGGACTTGACATCTTCAGAATATTTCATCCCAAAGCTACAGAATATACATTCTTCTCAAGTGCACACTGGACATTTTTAAAGATAGACCTCATATTAGGACACATGCAAAGTCTCTTCAAATTCAAGAAGATTGAAATCATATCAATGGCATAAAATTAGAAATCAATTACAATAAAAACAATGAAAAAAAATCAAACACTCGGAGGCTAAATAGCATGCAATTAAACAACTATTGGGATACCAATGAAATCAAAGAAGAAATAAAAAGCATCCTGGAAACAAATGACAATGAAAACACAAAAATCCAAAATCTATGGTGCTGGAAGTAAATTCCAGTGGGTCATAATTATGCAAGAAGTTCATCAGAAGGCTGATGGATCTTGGGGTCAACATGGCTGAAAATCTGCATATTATTACCTGCTGCTGAACAGCTGTAGGCAATTCCCCTAACCTGATGGTCCTTTATTGTTTACCAGGCCTTACCTTTGATATTTATATCTGCTTTGCTAAAGGGCAAAATGTGGGAATAAAAAGCCATGGGTGTGGACATTCAGGGAGCCTACAAAAAGTGGAGCCTCCCCTGGCTCCCCCATGCCTCCTAAATTTATATTTCTTGTCTAGTCTCTCAATCCATTTACACCCAGGCCCTTCTCCAGATTCCTGAATGCTTGCTGCAGAAAGACTTTGGCATTTATGTCGCCCGAACAGGGACATCTGGAGAAGAAGATTATTCACCTGAGCAAAGGAAGAGGACCACTGGTAAAGGTGGGAGTCACTGAAAATTTGATGGGGAGATTCACTGCTGTAAGCTCATACCAGCTTTGGAATTCAAGATCCAAAGAGGGAGAGGATGTCTTTTTCAAGCCAGGCCATAAGGGGGAAGAATTTGTTTAAAAGGCAAAATTATAATGAAATTGAAACATCAAAAGGTACTCTTTTAAATCAGGTTCAAGAAAACAAGTGCCTTTGTCATCGTTAACTATATGGGGTCTTACTCAAATTGCAAAATGCCTAATTTGTACTGGGGAACTAAAAAGTTGCTGGATCCTCCACCTCTAGTGGGGTAAGAGTTGGAAACTAGAGAGGGTGCAGCTGTTAACACTCTTGCAGGGAAACTCTGATGCTTTGTTTAAAAGTCACCATATGATGCCTTCGGCCAAGCAGAGTTTAGCTAAAATAATTTTAAAGGGTAGTCAATGTTATGGAGAGAAATTTCCAGGAAAAGAACTGTGATTTATTAAGTTTTGTCTATGTGTTATGGGTGATTGCTTCTCTGTTTTATCTGTCATTTTTGTTTGGTTTGAAGTGTTTATTGTTAGTTTATTAAGCATGCCTTTAGTTTAATTGGGGAAAAAAACCACCTGGGCAGCCAGATCATTTACTGAATTTCCCCAGAGGAAACAGGATATGGGGGTGGGAGACACATGGTGATCCTGTAAAATGGATGCCCACTCCCAAGAGTGCTGTTAAAAAGTCTTATTTTTGCCATGATTTTTATTTCCAGGTCCGTCATTTAAAAATTTGGCAGAATTTAGGAATGCAACTGGGAATTTCTATACTCGTGAAGAGAGAAAGCTAGCTTAAGAAAAAAGAACCCTCCGTCCAATTTTAGATAAGTTTTGAGCTGAGGTTTATCTATTTACTAGAGGCCCGGTGCACAAAATTCATGCACGGGGTGGGGGGGGGGAGTGTCCCTTAGCCCAGCCTGCACCCTCTCCAATCTGGGACCACTCGAGGGATGTCCCACTGCCCGTTTAAACCCGATCGTGGTGGGATTGGGCCTAAACGGGCAGTCGGACATCCCTCTCACAATCCAAAACTGCTGGCTCCCAACTGCTTGCCTGCCTGCCTTACTGATTGCCCCTAACTGCTTCTGCCTGCCAGCCTGATCAACCCCTAACCACTCCCCTGCCATCCTGATTGATGCCTAACTGCTCCCCTGCCAGCCTGTTTGCCCCTAACTGCCCTCCCCTGCAGGCCTGGTCACCCCTAACTGCCCTACCCTGCAGGCCTGGTCCCTCCCAACTGCCCTCCCCTGCTGGCCATCTTGTGGTGGCCATCTTGTGTCCACATGGGGGCAGGATCTTTGACCACATGGGGGCAGCCATCTTGTGTGTTGGAGTGATGGTCAATCTGCATATTACTCTTTTATTAGATAGGCTAGAGTTCTGGTGCACAGGTGGGGGCCAGCTGGTTTGCCCTGAAGGGTGTCCCGGATCAGGGTGGGGGTTCCCTTGGGGCGTGGAGCGGCCTGGGAGAGGGGTCTGTGGTGGTTTGCAGGCTGGCCACGCCCCCTGGTGACCCAAGTGGAGGCCCTGGGATCTGGGGTTTATTTATCTTCTACAATTGAAACTTTGTAGCCTGGAGCAGAGCCAAGCCTTCTGCTTGCTCCAAAGCAGCAGCCATTTCTGTTGGGATTTATGTATCTTCTACCATTGAAACTTTGTAGCCTTGAGTGGAAGCCTAGGCTGGCAAGGGCAGGTGGAAAGTTTGGCTTCCTCCATTGCCGAGGAAACCCAAGCCTCTCTCCTGCTCTCTGTGGCCATAGCCATCTCGGTTGGGTTTATTTGCATATTCACTCCTGATTGGCTGGTGGGCGTGGCTTGTGGGTGTAGCAGAGGTATGGTCAATTTGCATATTACTCTTTTATTAGATAGGATGGATGATATAGAATAAACCCCAAGACTGTTTTTCTCAAAAAAAGATGGTGAAAATGACCCCCCCCCAAAAAAAAAAAAAATACAGGCTGAATTTCGGCAATAAGATTGGTATTTCCATAATAGAGGGCAGTTTTTGTATAATAATGGACTGCATTTCAAAGTTAACCTTAAGGTCACTAAAAGTTAATACGTTATCTCTGTTACAGTATTTGCCAAAGAAAATGCCTTGGATAATAATACGTGGCTTTAAAATCTCAAAATTGTTAAAACATGGATGTAACTAAAATGAAGAATTTGTGGTAGAGCTTTTCAGTTATAAGTATAGGTATATTGATGGAGGAGGCGGCTGGTTTTATTTCCTGCAGCAGCAACCTCTAAGGAAAGAATGTGGTGATTTTGCATTCAAATAGCTACAGGCTTAGTTCCAAAAGTCGTTGGCAACTTAAAGCTTTAGAGTTTGCTGAATTAAATAATAAAACTTATTAAATATCTAGGTATTTTGAAATGACAAAATACTGAAATGTTAATCTGAGTTTGCCTCATATGAAAAATCAAGAGGACATAATTGAATCTATTTAATTAAATATGTCTTGTATTTTATTTGAAATATGTCCTTACAAATGTAAAGTTGTTACTAATCTGAGAAATGCTAAGTATTTAACTTGTCACGTAAAATTTGAGGCTGCTAAGAGTTTAAAGTTCAAATTAAGTTAGGAGAAATCATATAGTTGTGATAACAAAATACATAAAGTATAGAAATTTATTTTTGAGAAAATAATTCTTATACTTTCTCTGGAGAAATTAGTAGTTTAAAATATATTATAGTCTTTACGTATGGTAAAATTTCAACCTAAAATATAATATTTTATGTGGTCTAATTAAAAAAGAGGATCAATTCTGTGGTCTCAACCAAATTTTTAATATAAAAACCAGTTTAAATTTAATTAATATCTTTTAAAATAATTATAAAAAGTATATAATATATTTGGGATATATATATTTCACTTGGAAAGATCATCATACACACACACACACACACACACACACACATATGATGATCTTTCCAAGTTAAATTTCAAGAATTTAACTGAGAGATGATTTTAGGACACTCCAAGGACCCTGGAGTGGTTCAAGAATTTATTCTCTCTTCTTAAAAGAAATATTTTTAATTAGTCTGATTTAATATACTTGAAATTATATGGAAAGCTTTATCAAATAAAAATTAATAAATATATTTTATTTATATACATATATTTTATTTATTTTTAAAATATATTTTATTGATTTTTTACAGAAAAGAAGGTAGAGGGATAGAGAATTAGAAACATCAATGACAGAGAAACATAGATCAGTTCCCTCCTGCACATCCTCTACTGGGGATATGCCCGCAACCAAGCTACATGCCCTTGACTGGAATCAAACGTGGGACCGTTCAATCCAGAGGCTGATGCTCGATCCACTGAGCCAAACCAGTTAGGCTATATACATATATATTAAATGTTATAAAGGTTTTAAACTCTAAGGGAGGGAAAGGTAAGATTGTTGAATATTTCTTAAGTAGAACCAGATTTCTTCAGAAGTAGAATTTTAAAAAACAAAACCAATGGAATTTTAAGATCAAAAGCCCTTGGCCAGCCTGCCTTTTGAATGGGCTGGGGGGTAGGGCAGCATCTGTACTTCATAGGTCAGACATATAAGTTTGCTTGCTTTGCTTTTTCAATAAAGATGCCTACTTTAATTACTTAATAAATTAGCTTTTATAACATAATCAAGGTATCATATAATTTCAGTTATATGAGAAGCCAATGTTTTTTAAGCAGTTGGATTTAACAAAGGCCACTGTAAAAATTCGCATTCCTGAGACCTCCCATGGTCCCTCTGTGTATACAAATGATCACTAGCCAAAAGGAATGCCGTTTAAAAGTAAATTTTAAGCTTAATAAAAAGGAGAGATTTTAAAATTTTAGAATCTCTTCTTTTACTATTTACAGGGTAAACTAAAGGTTATTATTTAAGCATTAAATCTGATAATTAATCAGTCACCATAAGTATAAAGAGAGTCACTTAAAAATGTATGCGGCAGTATTAGCCAACATTCAAAAAGCAACCAAGTTTGTTGCTTGGTTTAAAAGAAATAAAAAAGGTTTTTAAAAGAAACTTCCTAAATCTGACCTAGCAATTACTCTGGGAGGAAATAAAGGGAGATTTCCTTCAAATATCTAGAGAACTGTAGTTAAAAGTCAATGTATTAGGCCTCAAAAAGAAAAGTAAATAATTTGCATTTTGCCTCCTTAAACAAAGCTTATATGGGTATACTCAAAGACTGGTAGCAGAAATTCAATTAGTGTCATTTACTATTCACACCCAAGGACAAATAAAGTTAGAAAATAAGCCTTATTTCAGACTGATTTAAATTGGCAAATTGAAATAAGTAAATATTAAGGGGAATTTATTTATACTGGGCAGGAACCTATTCCTGGAGCATTAACCAATTTTTTACTGATGGTTCATCTCATAGTAAAGCTGATTATCCTATCTAATAAAAGTTAATACGCAAATTGACCATTCCTCCACTACACCCACAAGCCACGTCCACCAGCCAATCAGGAGCGAGTATGCAAATTAACCCAACCAAGATGGCTAGGGCCACAGAGCGAGCAGAAGGCTTGGGTTTCCCCGGCAACGGAGGAAAACAAGCTTCCTGTACAACCTGGCCAGCCCAGGCCTCCTCTCAAGGCTACAAAGTTTCAATTATAGAGGATAAATAAATCCCAACAAAAATGGCTGCAGCCATGGAGCAAGCAGGAGGCTTGGGTTTCCCTGGTGATGGAGGAAGCCAAACGTCCTGGTTGGCCCTGGCCTCTGCTCAAGGCAACAAAGTTTCAATTATAGAAGATAAATAAACCCCAGATCCCAGGGCCTCTGCTTAGGTCGCTGGGGGGTGTAGCTGGACTGCAAACCACCACAGGCCCCTCACCCAGGCCACACCACACCCAAGGGAACCCCCGCCCCCCGATCCAGGACACCCTTCAGGGCAAACCAGCTGGCCCCGACTTGAGCACCAGGCCTCTATCCTATCAAATAAAAGAGTAATATGCAAATTGACCATCATTCCAACACACAAGATGGCTGCCCCATGTGGTCAAAGATGGTTGCACCCATGTGGACACAAGATGGCTGCCACAAGATGGCCAGCAGGGGAGGGCAGTTGGGAGGGATCAGGCCTTCAGGGGAGGGCAGTTTTGGCAATCAGGCCAGCGGGGGGGGGGGGGGCAGTTGGGAGGAACCAGGCCTGAAAGGGAGGGCAGTTGGAGGTGATCAAGCCTGCAGGGGAGGGCAGTTAAGGGTGACTTGGCCGAAAGAGGAGGGAAGTTGGGGGTAACAGGGCCTGCAGGGAAGGGCAGTTTGGGGGGACCCAGGCCTGCAGGGCAGAGCAGTTGGGGGCGATCAAGCCTGCAGTGGAGGGCAGTTAGGGGTGACCAGGCCTGCAGGGGAGGGCAGTTAGGGGCAAACAGGCTGGCAGGGGAGCAGTTAGGCATCAATCAGGCTGGCAGGGGAGTGGTTAGGGGTTGGTCAGGCTGGCAGGCAGAAGCAGTTAGGGGCAACCAAGAAGGCAGGCAGGCGAGCAGTTGGGAGTCAGCAGTCCTGGATTGTGAGAGGGATGTCTGACTGTCCGTTTAGGCCCGATCCCAGTAGCATTGGGCCTAAAGGGGCTGCAGGACATCCCTTGAGGGGTCCCAGATTGGAGAGGGTGCAGGATGGGCTGAGGGACACCCCCCTTTGCACAAATTTCATGCACTGGTCCTCTAGTAATGCAATAAATTCTGACCAGTCATACTTCTATACTAAGAATTAAATTAAAAGTTATCAAAGCAGCATTTCAAGATTTCCAAAAGCCTCTTGATATTATTTAAAACAAAAAGGGGGGGGGGTAATAGTGGATAAATATCCTGTAAGCAAATTACATCAAGATTAATTACTTAAATTTTTTACTTAAATTTTTTTTTTCATTTGTAATGCTAATGGCAAGACACCCATGGTGTCAGAATAAGCCAAAGGAAATGGTTTGGCAGAATGAAAAGATCCTAAGTCTAGTTTATATAAAGGATTCCTTTATTAACCTTTGGTTGAGAATATGCTTATATATTTCCAGAAAACTCCTCCAAGCCTGTGTGGATTCCTGCAACAATAAATCCAAGAGAGGAACTGACCAGACTACTCCAGCCACAGATGGCAGTGGCCCCAAGCAACACACTGATGAGACAAAAGAGAAACAGTCCAGAGATGGAGGATGGTAAATACACGTTGCCATGTTAGCGGTCATCAGCTGTGCGATGGCACAGGTTTCCCGGGACCAACCAAAGAAGGTTGGACCTGCATTGCCATTGCTCACCATTTGTCTACCATCCAGAACTGGAATATTATTGCTGTCATGTCACAGGACAATGATTGAGAAGGGAGCTCATAAAAAACTGTTGTACAATGATTGAGAAGGGAACCCATAAAAAACTGTTGGACAGTGATTGGAAAGGGGACTCAAAGAACTGTTGGCCAAGAAAGAGCTTACAGACTGATTCCTTTGATGCCTGGCAGCAATTTAAAAGTACATGAAAGAACTCAATCCTTTCCATTGAATTTAAAAATCTTGAAAGGGCCCAACCTCCCCAAATGGCATACATTTTTGTTAAATTTATTAAATCAAAAAGGGGGATATGCTGGATGCAAATTCCAGCAGGTTATAATTATGCAAGAAGTTCATCAGAAGGCTGATGGACCTTGGGGCTTCAGCAAGGCTGAAAATCTGCATATTATTATCTTCTGCTGAACAGTTGTCGGAAATTCCCCTAACCTGATGGTCCTTTATTTTTTACCAGCCCTTACCTTTGATATGTATGTATATCTGCTTTGCTAAAGGGAAAAAATGTGGGAATAAAAAGCCATGGGTCTGGACATTCAGGGAGGCCACTTCACTAGAAAGTGGAGCCTTCCCTGGTTCCCCCATGCCTCCCAAATTTATATTTCTTGTCTAGACTCTCAATTCATTTAAGATAGGCCTCTTCTCCAGATTCCTGAACCCTTGCTGCAAAAAGACTGCAGCATATGGGACACAATGAAAGCAGTTCTGAGAGTAAAGTTCATAGCTCTACAGGCCTTACACAAAAAAAAAACAAACAAATAAACAAAAACAAAAAAAGCAATAAAAAATTACAATAAATTATCCAACCTTGCAACTTCAAGAATTAGAAAGAGAGGAACAAGAAAATCTCAGAGTAACCAGAAGGAAGGAAATAATAAAGATCAGAGCAGACATCAATGACATAGAGACCAAGAAATAAAAATAAAAAAAATAATACAAAAGATCAATGAAACCAAGAGCTGGTTCTTTGAAAGGATAAACAAAATTGATGAACCTCTAGCCAGGCTCACCAAGAAGCAAAGAGAGAGAAGGCAAATAAAGAATATCAGAAATGAAGGAGGTGAAGTAACAACCAACCCCACAGACATACAAAGGGTTGTAAAAAAATAAAATACTACAAACAACTCTACTTCAATAAAGTAGACAACCTCGACAAAATGGACATATTCCTAGAAAAATACAAGCTTCCAAAACTCAATCAGGAAAAATAAAAAACCTGAATAGTCCAATAACGACTGATGAAATCGAAACAGTAATCAAAAAGCTTCCAGCAAACAAAACTCCTGAACGGATGGCTTCACAAACATTCAAAGAAGAACTAGACATTCAACCAAACATTCAAAGAAGAACTAAAACTATCCTTCTCTGACTATTCCTAAAACTTCAAGAGGGAGGCACACTTTGAGGCATTTTCTATGAAGCCAGCATTACCCTCATCCCAAAACCAGATAAAGACACTACAAAGAAAGAGAATTACAGGCTAATATCCCTGATGAACATAGATGCTAAAATCCTCCACAAAATTCTAGTGAATCAGATCCAGCATTACAATCGAAAGATCATACACCATGACCAAGTAGGATTTATTCTGGGGATGCAAGGCTGGTACAATATCCTCAAATCAAAAAATGTGATACCTCACATAAACAAATTGAAAGACAAAAATCACATAATCATATCAATTGATTCAGAAAAGGCATTTGACAAAATCCAACACCCTTTTCTGATAAAAACTCTCAGCAAAGTAGGAATAGAGGTATCATACTTCAACATAATAAAAGCCTTATATGACAAACCTACAGCCAATATCATACTCAATGGGCAAAGAGTAAAACTATTGCCCTAAGAACGGGAATAAGACAGGGATGCTCTCTCTCACCACTCTTGTTCGACATAGTACTGGAAGTGCTGGCCATAGCAATCAGACAAGAAGAAGAAATAAAAGACATCCAAACTGGAAAAGAAGAAGTAAAATTGTCATTATTCGTAGATGACATGATATTGTACATTGAAAACCCTAAAGACTCCATCAAAAACTACTAGACCTAATAAATGAATTCAGCCACGTAGCAGGATAAAAATTAACACCCAGGAATCTATGGTTTTATATACACCAAGCAGAGGACTGGTGCATAAAATTCGTGCACAGAAGGGGTCCTTAGGTCTGGCCAATGATCAGGGCTGATCAGATTCCCCACCTCTCCGCCTCCCCATTTCTTCGGTCATCTGCAGCCTGCGTGCCACTACAGCACGGTTCCCCACCTCCCCGCCTTCTTCTCCTTCCCTCACTGCCCACGTCTGCCACCATCAACCCCCAGTTCCCTGTCCCAGCCCTGCTGGCAGAGGGGAAGGAATGGGAGGTTGGCTGGTAATTCCCATTTGTGATCTGGGCCTGTGGGCTGGGGGAAGCTACTTCAGTGAGCATCTGCCTCCTCATGGTCAGTGTGGTCATAGTGGCCAGTTGTTCCAGTCATTCTGGTCATTCTAGTCATTCTGTTGTAACAGTCGCTTAGGCTTTTATAAATATACATACTGAACTCACAGAAAGAGAAACTAAAAAACAACCCCATTTCCCATTGCAACAAAAAAATTAAGATACCTAGGAATAAATTTAATCAAGGAGGTAATAGACCTGTACTCAGAAAATTAGAGGACACTGAAAAAAGAGATAGAGGAAGACATAAACAGATGGAAAGATAACCGTGTTCATAGATTGGTAGAATAAAAATTACTAAAATGTCCATACTACCCAAAGCAATCTATAGATTCAATGCAATCCCCATTAAAATACCAATTACATATTTCAAAGACCTAAAACAAACTCTCCAAAAATTCATCTGGAGTAAAAAAAGACACCAAATAGCTACAGCAATCCTGAGAAAGAGTAACAATATTAGAGTGATCACAATACCAGATATCAAGCTATATTACAAAGCCACTGTTCTCAAAACTGCCTGGTACTGGCACAAGAACAGACATATAGATCAATGGATAACAACAGAGCACCCAGAGATCAACCCAAGCCATTATGCTCAATTAATATTTGACAAAGGAGGCAAGAGCATACAGTGGATTCAAGACAGTCTCTACAATAAACGGTGTTGGGAAAATTGGACAGATACTTGCAAAAAATAAAATAAAACTAGACCACCAACTTAAACCATACACAAAAATAAACTCAAAATGGATAAAGAACTTAAGCGTAAGATGGGAAACCATAAATCTTAGAAGACTCCATAGGCAGCAAAATAGCAGACATATGTCATAGCAATATTTTTATAAGTACAGCTCCTAGGGTAATGGATATTAAGAAGAAAATAAACAAATGGGACTACATAAAAATAAAAAGCTTCTGCACAGCAAAAGAAACAAACAACAAGAAAGCCCACTGCATGGGACAACATATTTGCCAATGTTATCACTCATAAGGGCCTAATCTCCAAAATGTACAGGGAACTCACATAACTTAACAAAAGGAAGATAAACAATACAATAAAAAGATGGGCAAATGACCTAAATAGACACTTTTTCAAAAGAGGACATACAGAAGGCCAAGAGACATATAAAAACATGCTCAAAGTCACTAATCATCTGAGAGATGCAAATAAAAACAACGAGGTACCATCTCACACCTGTTAGAATGGCTATCATCAACAAATCAACAAACAAGTGCTGGAGAGGTTGTGGAGAAAAAGGAACCCTCTTGCACTGCTGGGGGGAATGCAGACTGCTGCAGCCACTGTGAAGAACAGTATTGTGTTTCCTGAAAAAATTAAAAATAGAACTTCCATTTGACCCAGTGATCCCACTTCTAAGAATATATTCCAAGAAATCAGAAACACCAATCAGAAAGGATATATGCACCCCTATGTTCATATTTACAATAGCTAAGATTGGGAAACAGCCTAAATGCCCATCAGCAGATGAGTGGATTAGACAACTGTGATACATCTACACAATGGAATGCTAAGCTGCTGTAAAAAAAAGAAGGAATTCTTACTATTTGCAACAGCATGGATGGAACTTGAGAGCATTATGCTAAGCAAAATAAGCCAGTCAGAGAAATATAAATATCACATGATCTCACTCATATCCTATAAAATAAAGAGGTAATATGTAAATTAACGCTTACGCCATCACAAGATGGCTGAGCCCACAGCGAAGGTGGGGTTCCCATAACACAAGATAGCTGTGCCCATAGCGGAGGCGGGATTCTCATAACACAAGATGGCTGCACCCACAGTGGAGACACAGTTCCCGTAAGGAGCCATAACGAGCAATCAGCAGAGACCTGAGGCTGCATGGCACCAGGCTGGGGCAGGGTTCTGAGGCTGCACCCCCCACCCAGAGAGGCTTGACGGGGGACCTCAAGGTGCACCCCCACCCCAGCCCAGGCCGGGGGACCTCAGGCCATGCCCCCTTCCCCGGTGCCAGGCTGAGGGACCTCATGCCGCACCCCTTGCCCCGGCGCCAGACCAGGGGACCTGAGGCTGCTCCCTCAGCCCAGCAGGGCTTAATGGGGGACCTCAAGGTGTGCCCCCTACCCAGCAGGGCTTGACAGGGCCCTGAGGCTGCTACCCCACCCCTGGTAGGGCTTGAAGGGGGACCTGAGGCTGCACCCCCAGCCTGGCACTGGGCCAGGGGACCTGAGGCCGCGCCCCCCCACCCTGTGTGCTTGATGGAGGAGGGGCCAGCCAGGTATGGATCTCGCCCAATGGGGGTGGGGCCGGCCGAGTCTGGGTCTCGCGCCATTTCGAGGTGCGTGCAGGTGGGTGGGGACCTGACTCTGGCTCCTGCGGCACACCCCAGACTCTGACAGGAGAAAGATTTTCATATACATTTTACTAATTTTCTTTCACTTCTGACACTTATATTATAGAGAAAGGGCAAGTAGCAATATTAAAATATTTCCTTTAATTAATTCCCTTTTAATGTGCATGAATTTCGTGCACCAGGCCACTAGTGTGGGATATAATGATCAACATAATTTGATGAACAAAAATAGATCCAGAGACAAATGGCAGAGAGGTGGGGGGCGGGGCAGTTAGAGAGCAACCAAAGGACTTGTATTAGCATAACCAATGGACACAGACACTGGGGCGGTGGGGGCTTGTCTGGGGTGGGAATAGCTGGGAGAAGTCAATTGGGGTAAAAGGAGACATACGTAAAACTTAAGATAAAAAAAAGTTATAAGCTTTGCTCCATATTCAACCATACATAATATTCATTCATTACAAATAGAATACCTGTAATATTCCGTTTTGTAAAGGAAAGACTAGAAAACATGCAGACATTTCTGGTTTTTATCTATACATATAAAGAGGTACTATGCTAATTTGTCCCTTATGGTGTCCAAGTCATAGGCCTGCCCAGCGCTAACTACATGCTGGCTCAGAGGCAGAGGCTGCTCCTGACTGGTGGGCAGAGACAGGGGCGGCCAGCCAAGCCCAAGTCCAGCTTTGGTGGGGCCAGCAGGATCCCGAGGCCACCCCAGCCCCCACAGGTCCTGGGCCTGACCGTGCTCAGCGGCAGGTGGCATCTACATGCACGGCACCCAGGGGCAGCTGCGAGGGGTGCAGGGCCTCACTGCGGGCTGCTGCACCGCTGCTGCTGCTCAGGGGGACCCCAGTGGCCTAGAGCTGGAGTGGGCATGCACAGACTGCCACACCCCCCATTGCGCCCTGCCCCGGCCCCATGCCTGCCTCTGCAGCCGGCTGTGGACCCCGCCCTGCACTTCAGGCTGGAGTAGGAGGCTCATGGTCACCAGCACCCTAGGGCACACCACCTGCGCCACTGCCTGCCTGGCTGGCAGGGACCAGAGCGTCGCGGGTGAGCTGCTCCCACCCCTGGTGGTGGAATGGGAAGGAGGGTGCTGGGTGCATGGAGGGGACCTCAGCCAGGGTCCTCCCAGCACAGGGAAGGGGCCTGGCCTGGTCCCGGTGGGGAGTTTGGGAAGTCTGGCTGAGCAGGCGCCAGTTCATACCAGCTGTTACTCTGCCATCTTCCTCCAGCTCTCCAAGCCAACCCCCCTGCCCCACCTGCCCAGGGTAATGGGCTCTGGGCAACCTCCCCAAGCACAGACTGTGGGCCCAGAGACTCGAGGAAGAGTGCCTGGTGGGGCCGGGCAGGGGCCAGTGCAGAACTATGAGGGCAGAGCTGCTTCGGTGTCTCGGTGAACTTTGCAACCAACCCAAGTAGGAAACCAAGAGGGGAGAGGCTGGGAGCTGAGGATTCCCAGCACTTTAGTCACTTGAAAACAGCCCTGCTTGGAATGCGAGGCGGCTGTACATTCAACTGAGAAGTGAGGGGGCTGAACCCCACTGTCCTGGGCTCTGGTTGGTCCAAGGCCAGAGTGTCCACCACAAGAAGGAAAAAATGGAGGGAGGGGCCTGGAGGAAGGGAGGAAAGGAATATGTCTATACTTTCCCCAGCCCTCTCCCTCTTTCCGCTGCCTAGAAAAGCTCAGGGCCAGGCCACAGTTCTGTCTTGACCTTTTAGTCCCCTGTTCTCCAACCACAGAGGAAAGAAATAAGGAAGGAGTCCGTGCTGCCTCCAGAAAGTATCTATATACCTGATCCGCTGGTCGCCTCCCACAGAGGAGAGGGCCTAAGCTGTCAATAGGACATCCTGTGAGGGCTCCCGGACTGTGAGGGGGGGCAGGCTGGTCTGAGAGACACCTCCCCATGCACAAATTTTCATGCACCAGGCCTCTAGTCTACACTAATAAAAGAGAAACATGCAAATTAACAATCACTCCACTACACCAAGCCATGCCCACCAGCCAATCAGAGCGAGTATGCAAATTAACTCATCAAAGATAGCGGGTAAATTTGCATAGGCAGGCCTGGCAGGCAGCGCCATGGCCCACCCCTGGGGGTCCAGGTCCATGGGGGCCAGGGAGGCCTGGCTGGCAACACCAGACACCGCTGGCAAGGTACCAGTCCATTGAGGCCCTGGGAGGCAGGGTGGGCAGCACCAGACGCCACCCACGGGTCCAGGCCCATCAAAGGCCCGGGGAGGGGCAGCTGCGTGGCCCCAGTGAGGAGCGGCTGGGCCTGCTTAGCCACTCCCATGGGACCCCAGGAACATCGCAGCCCAGGTGAGGCATGGCTGGCTGCCTAGCCACTCGCTTGGGGCTCCGGGAACATCGCTGCCCAGGGGAGGCATGGCTGGGCCTGCTTAGCCACTCCCGTGGGGCCCGGGGAACATCGTAGGCATGGGGTTGCTGAGACCCAGACAGGGCCTCTGGCCACAGATTCACAGCTTAGCGGAGACCGACTCTACCAGGCCACCCGGTGGCCATGTGGCTGGGCCACAGGGTGCCCATCCAAGATGTGACACAGAAAGGAGGTGCGGGAGGAAATCCAGAGAATGGGATGTGGGGTTCAAGACTCACTTCCTTTGGGCTTTGTCCTTCTTGGTCTTGGTTCTTTTCTTTCGGGCCTGGAGCCCAAGCACTGCAGGAGAGAGGGATGGATGAAGGCTCAATGTAGAAGGAGGCGCGAGGCCCGACTGCGGGGCTGCCTGAGGGGCCGCTCCAGGGCCAGTGCCACAGCTTTAGCAGAGCGGCTGGCCAGGAAGCGGGTGTTCCAAGGGGCACGGAGCAGCGCCTCACCATCCCTCTATGAGGACACCCCACACAGGCGCTGCCTTTGCCAGCAGGCTCTGGGCAACATCTGCAAATGCTACTGCAACCTCTAACATTCTGGTCAAAGAACTGACCCTGTGCCCCTCTGGGTACCAGGCTTGCTAAGAGTGTGCTGTCACCAATGCCATAGATCAAAGGCAAAATCCTGGCGAGGTGGGGTGCACAAGAGGGGGCTCGGGCTGGGGCAGGGGACCTGCGGGCAGGGATCTGCCTCACCTGCAGAGAGAGAGGTTCTGCAGTGGCCCCAAGACAGAGGGGCAAGGACCCGCAGCCCTGAGGCAGGGGTTGAGGGGCGGTGCCACCTCAGTGGAGGGGTGCCGCACTGCAGGGTACCAGACTGACTGACGTGATTCAGAGAAGCTCCCAGTGCTAACCTGCGTGTCCCAGTGCCTTCACTGAGCTTCGATGGCCAATTGAGATACTATATAAGGAAAATGAGGGAAGAAGTGAGAAAGAAAAGGAAAGGCGAACAACACAAAAGAAAGACTGGAAGGAACCTGTAAATCCATTGTCACTTAAATAGGGAATATAGTCAATAGTGTTGTAATGATGGTATGATGCCAGGTCGGTACTGGAAATATCGGGGAACACTTTGTAAAGTATATGATTGTCTAACCACTATTCTGTAACTAATATAAAACCTGAAACCAGTACAAAATAATATTGAATGTAAAGAAATGAAAATTTGAGTGAAATTTTTATAAATTTCAAAGTTTAAATAAAGGCTGTAAAGGAAGGAAGGGGGAGAATAAAAATAGAGTTTTTCATTTTACCACTTTATTGTCTTTTCAGTACATGAAAAAGACAGTTGTCTTTATATGGTGCTTTTATACTTTTTTAAGTCATTTTCTCATTTTAATTTCAGGGCAACTTAAAGACAAGATAATTATTCCCTCCACTATTCAAAGAAAGGAAATCTTGGTCCCAATGATTCAATCGTCAAGCCCTTACTGTAAAGCAGGGTTAGTAAAATTTTCTGTGAACGGTCATATCTATACTAATAAAAGCCTTGGGGGTGATCAGGCCAGCAGGGGAGGGTAGTTGGGGGCAATCAGGCCGGCAGAGGAGCAGTTAGGTGTCAATCAGGCCAGCAAGGGAGCAGCTGGGGGCAATCAGGCAGGAGCCAGTGGTCCCAGATTGTGAGAGTGATGTCCGACTGCAGGTTTTGGCCCGATCTCCCGAGGGGTCCCAGATTGGAGAGGGCGCAGGCTGGGCTGAGGGACACCCTTCCCAGTGTATGAAATTCGTGCTCTAGTTAAATAAAAAATCCTTGAAATTATCAAATCCTACAACTTCCTGCCCTCAAAATGTAATAGAGTTCTTTTTTCAGCCTCTGGATCTGTTCTCTGGAGAAACTTTCCATTATGACTTTACCTGATGGGCATAGGGAATATAGATCCTTTGGCAAAAAAAAGGGTAGCTGGAGGGACAGGGCACAGTTTTTGTAGCTGCCACTTGTTAGTGCAAGTTTGGGGTTCAGTATTTGCTAATTATTAATATAGCTTTGGAAGTCAGGTTTGTCATATTTTTGGAAATATATTTCTCTCAAAATTGTAACAGACACCCATTATATTTGTTTTTGATCATTTTTCTTAACAAGGATATCCAACCAAACATCTTACTTAGGTAAGATTTTTAAGCCTGAGTACTCCTTGGCTTTTATTTATTAAGCTTTGGACTCTGTCATTCTGTCCTACCTTCCAATTTAATAGCAGCAGCTTGAGGCCAGGTGAAACAATTGTCTTGTGTGTAAAGTCAACACCCTCGATCTAATTTTTTACCCCTATGTTATATATCACTGTCTAGTTGCCATTGTTTGGGTCTTCAATTTTTATCTCCTTCGAAGGCTGCCTCTTAAGAGTTATCTTTAATAGCTCTTTCAGTGTACAAAAATGTTGACAAAGTGACTGAAGCTCCTCCCAACTTTCAGTCAACTTAAATGGCAAGCTATGGGCAGAGAGCCTTCTTAGTATAATTGTAATCCTTTGTGCTCTGCTATAATTTAACTAGCTGTAGCCAGAGTTCCTCTCTCCTTCGAAAACTTTGCTGAAAGTAGCAGGAAGCAGCCAACTTATATCAAAGACCTGAAATATTTCTATCCACTTCCTTTGGAGATATAGGCTCAGAGGGCATGTGGTCTGCCTTTATGACATCATAGGCAATAATATTACCAAATATTTTTCCATGACCTAGCAAGACTCACCAGTTGGGGAAAATTTAAGCTAATAACATACATTTTATTTTATTTATTTATTTTCAAATATAGAGAGGAAGGTAGAGAGAGAGAAAGAGAGAGAGAGAAAGAGAGAGAAACATCAATGATGAAAGAGAATCATTGATCGGCTGCCTCCTGCACACCCCCTAGTGGGGATCCAGCCTGCAACCTGGGCATGTTCCCTGACCAGAAATCGAACTGTGACCTCCTGGTTCATAGGTCAATGCTCAACCACTGAGCCACACTAGCCAGGCACGCTAATGCCATACGTTTTAGATTCTATTCTGGTCATCCTCTCTTCCAAGTACCAAGTTATGTATTCATTGTGATATAGGTTTGGCAGCTGTGAAAGAGGTTTAAAACAGAAGTGGTTTAAACAAGAAAAAACTATTTCCTGTCATAGAACAGAACAATCTGGTAACAGTGCAGCTTTACATGGTTGTCAGTACTCAGGATTCTTCTATTTTATTTTTTGCGCCATCACTGAAGTGCGATGCCTGTGGTCCAAAAGGGTTCACCACCATATCTACATGCTAGCCAGAAAAAATAAGAAAAGGACCCACTTCACTGACACTCACACAACAGTCACCAAACTTGGTCACATGGCTATTGAGAAGCTGTAATGGAAGCTGGGGAACGTACAATGTATTCTGTGTAGTCAGAAAGGGGTTGAGATGGAAAGTAACCCAGTTAGCCACACTAATGTTAATAATTATACATGTTAGCTGTTAATTTTCATTTTAAACTTATAATTATGTGAATTGGAACAGTAAATAAAAAAAATGAATAAAATTACAGAATTTTTTTGATTTTATTCATGTGATTTAATCTTTGATGGAGTTTCAGCCTGAGGGAGATGAGAGGCATACACCAGCAGGATAAGAAGATCTGGGTATAACTTTATTTCCAAAACACTTTCCTGATAACTGAATTAAAAAAATCCCTTAAACAGTATGTTATTTAGTCCTTCCCTCTGCCTCTGGGGAGGCCAGCATTTAAGATATCATGGATAATTTTCAATTAAACACTGCCATTAAAAGCTCATTCACTGATCCCCTTTATTGAATTTGATGTCTCTCAGTTTTCTAGCCAAAACTAATCCCTTATAGAAGGTTTGATACTCATGATAAGCAATTATATCTGAGACTGACATAATACTAGAACATAAACTCTTTGAGAACTGAAATTGTGCATTTTTGTGTTAGTAGATTTTGTGGTTCTTCTCTTAACTTAATGTTTCATACACTTAAAGAGCTACTTGGGTGCACACTTTCCCGTCTTTTATTTTTGTCAGTGCATGTATCTGAAAAAGGATAATGGAACTCTTATCATTAGAAGAGAGGTCAGATTAGCAAGTTCAACACTTCATATCCTTTCTTGGCCCTCCACCCAAATGTTACAAAACCAAAGATAGGATTTTCTGACTATTTTTAAACTCCTAGGATAGGAAAACAGTGACTGCAGAGGGAAAAAAGAAGAAGAGGGTTTTTTTAAACATAAGATAAGGTTCATAATGGGAATATAACAGATAGTTCCAGAAAATAGAACAGAAGACTCTTATTGAAGAAACCATAACAGGCAGCTTCATAAGAATTTTGCTCCTGAACCCATGCTCTAGATACTTATCTAGAGGGTTATTCTGAGGACCTACTATTCATTTTTTCAAATAATTAATATTTCGATGTATTTACATAGATAATTTACATACGATTATTTTTAGAAATGGTGATAAATTCCCACCCATCACATGATTATCTATGCTTTAATTTCTATGAAAAGCAATTAAGTTTGTTTGGGCTCTAGCTATGATGATCTCTAATTTTGTTCATCTCCAACTTGGTCACACATTTATTTAGAATGACTTATGTTCTTTCATCTATGGCATCTTCTAATGTTTGGGTTCAAAAGTCCACCAATACATACTGCTTGAAATATATGAAAAAAAGGAGGGTATACGTTGATTCAAGAAACATTAACATAAAGTGTTCTCAAACACACCACCTGGGTTGCTTCCTTCTTTCATTTTTACTTTCATATATCATAATTCAAAACCCTGCAGAGCTGACCCTAGAAGTCTCTTCTTCTCATCATAAATACCTAGATCCAACACATCAAGCAATCTTACCTAATAATAGACAAACATGTAAATTGACTGTACCTCTGCTACGCCACCAGCCAATCAGGAGTGATATGCAAATTAACCCAACAAAGATGGAGGTTAATTTGCATACACAGGCACCGAGTGAGCGGGGGGTGGGACGCAGGTGTTCTGCCCCACCCCCGGTCTCTCAGGGCCTCTGGGCAGTGTGGGAAGGTGGGGCTGGATTCGAAAGAGGTGGCTCCCAGAGCAGAAAGAGGCAGCTCCGGGGCCTGAAGGGAAAGGGGCTGGGCCAGAGTGGAAAGGCGGTGCCTGCAGCCAGAGAAAGGAATGCCCATTCTAGCATGAATCTTTATGCATCGGGCTTCTAGTATTAAATATTTTTAAAAATAAAACAATGGATAGCCTCAGAAAAGTAGCAGCAACATTAACATATTTGTGTGTATTAGAGGCCCAGTGCACGGATTCGTGCACCAGTGGGTCCCCTCCGCCTAGCCTATGGGGATTGGGCAGAAACCGGCTCTCTGACATCCCCCGAGGGGTCCTGGATTGCGAGAGGGAAGTTCTAGGGTGACGCAACCCAGAATTGGGCTTCCTACTCTCTGGTTCCAGGTGTGTTGCCCAAGAACCTCAACTGCCAAGTCACTGCAGCTTGGGAGCTCCAGTGTTAAGGGTCTGCCCCCCGGTGGTCAGTGTGTAGCATAGCTACCAGTTGGATGGTCAAACTGTCAGATAGTCGCATAGGCTGATAGATAGATAGATAGATGATAGATAGATAGATAGATAGATAGATAGATAGATAGATAGATAGATAGTAATCACAGACCAGTATAACATTAAAATATTATGATAATCATTTAATGTTATACTGGTCTATGATTCCTTGTTTTATTTATATAAAATCTGAGTCATAACTAAAGAGATCATTTAGTTACAATTTTTTAATCAGAGGGAAAGGGTTTTAGATTCTATGTGAGGAAAGAACAAAATATAGCTGGAATTTCACTTTGTTAGTTATTTCTTAATTATACTAGTTTTCAGACCATAAAATGAACAAAGGGATTAATTTAATTGTGTCATTCAGTATTAAAATTCAGTTGTTCGTTTATTTACTTCACACATTTTAATAGTGTCTACCACGCACTACACAGCCACAGATGAAAAGAGAAGCAGCTGGAAGACAAATGAGGAGATGAACAACAACCATTAAGTTCTTAGGGCTGCAGTGGAGGGAATGTGATGAGGGAACTGATGAATTCTCTTTTTTCAGTAACTTTGGCAAGTCTTTAACCTTTTTTTTCTTCCTTATAATATATGGATAGTAATAGGACCTACTTAATAAATTTAATGACATAACATATGTAAAGTATATTACACAGTGGCTGGAACCCAGGGAGAGTTCCATCAATATTACATATTATTATTCTGAAGTAGTAGTTGGAATTCAGTGTAGAAGAGAAATAATGACAGGAGACAAGTTTGGGTTGAAAGGACAAGACCAGATTATGAAGTGCCTCCAATTTCATATACTTGGGAATGTGATTGAAGGAATTAAAATGTATCTTTTTGTGTGCATATTTTTTATAACATTACTTACTTTTCATTAAAAATATATTTGTGTGATGTCAATATTAAGAACAGAATAGAAAACATAAGACCTGAATCAAGGAGACTGCCTCTCTTATTATTGCAATAATCCAGGGAAGATACCATAATGATCTGAACTTGAACTGAGTTGGTAGTGATGAAGAGATAGGACAGACCTGAAAAATATTTAGGAAGTAGTGTCAGGAGGACCTAAGGTTACTCTCTCCCTACACACATCAAAGCCCCACCTTCCCTCTCAAATTCATCAGTCTGTTCCATGGTTCTATGTTTCTTAATCTATTTTTTTCATTAGTTTGCTTTGTTCATTAGATTCCACATATGAATGAGATCATGTGATACTTGTATTTTTGTTACTGGCTTATTTCGCTTAGCATAATACTCTCCAGGTCCACCCAGGCTGTTGTAAATGGTAAGACTTCATTATTTTTTACTGCTGCATAGTATTCCATCGTGTAAATGTAACACAGGTTTTTAATCCACTCATCTGCTGATTGGCATTTAAGTTGTTTCCAAATCTTAGCTATTTAAATAGCAATGCTATGAACATAGGGGAGCATATATTCTTTTTGATTGATGTTTCAGATATCTTAGGATATATTCCTAGAAGTGGGATCACTGGGTCAAATGGGAGTTTCGTTTTTAATATTTGTGAAAACTACGTATCGTTTTCCACAGTGGCTGCACAAGTCTACATTCCCACCAGCAGTGTACGAAGGTTCCATTTTCTCCACATCCTCACGAACACTTATTGGTTGATTTGTTCATGATAGCAGTCTGACATTTGTGAGGTTATATATCTCATTGTCATTTTAATTTGCATCTCTCAGATGACTAGTGACTGAGAATTTTTTCATATGTCTCTTGGCCTTCTTCATATCCACTTTGGAGTAGTGTCTATTTAGGTTCTTTGCCCATTTTTTAATTGGATTGTTTATCTTCCTTTTGTTAAGTTGTATGAGTTCCTTAGATATTTTGGAAATTAAGCTCTTATTGGAGCGGGCCTAAGCCAATGTCTGGCTTCCCTCTGTGGGAGGCAACCAGGCAGATCAGGGGAAAGCTCCACCCCCATCACCCCACTGCAGTTGCCTTGCCCTCAGCCCTTGCAGCTGTCACATCCGGTCTATCCGGTCTAATTAGCATATTCCCCTTTTATTAGTATAGACCAGTGGTCAGCAAACTCATTAGTCAACAGAGCAGCAAACCGCAGCTCATGAGCCGCATGTGGCTCTCGAGCCGCAGTTTGCCGACCACTGGTATAGATGAATGGGTTACCAAAGAGATCAAGAGAGAAATAAAAAAAACTTCCTGGAAACAAATGAAAATGAACACACAACAACCAAAAACCTAAAGGACATAGTGAAAGCAGGCCTAACTAAAAAACAAGAAAAACTTCTAAGGAGCTATCTAACCTTCAACTTAAAGATTTAGAAAGAAAACAACAAGAAAATCCCAAAATAAGTAGAAGGAAGAAAATAATAAAGAACAGAGTGGAAATAAATGACATAGAGACTAAAAAAAAAACAAAAACAAAAAAGGATCAATGAAACCAAGAGCTGTTTCTTTGAAAAGATAAACAAGATTAATGAACCTTTAGTCAGACTCATCAAGAAACAGAGAGATCCCTAGCCGGTTTGGCTTAGTGAATAGAGCATTGGCCTGCAGACCGTAGGGTCCCAGGTTCGATTCCTGTCAAGGGCACATACCTTGGTTTCAGGCTCCTCCCTGTCCTGGCCTTGGTTGGGGCTCATGCAAGAGGCAACAAATCCATGTGTTTCTCTCACATCGATATTTCTCTCTGTCTTTACCTCGCTCTTCCACTCTCTCTCTTAAAAAAACAAACAAACAAAAAAATCAATGAAAAATATTCTCTATTGAGAAAAAAAAAGTAAGAAAGAAACAAAGAGGACCCAAATAAACAAAATCAGAAATGAAAGAGGCGAAGTAACAATTGACCTCACAAAAATACAAAGGATCATAAAAAAAAAATACTATGAACCACTATATTCCAACAAGCTGGACAACCTGGATGAAATGGACATATTTCTAGAAAAATACAATCTTCCAAAACTCAATCAGGAATAATCAGAAAACTTGAATAGACCCATAACTACCAATGAAATGAAAGTAGTAATAAAAGAAACAGTACATATTGAGTATTTAATAATGAGTGCATAAATCACAGATTTACAGTTTTTTCCTTTCTAAATACTTTCATGGTAGTATCATGAAAATATGGTGCAAATCCCAAGGGGAATTTGTCTAGAGATTTGACAAAGCTTTATTTTGCTGTCCAATTAGAAAATAGATTATAGGAAAGAGTCCTCTAAAAACTAGCTAATACATTTATTGCCAGAATCTTCTTGAGAGAAACTGGCAGTTTGACTGTTCCTTTATTTCCTGATCGCAACCAAGTTCTCTTGAGTATCTGCCCCTGAGAGATTGTTGCTTTCCTCCAAAGGAGCCATATAAATGCACTGAAACTCAGGAATAAAAGTTGCCTTGAAGCCTTTTGAGGATCTCCAATTTGGTTTTATGTTTTTCTTTCTTTGTGTTCACTCGTTTCCAGGTTCCTGATTGCCGAACTTTGAATTGCCTTCTCATTTGGTTCTTAATGATTCATATTTGCCAACCCTCCTTTGTAAGTTTGCACTAACTATGGCTAATCTCACAAGTTTGGATTCCTGACCATGTAATTCCTGACAACTATCTCCACAACTTGTCACACACTGTCAAAACCAGTTTCCTAATCTGAGTCTACAGTCATAACTCATTATTATTCCAAAAAATGAGAGAGGAATGCTCATCCCAGATGGCTGCCAGAATTCATGCTATCATTTTCTCTGTACTATGTACTTTTCAAAGCATGACCACAATTTGGTCTAATTTGTGCATACAACAATTTCATTATATAGTGAGTTACTCATTCCCATTTTATTGGTAAGAAAACTGAGACTAAAATAGGTCAAATAGTTTATTTAATACTAAGATTCAATCATTTGAAAGATAGTTTTGAGGAATTTAACTTTCTCAAAATCCATATTTTAAGAAATTTAATAGTCCTATTGTTTTATTCATTGTTGTATTTCCTGTGCCTTGGAACTATTCATGGTTTGCAGAATATACACGATAGTAGTAACAAAAAAGATGTTTATTTTCTTTTAGGCTTTTTAATAACAATTATTCATGTTATGTTTCTAGTGAATGAAGAATGCTTGTCAAATACATGAGTTCAATGTATTTTTCTTAAAGTTTTAGAGGAATGATTGTGTTGATTTAAAAAGTCTTTGTTCTTCTCTCATTAATAGTTGAAATAAGCAAATGTATTTGTATAAAGTTGTTGAATTTATTGAACTGCTAAAATCTCTGCTTTCTCTTTCTTCCTTCTTTTCTTTGCCCAAACATTTATTGAGTACTAACCACGTATCAGTCAATTATCACAGTATATTACTGAAGGTTTAATTTTCACGAAAGACATAATCCCTGCTGTCAACTAGCTGCCAATCTAGTGAGAAAGAAAACAAAACACTTGGCAAATGACTACAACTTCATATTTTTCCATAAAAATAATTACCATGAAACTATCACTTTCCAAAATCATATTATTTACTTAAATTTTACAAATTTATTGTCTTGTGTCCTTTTTAGAATGCAAGTGCAACTAAGACAGGCACTTTATTTTATTCATTGCTCTATTTCCTGTGCCTTGGAACTATTCATGGCTTGCAGAATATACACAATAGTAGTAACAAAGAAGATATTTATTTTCTTTTAGGTTTTTTAATAACAATTATTCATATTATGTTTCTAGTGAATGAAGAATGCTTATCAAATACATGAGTTCAACGTATCTTTCTTAAAGTTTTTTTTTTAAGTTGAACTTCTTTTTCAAGTATTCTACCCTTATCCAACAGGCCAATTGTGTTATATTATTTAACAGACACACAATCTTTTATATATAGAATTCCTTTCATTTATTTAACAACAAATATATATTGTAAGAAATGTATAATGTATCTTTAAAGTTGTTCTATTTCAGGGCTTCATTATTTGCGACTGAAATGCTTTCTGATGAATCTATAATGAATATTACAGAGATGCTACTTGTTTATGTAACAATAGAGGAATAAATTCTTACTTAATTGTCTATATGACATTTCATTTTTGGTTAATGCTTATTGAGTAAGATGATCACAAAACTCAAAGAATTGATGTTTCAGTTATATTGACCATTTTGCTTATAGTTGTGTGTTCCAAGTTCCATTGCTTCTCTACGCTTACTCTGTTTTGTGTTATATGTGACTAGAGGCCCAATGCATGAAATTCATGCAAGGACCTTGGCCCCTGCCACCACGGTGGCTGCCTCTGCCTCAGCCCCTGCTGCGGTGGCTTCATCCAGAAGGTTGTCCGGAAGGACATCCAGTCTAATTAGCATATTATGCTTTTATTATTATAGATTATATTTTCATTTGTGTTTTTCTTACTTAACTGTCAAATAGATTACATTTTATAATTCTGGAGTACTGAGATCATGTCTCTCTATTTAGCTTTCAGAGTAATTAAAGTATTATTTACATGTTAAAAGTTAATGTATGCTTTAAAGTGATTCAGTATAAGACATTTTTGGTTTAGTCATTAGTAAAAGTATTGAAATATTAAAAAACATGAATTTTATAAGTTCTGGGTTAGGACAATTCCAAAGAACCAATAGGAAAAGAAAGTAGAATTATAAAAATATCCACTGTTAACTCACATTTTAATAACTGGAAGTTACATGACTACATGGATAATCTTAGCAATAGCTAGGAAGTTTAATGTATGGCATATGAATGATGTCATTAGTGCTGTGGGTTCCTGAGAGCCAATGTCAAAATTAAACACACATACCTAAGAAATAATTTGGAAAAGTTAATCCCATGAAGTCCCCCTGTTCCTTTAAAAAAAAATCAGAGAATTTTTTCTGTCTTGGCATGAACTTTATTTACAAAGAAAGCAATAACAAAAATGTCTAATAAAAATGAAAAGCAGAGAAACAGATATTGCAAAAGTCTGGTTTAAACTCTCACATACATTTTGGTAGACTGTTTACTTCTGTGGGTTAGTAAGTTATATATGATAATTTCATTGTTATTATTTGCTTTTCCTTTAGGCTTTTTTATTTTTTAAAAAAAACACCTAATTCATAATACGCCTCCTCTCCCTATGGAGAAAAAAACACCTAATTCATAATACGCCTCCTCTCCCTATGGAGAAAAAACACACCTAATTCATAATAGGCTTCCACTCCCTATGGATAGTAAAAAAAAACAACAAGGAAAAGATATGTTGCTAATTTGGTTTTATGTACATAAAAACATTTAAGTTTGAGATATAAAAGGAAATTGTTAATTTTTGAGGTAAAAAATATAGATTATATATATATACACACACATATATATGACTATTTATTTAAAGAACTAAAGAAAACCCTAACTGGTTTGGATCAGTGGATAGAGCATCGGCCTGCGGTCTGAAGGGTCCCAGGTTCGATTCTGGTCAAGGGCATGTACCTTGGTTGTGGGCACATCCCCAGTAGGGGGTGTGCAGCTGGCAGCTGATCAATGTTTCTTTCTCACAGATGTTTCTTACTCTCTATCACTCTCCCTTCCTCTCTGTAAAAAATCAATAAAATATATTAAAAAAAAAAACTAAAGAAGATAATGCTGTCCTATTTGCTATTTGAAGACAGAAAATTAAGGTCAATGAATGAAAAGTAAAAAGCATATATTAGTTTATTACTAATTATTATTGAAAACTCACAAAATTCTTCTGTCTTCTTTTTGTGTTAATGTATAATCACAACTTCTATCATCTGTTAAATACTTGTTACAGGCATTGTTGTAAATGTTTTATATCTTTGTGTCTTTAAATCTTCTAAGCAATACATGTGAGGTACTTTTATATTTTACAGGTGCAGAAATAGGTTCTGCTGGTTGATATTCTATAGCCCTGGGAAATCAAAGAATAAACCTCTGCTTGTTTTCATGTACTACTTGCTAATTGATCAATGAGGTAATACTTCAAGCCATTTTCCCACTGGTTAATCCATGGCTGCTGTCACCATTAGAGAAAGGCTCTAATCCAAAGCTTTATGCACCAGAGTCTCAGACTGATTCTATGCACTGTTCCTTAGTAGGGCTAAAATTTAGTATAGATCAGGGTGGGCAAACTTTTTGACTCGAGGGCCACAATGGGTTCTTAAACTGGACCGAAGGGCCGGAACAAAAGCATGGATAGAGTGTTTGTGTGAACTAATATAAATTCAAAGTAAAGGAGCGGAGGGGAGAGCAAGAGAACCCTCCGCTCTTTCGGCTCCACGGGCCGGATAGAACAGCCGAAAGGGCTGGATCCGGCCCACGGACCGTAGTTTGCCCACGGCTGGTATAGATGCTCTTTCTTACCTTGAAGAGATTCTATTAATGAGATAACTATTCTCGAGGACACTAGCACATTTCTTCATACAATACTTTTAATGGAACTATAAATTAAATTGATGAATATAATAAAAAACATTTATTTATTCCAGGTAATTTTTGTCTACAATTAAAATGATTACAAGTAAAAAGGCTAATGGAGTTTTCTGAAACTTTCTAGGCATAGATATATAAAATCAGATTGATTCTATAAAGCACCTCTTGTTTGGCAGTTTTCACCAAAACATGCAAAAATATGTTGACAAAAATGACTTTTCCAGGTCTCATTGTGTTTCATGTGGTATATTTGGTAGAAATGAAATAATGGCCTTAGTCTAGGTTCCAAAGTAGGCCATGTGGAATAATGAAATAACCTGAGGCCTTGGGCCAATCACGACTGAGATAAAATCTTAATTTTATCACTTCCTGAAGTATGATCTCACACAACTGACAACCTCTATTCATATTTGTTTCCTCATTTGAAAAGTGTGAACAATAACATCTTACTTGAAGGGTTGTCAGAAGGATTAGAGGTAAATCTAAAAGTGAATGGCAGGTAAGAGATGACCAGTATATGACAGCTGTAGTGGTTAACAATAATCAACCATAAACTTCACTCTTTAATAACATAATTTTCTTTCTCTAACACATGTATGCCAAACACAATGGCAACTACAGAGCAACAGATGTCATTGTGGGGGAAAAAAAAAGAAACTTACTGGTCAATGTTTCCTAATATGAAAATAATTATAAATATACATTTAAACTATTTCAGTGAACAAAGTGTAAGTGACTACATATACAGTATTGTCTTGCCAATTTCTTACTGTTGGCAAATGAGGCAAATAAGATGAAAACAATTTATTTAAGTGAAAATTTGTCGAACTATACTACCTGAAAAAAAAGACAGAAAAAAAATTAAATGCTGGAAATGGGTATAAAGTTTGAAATCACTTTCATTTAGGTGAAATACTGTATGCATTCATGAAAGTGGCATTTATGATGGTAAGAATTTCAATAGAGGATATGAGGAAGACAATACTATAGATAGAAGGAAGAGCATTAGTAAGGTACCAAAGTAGGAAAACAAAATGTATTAATTGAGAACAGAGTAATTTAGATTGGTTAAAGCATTGTTTTCCAAACTAGGGACCCCAAAATCATTGAAAGTGATCAATAAACACTTTATATATATATATGAGGCATTTATTCTTTTTTAAACTACACTTTACATTCAATATTATTTGGTATTTGTTTCTGGTGAACAACATCATAGTGATTAGCCAATCAAAAACTTTATAACATTTCCTTCTCAATATTTCCAGTACCCACATGGAACCATACTTAGTTATTACAATATTATTAATTACATTCCCTATGCTATACTTTATATCTGCATGACTATTTTGTGATTGCCAATTTGTACTCCTCAATCCATTCACATTTTTCATTAGTCCCAACACCAACTCCTCTCTGGTAACCATCAGTCTATTCCCTGTATCTATGAGTCTATTTCTATTTGGTTTATTTGTTTACATTGTTCTTTAGATTCCATATAAATAGTAAGTGAAATCATATAGTATTTGTCTTTCTCTGACTGACTTATTTCACTCAGCACAATACCATCTAGGTTCATCCATGCTGTCACAATAATATTTTATTATTTATGGCCAAATAATATCCCATTATATATATGTACCACCATATGTGTTATTGTTCACCTTCTCCTTCTTCTCCTTCTCCTTCTTTTTGCCTGGATCTGTCCAATTTTCCCAACACCATTTATTGAATAGATTGTCTTTACCCCCATTTTATGTTCTTGCCTCCTTTGTTAAATATCCAGCTATCTATTGATGGATACTTGGGTTGCTTCCATAGCTTGGCTATTGTAAATAATACTACAATAAACATAGGCATGCATATATTAATATGTTCTTCAAATTAGTGTATTTGTTTCCTTGGATATACACTGAGTGGCCTGATTATTATGCGTTCAGAGATCATAATAATCTGGCCACTCAGGGTATATACATATATATACATATATATACATTTGTCAATTTTTTTCTTCCCCAGGGACATATATCAGAAAAAATATTACAAAAAGAAATTTAAGAGATTTTCTATGCTTTCTTCTAAGAGTTTTATAGTTTCAAGTTACATTTAAGTCTTTAATCCATTTTGAGTGTATTCTTGTATATGGTTTTTTTGTTTGTTTGTTTGTTTGTTTTGTTTTTAATGACAAGAAGGAAGATGTTTATTAGACAGTGGCCCAATAAATATTTTCTAATAAATGTTGAGTCCATTTGAGAGGAAGCTTGCTTTAAGAAAATTGAAAAACACAAGCGGCTTTGAGGGAGGCAAATCATTACATTCACTATTGCTAAGAGCAGCCTTGCCTTTCCCTCCTCCTCTCTCTCCCCTGCTTTTAAAAAGCTGAAGCTCAAAAGCCTTCATTGTGTGGAGGGGAGAAATATGCTAATTTGAGGCACATTTCCCCTCTGAGTCTTTTTTTTATTATTTTTTATTAAGGTATTATATGTGTACATATCTTACCATTGCCCCCCCCCCCCACTCCCAAACATGCCCTCACCCCCCAATGTTTTGCATCCCTTGGTTACTCTTATATGCATGCATATAAGTCCTTCAGTAGATCTCTTATTTCCCCCACATCTCCCTAACCTTACCGCTGTAATTTGACAGTCTGTTTGATGCTTTACTGCCTCTGTATCTATCTTTTTGTTCATCAGTTTATGTTTTTCATTATCCCCAAATGAGTGAGATCATGTGGTATTTTTCTTTCATTGACTGGCTTATTTCACTTAGCATAATGTTCTCTAATTCCATCCAGGTGCCTACAAATGGTAATAATTCCTTCTTTTTTATGGCAGCATAGTATTCCATTGTGTAGATGTACCATAGTTTTCTGATCCAGTCATCTGCTGACGGGCACCTAGGCTGTTTCCAAATCTTAGCTATTGTAAATTGTGCTGCTATGAACATAGGGGTGCATATATCCTTTCTGATTGGTGTTTCTGGTTTCTTAGGATATATTCCTAGGAGTGGGATTACTGGGTCAAAAGGGAGTTCCATTTTCAGTTTTTTGAGGAAACTCCATACTGTTCTCGACAGTGGCTGCACCAGTCTGCATTCCCACCAGCAGTGCACGAGGGTTCCTTTTTCTCCGCATCCTCTCCAGCACTTGTTTATTGATTTGCTGATGATAGCCATTCTGACAGGTGTGAGATGGTATCGCATTGTCGTTTTGATTTGCATCTCTCGGATAATTAGTGACTTTGAGCATGTTTTCATGTGTCTCTTGGCCTTCCTTCTGTCTTCTTTCGAAAAGATTCTATTTAGGTCTGTTGCCCATTTTTTTATTGGATCATTTATCTTCCTTTTATTAAGTTGTATAAGCTGCCTGTAGATGTTGGAGATTAAACCTTTATCAGTGATAACATTTGCAAATATGTTCTCCCATACAGTGGGGTTTCTTGTTGTTTTGTTGACGGTTTCTTTTGCTGTGCAAAAGCTTTTTATTTTGATGTACTCCCATTTGTTTATTTTCTCTTTGGCTTCCATTGCCCTAGGGGAAGTATCAGTGAAAAAGTTCTTTCGGCATATGTCTGAGATTTTGCTGCCTGTGGATTCCTCTAGTATTTTTATGGTTTCCCATCTTATATTTAAGTCCTGTATCCATTTTGAGTTTATTTTTGTGTTTGGTGTAAGTTGGTGATCTAGTTTCATTTTTTTGCATGTATCTGTCCAATTTTCCCAACACCATTTATTGAAGAGACTGTCTTGACTCCATTGTATGCTCATGCCTCCTTTGTCAAATATTAATTGCGCATATTGGTTTGGGTCGATATCTGGATTCTCTATTCTATTCCATTGATCTATATGTCTGTTCTTGTGCCAGTACCAGGCTGTTTTGAGGACAGTGGCTTTGTAATACAGCTTGAAATATGGTATTGAGATCCCTCCTACTGTATTCTTCTTTCTCAGGATTGCTGTGGCTATTCAGGGTCTTTTCTTATTCCAGATGAATTTTTGGAGAGTTCTTTCTAGGTCTGTGAAATATGCCGTTGGTATTTTAATGGGGAGTGCATTGAATCTATAGATGGCTTTGGGTAGTATGGACATTTTAATGATGTTGATTCTACCAGTCCATGAACATGGTATGTTCTTCCATCTGTTTACATCTTCCTTTATCTCTTTTTTAAGTGTCCTGTAGTTTTCCACGTATAGGTCATTTACCTCCTTGGTTAGGTTTATTCCTAAGTATCTTAATTTTATTGGTGCAATGGAAAATGGGATTGCATTTTTAGTCTCTCTTTCTGTAAGTTCACTGATGGTGTATAGAAATGCCATAGATTTCTTGGCATTAACTTTTTATCCTGATACATTGCCGAATTCATTTATTAAGTCTAATAGTTTTTTGATGGAGTCTTTCGGGTTTTTTATGTACAATATCATGTCATCTGCAAATAAGGACAGCTTTACTTCTTCTTTTCCAATTTGGATGCCTTTGATTTCTTCTTCTTATCTAATTGCAATGGCTAATACTTCCAGTAGTATGTTGAACAGGAGTGGTGAGAGTGGACATCCCTGTCTTGTTCCTGTTCTTAGGGGAAATGGTTTTAGTTTTTGCCCATTGAGTATGATGTTAGCTGTGGCTTTATCATATATAGCTTTTATTATGTTGAGGTATGATCCTTCTATTCCCACCTTGTTGAGAGTTTTTATCAAGAAAGGGTGTTGGATTTTGTCAAATGCTTTTTCTGCATCAATTGATATGACTATGTGATTTTTATCTCTCAATTTGTTTATGTGATGTATCACTTTTATTGATTTGCGGATATTGTACCATCCTTGCATTCCTGGGATAAACCCTACTTGGTCATGGTGTATGATCTTTCTGATGTACTGCTGGATCCGATTTGCTAGAATTTTGTTGAGGATTTTGGCATCTACATTCATGAGGGATATTGGCCTGTAATTCTCCTTCATCGTGTTGTCTTTATCTGGTTTTGGTATTAGGGTGATGCTGGCATCATAGAAGGAGCTTGGAAGTGTTCCTTCCTCTTGAATATTTTGGAATAGTCTGAGGAGGATAAGTGTTAGATCTTCCATGAATGTTTGGTAAAACTCTCCTGTGAAGCCGTCTGGCCCTGGGCTTTTGTTTGCCAGAAGCTCTTTGATGACTGCTTCAATTTCTTCCATAGTTACTGGCATATTGAGCTGTTTAGATTCTTCCTGATTGAGTATTGGAAGGTTATATTTTTCTAGAAATATGTCCATTTCCTCCAGGTTGTCCAGTTTGATGGAACAGAGTTGTTCATAGTATTTTTTAACAATCCTTTGTATTTCAGAGGGATCTGTTTTTATTTCACCTCTTTCATTTCTGATTTTGTTTATTTGGGTCCTCTCTCTTTGCTTCTTGGTGAGCCTGGCTAGAGGTTCATCAATCTTGTTTATTCTTTCAAAGAACCAGCTCTTGGTTTTGTTGATCTTTTGTATTGTTTCTTTGGTCTCGAGGTCATTTATCTCCACCCTGATCTTTATTATTTCTTTCCTTCTGCTTACACTGGGCTTTTCTTGTTGCTCTTTTTCTAACTCTTTGGGTTGTTGGGTTAGGTAATTTATTACCATTGTTTCTTGTTTTTTGCAGTAGGCTTGTAGAGTTATGAACTTCCCTCTCAAGACTGCTTTTGCTGTGTCCCATAGATTTTGGATTGTAGTGTTTTCATTGTCATTTGTTGCCATGATGTTTTTTATTTCTTCTTTGATCTCTCTGATAACCCAGTCATGGTTTAATAGCATGCTGTTTAGTCTCCATGTGTTTGATTTCTTTGTGTTATTTTTATTGTAGTTGATTTCCAGTTTTATGCTACTGTGGTCTGAGAAGATGCTTGATATGATTTCTATCTTCTTGAATTTGAAGAGACTTTGCCTATGTCCCAACATATGGTCTATCTTTGAAAATGACCCATGTGCACTTGAGAAGAATGTATATTCTGTGGCTTTGGGGTGAAATGTTCTGAAGATGTCAATTAATTCCATCTGATCTAGTGAGTCATTTAGGATTGAGGTTTCTTTGCTGATTTTTTGTTTAGAGGATTTGTCCAATGGTGATAGTGGGGTATTAAAGTCTCCTACTATGATTGTATTGCTGTCAATCTCTCCCTTGATATCCTCCAGGAGTTTTGTTATGTATTTGGGTGCTCCTGTATTGTGTGCGTATTTGTTTAACAGGGTTATTTCTTTTTGTTGGATTTCTCCCTTTAGTATTATGAAGTGGCCTTCCTTATCTCTTGTTATGTCCTTCACTTTGAGATCTAATTTGTCAGATATAAGTATTGCTACCCCAGCTTTTTTTTCAGTTCCATTTGCCTGGAAAACCTTTTTCCATCCCTTCACCCTCAGTCTGTGTGTGTCTTTTTTTCTGAGGTGGGTTTCTTGTAGACAGCAGATATATGGGTAGTGTTTTCTTATCCAATCTGTTACCCTATGTCTTTTGATTAGGGCATTTAATCCATTTACATTTAAAGTTATTATTGATAGGTACTTATTTGTCGCCATTCCTATTCTTTACCCCTGTGTTCCTTCTTCGTTTCCTATTTCATTTTTTTTTTTACAGCAGACCCTTTAGCATTTCTTGCATTGCTGGTTTGGTGGTAATAAATTCCCTTAGTCCTTTTTTGTCTGTGAAGCTCCTGATTTCACCTTCAATTTTGATTGATAGCCTTGCTGGGTACAGTATTCTTGGATTCAGACCCTTCCTTTGCATGACTTTGTATTTTTCATTCCATTCCCTTCTGGCCTGATGAGTTTCTGTTGAGAAATCAGTTGCTAGTCTGATGGGGGTTCCTTTGTATGTAACTTTCTGTCTCTCTCTTGCCACTTTTAAGAGTCTTACTTTGTCGTTGGTGTTTGCCATTTTAATTATAATGTGCCTTGGCGTCGGTCTTTTGGGGTTCATTTTGCTTGGGACTCTGTGAGCTTCTTGGATTTGTGTGGGTTTTTTCTTCCCTATATCGGGGAAGTTTTTTGTCATTATTTCTTCAAAGAGGTTTTCTATTCCTTGCTCAGCTTTCTTTCCTTCTGGAACCCCTATTATGCGGACGTTGTTTGTTTTGTGTTGTCCCAAAGTTCCCTTAGGCTCTCCTCCTGCCTTTTAATTGTTTTTTTCTAGAAGTTGCTCTACTTGGGTATTTTTTCCCATCTTGTCTTCTAGCTCACTGATGTGGTCCTCTGCTTCTTTTAGTCTACTCTTGATGCTTTCTATTGAGTTCTTTACAGAAGCAATGTCATTTTTCATTTCTTCTTGGTTCTTCATTTCCTCTTGGTTCTTACTCATATTGTCGAATTTGTCTCCCATTCTTTTCAGCCACCTTATGACCATTTCTCTGAATTCTTTTTCTGGAAGGTTGCTTGCCTCCATTTCGTTTACTTCCTTTTCTGGTGATGCCTGTTTTTCTTTCATATGCAGGTGGTTTCTTTGTCTCCCCATGGTCTCTCTTCTCTGGGTGTCTCGTTTTGTAGTTCTCTCTCTTCTGCGTTTATTTAAAGGCACAAAATACAGCACTACCAGGTACAACAGACAAGGCACTGAACATAAATGTATTCACGATATTAATAACCTCCAATAAAGGTGACCACCAGAGAAAGGCAAATTAGGGTATAGGAGAGAAAGAAGAAGAGGAAAAAGTAGAAAGAAGAAGAAACAAAAGGAGTGTCAAAATGAAATTGGGAAAAAGGAAAAAAAAAGTAAGAGAGACAAGAAAGAGACTAAGAGAGAAAGGGGAACAGAGTATATATATTGGGGTTAAAATTCCAATAGAACAATCACTAATCCCAGCAAATGCCAGCAACAAGTACCTGGGGATTAATACAAACTACAACACCAACTAATATTGAGTGAGGCAAGGGAAAACAGAAGCACAAAACAAACAAAAAAATAAACAAACAAAAGAAGAATAAGCAAAACAATCTCACAAAAAAGCATAAAAATTTGATATAATCAACATTCAAGGGAACAACAACAAAAGGGACAGAGAGTAAAACACTTTTTTGGATAGTTAAGACAGAAGAGAGTGGTGTGTATGGACTTGGAGCAAGAGATGTAAGTAGGGTGAAATTTTAACAAGGGGTAAACAGAAAGAATAGGGAAAATCTAAAGCAGGAAAGGGGTAAGATAAACAGGACACCAAAAAGGGGAAGGTTAGGAAGAGAGTGATGGCATAAAGGTAGAGTTGAGATAGAGTAAAACGATGCTAAAGGAAAGATAAAAATAGACTGTAGAACACTAATCCTGAAATAAAATGAAGAGAAAATAAAATGACACTTTAAAAAAAAAAAGATAAAATAGCAGTAGTAATAATACAGATTGAAAATAAAAATGTAATAATTAAAAAGGTAAAATCAAGTGAGGAAAAAAGAAAAAAAATAGTTTCTTGAGTAAAAGAAGCAAAAAATGAAAATAAAAAAATAAAGAAATAAAAAATAAAAATAAAATGTGGAGTAGTGAAGGTCATTCACTTCCTCTGTTGTTCTCTTTGGCATGCCTGTTTCTCAGTCCGGACAGTATTGCAGTTCCCTGCATTCCACTGCTCTTCAGTATTGTAAGCCAGTACTGATTTTAAGCAGGCGGTTTGTCTTAATTTCTCGTATTCTTTTATTTTTGATTACACAAGAGTCAATTTGTGATTCAGCCCCTGGGTGGCAGTTTTTCTGGATTGACTTCCGGGTCTATCTATGGCCTCTCTAGGCAGTGTTAGAGCCTTCTCTCCCATGGCACTTACTACGGGTTTGTGGGAGTGGGCTGCCTCAGAGCTGGCTCTCCGATGGTCACTCCCCACTCCGATCCCCAGGTTCCAAAAAAACAACTTTCCCCTGCAGTCTCCCATGGTGTCCCCATCTGGGTGATCCTATGTATTGGGCTTAGTAATCAGAAGCAAGGATTTGAAGAGGAAAAAGCCCAAGTGTGCGAACTCCGGGGCTGCGCGTAAGTCTAGGCAGCCGGCACACCCCTGAAATTCTTAGGGTGTCCCTGCACGTCAGATCAAAATGGGTTGCTTTTTAGAGAGCCCTTCTGTTAGTAGCTCTGAGGACCCCCTTCCACATTCACAGATCACACCAGCCCCAACAGCCACGGATTTTTCTAGGCACAGACTTCCCTGGTCCTCCAGCTCCCGCAAAACGCGCGTTCCTCTCTCCCGCCAGGACCAGAGACCTCACCTTATCCCAGGCAAAATCTGACCTTTCCATGGTGGAGTGTAGAGCTCCTCTGAACCCGTATGTTTGCACCAATTGTGGAGCGTTGTTCTGGGGCTCGCAGCTGTTTTGTGGGTGCCGCAGTTGTGGATTCTCAGGCTTCCGATAAGCTCCACTTTCCCGTTCAAGATGGCGCAGACTCCGAGTCCAAGCCCGTAGCTCCGGGAGGGGACCCAGCTGCAGTGGGGGCTGCCAGGTCAGGGGAACCCCGTCTAGCAGTCCCCCACCTTCTTCTGGAGTTCAGCTGTCCCCCAACTTGCCAACAAACACTCCTCGTGCGACCCTCAGCTGTTCTTTCTTTCTGCTCCGGGACAAGGCTCAGAACACATCTGTCTATTCCGCCACCATTTTTCCCTCCCCTTGTATATGGTTTTAAAAGGTGATCTTGTTTCCTTCTCCTTCTCCTTCTCCTTCTCCTTCTTCTCCTTCTTTTTTTTTTTTTCATGGATTTGTCCAATTTTCCCAACACCATTTATTGAATAGACTGTCTTTACTCCCATTTTATGTTCTTGCCTCCTTTGTTAAATATTGACCATATAGGTGTGCATTTATCTTGAACTCTATTTTGTTCCATATGTCTGTTTATAGGCCAGTACCATGCTATTTTGATGACTATAGCTTTTTAGTATAGTTTTATATCAGATAGCATGATACCTCTAACTTTGTTTTGTTTTTTTCCCTTTTATTTTGAATTTATAGGTTGCTTTGGGCAATATGGACATTTTAATGATGTTAATTCTTCCTATCCATAAGCACAGTATATGCTTCCATTTTTTGGTATCTTCTTTGATTTATTTTATCAGTGTCTTATAACTTTCAGCATACAGGTCTTTAATTTCTTGGTTAAATTTATTCATAGACTTTTTTTATGCAGTTGTAAATAAGATTGTTTTCTTAGTTTCCATTTCTGGTATTTCATTTTTGGTGTATAAAAATGCAACCAATTTCTGGATATACTTTTTTAAAATCCTGCTACTTTACTGAATTTATTTATTAGTTCTAGTAATTTTTTTGTGAAATCTTTAAAGTACAGTATCATGACATCTGCAAATAATGAGAATTTTACTTCTTACTTTTCCATTTGGATGTATTTTATTTCTTGTTTTTGTCTGACCTCTGTGGCTAAAAATTTCAGTATGATGTTGGATAAGAGTAATAAAAGTGGATATCCCTGTCCTGTTTCTGATCTTAAGATAATTCTTTTAGTTTTTGCCTGTTAAGTGTGATGTTAGCTGTTGGTTTGTCATATATAGCCTTAAGTTGAAATATGGACCCTACATTTTCACTTTGCTGAAAGTTTTTATCATAAATGGGAGCTAGATTTTGTCAGATGTTTTTCGGCTTCTATTGATATGATCATACAATTTTTATTATTATTAAATACTAGAGGCCTAGTACATGAAAACTCATGCACTGGAAGGGGGTCCCTCAGCCCACCCCTGCCCAGGAGAGCTCAGGGGCTGAAGGTGACCTGGTGATCAGCGGAAAGCAATGCCCCATCACACCTCTGCTGCTACCAGATTATTATGCATTCAGAGATCATAATAATCTGGCCACTCAGTGTATATACAAGCGGTCAGCCCTGGTTACCTGAGCCTCGGTCAGCCCTGGTTATCTGAGCCTCAGGTGGCCCTGGGCGGCTCGGCAGCTGACATCTGAGGCTTTCCTGCGCCTTAGGCATCAGCTGGGCAACCGCCATCTGAGGCTTGCCTGCACCTCGGGCCGGCCCTGGGTGGCTGGGGGTGCTGAGGGGACTGGGCGCTGCCATCTTGTGGCTGTGGGTGCCACCATCTTTTAGGGCATGACAGTCAATTAGCATATTCCTCCTTATTGGCTGTGGGCGCCACCATCTTTGCGACGGCATGAGGATCAATTAGCATATTCCCTCTTTATTAGATAGGATATTTTATTGATTTTTTACAGAGAGGAAGGGAGAGGGATAGAGAGTTAGAAACATCGATGACAGAGAAACATCGATCAGCTGCCTCCTGCACACCCCCTACTGGGGATGTGCCCGCAACCAAGGTACATGCCCTTGACCAGAATTGAACCTGGGACCCTTCAGTCCACAGGCTGACGCTCTATTCACTGAGCCAAACTGGTTAGGGCATGATCATACAATTTTTATCCTTCATTTTGTTTATGTTAAATTGATTTGTCATGTTAATTGATTTGTAGTTATTATACCACTGTAGCATTCCTTGAATAAATCTCACTTGATCATGGTGTGATTTTTTTAATGTATTGCTTGATTCAGTTTGCTAATATTCTGTTGAGGATTTTTGCATCTATGTTTATCAGAAACATTGGCCTATAATTTTTTTTCTTTGCAGTGTCTTTTTTAAAAAAAATCTTTATTGTTCAGATTATTACAGATGTTCCTCTCCGCCCGCCCCCCCTCTCTAGCAGCCTTCCAACTGGTTCCCAACCCCACTCCAGGCCTTCCCACCCACCCCCTAATGCGGTCATCCATAGGTGTAAGCTCTTTGTACAATCTCTCCCTGCACCCCCCACACCCCCTTCTCCCAAAAAATTGTCAGTCTGCTCCCTTTCTATGCCCCTGATTCTATTACATTCACCAGTCTGTTCTGTTCATCAGGTTTTTTATTCATTTGATTTTTAGGTCCACTTGTTGATAGATATGCATTTGTTGTCACTTGGTTATTCATAATTTTTTATCTTTACCTTTTTCTTCTTCTTCCTCTTCTTAGAGAATACCCTTCAGTATTTCATATAATACTTGTTTGGTGGTGGAAAACTCCTTTAGTTTTTTTCTTGTCTGTGAAGTTCTTTATCTGACCTTCAATTCTAAATGATAGCTTTGCTGGGTAGAGTAATCTTGGTTGTAGGTTCTTGCTATTCATCACTTTGAATATTTCTTGCCACTCCTGTCTGGCCTGCCTAGTTTCTGTTGAGAAATCAGCTGACAGTCATATGGGTACTCCCTTGTAGGTAACTAACTGTTTTTCTCTTGCTGCTTTTAAGATTCTCTCTTTGTCTTTTGCCCTTGGCATTTTAATTATGATGTGTCTTGGTGTGGTCCTGTTTGGATTCCTCTTATTTGGGGTTCTCTGCACTTTCCGGACTTGTAAGTCTATTTCTTTCACCAGGTAGGGTAAGTTTTCGGTCATTATTTCTTCAAATAGGTTTTCAATATCTTGCTCTCTCTCTTCTTCTGGCACCCTCATAATTCAGATGTTGGTACGTTTGAAGTTGTCCCAGAGGCTCCTTACACTATCTTCATATTTTTGGATTCTTTTTTCTTTTTGCTTTTCCAGTTGGGTGTTTTGCTTCTTCATATTTCAAATCTTTGACTTGATTCTTGGGATCCTCTAGTCTGCTGTTGGATCTCTGGATATTATTCTTTATTTCAGTCAGTGTATGCTTAATTTCTGATTGGTCCTTTTTCATATCCTTGAGGGTCTCACTAAATTTCTCGGAGGTTTCTAGAAGATTCTTGAGTAACCTTATAACCATGGTTTTGAACTCTATATCCAGTATTTTGCTTTCATCCATTTCTTTCATTTGTGACTTGTTTCTTTGTCTCCACATTTTGGCTGCTTCCCTGTGTTTGTTTCTATGTACTGGGTAGCTGCTAAGTCTCCTTGAGTTGACAGAGTGGCCTTGTGTGGTTGGTGTCCTATAGGCCCCAGTGGCTCAGCCTCCCCAGTCACCTAAGGTGGACACTCTTGGTGCATCCCTTTGTGGGCTGTGTGCACAGTCTTATTGTAGTTAACCCTTGATTGCTGTTGGTACACTGGGAGGAATTGACCTCCAGGCCAATTGGCTGTGATGACCAGCTGTGTCTACACTGGAAGATATGTTGTGCAGGAGACACCCTTATGTGGCAGGACTTGCTTCAGTGGGGCTTTGGTGCTCAATGAGTCTGCCCCTTGAGTGTGTCTTTTATGGATGTGAAGAGCTGTAATCCGGTATGGTCTCACTCTGATCACTGGGTACACTGGCTCTTGGATCTCCAAGGAGGTACAAGGTCAGCCACTGTCTGGGGCCACCCAGCAGGAGCTACAGAGACATCTGCAGATTCCTCCTCTTTGTATGAGGTTTGGAAGTACCCACATGAGCCCCAGCTGTGAAGCAAAGCAGGCTGCTGCTGTCGGGCCTTGGGCCTTCTTTTGGAAGCTCTGGGGCTCTGACCCAGCTAAGGTTTGACAGGTTTTAGGCAGTAAAAGGACAGGTCATTCATATGCAAAAGATGATGCACACAGCTTGGGTGGGGTTGTAAATTGGGTGGGGCGGGGTCTCTGGGAATCACCAGGGCGGAGCAAACAGCAATGGCTGCCAGTCAGCCTTGCACCAGAGAGGTCCCTGGTTCTCCACGTCCTGTGCCCCTGTGCAGGAACAATGATCACTGCAAGCACCTCTGAGAGAAAGCTGCCCTCGCATTCCTGTCCTGATGTCAGACAGTCCAGTTACTCCCCCTATGTGTCTGGCCTGGAACTGGAGTTCAGAGCAAGCGGGAGCTTGTATCTCCCTCCCAATTAAAAGAGCATTACATCCAGGTGCCAGCACTTTCTGCGCCTCTGCATCTCTTACCAGTCTCAAGGTGCTTCACCTCTCTAATTGTGGAATTTCCACTCAGCCAGCTTTCCCGTGGTTCTGGGTGGTAGTTGTTCTGCCTTTTAGTTGTAATTTTGATGTGGTTGTGAGAGGCAGCAAGTAAAGGTGTTTACCTATGCCGCCATCTTGCTTCTCTGTCTGCAGTGTCTTTATCTGTTTTTGCAATTAGGATAATGCTAGCTGCATAAAATGAGTTTGGGAGTCTTTCCTCTTCTTGATTTTTTGGGGTATAGTTTTAGAAGGATAAGTGTTAGTTATTCTTTAAACATTTTGTAAAATTCACCTGTGAAATCATAGGTCCAGGATTTTTGTTTGTTGGAAGTTTTTCTCTTATTACTGCTTTAATTTCATTAGTTGTAATCCCTCTGTTAAGATTTTGTTTCTTCTTGATTCAGTTTTTGAAGATTATATGTTTCTAGGAATTTATCTATTTCTTCCAGATTGTCCAAATTTGTTGGCATATAGTTGTTAGTAGAATTTCTTATACTCTTTTGTGTTTCTGTGGTGTCAGTTATTCTCCTCTTTCATTTCTGATTTTTTTTTATTTGAGTCCTCTCTCTTTATTGAGTCCAATTAAGGATTTATCAATCTTGTTTATTTTTTTCAAAGAACCAGCTTTTGATTTCATTGGTCTTTTTTTGTTGTTGTTTTTGCTTGCTTCTTTCACATGGGACTCTGAAGTCCCTGAAGAAATGAAGCTGGGTTTTTGTTTGTTTGTTTGTTTTGTAAGTGTTAATTCTCACTTGAGGATATTTTTCCATTGATTTTTAGAGAGAGTGGAAGGGAGAGGGAGTGACAGAGAGAGAAATATCAATGTGAGAGAGACACATCAAATGGTTGCCTTCTGCATGCACCCTGACCGGGCTGTGGATCGAGGCTGCAGCCAAGATATGTTCTCTTGACTGTAATTGAACCCAGGAACCCTTCAGTTCACAGGCTGACACTCTATCCACTGAGCCAAACTGACTAGGGCCATATTGTTTTATTTTTAACTCTATTCTGATTATTTCTGCTATGATTTTTATTTCCTTCCTTCCACTCATTCTGGGCTTTGTTTGTAGTCTTTCCAGTTCCTTTAAGTGTAATGTTAAATTGTTCATTTGAGATTTTCTTGTTTCTTGAAGTAGGCTTATAATCCTACTAGAGGCCCGGTACACAAAATTTGTGCATGGGGCAGGGGGTGGTGGTCCCTCAGCCTGGCCTGCACCCTCTTGCAATCCAGGACCCCTCGGGGGATGTCCAAATGCTGGTTTAACCATCATTTGGACATCCCTCCCGTAATCAGGGACCACTGGCTCCTAACCACTCGCCTGCCTGCCTGATCGCCCCTAACCACTCTGCCTGCCTGCCTGATCGCCCCAATCCACTTGCCTGCCTGCCTGATCACCCCTACCTGCTCGCCTGCCTGCATCCCCTAACTGCCTCTGCCTCAGCCCCTGCCACCATGGATGTCGAGAAGGACGTTTGGAGGGTCCATCCACTGTCCAGTCTAATTAGCATATTACACTTTTATTATTATAGATGATTTCCCTCTTAGAATTGATTTCTTTATATCACAAAGCTTTTGGGTTATTGTATTCCCATTTTCATTTGTCTCAAGGTCTCTTTTTTTATTATTATTATTTTTATTTTTTTAATTGTTTGAAGTATTACAAATAGTAGTACATATGTCTCCTTGTTTTTTTGCCCCATTGACCTTCCCCTGGCCTCCCCTTTCCCCCAGTACATGCCTTTACATGCCCCACCCCCAGTGTTTTTTATCCATTGGTTATGCTTATATGCATGCGAACAAGTCCTTCGGTTGATCTCTTACAACCCCTCCCCCCACCAACCTCCTCTGCCTTCCCGCTGTAGTTTGACAGTCTGTTCAATGCTTCTTTGCCTCTGTATCTATTTTTTTCCCCATTTCATTCCTTTAAAAAATCTTGCCTCTGCAGACTAGAAATAAACATATAATAACAAAAAATGTTTGAGTCCAAATTTCAATGTCCAACAGTTCTGAGTCCCCGTTTCAATGTCAAACAGTTCCTTAAGTGTACATGTCAGCAATGATATCTGGATGGTGGGCACATGGTGGCAATGCAGGTCTGACCCTCCCTGGTTTGGTCCTAGGCAACCTGCTGCGACGCACAGCTGCTGACTGCTAGCGTGGCAAGGTGCCGTCAGCGTCTTCCATCTCTGGACTGTTTCTCCCCTTGTCCTCGTGGTTGGAGCAGACCTGTCAATTCCTCTCTGTTGCAGGAATCCACATGGTCTTGGAGTTGTTTTCTGAAAATATACAAACATATTCTCGACCAGAAGTTAATAAAGGAATCTTTTCTATATAATTGATTTGGGATCCTTTTTATTTTTGCCCAAACAATTTTCCTTTGTCTTATTTAGACACCATGTGTGTTTTTCATGGGTGTCTTGCTGTTAGCATTACAAATGAAAACTAATTTTGTAAAGTAAAAGTTTTCTAGATGTAATTTACTTATAGGATATTTTTCCTTACATGATATTACCCTACTATTCCCCCTTTTTTGATTAATGGAGGCTTTTGTAAATTTTATAATGCAGTCTTGATGACTTTAAACTTTAATTTTTTGACAAAAATATGACTGCTTTATGAAGGTATTTTTTAATTTCTTCTTTTATTTCATTTTTAACTCATTTATTGTTTAGTAACATGTTATTTAGCCTCCATGTGTTTGTGGTTTTGTGTTTTTTCTTGTAATTGATTTCTAGTTTCATACTATTGTGTCAGAGAAGATGCTTGATATGATTTCAATCTTTTTAAATAACTGAGACTTGCTTTGTATCCTAGAAAATGTTCCATGTGCAGTTGAAAATAATATATATTTTGCTGCTTTGGGTGAAATACTGTGAACATATCAGTTAAATCTATCTGGTTTAGTGTGTCTTTTAAGGGCATTATTTCCTTATTAATTTTCTCTCTGGAAGATTTATCCATTGATGTCAATGGCATATTAAAATCCCCAATTATGACTGTATTACTGTCAATCTCTCCCTTTATGTCCATCAAGATTTACTTTATGTATTTAGATGCTCCCATGTTGGGTGCATAGAGGTTTAAAAGAGTTATATCCTCTTGCTAGATTGATACCTTTATCATGTTTCTTTTATAGCCTTTGTTTTAAAGCCTATTTTGACTGATATAAGGGTTGCAATTCATTTCTATTTGCATGAAATATCTTTGGCATCACTTTACTTTTAGTTTATGTGTGTCTTTCATTCGGAGGCAGGTCTATTTTAGATAGGATATATTTGGGTCTTGTTTTCTTATCTTCCCTGTCTTTTAATTGGAGCATTTAAGCCATTTGTATTTAAAGTGATTATTGATAGGTATGTAGGCCATTTTATTCTTTGTAGCTATGTTCCTTTTTTAAAATATATTTTTTATTGATTTCAGAGAGGAAGGGAGAGCTAGAGAGAGACAGAAACATCAATGATGAGAGAGAATCATTGATTGGCTGCCTCCTGCATGCCCCCCACTGGGGATCAAGCCCACAACCAAGGTACATGCCCTTGACTAGAATAGAACCCAGGACCCTTCAGTCCGCAGGCTGATGCTCTATCCACTAAACCAAACCAGCTAGTGCATATGTTTCTTTTTTCTTCTTCTTTTTTTTTCTTCTTAAAGAAGACTCTTTAACATGTCTTGTATAATTGGTTTGGTGGTAATGTTATCCTTTAACATTTTCTTGTCTGGGAAGCACTTTATTTCTCCTTCAATTTTAAACAATAGCTTTGCTGGGTAAAATAGTCTTGGTTGAAGGTCCTTGCTTTTCAGCACTTTAAATATTTCATGCCAATCCCTTCTGGCCTGAAATGTTTCTATTGAGAAATCAGGTGATGGTCTTCTGGGAGTTTCCTTGTAGGTAAGTAACTACTTGTCTTTTGCTGCTTTTAAGATTCATTTTTTGTCTTTAACTTTTGCCATTTTAATTAAGATGTGTCGTGGTGAGGACCTCTTTGGATTTATCTTGTTTGGGACTCTGCACTTCCTGGACTTCTGTGTCCTTTTCCTTCAGTAGGGTTGGAAAGTTTCAGTCATTATTTCTTCAAATAGGTTCTCAATCCCTTGCTCTATCTCTTCTCCTTCTGGTACCCCTATGATGCCAATGTTGTTACATTTCATGTTGTCCAAGAGGTCTCTTAAGCTAATTTCATTTTTTAAAATTATTATTATTATTTTGCTGCTCTGATTGGGTATTTTATGCTACTTTGTCTTCGAAATCACTGACTTGATTCTCTACTTTATCTAACCTATTATTTATTCTTGTTGGTATTGTCTTCATTTTAGATATTATATTCTTTATTTCTGGCTGGTTCATTTTTATGGTTTCTATGTCATTTTTCTGGCTGTTGAAGTTCTCACTAAGTTCTTATAACCTATATCAGGTAGATTGCTTGCCTCCATTTTGTTTAGTTCTTTTTCTGAAGATTTCTTGTTCTTTTATTTGGGGCATGTTTCTTTGTCTCCACATTTTGGCTGTTTTTGTGTATTAGGCATATCTGCTATGCCTCCCAGACTTGATAGGTTGGCCTTATGTAGCAGGTATCCTATGGGACTCATGGGCATAGCCTCCTTGATCATCTGAGTTGGGTGCTCCAGGAATGTCCATTTTGTGGATTATGTGAGCTCTCCTATCATCGGTGAGTCTTGATTGCTGTTGGCCCATCTGTGCATAAGGTCAACCCTCAATCTGACTGTGAGGATCTATTCAGACCATACTGTACAAGCTGTTGTGTGGGTGTTGACCACACAAATTGGAATCTGCCTCAGTAGGGTTTGGTGTCTTTAGAGATCTCCCTCTGGAGGTGCCACTTGTGGAGCTAATTGGATCTTACTCTGATGTTGTCTAAGCTTGCCACTGTGTGTGTTGGTTCTGGGGCCTCTTGGAAGGGATTCTGGTGCAGGTCAACTTCAGACACTGCCTGTGCCTGGTCCTGGGCAACCTGTTTGGAGCTACAAAGGGATCTATAGTTTGTGGCTGTCTCTGCTGGGCCTGTGTGTGTGTGGAATGCATCAAATTACACACCAAGCCTCACTTCTACCAACACAAAGTTCAGGGGGAGGTCATCAAAAGGCCCAAGGCACTCTGAAATCCACATCTGTTTGTGTCTGCCTGTCACTGTTAGAAATCAGCCACCGAAAGATCCTCTGGACTTACTCAAGTTGTGTGAGGTAGGTTTTCAGTGAGTCACAAGGTAGGTGTGAATGTTGTTTGCCTGATTCAGTGGTTGGCAAACTCATTAGTCAACAGAGCGGCAAACCGCGGCTCGCGAGCCGCATGTGGCTCGCGAGCCGCAGTTTGCCGACCACTGGCCTGACTGATACATATTCAAACTCGGTTCCAGTGCTGGATCTGAGGCCACCCTGAGCAAAAGTCCCAGGGTACACCAAAGCTAGCTACTATCTGCCACATGCATCACAGACCTTTGTCTTGGAGTGGGGTCTCAGGAAGTTGTCAGGGGGAGGTCAGCAGTGTTTATCAGGCCCAAAGAGACCAAGATTTTGCCTTGGGAAGGGTGGGCTCTGTACCTGTCAGTCACATGTGTGAGAGAAGAAATTCCTCATCCTAGAGCCACACAACTCAGTCTGTCCTGCATTTAGCCTGGCCCTCCTGGAGAGCTCGAACTTAGTGGGGTGAGGCTAGTGGATCTCTTGTGGGATGATGGTTCAGGTCAGGCTAGAAGGGAGGTGGGTCAAATGGTCCCCTCCCCAGAGCCACACAACTCAGGATCTGACACCCTGAGTCTACCCAGACCTCTACATACTCAGGTCTGGGCAGCTGATTCCTCCCTAAGGCACAAGCTCCACAGGGCTGGGAGACAGGGAGTTGGGAGGATGAGGCTATTGCATTCCCCCAGGCTGATGCCATATGGAGGTAAGTGCTCAACCCAAGAAAGATGGCATCTGTGGGCAATGTGGCAGATGGACTGAGCACAGGGAGACTGCCAGCTGTCCCTCAGCTCTTTGTCCAGAGCCACACAACTGAGTCTTGCCTCCCACAGCTTTAGTCTGCTCTGAGCTGCCCTCTGGTGGAGCCTAGGGTGAATGGATATGAACTAGTTTTGTGTGCTGGGCCTTTAAAAGGGTACCTGAATTTCTAGGCAATTTTTGTCTTTCACTGAACAAAATCCCTGCTGGTTAAAAAAATATATATATATTGATTTTAGAGAGAGAGGAGTATAAGATAGAAACATGGATGAGAAAGAAACATTGATCGGCTGCCTCCTGCATGTCCCCTACTGGGAATTGAGCCCACAACCCAGGCATGTGCCCTGACCAAGAATTGAATCACGACCTCCTGGTTCTTGGGTTGATGCTCAACCACAGAGCCATACCAGCCAGGCAATCCTTGCTGATTTTAACAGCCAGATATTATGTGGGTTCCTCTTCCTGGCTCTGGTGCTCTAGGTTGGGGAGCCTCATGGGGTGGAGACCCCACACTCCTCAGAAGAGCCTTTGCAACTGAGTTATAACTCTAGAACCTCAGCCACAGCATATGGCTGCGGGGCCAGCCTGTTTTGGATCTCTGCCCTTCCTACCAGTCTCCATGTGGCTTCTTCTGTAAATTCTTGGTTATAAGACTTATGTTCAGATAGTCTTCAGTTGGTTATTCAAGTTGATTATTTTATATTTTAGTTATAATTCCAGTTTGGTCTGGGAGGAGGTGAGTGTAGCTTCTACCTATAAGGCCGCCATCTTGGATCTCCTGATATCAGTATTTCTGATTGTGGAAAGAATTTCTGGAAGCTCTATGAATGCAGTCCTTTTAGTTTTTTTGTTTGTTTGTTTGTTTGTTTGTTTAATGGAAGTTTCTTTATATAGGCATGGCTAATTAAGTCACTGTCCTTTTGTGATTCTACATCAGGCATTTTTTGTGGACAGGAAAAATATTAAACACACTTATGCATGTTAGTTTCCTAGGGCTGCTGTAACAAAGTACCATAAACTAGATGGGATAAATAACAGAAATTTATTAACTCGCCTTAACCGGTTTGGCTCAGTGTATAGAGCATCAGCCTGCGGACTGAAGGGTCCCGGGTTTGATTCCGGTCAAGGGCATGTACCTTGGTTGCGGGCACATCCCCAGTGGGGGATGTGCAGGAGGCAGCTGATCAATGTTTCTCTCTCATCGATGTTTCTAACTATCCCTCCCCCTTCCTCTCTGTAAAAAGTCAATAAAATATATTTTTTAAAAAAGAAAAGAAATTTATTAACTCACAGTTTTGGAGTTTAAAAGTCCAAAATGAAGGTATCAATAGGGCCATGCTTTTCCTGGTTCCTGGTGGTTGTCAGCAATTCTCAGCATTCCTCGGCTCACAGCTGCGGAACATCAATCTCTGCATCCCTTCACATGGCATTCTTCCCTGTGTGTCTGTCTTTCCATCATCTTCCCTCTGTGTGCATGTTTGTCTGTATACCTCTTTTCCTCTTATTACAACTCACCAGTCATATTTGATTTAGGGCCCACCTAATTCCAGTATAGCCTCATTTGAACTTGATTGTATCTATAAAGGCCTTATTTCCAAAAAAGCCACAAGGTACCATGAGTAGAACTTAACAAATCTTTTGGGGGAATACAATTAAACCCACAATAGTGTGTGTGTTTGTGTGTGTCTGAAATATATGTAAAAGTTGTAATTTTTAAAAAGTAAATATTAAGTGGCATTTTAAAATTGAAAATAGCTTTTCATTATTGTATTTTCTCAATTAATGTACATTAAAAGAATATCGCAGGTAGGAGTCTGAGAATATTTTTTTAATGATAAAAAGAGTTATGCACATCAAAAAGGTTGGGAGCCATTGGTATAGACTTTGTGTCAGGAATAGAATAAGGTAAAACTAACCAAGTAAGCTAAAGAAAAGTATGGAGAGCTTTTAAGGACAAGATAAGGACACTTGGTTTCATTTGTTAGGCAAAGAGAATTACTAGTGAATTTTTAGCAGGTGACATGTATGCACATAAAAGCTATTGTGATTGATAAAGTAAAAATTCTGAACCAACAATCTATCCATGAATGTGGGGCTTTATAGGAAAATTACCCAAGTACAGGATGGACTATATAAGATCGAGTATGGAGAGGTCACCAGGCATGAAGTGACCAGTATCTACTCACTGGATGACAATGATAATGAAGAGAATGGGATAAATGCTGCACGTATTACTAAGAAGAAGGGGCATACAAATGCCCTATATGCATGTACATGCATATAGGGCATTTGTATGTAAATTTTTTTGTGGATGTTTGAAGGTACACATGTGAATTAGAGGGCTTATACAGTATCTAGCTCTTTTAAAATGAAAGAATACTTATTATTTCACTTGATATTTTTAATACATTGATTTGGTGGTTATCTTTCCATTTGTAAATGCAATTATTTTTCTAAATAGAAAATTTTAAATCATCGATTTTGACCTGTCTACTTTCTGACACACAGTAGGCACTCAAATATTTCTTGGTTGGTAAACATCAACATTTTAGCCATTCCAAAACTGGGTCTAATTTATTAGTGTATATTGAATTTATATTTTCTATCAGTGATTTTTTGTTTGTTTGTTTTTGTTAATTCTTACAGGAGATTTTTTCCATTGATTTTTAGAGAGTGGAAGGGAGGGAGGGAGGAGGGAGCGAGGGAGAGAGAGAGAGAGAGAGAGAGAGAGAGAGAGAGAGAGAGAGAGAGAGAGAGAGAGAGAAATGTGAGAGAGAGAAATGTGAGAGAGAGAAATGTGAGAGAGATACATTGATTGGTTGCCTCCTACATGCTGGGGATTGAACCTGAAACCCAGGCACGTGCCCTTGATGAGGAATCGAGCCAGTGACCCTTTGGTACACAGGCCAATGCTCTAATAATTTAGCAACATTGGCAGGGGTATTTTGTGTCAGTGTTCTATGTTTAGGAGAGAAAGTGGTGGAGAGAAAAAGGTAGAAGTAATAGTAGTTGGAAGAAACTGAAGTTTGAGTTTGGTAAAGAAATTGTAAATACGTACCAAGCTAGTCTAAATGATTTCAAGTCCCCAAAACAGGACAAATTCTATCTATTGATCCTGAAAGAATTTGAAAACTAGATTACTAAACAACTTTCAGTGGTCTTTGAGGAGTCATAGAGAAGTAGAAATGCCAAAGAATTAAAAAGCCAAAGGGATGAGAAGATATATTCTCAAAAACTCACAGTATATAATTTAGTATTACCTCTAGGTGAGGTTAGGAAACATCATTCATTAGAAAAAGGAAGCAGTAAATCATGTTATCAGATTAAACACACTATCTTATTTGTAATATAGTTATTGGAAAAAGGTTATGATTCACATCTCTCTCTATTTTTACTTTAATTTTGCTCAGATACAGAGACAGAATATATCCAGACTCCAACCAAGTAGTTGTTAAGGTCCCTTATGACATCCAATTAGACAAGTTAGTTGTTAGCATAAGATGGTAACTATTTAACAGTTGAAGGATTATACCAAACAGGTGCTCATAAACAATTTAAATTAGTGGTTTTCAAACTTTTTGACTATGATTTGCAGTAAGAAATACATTTTACATCATTATCTGGTAAGCATACATGTTCAAATGTATGTTTGTTTATGTCTATTTACAATAATGGGTGCACTTTGATATTTTCCAGTCTATGTTTTTCTATTCCATTTACAAAACTGCTGGTTACAACTCACTAAGTCTATTTCATGACTCACTAATGGGTTGGGACTCACAGTTTGAAAAAGTGAATTGATTTCTATCCGAATGTTTTTAGTGACTACAAAGCTGTTTTTATCCTATTCAATTGAATATTTGAATGAAGACAGAAGAAATGTTTTCAAATTTGTATAGAGGAATAAGGTCATTTTTTTGCATGAAATTATTAACAGTTTAAAATTAAATAGAAAATTAGAGTCTTAAAAGGTCCTTGAGGTGATTCTGAAGCACAGTGAAGTTTTACCACCATCACTGAGGCAAAACCTTCAACTGAGGCCTTGGGGGATAAGAAGGAAGGACAGGATAGCAGTGAGGTTCACTTGAAAGTGAAAATACACCTCAAGAAACTCAAAGAATCATACTGCCACAGACAGAGAGTTCCAATGGATTCACTCAGGTTTCTCTTTGAAGGTCAGAGAATAGCTGATAACCATACTCTTAAAAAACTGGGAATGGAGGAAGAAGATGTGATTGAAGTTTATCAGGAATAAACAAGGTCATTAAACGGGTTATTGTTTTTATTTTCCCTCAGTCTTTTTTTATTTTTAAAAATAGTTCTTTTGTAATGTGGTGTTCAAAATGGAATTGAAAACTGCCCCCCCCCCAATCTCTTTAAAAAATCTGGAAATGTGAATTTTAGTGCCCATCATCATTCATTATTTGTTTTCATTGTGCTGATTTTTGGTGATCAAACTTCAGCCCCCTTCATATTGCTCTCTCCTTTTGAAATATTACATGTGTGCACAGGGAGACCACCTTTTCCAAGACTGTGAATTTTCAGGCTTGTGATAAATAAAGTGGACTAATGCAAGTCTGCACAATGACTCTCTAACTGGCCTGGAAGTTCTAGTATGTGATTGCTTCACCCCTAGATTATCACTTTCAGTGGGAGATGCAAGTTTTTTAGAAAACTGAACTGTGGAAAAATGAGCTTTCCTCAACTTGAAGCCACTTTTAAAATATGATGGTCTGGATCAAAAGAGGAGGAATATCAGGTTGGAGTCAAGATGATAGATAAGGTGAGAGTAAAGACTAACTCCAAAGATGGCTTCGCTGAAGAGAAAGCATTTTAAGAGTAAAGAAAAATCTTGTCAGAAGATCCCAGAAAAGTTCTAAATTTAATTAGCAGTTAATAAAGTTATTCATGGAGAAGTGTGTACAATAACACACAGATCTTTCTTATTTTATTTATACCTTTTGGCTTGGGATATGGTTTTTAAATGGACATTATCTGTACCAAGTTCATTAAAATAAACAAAATATTTGTAAAAATTGTACTAATGTTTATTCTATTTCTTATTGTACAGAAAGAAAAAGAAAATGGCTTAAACAAGATTTTCTTGCACAATACTGGAAATTATTGTTTGTACATAGTACAAATAAATTTTTTCTTCAGTACTGCACAGTGATGATGATCATGACATTGGTGCACTGGATGTTACTGAGGTGCCTTCTGAATTAAGGATTTAATTAAGGCCAAAATATTTCTTACTCAGTGTTCTGTGTTTTTTTTTTTAATGTGGTATTTCTCTATGGTGCTTATTTATGACAGTTACCCAATCACGTTGAATAAGTGGGCATGCCAAAAATTTAAAACAGAAAATCTGAAAAGTAAATTAGATTTAAGTATATATGTACATTTCTGCACTTTGTATCTCAAAATCTATGTGTAAAACCAATATTGCAGATATGCTGCTGCTTCAGAGCAGCATGTTTAGAAACAAAGTAAAACATTAACAACAGAACAAAATCTGTGGTGTTTCAGTTGATAAAAAACTTTAACATAAGAGGGGAAAGGGACCAAATTTTGAGAACCTACTATATGCCAAACATAAATCATTACTGTGATATTGTTGAAAAACCATGACCCTAAGCGAAGCAAACAAAACTGATTTGATTTGGATTACATTAACAGGGGCTATAATTCCAAAGGATGAAAGTTTCCCTCTTTCTGTACTGGTCTGAACTTATCTAGAATTTGGAGTACTCTGTTCAGATTAAGTTTAGAGGACAGTGAGAAACCTGCTTTTTAGATAACACATGAAGGAAATAGGAATACTCAGCCTGGAGAATTGCTGTTTTCATTCATTAATTTTTGAACACGTTTATTAAATATAAATTACAAGTCAGGCATGGTAGGTGCTGAAAACACAAAAATAACTACAATGTTGTCTTTTCCAACAGTCAAAGAAGGAAAACATTATTTATTTATTGACAATTGCTACTACATTAATTACCTTAAATGTATTAGATCCTTTCATCCCGTAATCCTGTGAATCTCTACTTTGGGTTGGGTAAACTAAGACTTTGAAGAGAAGTCCTTTGGCCCAGAGTCCACACCGGTAAGTGGATGGTGGAGCTGGAATTCAAATCCAGGTCCCAGTAAATATGAAGCATGTATTCTCAACCACTATATAATATTGTCTTTTGAAACTCAGATTCATGGGCTTCTTATCTTTGAAGAATTGGCCTTTGGAAGTATGGGTACGCATCTATTAAAGCAAACATGTATACAAAATTAATATTCACCACACAAAATATACAGTATATTTTTAATACAAAGACTTAAAATGAACATTTTAGGTAGCTTCTATTATTATACACCTATCTTTTATTTCAAAATATTGTTAATACAAACGCTAAGTTAATTGTACATTTGCAGGGAAACAGGCTTTGTAGGCTAAAAGGAAACAGACCTGGTGTCTTTTTCTAAACTTTATGTTTGGAGATAGTATTGAAAAAACATAACTGCAATTATAAAGACTTGCATGTGGTTTCAAATTGGTCTTCCATGTGTTTATAGGTCATTCAACACATTGTGCCTGTGTACTAAGGGTAGAAGGACACATATAATGTGTACTGGCTGCTGGGTTGAAATGGTTTTATTAAATTTTCACTGCTGTTAGTGAATGAGGAGACTGAGCTCAATAACTTGAGTAGACTGCATGGGTAATAAGTAGTGAGTGTGTTTCCAAAGCTTATGCACTTTCCACAGTACCACACTTACCTGCACGGAGCTGACAGTGCACTGTATAATTTGTTTAAATTGGTAAACTCTTTTAAATGTCTTTGATGTTGAATTAAACCGCAGTTATTTGCATGGAAAATAATACAATAATCCTATAAAATCCTACATAATAAAAGCCTAATATGCTAAGTGTCTGGTCATCCATTCAACCAAAGTGTAATATGCTAATGATACCCTAGGGCTGCTCAACCACTTGCTATGACCTGCACTGACCACCAGGGGGTAGATGCTCCGACTGGTAGGTTATCTTGCTGCTGGGGTCTGGCTGATCAGGACTGAGAGAGACAGGCTGGACAAGCCCTTGAGCCCTCCCATGGTTTCTCCCTGGCTGGCCAACCTTCTGCGTCCCTCTCTTGCCCCGATTGGGGTCCCTTGGCCTGGCCTGTGCCCTCTCACAATCTGGGACCCCTCGGAGGATGTCGGAGAGCTGGTTTCAGCCCAATCCCGCAGGCTAGGCCGAGGGACCCCACTGGTGTACAAATTCGTGCACCGGGCCTCTAGTAATACAAGAATAATCTTTGTCTCATGTACTCAAAACTGTAAACCCACTTTTGCCCTACCCTGAATATGCCCAGTGGAATAACAAAAGTTAGTGCGATGACCTTTCAGTATAGATTTACATATTTAAGATAGATTTCATTTTAAATTTGCAAATGAAAATAGCACTGGTAAAAGTAGAAGATATATATTTGGGACACACAAGTGCTATAGGTGGATATACACGTTACAAGAGTTTTCAATTATATAGCATATCTAAGTCACACTATTAAAAGATTTTGGTTTTGTAAATTTTCCACACATTTCCATTTTCCAAATCTTCCATTCTAGCATTTTTAAATTAAATGGTATTTAACTTTAGTGATGTACCAATTGCCACTTCTTTCATAAATTTTTGCTAAGCTATTTCAGTAACTAAAACTCTCCAGTGCAAATTTAAACACACACACACACACACACACATATCCTAAGCACTGGTTTTGAGGAACTTTGTTATACTAGTATATGATCTATACCAATTTAGAATTTTACCATATTCCAATATCCTGGGAGTTAACTTGATCAACTAGTCCAATATAATATATGCAATAACAAAACACATTATGATAGATTTGTATATTGACAATTAAAATGATTTCAACATTTCTCAAGATATCTAATATTTCTAGCGGCTTTTAATATATTGAAAAGGGCATACCTCATGAAATATTAAAGTAAATTACATCATTTCAAGGAAGAAAATGACAACCATACCTATTTAGTTTTAATTAAATACTAGAGCAAGATTACTTGTACATTTTAATTTTTTAACTAAAAGTATTTTTTTTGCTTCTATACTTGTGAAGGCAGAGAAATATACTTTTATCAAAGACCAAGGCTAGCAGTGAGAATTACCTATATTTTTAGATAATTTCGAAATTCTCTGAAGGGTACATGCCTAAGAAAAAGGGAGGCATCATCATTAACTGGTATCATACCTGAGGATCCTTAGGGATTTTTAAAATAAGGTATTTGTAGCTTCCACCATATTATCCCACAGTGTGACATGGTGCATTCTTTTTAGGCTGGGAGGTGAGTTCAAGAGCTGTTTGTTGTTCAGAGCTCCATCCAGAGTAAATAACTGTTTGACAAATTCTAATTTGTGTCTGTGTGTGCAGGTGTCAGCCTCTTTCATAGCTGAAAGAAAAGACCCATTACATTTCATCTGTATCCTTCCCCCAACAACACAGGATCATTCCCAACAGTGGGTTTGTTTCTGCTTTGCCAGCCACCTTTTCTTTGGGATATTCCAGGGGTCAGGCGGGCAGGACTGCGAGGAAGGGCGCAGAGGGGCAGAAATAGGTCGTCTGGCACTCCCCTACCTTATGAGCACGCGGTACTGCCAATAGCAGCTGCTGGATGCGACGCTGAATATGATGATGAACCTCCCAGCAAGACGATGGGGGGAAGGAGATGGCAGCGAAGGCGAGACCCACACTCAACTGTGTCCTTCCCCGCAGGGAGAATTCACCTCAAGGGAAAAGTTACAAGGAAGCCACCACCCGCCCAGCCTCTGCCAGCTGGCTCCAGGGTCTGGCCGCGGTCCCTAAGCACCTGGTCACCTGTCTATCCTTTCAGACTGGCTGGGGGAGGGACCTGGGATGTCGGGTTGGGTGGGTGGGAAGACTAGCAGGGCAAGGCCAAAGAGGGGGTGCACCGCGGCTCCGCCCCTCGGAGGCGCTGCGCAGGCGCAGTGGCCCTACCGCAGGCAGGGGGCGGCAACATGGCGGAGTGAGCGGCGGCGGTGGGACTTCACAACAACAGTGGCGCCGGTAGTGGCGGCAGTAGCCGTGTCCGTAGCGTCGGCCACAGCCCGGGCTTCAGCACCGGCCAGCGCCGTGGCCAGCAGTGCGCCTAGGGCTTTTCGGAGGGGCGGCAGCATCTCCGCGAGGCGCGGCCGGGCCGGGGAGGCCGGGAGGGGGAGAGAGAGGAGGCAGTGGCGGCGGCGGCACAGCTGCTTTCCGGAGAGCGGTTAGCGGCGCGGCCACCGTCGGGAATAAGCCTGAGAGTAACCCACCGCCTCGGCCGGCAGGGCTGAGGCGCAGGCGGGGAGCGAGCCCGGCGCCGCGGCGCTGGTGGATGCTGGGGCTCCGAGGCGACGGCCGGGGGGCGGAGGACGAGGCAGGTATAACGGTACCAGCGGAGGCAGCGCCTCTGCTTTTCCCTTCTCAGGAGCGGGGCATATGACGAGCGAGAAGCCAGGCCCGGGGGGGCTCGAGCCTCAGCCCGTAGGGCTCATCGCCGTCGGGGCCGGAGGCGGAGGCAGCGGGGGCGGCAGCGGCAGCGGCAGCGGCAGCGGCAGCGGGGGCAGCGGGATGGGTGAAGCGAGGGGCCCGTCCGCCTCTGGCGCGGTGGTGCTGCCCGCGGGGATGATTAACCCTTCGGTGCCGATCCGCAACATCCGGATGAAATTCGCAGTGTTGATTGGACTCATACAAGTCGGAGAGGTCAGCAACAGGGACATCGTGGAGACGGTGCTCAATCTGGTAAGGGAAAAAGCCTGCTATCTGCCTCCCAGCCCCCATAGCCTCCCTGCACCCCAGGGTCACCGCGCTGCGCATCTCTGCGAGCCAGGATCGTTCAGCTGGTGTTGCCAGCGGGTGACCTGCCAGCGCGTAGCCCTAGCCATGCCACCTCCCCGGTCTCCTCTGGTCCTCTCTTGCCACCTGAGCGCAGTGTCCAACTTAATGAATAGTAAATCATTCCTTGCCGTGCAGGTTTTGGGTCGACTTGAGAGTTTAGTTTGGGGGAGAGGAGGCCTCCCTTTCTCTGGAGTTCTTTCTCTCACACTGTTAATTGCCCCTGGTGTCGCTCTGCGAGGATGAAAGCCTGGTCCCTGGAGTCTAAAATCCCCGGTGCTTCTGAAATGTGAGGAGCGCGTTAGCTCGAACTTGAGCAGCTGGGTGTGATGTTTTCGAATGACGAGGAAAATGATGCAGTTTTGTATATTCTTTAAAATATATTCCGAAGCTGTGATGTGATGGAGTGTTGTGGCTGTGTTCCCCGACCCTCATCTCTATTAAGCAGCCTTTCTTTCTTTGTAATGTTGTTCTGAATGTGATCACCTCTTTAGTTGTGCGTGTGTGCGCGCGCGCGCGTGCGTTCGCTTGCGCCCCCACAACATGTTAAAATGTGAGGGCACTAAATCATACAGGTTGGTTTCTGTGGTTGTCTTAGACAGCGTGGCATATGGATAAAGATTAAAGGAAAGGTGTTAGATGTAGCCCTAGGTTTTTTTTGTTGTTGTTTTGTGTGTGTGTGTGTGTGTGTGTGTGTGTGTGTGTGTGTTTTCATGATAAGAAAGCGTTACTGCAGAACTGTGTATGACTTTATGTTTTACGCTATCTACTGAGGCTAAGAAGCGTTCAAAATGTTAGGGGAAGAAATAAGGAGAGGGGAATCATATTTCACATAATTAAGAGTAGTTCATTTTTCATGTTTTGTAAATGAGTTTTTGCTTCAGCAAAGCTTTTCAACAGTTTCCTTTACAGTAGTCTTTGACATTAAGTAAGGCTCGGTTTTGGAAGGCAAGGCTTAAATCAGGAGCAATCAGCTGACGATTGTATTTAATGTGGAGTCACAGCAATAGAAACTGTGCTTGCAAGGAGATTTTATGACACCCAGGTACTTCGATTTTTTAACTAACCCATTATTTTTATTTGGTTTATTGGAAAACTGAAAGGACGCTGCAGCTATAGCAGTGGTGCCATGGATTAGATAAGGTCTATAGTTTATGCACCTCTTAAATTCACAGAGAAGTTAAAGCTGTTTTTTTTTTCTTTTTGCTAGTGTTCAAATCAAAGATAGGAGAATATCTGTCCTTGCTTTGTTATATTTACTACTGTTTAAATACAGACCACCACTTTCTACTTCTTTTTACCCTGAAATATGTCACCATAAAAATCAGTTGTAAGTTTGGGTAACGTTACCACATTGATATAACCAGATTATTTTAAAAACACTAATAGAAATATTATTGAGAATTTTAATTTTAATCAGCTGAAAATAGGAGGTTAGTACATGTCTTCTTTAGTTTTCCCTTTTAAAAAAAAAGGTGAGATCTCAAAATATGTTAGTATTTTAGCAGGTACTGTATTCTATAACTTTATTTCTGTAAATTTAAAAGAACACATTTAAAGTGTTTTTCTAGTTTTCACCAAACCAATACCAATTTTACTTTAAAATGTGTGTTATTAGGTTATTTTAACAACTGTTTACATGCTTATTTAATACATTTTAATGTGATAAGAGGCAATAGAGCCCTCACAAGCTGGAAACTGATTTGAATGGGTTTGGAATCTGCAGCAGTAGCAATGTCTGCTAGATCAATCCTTAACAGATGGGGTTCTATAGATACACAGTAGATTAAGAAAAGAAGTGAAATATTTCTTTTGAGGTAAAAAAAGACATTTAACTCTCTTCAGTGCAATGAAAATCTGCCATGAAGTCTCATATGTAAACATTATTGTAGAGATTAACTTGTACTATTAAGGTTTAGATTAATCAGAAATAAGTTAGTACTGAAATGGTATACCCCCAAATCTACTTAGCACCTTGTAACTGCATTGATTTTTGGAATAAACAAAGTTAAGTTTAAAAGTTCTTTGTATGTGTTTAAAGAATACAATGAATCTTTAAATGGAACTTTTGGGGAAAACAAATGACAAAAGGAGCTATTTGCTATTTAAGTTAATTATATTGATTGTGGAATACCTTTTGGTCATATTAAGGGTCATATTTCTTGAATAGTAGGTTTAGGTCTATCCAATATACTCATGATGAAAATGTCATGTGAAAACTTAAGCTGATTCTGAAAATATTTGGAAATCTTAGGAATTTAAAAAATAATTATCAAACTTAATTCTATTTGTTTAATAAGAACAATCCAGTAAAATCCATTTAGGGCACTCAGTGATTTGTTAGAGATTGAAAACCCCTAAAGTGGAGTTATCTCTAAAGTGAGTTTTTCTTAATCTTAATTTAAAACATTAAATAAAAATGATAGGTGGAAATAGAATAATATCTATCACAGTGCCCTTTATGACAGAAAAGAGAAAAACTAGTGAAAATTAAAAACAATAGAGTTTCTGCCTTAAAGAGTACTCTTTTCTCAGTCAACTCTGTCAAAATACTTTTCTTTCTATTTTTTCCCCTGTACATTCTTTATATATAACATGAGAATACTAATACTTGGTTTTTAGGTGCTGTTTCTCACATGTCTTGCCAAAGAACTAAAAGTTTTGCAGAGTACAGTTTAGGCATGTAGCAAAATATAGGGCCTCTTCAAAACAGCTGTGGCTATAATTTTTTGCTTCTATTTGCCAAGGTAGAAATGTGTTTTCATTACTCAGGTGGATTGTGGGTGTTTGTTAAAATTATTTCTATGTAAATAGAAAAAATGAATAATTTCCATTGTAGATGGATGTATTTTGTATAAAGATATTATCACTGACTTAAAACATTCATATATGGGGTGGGTGGATAGCATCTGAAAGTTGAGTACATTCGTTTGTAAATGATGTTACTTGAGAGCATATTGTCAAGGATTTTGCATTGTAGCTTTACTAATGAAAGAAAAAGTGATCATCAACAAACTTTGATTTAGAGAGGAATTATTTAATGTGGCAGTATAAGCACATTTATAGAAAAAAATTTATTGGCTGTTTCAGTTATAAAGCAGGCATACTACTTAATTCATTGCTTCCTTAACATATGTTTTTATAAGGTTTTTCCTTCCTTGAGGTAAATGTTATGTAAATATCATGTGTTCTTTGTTTATAACATGCAAGTTTATTTTTATGAAACATTTTAATATGAGCATATTTTTAGAAAAGATAGAGAATTAATATTTACTTAATGAAAGAATGCACAATGGAGATTTTTGAAATAGCTATCTATAATTCTATAGCATTTAATTTGTAGATATTTTCCCCCCATGAATTACAGTGTGATCTATCAGTGTATCCTTAATTGTAGAAAATGATCATTTTTTTTCACATTTAAGTGGCATATTGTATATTGTATTGAAAATATAACAAGATACTTTCAGGGGATTTTGTGGGCTAAGTTCCTCTTTTTTTGGCATATTGATCATATATTTTGGTAAAAAGGAAATTTCTAAGTTATTCTTCTATACTTTTATTCCTTGGAGTTTATTTGAAGCTTGATAATCAGAATAATTTTCAATTAAAAGATATTTAAAATATTACAAACAAAATGTATGTTCTGCATTTGAACTAAATTTATTTTAAAAATATGAAGCATTTTGGAATCATAGTCCTTAATATTAATAAAACCACATTTATATATATTAATAATTTCTTGCATTTTAATTTATGTTGACATGTAAGCTTTTCATATTAACTTGAATTAATTTTATTCTTGCTATTGGGTATTGAAAATGAAATTAAAATGCATATGTAATTATTGAACTTTCAGAATCTTGAGTTCTTAGGTTTTCCACAGAATTATTAATTTCGTCATATAATGACACTAAAGTAGCAAATATTCTATAGCCAGTCTATAGTCAAGTTATATTAATTTTAAATAAGTACTTTGTATATTGCTAGTTTTTGACAAATACGGTGCTCTTAATTAAATAGGATCTCTCTGCTTTTGTTATATTTTCTCCAACACAATGTAAAGAAATTTATTGGTTCTAGCAGACCCAACCCCCATATTGGTTCACTGATGTAGCTGTATTATACTAGTAAAATTCAGTCATCCATCTTTTTTACTATTTAAATATTACTTTGCATAAGTTTTATAGGTTTTTCATTTCTTGCCTATACATCTCATATTTTATGAATTAGTAGTGTATCTCCTTATATGAAGATATACCTGTCACTCTCTGGTATTATGGTTTACAGGTGGTTCCCCTCCTATGCTGTGAACTCCAAGAGGGCAGGAACCTATCTTATATATATTTATTCTTTGTATTTCTGGGTCTTGGGTAAGTTAGTGCATTTTGAGTATGCAGAATAACATTATTAGGCAGAAGATCAGTTTCTGAAATTCTGTTCAATTGTAGGGACCAGACCCAAGATCCTTAAATAAATCAGACTCATGTCAAATTAATATATTGTTTTTTCCTATGACTAGAAATGTGTGTTGAATATGTATGATGTTATTTATGTAGTCATTATTATATATGTGTTACTTTAAACTGGTATCCTGCAATAAGTAAGAATCTGATAAAAACTTTTCAGTAAACCTATGTTTGTCAAATATATAAGCACATAACAAAGATTGTGTTATTATTAACAAAGAATACATAGTGCATTGAATAGAAATTTAAAAAATGATGGTTAGCATTTGTCATATTCCCAGAATAGTGGATATCTCTTATTTTTGTCTTTCTAGCATAATGGTAATGTAATGGGGAGCCACAGGGTCAGTCCCAGGACTTGTGCTGGAACTCCTGTTAGCACTGCTGAACAAGTCAACTCATTCCATAGTTGGCGATGCCTGTGTTAGAATTTGACCAAAAGTGAATCCAAGAGCAAGAAATGTGTTTGTGATGATGCTTGAGAACCTGAAGTTCTCTGTGCCTATAGTAATTATTGTGTAGCCATTAAATTTTCTCTTTTAAAGCTTATTATTATTGTTGTGATTAGCTTGAAGTCTATTTAAATTGGGCTTTTGTTACTTATAAATGAAAAGGATACTTAGAAGTGTAGACATCAGTAACTGGAAATGGGGCATTGTAAGGAACAGACCTTAAAGGTTGAAAAAGAATGCAAGGTGCATTCTCTACCAATTGCTTTCTCTACCAATTCTTCTTAAGGAATTATAGAGCAGCTGTTTTAAATTGTCACCTGTGTTATCTTTGCTCATGAAACTACTGAGACTAGAACTTTAGTGATAATAGAGTGTTTGGGGCGTGTCTTGGGGCCTTTGATAATGCCTTATAAGAAGAATTAGCTTTGGTCCAAGCTGGCATGCCTGAAATCATAGAGGGAAGAGAATATTGTCTTTCCAACTAAGAGAGGCCCTTTCTGTCTGTGGGCACCATCCAAAATAGTAGAGAATCAGAATACATACCAAGAACCTTGAAGGTTGAAAAGCCCCAATTTTTGATGAGTTTAAATTAGAACCAGGTAAAGTTCTGTTTTATAAGCTTCTCCCAAGCATCTCATGTATATTTCCAGACTTGACCAGAGTAACAATCCAGTTACTAAAGAGCTTTAAAAAAGGGTGCAACTAGGGAATAAGTGCTAGATAGAATAGCTGTGCCTGGTTACACAGCTTATTGTTTCACATTGCTTCCCAGAAAATAATTAAGCTGAGGGTTAAGGGAATGAGTCCTGTGAAGGCCTGTTGTTTTGAGACTGAATATTGCTACGAAACTGGAAAGGTGGCAATCTAGATTCATGTACTGTATCCTGACAAGATCTCTGGCTTTGTTTGCTAATTTAACCAGTTGCCTGAAGTAAATTGACCAATAGCTTATTAAGCTTTTAGGGAAACCATTTCCAGGGTTAACCTCAAGCCAGGTAAACAAAGGCCTGTATTCTTGTATTTCAAAGGCAGTTCTCAGGAGGAAGTTGGCTGCTAAAGCAGTACAACTACTAGAAGGAATATCTAAGGCCATAGAAAGTAATGGATAAGAGAGGTCTTCTGAGATGGTAATAATGAGTACTTACAAATTGACTGACCAAGGAACTCCATTGCCAGGACAAGGAATTTTTGCTACTCTGAACATTACTGTATGGTTGGTCTGTGCTTTGAATCAGTGACCATAGTTTGTTTTACCCTTTTCACTCTTTTATGTAGGAGTTAAGTTCTTTTACCATTATATATTAATTACTAGTGACCCAGTGCATGGATTCCTGCACATTGAAAGGAAATTAATTCGAAGGTGGCTGGCGGGGTGGGACTGGATGAGATGGGCTGGACACGCCCTGGAGCCAACCTCCTGAGGTCCCTCCCTGGCTCCAAGGGCTTCTGCGGAGTGAGTGGAGTCCCTCCGGCAGGTGGGGTCCCTCGGCCTGGCCTCCGGGAATCGGGAATCGGGCTGAAACCAGCTCTCCAACATCCCCCCAGGGATCCCAGAGTGCGAGAGAGCACACTGCAAAGTTCCTGTCATATAGGGTGTGGAATGCAGACACAAGTGTGCAGTAAACCAGATTCGGGGCCAATAGTGCCCCAGGAACAACGACCTATGGCCAAAGGTGGAATCGCAGGGCCCTGCAAGGAATTGGGTTCCCTCCTCTCTGGTTTCTGGGTGCATCACCCGAAACCGCCGCTGCCAAGTCACTGCAGCTTGGCAGCTCCTGTGTTGAGCATCTGCCCCTTGGTGATCAGTGCGTGTCATAACTACCGGTTGGACGGACTCTTAGCATATTAGTCATTCATATATATATATATATATATATATATATATATATATATATATACATACATACATACATACATACACACACACACACACACACATACACACACACACTAGAGGCCCGGTGCACGAAATTCGTGCATGGGGGAGGGGGGTGTCCCTCAGCCCAGCCTGCACCCTCTCCAGTCTGGGACCCCTCGAGGGATATCTGACTGCCCGTTTAGGCCTGATCCCACCGGGCAGTCGGACATCCCTCTCACAATCCAGGACTGCTGGCTCCAAACTGCTTGCTTGCTTGCCTTCCTGATTGCCCCTAACTGCTTCTGCCTGCCACCTGATCACCCCCTAACCACTCCCCTGCCAGCCTGTTATCCCCTAACTGCCCTCCCCTGCAGGCCTGGTCACCCCTTACTGCCCACCCCTGCAGGCCTGGTCACCCCTAACTGCCCACCCCTGCAGGCCTGGTCTCCCCCAACTGCTCTCCCCTGCAGGTCTGGGTCCCTCCCAACTGTCTTTCCCTGCAGGCCAGGTTGCCCCCAACTTCCCTCCTCTGCCGACTTGGTCACCCCTAACTGCCCTCCCCTGCTGGCCTGATTGCCCACAACTGCCCTCCCTTGCAGGCCTGGTCCCTCCCAACTGCCCTCCCCTGCTGGCCATCTTGTGGTGGCCATCTTGTGTCCACATGGGGGCAGTCATCTTTGACCACATGGGGGCAGCCATCTTGTGTGTTGGAGTGATGGTCAATCTGCATATTACTCTTTTATTAGATAGGATAGAGGCCTGGTGCACGGGTGGGGGCCAGCTGGTTTGCCCTGAAGGGTGTCCCGGATCAGGGTGGGGGTTCCCTTGGGGTGTGGGGCGGCCTGGGCGAGGGGCCTGTGGTGGTTTGCAGGCCGGCCACGTCCCCTGGTGATCCAAGTGGAGGCCCTGGTATCTTGGTATCTGGGGTTTATTTATCTTCTACAATTGAAACTTTGTAGCCTGGAGTGGAGCCAAGCCTTCTGCTTGCTCCGTGGCGGCAGCCATTTTTTATGGGATTTATGTATCTTCTATAATTGAAACTTTGTAGCCTTAAGCAGAGGCCTGGGCTGGCCAGGGTGTGTGGAAAGCTTGGCTTCCTCCATTGCCGTGGGCAACCGTAGCCTCCTACTCTTTCCAGCTCCGTGGCTGCCGCCATTTCTGTTTGGATTTATGTATCTTCTATCATTGAAACTTTGTAGCCTTGAGTGGAGGCCTAGGCCAGCAAGAGCAGGCGGAAAGCTTGGCTTCCTCCATCCCCAGGGAAACCCAAGCCTCCCTCCTGCTCTCTGTGGCTGTAGCCATCTTGCTTGGGTTTATTTGCATATTCACTCCTGATTGGCTGGTGGGCGTGGTTTGTGGGTGTAGCGGAGGGATGGTTAATTTGCATATTACTCTTTTATTAGATAGGATACACACACACACACACACACACACACACACACACACACAACTAGAGACCCGGTACACGAAATTTGTGCATGGGGGGTGGTGTCCCTCAGCCTGGCCTGCACTCTCTGCAATCCGGGACCTCTCAGGGGATGTCCGACTGACAGTTTAGGCCCTGTGGGATTGGGCCTAAACGGGCGGTCTGACATCTCTCTCACAATCCAGGACTGCTGGCTCCCAACTGCTCGCCTGCCTCTGCCTGATTGCCCCTAACCACTTCTGCCTGCCAGCCTGATCACCCCCTAACCACTCCCCTGCCAGCCTGATCGACGCCTAACTGCTCCCTGGCCAGTCTGTTTGCCCCTAACTGCCCTCCCCTGCAGGTCTGGTCACCCCCAACTGCCCTCCCCTGCAGGCCTGGGTTCCCCTCAACTGCCCTCTCTTGCTGGCTTGGGCTCCCCCAACTGCCCTCCTCTGCCGGCCTGGTCCCTCCCAACTGCCCTCCCCTGCTGGCCTGGTCACCCCTAACTGCCCACAACTGCCCTTCCTTGCAGGCCTGGTCCCTCCCAACTGCCCTCCCCTGCTGGCCATCTTGTGGTGGCCATCTTGTGTCCACATGGGGGCAGCCATCTTTGACCACATGGGGGCGGCCATCTTGTGTCTTGGAGTGACGGTCAATTTGCATATTACTCTTTTATTAGATAGGATTACGTACCTATATTGTCAGATTATTAGGTACCACCCAAAAAGAATTTAGATCTGTCCAATTGCTTCTAGCTCAAAGATTTTTCTTTGTCTCTCCTTCTTCCCCTGGTGAGATGATGAGTGTGTTTTTTCTTGTGCCTAAGATAGTAATATTGCTAAACAGGGGAGTTTAAAACGTGTTACATATATGGAAAGAAGTGAGTTTATAAGGCAGATGAGCAGCCAAGGATTAGAATGTTTCAGATTTCTGTTGGTTTTAACTGCATAGAATCTGTTTTTTCTGATGCTAACAGTCTAGACTTTTTGATACTTTGTTGGGGATTCATTTCTTTTTAATTCTTGTTTACATGGTTTGGGATTTCCCTCAATTTCTTTCTGCTTTCCTGGACCAGAATCAGAAACTGGACCTGGCCTATCAATAAAAGATATTGGTTAAAAATTTAGCTGCACATCTGAGACAGCATGATAACTTCTTTCATTCTGCTAGAGAATAAAAGGATGCTCACCACTAGAGTTGCTAAGATGTCAGAATGTAAGTTTAGATTTGATTGGCAATCTGCCACAATTAATGCAGAGTATGTTTGAGAATGAAGTTAACACAGAGGCAACTAGAACCAAAAGATAGATTGACAATGGTGTTTTTGGAGCCTTTCAAGTCAATTATATGCCCAGACTTTTCATTGTATTAAGCTAATATGTTTCCTGTTTTGCTTAAGATAGTTTGAGTTGGGTTGTTATGATTCTGTTACCGGAAAGGGGACCTGGCCCTGAGAGGGTCTTGTCAAGGGCTGGTCGGTTGTGTGTGGGTTCTTGACTTTGTGCAGGTAAAATTTCACAACATGAGTCTGGGTGACCATGAAGAAACATTTATTAAAGCCGGGGACTGTGAAACAAGAATGGGCTTCACATAGAAGAAGCAACAGGAGACCCTATGCTGAGCTGCTCTAGATCTCTGGGAAGTCAGAGAAAATGGAGCCTTGGCATCAGGTTCAGGGGTTAGCCTGGGATGAGCTGCTGCTGCCCATTGCTCCTCTAGTTGCAACCCTGCTGGGGTCCTTTAGGATTTAGGAGATGCATGCCTGTGGGGGAAGAAGTGGGAGAAGAAGAGGGAAAAGGTAATTGCGGGACTGCTTTCCAGAGGAAGAGCTTGCACTAGGGTCTTGTATAGAGGCTTTATCTCTTTCTTACTGGTGGGAATCTTAGGGGAGGTCTCAGGAGAGGGTTTCAACAGAATATTCATCAGTTTTCTAGGTGTGCTCCTCAGGGTCATGGTCTTCACTGATTGGTCAGTGTCAGGGCGGGGAGTCATTGGTCATTGTAGCTGGTCCTAGTGTTGCCCACCTGGTTTTGCTGCTTTTCTGGGTCTGGAGCAGAAGTACAATTGAGGCCTAGATTTATTTTTAGGGAGGTGATCTATTGTATCTGCTGTAAATTGCTCTGTCATTTTGTTTAGCTGTCTCAGTTTTCCTTTTTCACTTGTCCTGACTTAATGGCCTGCCTCAATTCCTGATTAATATTCGGAATTAATTTTTTTAAAAAAAATTGGGTATTATATATTATAGGACAAATAATAAAAAAATTAACTTGGCAAAAGACTTGATATATTTCAAGAAAGAATAAATATATATTGCTAGTTAATGCAAAATTACCCTTCACTAAATAATAGTGAGGTACCATGAATAAGAAGAAAATTACCATTAAATTGAAAAGAAAACTACCATTGTTTTCTAGGCATGCTTAAATAATCCTAAATGATGATGTTGGAAGTGTAAATGTTATAGCTGTCCTGAATGACATTTTAACAATATGTATCCAGGTTTTTGACATCAGTCCTCAGTTCTTTTGACTAAGGAAGAGTTTATCTGTGGACAGTTATAGGGGTTAAATGTAGTTTCGTGATATAAGAGTTGGCAAAAACCTAAATCTTCAACAATAGGAAACGTTAAATAAATTATTTTATATCCATGTTATGGAATATCATACAGTTATTAAAACTTTATGTGCCTCAGTTTCATTAGGTGTAAAAGGGGACATTTACCTTAAGGTTTTTGTACAGATTAAATGAATTTATATGTGTATACAGACTATATATATACACACACTAGGGGTCCGGTGCACAAAATTCGTGCACGGAGGGGAGGTCCCTCAGCCCGACCTGCACCCTCTCCAATCTGGGAGCCCTCGTGGGATGTCCTACTGATGGCTTAGGCCTGCTCCCCCTGGTTCTCTGCTCTCTGCAGACCTGCCTGCTTGACGCCACCGCAGGCCCTGGTGTCTGCTCTATGTGGGGGACTGCTTGGCCCTCGCTGCCACAGCCAGGGGCAAGCAGGGCCCTGCTGTCTTGCTTGCTCACTGCAGGGGACTGCTTGCCCCTTTGCTGCCATGGCCAGTGGCAAGCAGGGCCCTGCTGTCTGCTCACTTGCTGCGGGGGACTGCTTGCTCGCTGCAGGGTATTTTCCCGCCCCGCCCCTGGCCGCTTGCGTGCGCACCGGCTCAGAGCACCTGGGTCCTGGAAATGTTCCCACCCTGCCCCCGGCTGTTCCACACCTGTGCGCATAGGACTGGAGTGGCTGGGGTTGGTTCCGGGACCCCGGCTGCTCCAGGCTTACATGCAGGCCTACAGGCTCAGAGCGGCCTGGGTTCCAAGGACGACTCTTCCCAGGACGCAGGCCGCTTGGTGCTGGCTCGTGTGCAAGTGGCCACCCCGCTCCCAGCCACTCTGCGCCTGTGCATGCAAATTAACCCGCCATCTTTGTTGGGTTAATTTGCATAGTCACTCCTGATTGGCTGGTGGACATCGTGGAGGTATGGTCAATTTGCATATCTCCCTTTTATTAGTGTGTATATATATATATATACACATATATATATATTTAATTTTAATAGTTTATTGATTTTTAGAGAGAGCAGGAGGGAGAGGGAGAGAGAGAAACATTGATGTGAGAGCGCAACATCGCTGGGCTGCCTCCTGTATGCCCCCTACTGGGAATCAAGACTGTAACCTGGGCATGTGCCCTCACCTGGAATTGAACTTGCAGCCTCCTGGTGTACTGAAAGACGCCCAACCAACTGAGCCACACTGAGCAGAACCTTTAATCCTCACCCAAGGATATGTTTTTATTAATTTTTAGAGAGAGAGGAACATCAATGTGAGAAACATTGATCAGTTGCCTTCCATACACGCTCTGACTGGGAATCGAACCTGCAACCTTTTAGTGTATGGGATGATGCTCTAACCAACTGAGCCACTGGCCAAGGCATGAATTAGTATCTCTTAAAGTACCTGGTACAAAGCTAACTTAATTTAGTACTTACTATAGTTTTTTTAAATTTTTTTATTTTTATTCTTATCCTGAGCCTGGAGATAATCTGATCAGAGAAAAAACATCTATTTAAAACTGAGCTATTCTCTTTTAGCTTGGAGTACCTGAGCCTGGTGAACCTCTCAGAGAACAGATCTCAGGTACCCACAGATCATGATCTCCTGTTAAACATAGGAGGTCTGTTCCCCTGAATCTTGCATAGTCTTTAACAGTGCCTTGGGTCATTTTTCCTAATTTTTTAATTTGAGCGAAGTGGATGGAAAACTGGAGAAAGAATAGATAGGAGGTTATTCAAGTTCCTTTGCCAGGAATCTCTTCCATCTCTTCCCTTAAATGGCTGAATTTCACATGTAGACCTAGTAGGACATGAATGATGATCCTAGGTAAATAATACTTCCTTCTGGGAGCATTAGCTTGAATATTTATAAGACTACTTGAATAACAAGCTTAAGGGACAAGTTAGAGGAATAACAACAATTTTGTGATCATTTGTTTTAGAAAATATTAGCCTATATTTTAATAGCTCTCAAACTGTTTACAGTTCTTTTGAGAAATTACTCTGCATTAACTAATTCTCAGAATAACTTTCTTTTCAGATACCATTCCTTCTCTGCGGATTTGGAAACAAAGGCTGTATGAAATGTCAAGTAGTTGCACAGGTTATCTAGGTATTAAGTCGGAAGAGTTGGGACTCAGGCCTTCAGATTCAAAAGATGGAGTCTTTCCCATTATTAATTGAAATGTTTATCCAGTACTTAGAAATTAACCCAAAGGCCAGTTTTATGTAAAGAGATGATGTTAGAAGAGAAGGGATCAGCCAGCCTCAGTGAGTTGATTCTGTGGTAGGGAATGCTAACCATAGAGGGCTCAGGACAAGATGTTCACAGGAAATAAAAATGAATGCAGGACAGTTTGATGGATTTGAACACAAAAGTGATTTAGCAAGCCCAGCCCATGTGGCTCAGTGGTTGAGTGTTAACCCATGAACCAGGAGGTCACGATTCCATTCCTGGTCAGGGCACATGCCAGGCTTTGGGCTGGATCCCCAGTAGGGGCTGTGCAGGAGGCCTCTGATCAATGATTCTCTCTCATCATTGATATTTCTATCTCTCTTCCTTCCCCTTCCTCTCTCTAACATCAATAATAAAAAAATATATATTTTTAACATGATTTATCAAGAAATATAAACTATGGGCCCAGTACACAAATTCGTGCACCTTGAAAGGAACTGTGGGCCATGAGGCTGAGGTGGGCACAGGAGCAGGTTTCAGTTCATCCTCTGAGCCCCGCCTGGCCCCTCCCACTGTGGCTCCCGGTCCCCTGTCTGCCTGCAGCCCTGCTCCCGCCACTGCCATTACCATGTGCTGATGGCACCGGCCCTGCTCATATCCGCTGATAGCACAGAGAGATTGGGGCCAGCGCCAGCAGCAGGTGTGAGTGGGGCCGTCACTGGTAGTGGGTGCAAGAGGTGGCTGCTGGCTCTGATCACCCCTCAGGAGCAGGGGGAGGGGAGAAGCCCTCAGGTGCGATCGGGGCCGGCAGCTGCCACTCGCACCCGCTGATGGTGCTGAGCGATTGGGGCTGGCACCAGGTGCTGGCCCTGGGTGCGAGCGGGGCTGGCGCTGGCTGCAGGTGCGAGTGCCGGGTGGGACCGTGGCGCGCGGGAGCAAAGAATTTTCAGTAACCACCAGAGGTTCGCCGCGATGACATCAACTAACACCCTGCCTTGGTCTGGCGCCCCCACTCACCTGTTCCACCATCCCGCCATCCCGCCTGCCAACGCCTGCCATGTTCCATGCTCTGCCACCGGCTGCCAATGCCCGCCATGTTCCCTGTGCCTTCCCTGGTGGTCATCGCACGTCATAGCGACCGGTTGTTCGGTTCCGCCGTTTGGTCTATTTGCAGATTAGGGTTTTATCTATATAGATTGCTTTTTCTGATGGAGTCAAATAGTTCTTGTAGAGCTCTTTCATTTTTGTTTATGCTGAGGTCTCTCTCTTCTACCCTCTTTGTCATTTCTTATTTCCTATCTTTGATATCACTAATTCTTTCCTGCATCTGGTTGGCTCTGTTTTCTTTGCTCAGTAGTTTACTCTTAATCTCATTAATTGCATGCTTCATTTCTAGGATTTCTGATTAGTTCTTTTTTAAAGTTTCAAATCTTTTTGATAAAGTACTCGTTTTGTTCATTGAATTGTTTTCTGAATGGATTGAACGGCCTCTCTGTATTTCTTGCATCTCATTGAGTATTTTTAGAACTGCAATCTTGTAATTTCTGTCATTTATTTCACATATTTCTATGTGTTCCAGCTTGCTTTCTGGGGATTTTTCATTTTCTTTCTGATTATCCTCGTTACAGTAGTTATTCATGATATTTGGTGCTTTCCTTTGTGTAGGCACTTATATCGGTCTATATTAATGGCCATTGGCAGTTTCCTCTGAAGACATCTTTCTCCTCTTTTCCAATAGATGGTGCTGAATTGCAAGATTTTTTACCTCTCTGATCTTCCAGTCTTGACCTCCACGTCTTCCATAAGTAATGCTGGGCTCCTTTGGATTGGGGTTTGTTTTGCACTCACCATATTGGTGACCTCTGATCTTTGTGTGGTCCTGCCCCAAGCACTCCATTTGGGGATCTGGGAAACAGCAGCTCTATTTACAGATGATATGCTCCTCAATCTGAGTCTAAGGGCAACCGGAGGTGAGTTTTTAGGAGTCCATGTCATGGCAGTGCTCTGTGGTTCTGTTTCTTTGAAACACCACTGCAGGACTGACAGTGGAGAGCCACAGGGCAGAACCCTGTGCTCTGCTCCTTTAGGCTGGAGGAAGCACTTGCTACTGCAGGCTTCCTCCTCTCTTCAGGCCAAGATGTGAGCTCCAAGCTGCAGGGCTTTGCTATAGGCCATTTGCACTTTCCTCCTTTCTCATTTCCCATTTACTCCAAGTTGTCCAGCTTTAGATGTTTCAATGCACCGGTTTCTCAGGCGTGCCTATGTATTGAACAGGTAATTCTTTGTTGAATAATAGTTGGTAAACTTGTTGAAATTTCAGGGGGAGAAGCCAAGGTTATTTTTCATGCCACCATTCCTCTTACATCCTACCTTATTTTAAGAGTGGGTGAAGTAGTTGTGAGGAACCATTTTTGTCTGTGGAAGTATGTTGAGCAAATAGATTTTAGTCAGATTTTCTGGTTTTTTAAATTAATTATATTGGGCTTTTTTGTTCCAGAAATACTATTTAATGATGTTTAGTGATCCGTACTCATGACAAACTGTCATTTGGAATGACAGCTGTATCCAATTACATTGAAAAATTATACTGCCAAACTCTGAAATAAATTGAAGATGACTTCTTAGAAAATATGGGATCTAGACATTTACAATAGTGATTATAGTTCCAGTGAGAGTGGTTGGGGTTTTGGATCAATATAATTATGCATTCTGTATCTTAGAGCCTTAATTTATTATCTTTGTATGTAAAAGAAATAAATGTATACAACGGGGAGGTAGTTTATGATATTAAAATTTCATAATTTGATGTACCATATTTGTGGCATATGTTATTAGTTTTTAAAGAGAAACACTATTAACATAGTTTATTACTGAGACCTTATAAAGGTTTTGCTTTTATTATGATACTTAGCTATTAATGTTGAATATACACTGTTACAGAATCATATCATTCTACGGTTGACTTACTTTCTACTTGATTTAATTATTTAAGATACATTACTATAGGGAGGGTGAGTGGATGGGAAGAGAACTTGTATGCATATACGCATAACCCATGGACACAGACAATAGGGTAGTGAAGGCCTAGGGTGGGGATGGGGTAAGTGCCAGTCCTTGTGGGGAAAAAGGGGACATATGTAATACTTTAAACAATGAAGATTTTTAGAAAATTAATAGAATACATTACTATCTTTAATTTGCAGATCATTTAGTTCTTTGTTCATGGCTACTTGTCCTGAGAGCCCCCCTGCCTCTTTAAATACTAGTCAGTTGTGTCTGAATATATATACTCATTTTTAGCTTAACATTATACTTATATTGGATAGTACTGGTTTAGAGGTGACACAATAAGTAGATGAACCATAGAAAGAAACTAATGGGTATTTTAGCATGCTGCCTTTTTTATGTGTATGCATATCTTATTTGTGTACATATACACGTACCCCATATACTTATAAATCTAACCACATAATCTGTTTTATTCAACAAACATTTATTGACTCCTTACCTTATGTAATGCTAGGCACGGAGTTTATAGTACTGTATCTGATGACAAATGTAGGCAATGAAATGTAAAAATTCTATAATAGAAATAAATTAGGGCATAGTGGGCCACACTGAAGGGAGAAAAATACCAATGGAGTCAAGGAAAGGCTTCATAAAAGTGATGCTTGAGGTTTAAAAGATGGCTAGATCTATTTAGAACTGTACAGTTGTGTGGTAGCCACTAGCCACATGTGACTGATGAGCACTTGAAATGTTCTGAAAGCATAAAATGCACACTTGATTTTGAAGACTTGGTATAAAAATGTAAACTATCTATACTAATAAAAGCCTAGGTGGTCCTTGCACTCTCGCGCGCGAAGGCTCCATAAGATGGCCAACACAAGATAGCCGCCACAAGATGGCCGTGCGCACAGTGGAGGCGGGGCTTGGTGGCTGCTCTGCACAGTGAGGCCTGGGGGTCCCGCGGCTCCACGCGGCGCGGAGGGGGCCGGTCCCAGCATCTGCCACCTCCTCGTGAGGAGGAGGCGGGTCCTGGCGGAGGAGGGGGGTCCCGGCGGAGGAGGCAGATCGCAGCAGGGGAGGGTGATCGGGCCTGCAGGGGAGGGCAGTTGTGGGCGATCGGGCAGGCAGGGGAGGGCAGTTGTGGGTGATCGGGTTGGCAGGGGAGGGTAGTTGTGGGCGATCGGGTTGGCAGGGGAGGGTAGTTGTGGGCGATCGGGCCGGCAGGGGAGGGCAGTGGGGGTGATTGGGCCAGTAGGGGAGCAGTTTGGCGTCAGTCAGATCGGCAGGGGAGCTGTTAGGGGGTGATCAGGCTGGCAGGCAGAAGCAGTTAGGGGCAATCAGGCAGGCAGGCAGGCGAGTGGTTAGGAGCCAGTGGTCCCAGATTGTGAGAGGGATGTCCAACTGATGAGGGACACCCCCCACCCCGTGCATGAATTTTGTGCACCGGGCCTCTAGTCCTATATAATAAAAGGGTAATGTGCAAATTGACCCTAATGGCCTAACGGCGGAACGACCAGGAATGACGGGTCGCTATGACGCTCAACTGACCACTGGGGAGAGATGCTCAATGCAGGGGCAGCTCCGCTCAGCCATAACTCAGGCTGATGGCTTTGAGCACAGTGGCAGTGGTGGGAGCCTCTCCCACCTCCTCGGCAGCACTAAGGATGTCTGACTGCGGCTTGGGCGGGCAGTAGGCTTAAGCCATCAGTCGGATATCCCCTGAGGACTCCTGGGCTGCCATAGAGATGTCTGACTGCCAACTTAGGCCCAATCCCCCTGGGGAGCGGGCCTAAGCCTGTAGATGGACATCCCCTGAGGGGTTCTGGACTGTGAGAGGGCGTAGGCCGGGCTGAGGGACCCCATCCCGAGTGCACAAATTTTCATGCACCAGGCCTCTAGTCTCATTAATAATTAAAAATATTTATTACATGTTGAAATGATATTTTAGATACATTGGGTTAAATAAAATATAAATTAATGTCTCCTGTTTCCTTTTACATTTTTCTTTTAATGTGGCTAATGGATTATTTAAAATTACATATGTGGCTTACATTATACTTATATTGGATAGTACTGGTTTAGAGGTGACACAATAAGTAGATGAACCATAGAAAGAAACTAATGGGTATTTTAGCATGCTGCCTTTTTTATGTGTATGCATATCTTATTTGTGTACATATACACGTACCCAATATACTTATAAATACAAACACATTTATGTATCTTTATTATATTGTTTGAGCCACTTATATTTTGGGTTGTTCTGTTAGGTGTCAGTAAACCTCATTCTAATGTATGCATTGACTTAATAACAACAATTTAAAAATCACATATCATTGGGGAAAAACTTGTTCTTCCTGCTCTGGTAAAAATTGCCTAAACAATTCATGGAAATCAATATGGCAACATAGTAAATGCATTTTATTGTCAGCAAATACTTTGGAAGGCAAATTGTAAACATTGCTACAGAGATAAAAAAAATTTATTATTTATAAAAAAATATTTTTATTGATTTCAGAGAGGAAGACAGAGGGAGAGAGGGATAGAAACATCAATGATGAGAGAGAATGATTGATTGGCTGCCTCCTGCACAGTCCCACACTGGGGATAGAGCCTACAACCCTGCAGGTGCCTTTACTGGGCATCGACCATAACCTCTTTGTTCAACCACTGAGCCATACAGGCTGGACTGAAGAAACAATTTTAATAAAATGTAGGAGTTTATTGTGTAGGATTTAGATAAAAGTACTATTATTTCTAATATGTTTTGCTTATTCCAGACTAATTCTTAGTGAAATAAACAATTGCTTTTTTGAGTTACTATTAAAAATATATATGAAAGTATGCTTTCTGGAAATACATGTATGCCCTATTTACCCAAACCTGAAATCAAGAAGTAACCTTACCTGGAAAACAGGATATATACTTTGTGAAGGTTTATTTGATTTATCAGAATAAGAGTACTCCATTTTTGTTAGATTGCAATTTTTGTATTAATGAGGAGTACCATATTTTAAATAAGACTCTGAATTGAATAGTAGAATCCTGGAATGCCAATGATTGATAAGATTTCAGGGATTTTCTGGATTATAGATAAGGAAACCTAGGCACAGAGAAGTTACTGATTTAATCTGCTGCTTAGTTTTTAAGTTGCCCAACTGAATTTCAGGTCTCTGAATTTCTAGTACCCTTTCTGTTATATTAACCTGAGTGACTTAGGTTTGGCTAGCATATCTATCATTTTGCTAGGGTGCTATAACAAATACTACAGACTGGGTAGCTTAAATATCAAATTTATTTTTTCATAGTTTTGGTGGCTAGATGTCCATCTTCTCCCTGTGTCTTCATATGGTCGTCTGTGTGTCAGTGTCCTAATTTCCTCTCTCTATAAGGAAAACAGTAATATATGGATTAAGGCTCACCAATATGATCTCATTTTTACCTTATTTACCTCTTCAAAGGTTATGTCTCCAAATACAGTTAGAATTTGAGGTTCTGAGGGCTAGCATTTTTGTGTGAGTGGGGAGGTGGGGAGTTGGTTAGGGACCAGCTTCCATATAGTCTCTTTAATATGACAGAAAAACACCAATCCCAGGTTTATTGGGTTTACTAAGTTTACTCCTTTAGTTCCTATTTGCAGCACCCAATATTCCTTTGAAATACCAGATAGACCCACAGTGGCTGGCAGTAAATTTCAGAACTTCAGAGTTTTAAGTTCAGGTTCTCTGAGCATTCTGTGTTGCAGTGTCACTTATCCAAATTGGTACCTCCCTGTAGTTGGGGAACTTTAAACATACCAGTGAAAAAAGCTTTTTCCCCTTCAAGAAAAAGGAAAACCACTCCTTAACACTCAGCAGGTATGGCTATGAGGTCTTTCGTCATATCTCTTCAGGTTTATTTTTTTGCAGTGAAAGAAGAGAGACCAACCTGAGTTACAAGAAACAAGACAGGGATGGCTATAAAGGGAGTGACCAGAAGCAACTGAGATACCCCTTTACCTCCCACATGCAATATATGTGCTTCACAGAAAAACAACAAAAATAACAGGTCCACAAAATACAAAAGCTGGAATTTCAAAATCCATTCATCCAAGGGTGGTGAAAGGGAGGAAGGAGAGGTGGGAAGGTAAATAGCATGGGGAGAAAAAGTATTCAGATCAATCCAGGCACAGGGGCTGGCAAATGCTAGGAAAGACCTGCAGAAAAATTTGTCCTTTCAGACTCACAGGTGTTGAAAATCCACATAATTCATGTCAGGAAGATTGTGTCTTACTGGCATGCACCAGAGACAAAAAATCCAATTCCTCAGAAGGGAATATGCAGAGGGCCCTTGGCAGAGTTGGTCCTGCCTTTCCTGGTGGGGGAGATAAACAAGGAAAGCTGCAGAGCCTCCTTCCAATCCCACTCATCTCCTCTGGATGGCAGGTGACTCAGTGGCCTGAAGTAACCTTCAGTTTGGCAGGAGATGAAAGCGGTGGAGGGAACTTCTCTGCAGAGGTTGAGGTACTCAGAGCAGACTGTAGGTAGACCATCTTGTGGAAGTCTGTTGCTTAAGAGAACCACCAAGGAGATGAGCCACAACAAAGGTAAGCTTTGCCAGGGGTCTTTGCTTTATTGGCACTGACAACAAATAAAGGAAAGAGGATAGAGAAGAGGCAGGCATTGATAATGTATGAGGACTGCATTGCTGTGAGGGCAAACGAAATTGGAAGTTAGTAAGGCCAATTCATCTCTATGTTTGACAGTCACTGATACATTTCAATTCCTTTATTGAACCCTTGATACTCAAATCGGTATAGTGAGTTGAGAAAGGACATATGCAGGAGACTAACCAGCAGACCATCAAGGTGGATGGGAAAGAGACTCGCAAACATCCCTTGGATGAGGAAAAGAGCCTGAAGCAGAAGGCTGAAGAGCATGTCAACCATTATTTTGCTAACACTAGGGAATGTGTGAGGTTTCCTTCCAGTTACCTTGAATGCCAGGTCAGCTGTATCTTGAAATCAAATGGCATTCACAAACAGGGGGAGCACTCAAAGAGCACTGAAAATTATTGTGAGGGAGAATTCCATTCATGATCAAACATCTCCATATAGAGACGGATCAGTAGTTACTGAATGAAGTACAGAAATACTATATAATAAAAGGGCAATATGCAAATTAACCATCACTCCGTCACAAAGATGGTGGCGCCCATTGCCACAAGATGGCGACGCCCAGTCCTCTCAGCCCTGCCGGAGTCCCCCAGTCCCAGGGGGGTGGCCACTGAGAGCGGGCAGTGTGAGCGGCCTGGTGCAAGTGTTCTACGCCCGGCCACGGATGGGCCTCTGGGCTGCAGAAAGCCTGTGGGTAGCGGGCGCGGAGTGGCTAGGTCCCGCAGAGAGCTACTGCTGCACAGATTTGTGCTCAGGGCTACTAGTAAACAATAAAACAGGAGGAGACTAAACCAGAATACCCCGCCATTTTAAGCACAGCATTGGAGAAATTCTACCAAGAATATGTGACTCACTTTCTTGTTTCCTCTCTATGCTTTTGACTCTCCTCTGTGCCAGGACACTACCTGCTCTTTTTTAATGCTGCTCCTCTCTCTTTTGCTGAATTCAAGTATCAAGATGGTACAAATTTCCCAGATGGAGTCTTTGGTTCCCCTGGCAAGGCTCTGGAGAAAGGTTTGACACTGCCAGCCATCTCTTCACCTCCCAAACTATCAACTATATAGAGGAGAGAGAAGCATCCCAAGATCTTTCATTATGAAGAACCCGGCAGCTCCACGGAGGGCCACTCCGATCCTCCTCACCCAACTACGAGCTGCTGCTTGCCTGGGCAATCATTGGGCTGAGGCCACTGCACCTGCACTATGAGGGTTAGCATTTTAACATGAGTTTTGGAGGTACACAGAAGGTCTTAAGTGAAAATAAGAAATAAGTGATGGTGATAAAACTATGAGATCTGTTTATATTGTTTCACATTAATTTTCTTTAAAATGTACACTGTTTTTCATTACATAAACCCCTGACTTCCTTAATTTGAATTATTTTATTCTTTCCCTTTTTTTACTTTTTCCTTTTCTCTCTCATTTTTTTATTCTCATACTAGAGGCCCGATGCACGAAAATTCGTGCAAGAATAGGCCTTCCTTCACTTGGCTGCCAGCACTGCCTTCACTCCGGCCCAGAGCCACCTTTTCACCTTCGCTCCAGCCCGGAACCACCTTCAGCCTCTCACCTTGTTGCGTCAATTTGCATATCCCCTCCTTATTGGCTGTGGGTGCTGCCATCTTTGTCGTGGAGTTATCAATTTGCACATTCTGTCTTTATTAGATAGGATGCCTTCATCTGTGCATCCAAAGGCGTTACTTATTTACTGGTGTCACTAAGCCCAAACAGTTTTGACTCTTTTCTTTAGCTAATTACAAGTGTTATTTTTATATCTGCTACAATGTTCGTAGAAAACCGATGTCTTCACTCTCCTTCAATAATAGCAATAAGGATAATAATAATGAACCTCTGTTGAGCTCATGAAGCACCAGGTAGCCATTGTGCTAAGTCAGCTATTTTCAACTGAGGACACACATAAACTAATTACTAAAATTCTGTGGCACAACAAAAAATGTTCTATTTTTTGCTGATGTGACAAAAAATAGGTGTAATTCTTATTGATTTACAAAAAAAATAATAGTAACTACCTACTCTTTTTGCTCCAAAATGACTTTTAAAAAAAATCAAGTGCCTATATTTGTATATAAGGATTTCTGATAGCAAGAATTAATAAATCAGACACAACCTTATTATGTGATGCAACCAATAAGATGTAACACGACTATATGATCTCTATATTTATGGTTCATACGAGGGCATTCATACCAGATGGCTATTGTTTTGGCTGTTGTCATTTTTTTTTTTTATTTGGCAATCTAAGGAAAAAGAGGTTAGTGCCCCTGACTAATTAGTCAGATATTGGATATTTTAAAAATTCTTGTGGCATACTGGTTGAAAATCTTTGTGCTAAGTGCTTCATATGCATTAAATCTCACCAGAGTTATGTGAAGTTAGGTAGTGATGAGGAAACTAAGGATTAGAGGTGTAAATAATATTTTCAAGATTTTATAGGTAATAAGCATTGTTAGGTTTCAAACAGAGGCACTATTTGCTATGTTTATTGCCTCTATTTTAGAAATCTTAAGAATTTAATTTGCTGCTATCTTAAATTCTAACTATAGTCTCATTGAAATAAGATATGGAAATAGCATCATGTGTTCATAGCTTCTGTGATAACCATGCCAAGCATTTAGCATACTTAACTTGGGATATTTAAATTTATTGAAGTTCTGATTCTTAAGCCCTTAGAAGTCTGTTTGCATACCCAGTTAGTCATTCAGTATTTCTTCTCTATTTAGCATATAGCACGGAGTTCAGTGGCATAATTTATATTGCTTGTCATCATCTGCCCCTGCCTATCTTTTTGGTGACAATTTATTTCTCCATAAGCTGTACATTCTTTAGTCATAATAAACTAGTATTTTTACTTTCAGAAATTTAACATACTCTTATGGCTCTGAGGTGTTGCACATGTTTTTTAGGGTTGTTTAGGAACTATATTATTGATCACCTATTGAGACAATATCCAATGTATGTTTGTGTTTTTTGTTTGTTTGTTTTTTGTCTCTGTACTATTCAGAGTGATAATGGGGCCCAAAAGATAATTACTGCTTCTGGACCAAAAAGGAGATATTCACAGTCTGATGTGGACTACCTTGAAAAAAATCTGTACATACCTGTTTGTATCTGAACAAGTATATTTTTATTTCTATTTATTTTGATTTCAGAGAGGAAGGGAGAGGGAGAGAGAGAGAGAGAGAGAGACAGAAACATCAATGTTAATCATTGATTGGCTGCCTTCTGCATGTCCCCCAGTGAGAATCCAGCCCACAACATGGGCATGTGCCCTGATCAGGGATCGAACCGTGACCTTTTGGTTCATAGGTCAACGCTCAATTACTTAGCTGCACCAGCCAGGCTAACCAACTGTATTTTAAATGGGAGGCAACAGGAGAGGGGCAGGGTTGTGAAGGAGGAGCAGGGGAAGACCATTAACTAGATTACCAGGTAGATAGACATTTGATCCCACCTGGGTCAGATTAACACTGGAACAGAGTAGAAATAGTGGACTGGGAAAATGACCATTGTGAGTAGCTTCTGAATGCTCCATAGCAGTGCCCAAAGTAGAGGACTCATCATAGCAGTGTTCCAGGGATGACTTGCCTAGAAATCTAGCGCTGTGTATTTGGAGAGTTGTGGTTGTTTATTAAGATTTTAGAGTATAGTTCAGCAACATTCTTGGGTGATCTTAAACCCTGAAAGATTTCTAAATACCTAATGGAGAGGAGAAGGAGATTAATTTAAATATACATTTATTTCTAGGTGGTGGTTGGGATCTCAAGTGTCACAACCTAGTGATAGTATGCTGGGACAAAGTAGGATTGAAAAGATGATTCTTTTCTAAAAAGTTCAAATTCTATTAAGAGACCAATATAAAAAATACTAAATATCCCTAGCCAGTTTGGCTCAGTTGTTAGAGCATCGACCCTTAGACTGAAGGGTCTTTGGTTCAATTCTAGTCAAGGTCATGTACCTAGGTTGCAGGCTTGATCCCTAGCCCAGGTCAGGGTGTGTTCTGGTGGCAACCAATCAGTGTTTCTCTCTCTCTGTCTTTCCTCCTCCCTTCTTATCTTGTTCTAAAAAATGAATGGAAAAACATATACTTGGGTGAGGATTAACAACAAAAACTATACTAAATAGTGTGATCAGGCCTTTGTGGTTTCACTTACTAGAATTCACATCCTGGCACTGCTTTTTTTTCTCTTGTGATCTTGAGTAAAAATATGTATTAGCATGTGATATCACAAAGGAGAAGATGGTAAGTTATTTGCAGGAGTCAGAAAAGACTTTGAGGTGGAGGATTCTCTTGAGATTGGCTTTGAAGAGTGAGCAGAAGTTTATTGAGTAGGCAGGATGGAGCAAGGGCTCAATTCCAGTACTGGAAGTCTTAATTGGCACAGTATATTTAAAGTAGTATCTCCTTCTAGGAGTGTTTTTCTCCTTTAAAAAATTGGTACTTAGTCTTTAGGATTTAGCTTAAGGTTCTGTCATTTCCATTTTTCTTGTATCCATTAGCACCTTGTAAATACATTAATCTCAACAATCTTAGGAGTCACATTTTTTAAATGTATTGTGGTTTGCAAAACTGCAGTTTGCAAAATCAAGGTCTCTAGACACTAAGGGGTAGAAAGAAGAGGAGAAATAAAAACGACTTAATTATGTATATATTTGTATATAAGTACATACAGAAAGTTCTGGAAACAGCTGTTACCAAAACAAACCAGAATAATTTGTGGCTTGTTTGCACCAAATATAATGTAACTAGAGGCCCGGTGCACAAAATTTGTGCATGGGAGTGTGTGTGTGTCCCTCAGCCCAGCCTACACCCTCTCCAATATGGGACCCCTCTAGGGATGACCAACTGCCCATTTAGGCCCGATCCCTGTGGCAGGCAGTCGGACATCCCTCTCACAATCCAGGACTGCTGGTTCCCAATTGCTCACCTGCCTGCCTGCCTGATTGCCCCTAACCGCTTCTGCCTGCCAGCCTGATCACCCCCTAACCCCGCGCCTGCCATCCTGATCGATGTCTTAACTGCTCCCCTGCTGGCCCAATTGCCCTTATCTGTCCTCCCCTGCCGGCCAGGTCACCACTAACTTCCCTCCCTTGCCAGCCTGGTTACCCCTAACTGCCCTCCCCTGCCGGCATGATCACCCCTAACTGCCCTCCCCTGCAGGCCTGGTCCCCCCCAACTGCCCTGCCCTGCAGGCCTGGTCCCCCCCATCTGTCCTCCCCTGCAGGCCTGGGTCCCCCCAACTGCCCCTCTCTGCTGGCCCGGTCACCCCTAACTACCCTCCCCTGCAGGCCTGATCCCCCCCCAACTGCCTTCCCTTTCAGACCTGGTACCTCCCAATTGTCCTCCCCTGCCGGCCATCTGTGGTGGCCATCTTGTGTCCACATGGGGGCGGCCATCTTTGACCACATGGGGACGGTATTTTGTGTGTTGGAGTGATGGTCAATTTGCATATTACATCTTTATTATATAGGATAGTAGTTACAAGTTTTGGTTAGGTATGCTTTTAGGCTGTTGAGTGTTACTATTTAATAAGAACTTTTGGTGGGGAGAGAAAAAACACTATTACATTAAATGTACACATCAATTATGGGTTATATGTGATTTCAGATATTTTAAAATGTGAAAAAATATTTTCTTGAATAAAGGAAGTACAGCATTCTCAATTAATAAAATAATTCCATGACATAGGCATTTCTGTACCATTATACACATGAGAAAAGTGAAGCTGGGTGAATTTGAAACTAAGGACTTTGGGCAATGTGGAGCAAGAAGTTTTGAACAAGTGAAGCAATATGTTCATTCCATGTAAGTTGTTATTCTCTTCCCCTTTCAGTATTGTTTTTGTGTTTCTCTCCTGAAACAACAGGATTGGTCAGAGAGGACAGCTTGTTTAATGGTGAAATATAGTATAGATCATGGGTGCTTTCTTTAGTGCCAGCTTGTATCTGCTCCTTTTAGGCCATTTATAGCCATTTATAACTATTAACTAATATACCAGACTTTCAGTATTTAGAGTTATGAGTTAATGTGTAAAATGCTATTTGAGTCAAATTCATTTTTGTATCCTGGTTTTCTATAAAGTGGTTGGCCTTTGTGATATGTCTAATCTGAATTCATATCTTGGGTCTGCCTTTTCTTTGGTTTGTGACTGACCTTGAGCCAAGTATTACATCGTTGAGCCTCTGTTTCTCTTTTTTTATAACTCCATCTCTATATCTCTATCCTTCATATATGTGTGAATATATATTCATATGTATATAAATACATATATGAAAGCAAAATAAATGATATTGTATTTTGTTTTATTTCTCAAAAGGGAAATGTGTATATGAATTACATATATGACTGATCATTATATTACTGTTTCTGCTACTATACTGAATGTTCATTTAGCACACTGCTATTCAAAATGTGGACAACAGATCAGTTTGCATATTTGTGAAATGTTTGCTGGTCCTGGTCTAAGATGAGATAAGGAGCTTGTGCCAGAATGTAAATCAGTTTTGTCAATAAACACACTTTTTATTTCAAATAACTTTTTTTTCTTGATGAAGGAAACAAACAGTATGTTGATTCATGTTGTAATTCAGTCTCCTATTGGCTGGTTCCTTGAGCAGCATGAAATAACCTGAGAGTACTTTTGGGGTACATTTTGAACAAAGCTTATTTTAATTCCTGTCACTTTTTTTCACTTGTGGCGTTAGAAAGGTTTGCTATTTTGAGTGAAAGGAATACTGATTTTAGTCTTGGATTCTAATCTTATCTTTGTTACTAATTGGGCAGTTCATTTAAGGCTTCTAGACCTTATTTTGTCTAACTGAAAATAAAGATTGGGTTAAATTATATCTGTGGTCCTTTTAGACTTTACCATACTAATAATTTATGATTTGTAAATAGTATCTTTTCTTTCTTTCTTTTTTTTTTTTTTTTAGAAGCAGAACATAGTCTGATATTAAAGTAGATGATAGGATACACTGGGATAGAAACATGCTTTAAGAAGCTTTTCCAGTGGATATTGATTTTTTTTAAGCTTCTATTTACCAGATACCAAGAAGTTGGTTCTAAAGATAAAATGATTAATGAAACTATTTTTTATTCATAAGTGGTAGTCTTTGGGGGGAGATAGATGTTTAACTTTTTCTTTTATATACAGGGTGGTGCAAAAGTAGATTTATAGTTGTTTGTAAACTGTAATACAATAATTAATAAATAATACTCTAATCCTATATTAATAAAAGGGCAATATGCAAATTGACCCTAATGGCAGAACGAGTGGGAATGACCGGTCACTGTGACACGCACTGACCTCCAGGGTGCAGATGCTCAATGCAGGAGCTGCCCCCTGGTGGTCATTGTGTTCCCACAGGGGGAGCTCTGCTCAGCCACAAGCTGGGCTGATGGCTGCGAGCGCAGCGGCAGTGGTGGGAGCCTCTCCTGACTCCTCAGCAGCACTAAGGATGTCGACTGTGGCTTAGGCAGGAAGTGGGCCTAAGCTGTCAGTCGGACATCCCCTGAGGGCTCCCGGGCTGCCAGAGGGATGTCTGACTGCCAGCTTAGGCCCAAGCCCCCGGGGAGCAGGCCTAAACTGGCGGGTGGATATCTCCTGAAGGGTCCTGGACTGTGAGAGGGCGCAGGCCTGGCTGAGGGGACCCCCCTCCCCTCCCAAGTGCACAAATTTCTGTGCACTGGGCCTCTAGTCTGTATAATAAAAGCCTAAGTGACCATTACGGCGGAACAACCAGAACGACAGGTTGCTATGATGCGCACAGACCTCCAGGGGGCAGATGCTCAATACAGGAGCTGCCCCCTAGTGGTCAGTGCGCTCCCACAGGGGGAGCCCTGATCAGCCAGAAGTCGAGCTCACAGCTGGCAAGCGCAGTGGCGGTGGTGGGAGCCTTTCCTGCCTCCATGGTAGCACTAAGGAGCAGTGAGCTGAGCAGTAAGGAACAGCAAGCAGGCGGGTGGTAAGGAGTGATGGCTTCCGGACTGCGAGAGGGTGCAGGCTGGGCTGAGGGACACCCTCCCTCCCCCAGTGCATGAATTTCATGAACTGGGCCTCTAGTTAATAAATAATAATACAAGAATAAACTCTGTTACACATACAACTTTAAACCTACTTTTGCCTCACCTTGTACATGCAAATATATATAAATAGGTGATATGTTAATGATATTGGCAAAAATGTTGAAAAAGGAGGCTGTGAGAAATGAATTCTCTAGAACAATAGTAGGTAAATGCTTTCCTTAAAGATCCAGGAATTTTAGGTTTTATGGGCCATATGGTGTCTATTGCAACTACTCTGCAGTTGTCACTGTAAGGCAACACTGCCAGTATTTAAATAAAATACATTATTTTGGACACTAATTCTCTGGCACCAATTACGTGTTCTAGAATTCAGTTCAATTCTGATACTAACTACCTGAAATTTGTGCAAACCCAACAGATTAAGGGCTCTGTTCCACAAGCCTGCCTTCACTTAAATGCCAGCTGCAGCATGTGGGCTGCCTGCATTTCTGCCTGTCTGACTTCAACCCCACCCTCAGGTTTGATTATTTGCTAGAATGATTCACAGAACTCAGGAAAGCACTATACTTATAATTAGTTTTATTATAAAGGATACAACTTAGGAACGGCCAAATAGAATAGACATATAGGACAAGGTATTGGAGGTAGGGGAGTGGGTGCACAGAGCTTCCAAGCCCTTTCTGGGCACCCTTCCAGAACATAGATGTGTTCAGCAATTTGGAGCTCCCTGAACCTCTTAATTTAGAGTTTTTATGAAGTCTTCATTATGTAGGCTTGATTGATTGAATCATTGGATACATAATTAACTTCATTTTCCAGCACTCTGGTTACATGCTTGGTCTTTCATTGGCCAGGGCCTGTCTTGGAACTGTCTAAGGGCTGACCATGTCACCTTATTAGCATAACCTTAGGTGTGATCAAAAGGGTCTAATTGTGAATAACAAAAGACATTCTTACCATTCATGAAATGTGAAGGACTTTTTGAAGTCCTCTGCTAGGAACTGGGGTCAAAAAATAATAACAATGATAGCTAGCCCGTATTGAACACTGCTATGCTATATGGAGGGAAGTTTGCTTACTAATTTTTGTGCATTTTATATAAGGCTCATAAAAGTCCTATAAAATGAATATCACTTGCCCTGCCGGTGTGGGTCAGTGATTGAGCGTCAACCTATGAACCAGGAGGTCTTGATTTGATTCCCGATTCCTGGTCAGGACACATGCCCATGTTGCGGGCTCGATCCCCAGTGTGGGGCATTCAGGAGGCAGCTGACTGATTATTCTCTCTCATAGTTGATGTTTTTATCTCTCCCTCTTTCTTCCTGTCTGAAGTCAATAAAAATATAAAAAAAAGAATACCAGTATTATTTCCTTTTATACAGATGAGAAAACTGAACAGGTTAAATAATTTGCCCATCTAGCACTAATAAAAGGGAGAACCCAAATCCATATAATGGCAAAATCCATACTCTTAACTACAACTCTATATTTCTTTGTTTACCAACTCATATACAGGGTGTCCCAAAAAATGTATATATATTTTTGTTTCTTTAGCAGTGTATCCTTTAACACTTTAACAGTTGATAGCTCAATTTTGAAAGTGAAATACATTTTTCATAAACTCTGCCTTTATAATTATTCAAAGTGTGTGCATAAGGTTTTTGGGACACACACACACATTTATATATATTTATATATATATAAATGTATATGTATATATACATAAATGTTTATATATATATATTTATATGTATATAAATGTATATATATATTTATATATATAAATATATATGTTTATATATATATTTATATGTATATTTATATATATATATTTATAGAGAGGGAGGGAGAGAGGGAGGGAGAGAGAGAGAGATGCTTGTTGAGTAACTAAGGAAATTTTTCCACACAAATACCCTGGTTACTGATGTTTTAATATCAATTGAGAAAGACTTCAATTCTCAGACATTAATTCCTCTTAGCTCCTGTGATTAAGGAGGTTTGAATATTACCTACCAGATAACTATTGCTAGCTGTTACTGTGCTGAATGACTATGATTTTTTCATATTTCTTAATATTTCATCTAATCTGTTGTCATTAGAATGCTGTTTTCCTTCTGTCATTTTTATTTTGAGTCTCACTTTTGTTTTTAGTGAAAGGAATTAGAGCTTTGGGTTTGAGTTTTATCATTTTGACTAAGAGAGCCTTCAATTTGGCAGATTGCACATTATGAGAGCTGTCTCTTGTTAAAATTGCTATGTAATAGAGGTCAAAGCATAATCATTTAGAAACTTTCGTTTTCTGCCTCTTATTTACTTACTAGAGGCCCAGTGCATGAAATTCGTGCACTGGGGGCGGGGTATTCCTCAGCCCAGCCTGCACCCGCTCCAATATGGGACCCCTCGAGGGATGTCCGACTGCCCGTTTAGGCCCGATCCCACTGGGATCGGGCCTAAACGGGCAGTCGGACATCCCTCTCACAATCCAGGACTGCTGGCTCCCAACTGCTCGCCTGCCTGCCTTCCTGATTGCCTCTAACCGCTTCTGCCTGCCAGCCTGATCACTCCCTAACCACTCCCCTGCCAGCCTGATCGATGCTTAACTGCTCCCCTGCCAGCCTGTTTTCCCCTAACTGCCCTCCCCTGCAGACCTGGTCACCCCTAATTGCCCTCCCCTGAAGGCCTGGTCACCCCTAACTGCTCTCCCCTGCAGGCCTGGGTCCCTCCCAACTGCCTTTCCCTGCAGGCCTGGTTGCCCCCAACTTCCCTCCTCCTCCGGCTTGGTCACCCCTAACTGCCCTCCCCTGCTGCCCTGATTGCCCACAACTGCCCTCCCTTGCAGGCCTGGTTCCTCCCAACTGCCCTCCCCTGCTGGCCATCTTGTGGTGGCCATCTTGTGTCCACATGGGGGCAGGATCTTTGACCACATGGGGGCAGCCATCTTGTGGGTTGGAGTGATGGTCAATCTGCATATTACTCTTTTATTAGATAGGATAGAGGTCTGGTGCACAGGTGGGGGCCAGCTGGTTTGCCCTGAAGGGTGTCCCGGATCAGGGTGGGGGTTCCCTTGGGGTGTGGGGCTGCCTGGGCGAGGGGCCTGAGGTGGTTTGCAGGCCGGCCACGCCACCTGGCAACCCAATTGGAGGCCCTGGGATCTGGGGTTTATTTATCTTCTACAATTGAAACTTTGTAGCCTGGAGGGGAGCCAAGCCTTCTGCTTGCTCCGTGGCGGCAGCCATTTTTTAGGGGATTTATGTATCTTCTATAATTGAAACTTTGTAGCCTTAAGCGGAGGCCTGGGCCAGCCAGGGTGTGCGGAAAGCTTGGCTTCCTCCATTGCCGCGAGCAACCCTAGCCTCCTACTCTTTCCAGCTCCATGGCTGCCGCCATTTCTGTTTGGGTTTATGTATCTTCTATCATTGAAACTTTGTAGCCTTGAGTGGAGGCCTAGGCCGGCAAGGGCAGGCGGAAAGCTTGGCTTCCTCCATTACCGGGGAAACCCAAGCCTCCCTCCTGCTCTCTGTGGCCACAGCCATCTTGGTTGGGTTTATTTGCATATTTGCTCCTGATTGGCTTGTGGGCGTGGCTTGTGGGTGTAGCGGAGTGATGGTTAATTTGCATATTACTCTTTTATTAGATAGGATTTTTTTGCCACAGCATAAATTGTTTCCTGTTCTTGCTGGAGACTTCACAATGGAATGAATAATCATGCTTACAACAATGTATCAACTTATCTTGTTAATTTTATGTCTTAGTATGTATGAAGTTTCAAATGTTCATAAAGATGAACATTTGGAAGGCCTCTAACTAGCCGAAGGCTTCTAAGATTGGGAACGGCCAGAACCATTTTAACAGGGATGCAGGTGGTTTAGGTTATCAAAGTTTGTGACTGCAAACTTAGGGTAGGGAAGAAAGTCAATTCTCATAAAGAGAACTGACTTTATGAATACATGCAGAAATGATGAAAAATAGGATAATGGATATATAATCTAGTATTTTAGGGATAAAATGAAAGCAAAATTTAGAAGAATCAAAGTGGAGCTCATTTGTTTTTATCAGTAACCATAGATAAGTTAATACTCTCATCTTTAAACATAAAGGGCAGTTACTTAAATATGTTTATACTAGAGGCCCAATGCATGAAATTTGTGGAAGGGGCTCCACCCTTGCAGCCGTAGCAGCTTACCTTGGCCCTCGCAGCCCCAGCTTCATCCTGGGGGAATCGGGCCTAAGCCGCAGGCAGACACCCCTGAGGGGTCCCAGATTGTGAGAGGGTGCAGGCCGGGCTGAGGGACCCCTCGCTCCCCCTGCCCCACAGTGCATGAATTTCGTGCACTGAGCCTCTAGTATAATAATACAAGAGTATACTCTGTCTCACAACTGTAAACCTACTTTTTCCCACTTATGTATTTTCAAAATGATCTGCAATGAGCATATACACTATTAAAATAAGAAAATACATGCACATGTGAGTATGGGGACACACACACACACACACACACACACACACACACACTTATCTATTAAAGAGTGACCTTCCTAAGACACACAAATCATATATACACAAATCATGGTCAAAAGTATGATTTTCCATTGTGCCTGTATAATGTAAATAATTTATGAGTTAAAGACATATCTTTCAAACTTCTATTCTTTTGCCTAATAATCAGTTTTATGAAAAACTAATTTTTTTCCATTTCATGTCAACCAAATATTTCTGAAGTTGTTATAAAAAACTTTTTACCTTCTAATAATGGAAGCTGAGCATTGTGACGCTATAATTTAAAGTTGTATTCATTGTTGTAATTTCTGGCAGTATGTCTGTCTCTACTGTCAGATGCTTGATATTGTGGTATGTACTGATGAAAGGGCTTTCTAGTATCCTACAAGTTACAGATTTTTTTGCTTTCTGCCAATTCTAAAAGTTCTTACTATAATGAAACCAGTGAGATACAATAAGGCACCTTTTTCAGAGTGCTATTTGGCTTAGACACACCTTGAGCTTCATGCTTATCAGATATTTTTCAGTGTGGACTTGATAGAGTCATGTAATTAAAAAAGCATATATCTTCCCTTATTATAGAAATAGTGAAATATTGTAAATGCTAATTCTAACAAAAAACAAAAATATAGTAACATTTAAAAAATATATTTTATTGGTTTTTTACAGAGAGGAAGGGAGAGAGATAGTTAGAAACATTGATGACAGAGGAACATCGATCAGCTGCCTCCTGCACACCCCCTTACTGGGGATGTGCCCGCGACCAAGGTACATGCCCTTGACCGGAATCGAACCTGGGACCCTTTAGCCCGCAGGCCAACGCTCTATCCACTGAGCCAAACCGATTAGGGCAAAATATAATAACATTTTAAAAAATTTATTTATAAGAATAACATTTGAGCCCTGGCAGATGTGTCTTAGTGGTTAGATCATCAGCCTGCATACCAAAGGGTCGCAGGTTCAATTCCTGGTCAAAGGCACATTCCTGGCTTGTAGGTTCGATCCTGTGCCCTTGTCTGTTCGGGGCATGAGGTAGGCAACCAATGGATGTGTCTCTCTCATGTTGATTTTTCTCTTTCTCTCTCCTTCCTCCCTTCTACTGTACCTAAAGTCAAAGAAAAATATCCTCAAGTGAGTATTAACAACAACAAAAAAACAAACAAAAAAAGAATAACTTTTGAAAATGGTTTTGAGAGGTATTTAATCCATTATTTGTGTTCCCTCCCTGACTCAGGGATGACAAAACTTTGTATAAAGTGGGCATAGACTTCCCACCCACCCATCCTTCCCAACCTTCAGAGGAAAGGTTGGGAAGGATGGGTGGGTGGGAGGTGATCAACCAGAGAACTTGTATACTTATATGCATAACCCATGAACGCTGACAATAGGGTGGTGAAGGCCTGGGGCAGGGATAGGGGCAGGCTAGAAGAAGTCAGTGGGGAAAAAGAGGACATATGTAATACTTTCAACAATAAAGATTAAAAAAGAAAAAGAAAAAAAGTGGGCATAAAAATTGAGTTTTCTATTTTACTAGTTTTAATTAGTACTTTAATAAAATAATTAATATTTTAACACTTATTACTTTAGTTTTTTTTTTAAGCAGCTCACAATTTTAAAATGTGAAGACACTTTGAGAATTAAAATACATTCAATAGTTAAAATGAATTATATTCACTTTGATTGAAATGCTGTTTTACTGGTAAGCTAAATACCTTGAGGTTAATTCTAAGCCATGTTCTCATCTCTTTTAGTTGTGCGTGTTCTTCCTCCATGGGCATTGCCTAAGATACAAACCTCCATGAACAAGTTTCTTCTGTAAACTTGGTATATAGTGCAGTGATTAAGCATGTGGCCACTACTTGTTGAGTACTTATTTGCTGGGCACTGTGATGGGTCAAAGCAATTAAATACATGGTTTTTACTCAGGTCATATTAATTTAGTTGTAGACCAGATAATGAAACAATAACAATTACAGATTGACAAATGCTTTCATAAAGATAGACAAAGTTGTACATGCTTAGGAAACGGCACTGAATTGGGGATGTGGGTTAGATAATGCTTTCTTTTAAGACAGTGGTCGGCAAACTGCAGCTCTCAAGCCACATGCGGCTCTTTGGCCCCTTGAGTGTGGCTCTTCCACAAAATACCACAGCCTGGGCGAGTCTGTTTTGAAGAAGTGTCATTAGAAGAAGTTTAAGTTTAAAAAATTTGGCTCTCAAAAGAAATTTCAATCGATGTACTGTTGATATTTGGCTCTGTTGACTAATGAGTTTGCCGACCACTGTTTTAAGAAATAACTCTTGGGCTAAATTTTGTCAGCCAGATCAAGGGGATTAAAAAGGGCATTTCAAACATGTGCAGAAGCTTAGAGAACTTGGCCTTTTCTTTCTTTAACTTGTTTCTTTATCATTAGTTCATTTTTCATAAAAATGTTTCTTTGTATGGCCACCATTTCCCTTCGGTATTCTCTTTTACCTCCTTTTTGAAATATAAGTGCTTTTTCATTCTCTATAGTTTAGTGTACCTCAAGATGAGCAAAGAACTTGACATTCTCTAGATATTTTGTTTCCAGATCACTTTTTAAAATTATTTTCTTTCAATAATTCCTCTCACTTTGAAATTTGTGCCTTAGCTGCTTTATCACACTATCCTTATTGCCATTATCTATTAACCTATACTATATCTCTGAAGGACTTTTGTTATCTGGCTCACTATTTTCTTTGGTAGTCTGTCTTTTTCATTAGCATTATGGATAATTTCATCTCACAGGAAAATGTCCCCTGTATAGCAGGCTTCTCAGTTCAGCCCTGCTCCAACAACTTGTGTTTTCATGCCACTATAGCTACCAGCTTACATGGCCAGACATCCAACCTTGGAATCACCAGATCTGTTTTAAAAATTTGTATGCTATAATTACCTATTCTGATACCAACATACCTTTCTGTGTTCCATTCCCAGTAACCTGGTTTGTACCCTTATTGAGACATCTAGTTTATTAAAGTCTCTTTACTTAATTCTTCTTTCAGATCTAATTGAATACCATTTCAGTTATACGTATACATATGTGAGAGTCTTTGGCTTATTTGACCTTGGCACTCTTATTATTTGATAATCTCATGAAAACATACATATGTATGTTCTCTACACTAGCTGGCAATCCGGGGGGTAAAAAAATTACATAATAATCTTGATTGGGTTATTAGAAACTCAGGTTCTTCAACCTTTTCTGGCTTCTTAGTGTCTCTCAATAATTTAAAACATTTTTAATTTTGGTGTATAGGTTCTCAGACTTTTTTCAGGGCATATAAAGACTTCTGATCAGGTATACTGGGATAAGATAAATTCATATATTATATATTTGGTAATGATCTTCTATTCTTCATTTATTCCCCATTCTCAATAATGAAATAATATCCATTACCTACTTGTAATCTAGAATATCAATATTGTACAAGCTCCCTGTGTGTTACTTTCCAATCCCATTTTCATCATCTTCCTTATAGTAACTAATTTTGTGAATATTATATTTATCATACTTTTTACATGATTTTTAAAAAATTATGTGTTCCTCAACCATTTGTTATTATTTAATTGATTTAAAAAACAAGTTTTATAAAAAGGGAAGCCTACATGTGAATGTTTCTGTTTTTTTTTTTTTATTCAACATCATAGATTTTAATTCATTCATGTAACTGTCTTTCTTAAACCTCACAACAACGCTATGAGATAATAGATACTATTATTATCCACACTTTTCAGATGTGGAGGCTGAGCACATATTTATGCTTAAGTAACTTGCCTAAGGTTATACATACAGCATGTGTCAGTCTAGATTATAACACAGGAAGTCTATCTCAAAGTCAAGACACCTAACTGTTATACAGTGTTCACATTCAGTAGTAATCAGGGCAATGAAAATTAAACTACAGTGCCTGCCACTCATGGATATGTCTGTATCTGTCTTCTTTTTGTCTCTTTTTCTCTATATTTACATATATTTAAAAATACCATGTGGTACCATCTCTCACCTGTCAGAATGGCTATCATCAACAAATCAAAAAACGACAAGTGCTGGCGAGGATGTGCAGAAAAAGGAACCCTTGTGCACTGCTGGTGGGAATGCAGAGTGGTGCAGCTACTATGGAGAACAGTATAGAGTTTCCTCAAAAAACTAAAAATGGAACTCCCATTTGACCCAGTGATCCCACTTCTAGGAATATATCCCAAGAAACTAGAAATACCAATCAGAAAGGATATATACACCCCTATGTTCATAGCTGCACAATTTACCATAGCTAAGATTTGGAAACAGCCTAAGTGCCCATCAGCAGATGAGTGGATTAAAAAACAGTAGTACATTTACACAATGGAATACTACACTGCTGTAAAAAAGAAGGAATTCTTACCATTTGCAACAGCATGGATGGAACTGGAGAGCATTATGCTAAGCGAAATAAGCCAGTCAGAGAAAGATAAATATCACATGATCTCACTCATTTATGGAATATAATGAACAACATAAACTGATGAAAAAAAAAAAATAGATCCAGAGACAGAGAAGCATCGATCAGACTGTCAAACCTCAGAGGGAGGGTAGGGGAGGGTGGAGGTAAGGGGGAGAGATCAACCAAAGGACTTGTATGCATGCATATAAGCTTAACCAATGGACACAGACAACAGGAGGTGGGTGAGGGCATGAGTGTGGGGGGGTGGGGGGCAATGGGGTGATAAGGAGAATATGTAATACCTTAATCAATAAAGAAAAAAAAATCAAAAATAAATACCAATGGATTATCTCAGGGGTGGGCAAACTTTTTGACTCGAGGGCCACAATGGGTTCTTAAACTGGACTGGAGGGCCGGAACAAAAGCATGGATGGAGTGTTTATGTGAACTAATATAAATTCAAAGTAAAGGAGCGGAGGGGAGAGCAAGAGAACCCTCCGCTCTTTCGGCTCCGGGGGCCAGATAGAACAGCCGAATGGGCCGGATCCAGCCCGCGGGCCTTAGTTTGCCCACAGCTGGATTATCTGCAGAGGACTGATAATCAGATGGACAGCACATTTTTTTTTTAAATAAATCTTTATTCAGATTATTACAGTTGTTTCTCCTTTTTCCCCCCATAGCTCCCTCAACCCGGTTCCCACCCCATCTTCTGCCCTTACCTCCCCCACACTGTCCTCATCCATAGGTGTATGATTTTTGTCCAGTCTCTTCCTGAACCCTCCCATACCCCTTCCCCCCTGAGAATTATCAGTCCACTCCTTTCTATGCCCCTGATTCTATTATATTCACCAGTTTATTCTGTTCCTCAGATTTTTAATTCACTTGATTTTTAGGTTCACTTGTTGATAGATATGTATTTGTTGTTTATAATTTTTATCTTTACTTTTTTCTTCTTCCTCTTTAAGAATACCTTTCAGCATTTCATATAATACTGGTTTGGTAGTGATGAACTCCTTTAGCTTTTTCTTATCTGTGAAGCTCTTTATCTGCCCTTCAATTCTGAATGATAGCTTTGCTGGGTAGAGTAATCTTGGTTATAGGTTCTTGCTGATCATCACTTTGAATATTTCTTGCCACTCCCGTCTGGCCTGCATACCCTGTTTCCCCGAAAATAAGACAGTGTCTTATATTAATTTTTGCCTCCAAAGACACGCTAGGTCTTATTTTCAGGGGATGTCTTATTTTTCCATTAAGAATATGGTACATTTATTGATAAATGAAAATAAAGGAAATTTATTACCTGTATACGGTACGGTAGTACGGAAGTTGTCAACACAAACCAGACAAACTGTGAATCCTACAGTATCGAGAATTTACTCATTTATTCAATGACAATCATGTCATCATCATCTGGAACATCATCATAACAATCCAATTTCTGAATTTCCTGGTGAATTTCTTGTGACTCCATTTCTTTCAGAATCAGTGGACCAAATCTCTCATGTTTAGCAACAGCACTGTCTTTAAATGAGTACTTCTTGTCAAGGTAGCCTGCTCGCAGTGCATTTGCAATGCAACTGTCAGTGATTTTCTCCCATGAATTCTTCACCCAAGTCACAACTTCTTGCAGTTTAGGTTTCACAAAGTTTCCACGCTGATTTCTCTCCATTCTATTTTCAATGTAGTCATTAATTTCCATGCGCAAATTGTCTTTGAATGGCTTGTTTATTGCAATATCAAGAGTCTGGAGATAGGCCTTCATTGCTGCGGGAATCATTATCTGATCTATTTTTCTTTTGTGAAGAAATGTCTTCATGTTTTAGCGCGGTGAGTGCTGGCTGCATCCCAGACTAGCAGACCTCTTTGGCTCCCTCGCATAACAAGCGGCAGCATTAAATCGACCCACTTCCTTATAACTGCTTGTGTGGCCCAGGCTTTTTCAGTTTCAAGAATAAAAACGCCCAAAACACGTTCAATCTTTTCCTTCTTGCCCTTAGAAATGATTAAAGGTGGGATTTTAGTGCCATCCAGACGAATTGCCAAAATACAAGAAACACGTGCACTTTCGTAAGCAGTGGAGGGAATGTACGCTAAGGAGGCACCCCGCTGTTCAATTGTTGTTTGAGATGATTGACCCATAAACACTGCAGTTTCATCCATAGCAATCATGTTGGAAAGATTGTATTTAGAGAAGTCAGCATCATCAATAAAGGACTTGAATGCAAGTGCTCGCTTAATAACTTGAGTATCTTCCAACCTAAACAATGTTGTAGATCTTCTTAAAGACAGTTCACTTCGGTGAAGGAAATTATCCAGCCAGTGTTGTGATGCTTTGAAGTCTTTGGGGGCTATGTCAAACTGTGGTGCCATTGCAAGGGCAAATTCTTGAATCTGAGCCCTATTCACAACCAAAGCCTTTGCTCTCCTGTCAACAACCCATTCACAGATCAGGTCTTCCAGCTCGGAAAATAATGGTTGCCGACCTGATCCACGCTTGCGCTTTTTAGCATTTCCCTTGTCCACTTGTTCAATGAGGTTACCATACTCTGCTCGCCATTTTCAGACCAATCGGATACTCAACATCTTCTCTTTGCAGAAAACAATAAGATTTTGGCCCCAAGAGTCTTCCACAATTCCTTTCTTGTACTCCACGGAGTAGCTTTTTCTTTTTGTGCTCATTTTTAGGGGGAAAAAAAAAAGGAATTGGGGTATCAAGGTGGGGGGAGGGGGATCACTCAAAATGACACAGCGGGGATCAGAGGGGGGAATCAAAATGGCACAGGAGAATCAGAGGAGGGATTACCATTTAGTAACCCCTTTTGATCCTCCTGTGTCATTTTGATTGCCCCCTCTGATCCTCCTGTGTCATTTTAAGTGATCCCCCTCCCCCCACCCCTGTGCCACTGAACACCTTCACCAGACATCCCCCCTACCCCTTTATCAGACATTTACCCCCTGGAGCCTGCCTGGGGACTGTCACTGGGCTTGCTGGGGCCTGGATCTGGGCTGGAGCAGGGTCTGCCACTGACTGAGAACCTTCAGTCATCATGAAGGCGGCCGCGAGCATCAGGTAGTGTCACCAGAGACAGACCAGCACTCACCACCTTCGCCGCGTCCCATCCGCTCTAATCCTCCTGTTCTTCTACACGCATCTGTGAAAGTCTCCTCCTCTCTCCCGCCCCACACTCACCGCTCAATCCGACCTCCGCTCTGCCTCCACACAGCAGTGACGTCAGGACTCCGTGTAACCTCACTGGTTGCTAGACGCCAGTCGGGGCGGCCCTAGCGACCAGTTTACGGTAAATTAATTTTCATTCTGAGACAGAGCCCGCGGGCCTTATTTTCGGGGGGGATGCCTTATATTTCACTCAGAAGGAAACCTGTAAGTAGGTCTTATTTTCAGAGGATGTTTTATTTTCAGGGAAACATGGTAGTTTCGGTTGAGAAATCAGCTGACAATCGTATGGGTGCTCCCTGTAGGTAATTAACTGTTTTTCTCTTGCTGCTTTTAATATTCTCTCTTTGTCTTTTGCTCTTGGCATTTTAATTATGTTGTGTCTTGGTGTGGTCCTCTTTGGATTCCTTTTGTTAGGGGTTCTGTGCGCTTCCTGGTCTTGTAAGTCTATTTCTTTCACCAGGTGGGGGAAGTTTTCAGTCATTATTTCTTCAAATAGGTTTTCAGTATCTTGCTCTCTCTCTTCTTCTGGCACCCCCATAATTCTGATGTTGGTACACTTGAAGTTGTCCCAGAGGCTTCTTATACTATCTTCAACTTTTTGGATTTCTTTTTCTTTTTGCTTTTTTGGTTGAGTGTTTTTTGCTTCTTTGTATTTCAATTCTTTGACTTGATTCTTGTGTTTCTCTAGTCCAGGGGTGGGCAAACTTTTTGACTCGAGGGCCACAATGGGTTCTTAAACTGGACTGGAGGGCCGGAACAAAAGCATGGATGGAGTGTTTGTGTGAACTAATATAAATTCAAAGTAAAGGAGCGGAGGGGAGAGCAAGAGAACCCTCCGCTCTTTCGGCTCCGGGGGCCGGATAGAACAGCTGAATGGGCCGTATCCGGCCTGTGGGCCGTACTTTGCCCACGGCTGCTCTAGTCTGTTGTTGGGTCTCTGTATAATATTTTTTATTTCAGTCAGTGTATGTTTAATTTCTAGTTGGTCCTTTTTCATATCTTTGAGGGTCTCGTTATATTTATTGGTCTTTTCTAGGATATTCTTGAAAAGCCTTATAACCGTGGTTTTGAATTCTATATCCAGTCGTTTGTTTTCCTCCATTTCTTTCGTTTGTGATCTGTTCCTTTGCCGCCGCATTTTCACTGCTTCCCTGAGTTGGTAGGGTAGCTTTGTGTGCTAGGTTTCCTATATGGCCCAGTGGGTCGGCCTCCCCAGTTAACCTGAGGTGGATACTCTTGGTGCACCCCTTTGTGGACTGTGTGTACAGCCTTGTTGTAATTAAGTCTTGATTGTTGTTGGTATCACTGGGAGGAATTGACGTCCAGGCCAGTTGGCTGTGAGGATCAGCTGTGTCTACGCTGGGAGAAATTCGGTGCTGGAGACAGCCTTATAGGATTAGACTTGCCAAATTGCAAAAGCCTCTGTGCTCAGCTTGGATGGGGTGGAGTCTCAGGCCGGAGCAGACAATCTTGGCTTCCCGTCAGCCTTGCCCTTGTGCGTGCGTCTCCAGATCTCTGCCTTCCCCGGCTCCGGAGCCTCCACCCGAGAGTCCAGATTCCCCCCCCCCCCCCCCCCGTAAGAGCATGGGTCCCCAGGGGCTTGCCTGGAACTGGGGTTCAGTGCAGTCAGAACTGGGGTTCAGTGCAGTCAGGAGCTTCCAACTCCCTTCTGCTAGGGAAAGCCTGTGGCAACCTCCACAGTCTTTGTGCACACTGTTGCGCGCGCTCCAGACCCCTGCCCGCCGGGGCTCCCCCGGGTCTCCGAGTCTCCGGGTGTCTTTCTGTCTACCTGACAGTCCAGACTCCCTCTGTATGAGCCTGGGTCCACGGGGTTTCCCTTGGAATTGGGGTTCAGTGCAGTCAGAACTGGGGTTCAGTGCAGTCAGGGGTTTCCTTCCCCCTCCCGCCAGAGAAAGTCAGCCAGGCTCTCAGCCGCCCTTCCTCTCTGCGTGCACAAAGACCCTTTGCCGTACCTCCAATTCTCTGTGAGCTTTCCTCTTTCCTTCTAGTTGTAGAATTTCCACTCAGCCAGCTTTCCTTTGGTTCTGGATGGTGTCCGTTCTTTTAGTTGTAGTTTTGATGTTGTTGTGCGAGGCAGCAGTTTAGGTGCTTACCTATGCAGCCATCTTGGTTCGACAGCACATTCTTATCAGCAGCTTTGGAGTCCACAAGATAGTGCACTGATAAAAGGGCTAGGGGAAAATAAGTTTGAATCTAGAAATGCCCTATTTACATAGATTAACATTTTAGAATAAGATAGAAATAAATACAATATCAGGTACACAGGGACTCAGAAACTGTCCTATCCATTGATCATTGCAGAATTACTAATGATGCATGTATGCTAGCAAGAAGATCAGTGAACCAAGATAAAATAGTGAAATACAGGATACAATGATGCACAAAGAAAGCAATAAAACAAGTTAAATCTAATTTTTAAAATTACCAATAAGTTGTGAGAGAAAACTGTAGAGGAGAACGAAATAATAAGGTATGGCTCTGGTCCTGTTTGTGGGAAGGATAGATATACTTGCTAACGTTAGATTTGTCTAGGAAAAATAACTGATAATAATAACGCCTATAATTTACTAAACATTTAGTATATATTAGATATTTTGTAAACATTTTACATGGATTATAAGATATGTACTATCTATCTAGCTATCTATATATCGGTCTATCTTTCTTTAGTATGACCATGCACTTTATTTCCCTCCCTTTTAGACAATTGTTTTAATTGTGCATTCCAATTCTCTATCAAATTATTACTCTGAGGAGGATATCTCTCTGCCTATTGTTGGATATTGGGCCTATAAAGTGTACATCGTGGCCTGAAGAAATTACTGTCAGCTGTCCTAATGGGTGTAGTATTGTCTGCTCTTTTTTTTTTTTTTTTTTTTTTTATAGCTTTCTGAGCATTTTCATCTACCACCAGGTAAACACAACCTCATCCAGAATCAGTGTCTGTCTCTGTCAAGACCCATTTGTAGCACTCAGAGCTGCTAGAATCAATCTGATTTGCCATCTATGACCAGGGTCTTCCCACTAGGTAGTTTGCCACATGGCCATCTGCAGTCTCTGTCTCTCTTGTTGTTTAACAGAACAGAACAGTTCTTATTGGCATTTTGTGCAAGAGGAACTTCAGCTCATATCTGCATTGCTGCAGTGTCTATTCATTTCATGAGTCCACATAACCAACTCAAGTGAGGACATAGGGTTACCTGCTTGTTGATTGCAGTCAGTTCTGAATCTGAAAGATTTCTGATGGGCATCAACATGTCCTACTCTAATTCACTGCACAGATTTCCGTCAGTGATTTCTATAGAGTCATGCTCTATATAGTTATTCCTTTAATACTTGAGGTTTATATTTCCCTCTGCCCTGATTATAGGGTCAGTAAAGATTTCAACTTAGGGGCTTTACCATTGTTTAATTCTTCATTACAGCTAGGAATGTCACATGCAATTCAGCCATCAGGCTGGTCTAGTTTTATTCTTCAGTCAGAGTGGTGGCCTTCCAAACAGGATGTTGTGGATTCACCTTGAAACTGCCATCCACAAACCAAGCAGCTCTTTTTATAAAAATTTTTATTTATCTTTATAAATAAAGATAATTACACATGTCCCCCCATTTTCCACCCAATGCCCTCTTCCACCTGGTTCCCATCCCACCTCAGGACTTCACCACATTATTGTTTCTTTGTTGGTCAGTTGAACTGTTTATAGCAGCGGTCGCCAACCGGTGGTCCGTGGACCACTGGTGGTCCGTGAGGTCCGAAAGGTTGGCGACCACTGGTTTATAGGGCACTGTCCAAGTAACAATTCAGCAGCTCCTTGCACAGTTTCAGAGTCAGTCCCAGGGCAAAAGAGGGTCCCTGTTCCTGAGAATCTCCTCTTTGCATTCCCCAAGCAGCATGATCCTTTATAAACCATATTCATTTTATTATGTTACTTTTGTCGGCACTGTCATCCTTATTATTGTGTTTCTCTGACTTCATTCTGGATATAATGGCTATTTTGGGCTTCAAGATCACTTTATGTCTTTCAGTCATAGGAGTAGCTTCAATTAATAATGTCCAATAGCAAGGTAATAAACATTCCTCAAATATAAATTCTGTAGTCCAAAGTTTCAGTAATCTTTGCAGGGAGGCACTCACTCAGCCTCTTCCCATAAGCCCCATATGTCCCAGCCTATGCTCTACATAGGGCTACCACAGAGAATTTGTCCAGACCAGCACTCGAGCTTATATCCTATACTGTGGGGGCTCAGGCCATCTTATTGATTCCCATTTAGCATGTTCAATTAATATTGCTTGAAGGGTGGATTTAAATGATTTATATTTTATAATATTAGGTAGGGGAAATGTGTCCCAGTCAGATACAATGTCCATCCCCATCTATAATAATAAAAGCATAATATGCAAATCGACCGAATGACCAAACACCAGAATGACTGTCTGGACGACCTTCCAGACAACCATGCTATGACACGCACTGGCACCAGGCCAGCCAAGGCAGGTGCGATGTGATTGGTCAGGAGGCTCCGCCATCGCCCCATGATTGCCCCACAGAAGGAGGCCCAGGCCACTGGCCAGTGACGCTGTGATGGGTGTGCAGGGCTGGATAGCAGATCACCTGGCAGAGGGAGGCCCAGGCCAGCCAAGCGATGGCACCCCACACCTGTCACCTGCAGAGGGAGGTGACTGGTGGCAGGGGAGGGGGGAAGCACCACACAGATGGCAAGCAGTGGCAGCGGTGGGGGTGGGGCCAGCAGCTGGCAGCCGGGGGAAGGAAAGCCCCTATAGGCCCTGAATACCGGCCAGACTTAGGGACCCTACCCGAGGGGTTCCTGATTATAAGAGGGTGCAGGCCAGGCTGAGGGACACCCCCCCGCCCCCTGTGCATGAATTTCGTGCACTGGGCCTCTAGTAATACAATAAGTAAAAAGGGACAACTTCACATAAATCCTGTTCAAATATACCAAATCTTCTACAAACCTTTATTGTAATTCATTGACTCTATAGTCTATTCACTTTCCAATATGACTATCTTACAGTTTCTCATCTCTGCTTAAACATTCAAGACCTCCTGCCCCATCCTTACTCAATGACAGCTAGTTTTTTTGTTTGTTTTTTGCACTAATAAAATATAAGTAGAAAATAGCTTCATTATCATCTATCACATTTACCCTGCAGGTATACCCATATAAACCACTTTCCCATCTCTTCATATGGATGAACTATTCAGGTTCCTACATTAAAGCCAACTTTTCCATCTTTGCCCTCTATGTTCTATGCCCTTTCCTTCCCCTTCTCAAGAATATAGTTACAAGAATTGTCTTCTATGGCCATGCATCATCAGAAGCTGGATCATTTCCTTCACTGAATCATTCCCATCAGTACACAAAAACACTAAAATCCACCCAATCTTTGAGTCATTTACTCAACCTCACTCTTAAACCATTGGCCTGTTTGTCTATTCTCCTCCTCATCTCTAGTATTTTACAAAATTTGAATTGCCCCTGGTCCAGTATTTATCTTTTCTCACTCCTAGATGACTTGATGTAATCTCATGGCTTTTAATACCAATTAGATATCACTGACTCACAAATGTTTATCTTCAGCTCTTACCATTTGCAGCCTCATCTATCCAATTGATTTCTTGTCATCTCCTTATATGGGTAACTAGAGGCCTGCCCCTTCTCACAGTCAGGTCCCTCAGCCCGGCCTGCCCCTTTTCACTGTCAAGGAGCCCTCAGGGGATGTCCTACTGACAGCATAAGCCAGCTCCCCGTGGGCCTAAGCCACAGTCTGGCTTCCCTCTGCGGGAGGCGACTGGGCTGATCAGGGGAAGGTGCTGCCCCCATCAACTCGCCACCCTGCTGGCCCTCAGCCCTCATAGCCGCCGTGGTGTTTTCTTCAACATGGACCCCAGTCCCTTCAACACGAAAAAATGACAACTTTCTTCAGGCACTTTCAAGATGTTTCTTTCATAGGATATGACCTTTCATTCTCTCTCTCTCTCTCTCTCTCTCTCTCTCTCTCTCTCTCTCGTCTCTCTTTCTCCCTCTCCCTCTCCCTCTCTCTCACCTGAGAATATTTTTTCATTCATTTTTAGAGAGCTGGGAAAAGAGAGCGAAAGACAGAGAGAAACATCAATGTGAGAGGGACACATTGATTGGTTGCCTCCTGCATGAGCTCTGACCTGGGCCCGGGCCAGGGAGGAGTATGCAACCTAGGTACGTGCCCTTGACCGGAATTGAACCAGGACCCTGCAGTCTGCAGGCTGAGGCTCTAGCCCAGGGGTAGGCAAACTTTTTGACTTGAGGGCCATAATGGGTTCTTAAACTGGACCGGAGGGCCGGAACAAAAGCATGGATGGAGTGTTTGTGTGAACTAATATAAATTCAAAGTAAAGGAGCGGAGGGGAGAGCAAGAGAACCCTCCGCTCTTTCGGCTCCGCGGGCCGGATAGAACAGCCGAATGGGCCGGATCCGGCCCCCGGGCCGTAGTTTGCCCATGGCTGCTCTAGCCACTGAGCAAAACCAGCTAGGGCAGGATATGATATTTCTTAGCCCTTCCAGCAGCCAACCATTTTTCCTCCAGGAGTGAGGTAGAAAAACCCTAGATCACCTTCTTGGATTTTTATTACCCAAGTTACCAAGAACACCACGAGTGGTATACAGTGATTTTAGCCAATGAGCAGTCAGAAAAGGTGTTTCCTGTGCAGTTCACGCACAGAGGCAGAACTTCTGGTGCACCACGGCTGCCAGGTCCTCTTCCACCCTCGCAGCCTCCATGGCTGCCAGGTCCTTTTCGGCCCTCGTAGCTGCTGCAGCTTTGTCTGGAAGGACGTACAGAAGACGTCCAGTCTAATTAGCATATTACCCTTTTATTAGTATAGACACCTAAAATTTAACAAGGCCAAGAACAAACTCCTAATATTCCCATTCCATCCCCATGTTAGATCCTCTAGCAGACTTTTCAGTCTCAGTCAGTTGCAAACTCTCCACCTGTCCATTTAGTCAGGCCAAAAGTTTCAAGATCATTTTTGACTCCTCTCTTTCTCAAGTGCCCCATCCACTAGCTAACAAATCCAGTCACTGTGCCTTCAAAATATATGTAGAATCTGGTCAATTCTTATTGCTACCATCCTGATCTGAAACAATATCTATCTCTTGTCTGCTTTACTGAAAAAGGTCCTCAATGATTTCTCTGTATCTATTCTCACAACCTAGGATTTATTCTCAACATGGGTTTTAATAGAATTGATGTAAGTGCTAAGCAGATCATGTCTCTCCTCTGCTCAAGACACTCCAGTGGCTTCCCAACTGAGTTACAATAAAATCAAACTTCTATAGGCTCCTACATAATCCACCCCATCCTCTACCTCTCAGGTCTAATCTACCAACTTCATTTCTGCTCTATACTGTTGCTTTGACAGTCTCTATTCACTCATGCATACTTGCTGTTCCTTCAGTCTGCTATGGCTTTCCCCTGGTATCCACATGTGTCTCTCCCTTAAGGTCTCTCTTTAGGTGTTACCTTATCAAAGAGGCCTAAACTACTTTACTTAAAACAGTTAACACCCCAGAACTCCCTCTATTCTTATTTCCCACCTTATTTTATCCATATAAAGTTTCTATTCTGACATACCATGTATTTTAAGTGTGTGTTTATTTTATACCACCTGTCCCCTCCATGAGAGCACAGACTTTTGTCTACTTTGTATGCTATTGTTTTACCTTTAACACCTGGCTTATATTTGTCATTCAATAAATATTGGTTGAATAAATAAATTTAGTCCTTCAGCATAATTTACAGAGCCCAACCCCACTATAACCCCATGGGGAATTATGAAAGATGCACAAAATATGAAAACAATATTTGATGACATCAGAGAGCTACAGAGATAATGAAAGATTTCAAAGCTGGACCCAGAGAGGAAGAAAGCTCAGAGAAGTAAACCCAGTATTGGAGATATCTTTCCCCTCAAAGCAAATGGCCACTGCAAAAGCAAAAGTTGAAAGGCTGTGAACCTTAACATAAATTTTAGCATACACATGGAAATAGACAAAAATTATGGGAAGGTGTCACGCTTTTATGATGGGAAGAAGAGTAATTATGGAAAAGGTTTTAATTTAGGGAGATAGTTTTATTTTTTTTCCGTCATGATGTGTTGCAGATGGATTTTGGGGAAGAAAGAAATTATCCTCTACCCTTCTAGGTTCTTTTGGCTGATCTAATATTTAAATTGACATGCCATAGATTAACACAAGAAAATAACCAAATTAATTACATGCATACTTATGGAAACCCCACATACATGAGAGAATCAGAGACTCGCATATGCATGAGTGGTTCAGAGATAGAAAGTAATTATGAAAATTACTTTTAAGTTAAAACATTTATAACATTAAAATGAGATATATATGACATACTGAGTCAAGGAGTGAGATAAGGCTCCTAGGTCTCCAGAGAGGAGGGCAATTTCTAGGACAATAAGAAGAGCAGATGTCTAGTAATTACGTTTGCTCTTCTTTATAGATAGGTCATAGTTATTATGGGCAATGCCCCATTTTAAATCCTTTAAGGAAAGGTAAACGTTTCTTTTGAGCCCACAGAGTCTCCGTTGCCTTCACCTCAAAATAATTCACATGCCAAAGTAGCACATCAGGAGTCCTGTTCTGGACCCCTTTAGGATGACAGTTCTTTTCCAAGAAGTTGAATTTTGAGGTTATGTATCATGTTATAATATGCATTCTTAACTATTAAAAGTCAACTCTTCGGTTAAGTTAAAACATTTTCATTCTTGAATTTTTTGTTTTAGCTTTTCATCCATAATATAGATTCTATTGTTTCCATGCAAAGCAAATTGGTAAGAAAGATATAGGAGAGGCGACACCTGTGAAAACCTTGAGTACTTTAAGATTGTTTTATTAAGGGTATTTTAGTTACTAGTTGACGACTGATAGCCTATGACTTGGATTAATACACTTTAATAATTGTTTACTGTTGTAAAATAAACTCAGTCATATGTGTCACCTAGTGAGTTTTTAAAATATCCAAATTCTAGAATTCCAGTATAATTTAATCATGTATTACATGAATAACAAAGTGTTAATAGAACATAAAATAAGGTTATTTTCTACTTATTGTTTAGATGTTTTCATTTTCCTTCCACAAACTTAAGCTTTATTGAAATAATTTCATACATGCACAGCATTTACTTAAAAAATGTAATGTTTATATTTGTTATATGATTCCAACTGCTCATGAGGTTTATTTCTGTTAGATAAAAATAAATACCAGAAGCCAACTCACAGTGTATATAACTACTTTTCACTCTTTTTCAATACTAGTTTAAGTTTTCTTTTATGTGAGCTAAATCATACTATTACTCTACACAACTAATACCAGGTGATATAATAATGTTATTTAATTCAAGTCATGTGGCCTGAAAAAAACAAAAATTATGAGGGAAAATGTCTTAGGAACAACGTTATGGAGATTAATAATGTTGATAATTGCAAATTATTTTAGAATTTTGATTCATTTTAAAACTTATCCATATATGAGTAAGATGCATATATAAAAATTCTGTATGCTCTGTTAGAGAAACTTACACAATAGCCTTTTTTGACTAACTATGTATAGAACGGATTTATGTGTGCAGATTTTATTTGTATAAAGATAAACAAAGGTATATTTATGGCTGAATTTTGAGATTTGGATAAAAGAATGCCATGTATGCCTTAGCTGGTGTGGTTCAGTTGGTTGGAGTGTCATCTCATGCACTGAAAGTGTGCCAGTTTGATTAGTGGTAAGGGCACATACCTAGGTTGTGGGTTCGATTCCCTGGTGGGGGCACGTTTGATTAGTGGTAAGGGCACATACCTAGGTTGTGGGTTTGATCCCTGGTGGGGGCACGGATGGGGGGAGCAACTGATCGATGTTTAATACATCAATGTTTCTTTTTCTCTCTCACTCTATCCCTTCCCCTCTCTCTAAAATCAGTAAATCTCAGATGAGGATTAAAAAAAAAGATTTGAATGTAGATATTAGTTATTTTATTATATAGCCTTTGGTTATCTTTTATTCATCGATTAAAAAGTCCAGAGACATAGAAGCGTGAAACAGACTGACAAATCTCAGAGGGGGATGCAGGGAGGGAAGGTAGGTGGGAGGGATTAACCAAAGCGTTTATATGTCTATATGCATAACCTATGGACAGAGACAATACTGTGGTGAAGGCCTGGGGATGTGTGTGTGCAGGATTGAGGGGGTCATTGGAGGAAATAAAAGGGGACATATGTAATAGTTTCAACAATAAAGATAAATTTAAAAAAATCATCCCTTACAGTTACATTTAAATTGAAGGAAGTAACTAGAATAAAGTTATATTTTAAATCAAAGCACACAACTATTGAAAATCTCAGATAGTCAATATTATTTAAAATTAGAAATTAAAAAGTTAGAGATGAAATACATTGAGCTCTCATATAATATTTGTGACACAGACTTTGATGTGATTGGAATCAGACACTGCCATGTGTATATTTGTGTGTATGTGTCTCTATGTATATATGCACACAATAAAATACATAATGAAGATTATTTGTGAAGGGATTTTTAAGTTTTATGGTGAAAATGGAGTTTACTACTTTGCATTATAATTTAAGTATCTAACTGGGAAATACACTTCGTTGTAGTACAGTCATATGCTGTATAACATTGTTTTGGTCAACAGACCACGCATATAGGACAGTGGTCCCATAAGATTTTTCTGGAGTTGAAAAATTCCTGTCACCTAATTACTTTATAGCACATGACTTCAAATGATTTGCTAAAGATGAGGAGGTTGCCAAAATCAACAAGACTGTGGTGAGATGGTAAACAATTTTAACCTTTGGTACTGACATTGAGGAGCTCCTAGAGGTGGTTCCTGAGGAAATAAATAATGAATAGTTGGAACTGGAACTGGAACACATAGCAGAAATTACAAGAAAATCCACAGTGAAGTTTCTGCTAACCATTAGCAGAAACTTTTTCAAACTTCAAAAAGCTCCTCAAAAACTTTGAATACATGGACCCCAAAAGTTTTTTTATTAATAGAGAAGAATGTTCATGATGCATTATCTACTTACAAGTAAATCTATGATAAATAAAAAAATTAACAAAGCAAACTAGGATAGACATATTTCTGAAAAGAATGACAACTTCTTAAGAAGAGCCTCAGGCAAGTCCTTGAGAAGGTATTCAAGAAGACTGCATGGCCATCATAGGAGATGACAGCTCCATAGGTGTTATTGACCCTGAACACCATCTAGTAGGGCAAGATGTAGAGATGGAAGATAGTGATATTGATGATCTTTTTCCTATGTAGGCCTAGTCTAATCTGTGTGTTTGTTTCTTAGTTTTTAACAAAAAATGAAAAAAAGTTTTAAAGAGTAAATAAAAATTAAATAGGAGAAAGCTTATAAAGTAAGGATGTAAAGAAAGAAAATATTTTGAATAGCTGTACAATATATTCATATTTTAAGCTAAAGTGTTATTACAAAGAGTAGAAATGTTAAAAAGATAAAAGTTTATAAAGTGAAAATGTTACAGTAAGTCAAGGATAATTGAAGAAAAAAGTAAATTTAGTGTACATTAAGTATACAGTATTTATAAAGTTTACAGCAGTGTATAGTAATTTCCTAGCCATCACATTTACTCATTATCCACTCACTGACTCACCCAGAGCAACTTCCAATTCTGTAGGCTCCATTCATGGTAAGTGCCCTATATAGTGTATCATTTTTTTTTAATCTATTACCCTGTATTTTTACTGTAATTTTTCTTTGTTGAGGTATGTTTAGATACACCAATAGTTACCATTGTGTTACAGTTGGCTACAGTATTCACTACAGTGAAATGCTGTATAGATTTGTAGCCTAGGAGCAATAGGCTATCCTACCATATATAATAAAAACTAATATGAAAATTGTCCCCATGGGCGGGAGTTCAACCGACCAGGAGTTAGATGTGCACTGACCACCAGGGGGCGGTGCAGAACATGGCGGGTGTTGGTGATGCAGCACTGGCAGCAGGCGGCAGTGGAGGCGCTGCTGGCCCCAATGGGCCCCGACGAGAGCGGGACTGTGGTTCGTTGGTGGAGCAGGTGAGTGGGCGGTGCCAGGCCAGGATGGGTGCGAGCGGGGTCCCTGATTGCTCTGCCGATTGCCCTACAGATGGCCATCAGTGGTGGTGGCAGGGCGTAGGGCAGGCGAGCAGGCGGCTCCAGGCCAAGATGGGTGTGAGTGGGGGCCCCGATCACTCTGCCAGTTATTCCACAGATAGGCCCTGATCGCCGGCCAGACCTAGGGACCCTACCTGTGCATGAATTTCATGCACCAGGCCTCTAGTACCATGTAGTCTAGGTGTAAAGTAGGGTTTACCATCTAGGTTGATGCAAGTATATGTTGATGTTTGCACAACAACAAAATCACCTAATGTTGCATTTAGAACATATCCCTGTTAAGCAGTGTGCATGACTGTAAATGATTCATTAGCTATCGGGATTTCTTTGCCCTCTTCGAAGAAAGTTACATTATGTAACAGGCAGTGAGGTAGGCAACTACGATATATAATGACTAGGACTCTGCTCTTTAGGAGCTTATATTTTTCATGTGAGACAGATAATTTACACATAAATCAAGTACAGATTGTAATTAGTGTTATGAATGAAATACTTGTGATGTATTTTAATATAGAATAATGGCGACACACTTTAGGTAGAATAGCCAGTGAATGCCTCTTTGAAGAGATGGCACTCAAACTGTGACCTGAAATATCCTATATAATAAAGAGGTGATATGCAAATTGACCCTCACGCCCTCACACAAGATAGCCACCCCCATGTGGTCAAAGATGGCTGGCAGGGGAGGGCAGTTGGGGGTGATCAGGCCTGCAGGGGAGTGCAGTTAAGGGCGACTGGACTGGCAGGGGAGTGCAGTTAAGGGCGACCGGACTGGCAGGGGAGGGCAGTTGGGGGCAATCAGGCAGGCAGGCAGGCAGGCGAGCGGTTGGGAGCCAGCAGTCCCAGATTGTGAGAGGGATGGCTGATTGCTGGTTTAGGCCCGATCGTGGGATCAGGCCTAAACTGGCAGTCGGACATCCCCCACGGGGTCTCAGATTGGAGAGGATGCAGGCTGGGCTGAGGGACCCCTCTCCCCCAGTGCACGAATTTTGTGCACCGGGCCTCTAGTGATAAAGAACTGGTCATTGCTAACCTTAAATATAAAGTAGGGGGGGGGGAAGGAGAAACAATTGTAATAATCTGAATAAAGATTTATTAAAAAAAAATAAATATAAAGTCAAAGTGAGAGGCAACAAGTGTTTATTTGAGGTAAAAAAGAATTGTAATACTGAGGCATATATTCTGGCAGCAGCCCAAATTATGTGTTGATTATAGGGTGAAGGAAAGGGTTTTTTATGAGAAAAGGAAGGGAAATAATCACATGAATAGAAGGGAGGATTTTCTATTGATACTAACAAGCTAGGTTGCTCTTTAACTATGCATGGCTAGTTACTGACTTTAAAGAACATCCACAATCATCAGTCCTTTCTTTTCAGGATGTCTACTTCCCTGTTAGCTTTATAAATAGTTGCTTGTAAGACAGTGTTGATTTGGACCAGTCCAAAAGTTATTTTGCCCAGTTCACTGTTTCAGAGATTCAAAGAGGAAGACCTATAAGACAGTTCATTTCGAATTGCTTCTCAAGCCCTATTTTAAAATGGCTCCACTGAATGTCAACTTTTCACATCATGTAAAGAGCCAGTGAGAGCATTGCAGACAGAGGGAACAGTTAGCAAAAGGCTTGAGAATTGGGGGAAACAAAGATTTCTTGAGAAACTGATCACAATCTGAGAGATTGGAGTCTGTAATGAGCAAAAGAGTTGGGGTGGGGCTGGCAAACAGATGAAATTGGTGAGATATGAAGATTGTCAGGTTTTACAGACTGTGGGGAAAGAGCTTGTATTCTATTATAGGAGCAGTGGGAAGTCATTGAGAGGCTTTAAGCTGGAGGGGTGACATTTGTTTTTTAAAAACCTAGCTGTAGTGGAAAGGCACAAGTGCAAGGGAAGTGGAGATCTGGTTTAGGGCTTTGTTCAAAGTAGCTACACAGAATTTTTTAAATAAAAGAAAGCAATGAGATGAGAATTAATCAGAGTCATGTTTCCAGTTGTTTTTAGTAATTTCCATTATTAGAATACTAGAGGTCCGGTGCACGAAATTCGTGCACAGGGGTGTGTGTCCCTCAGCCCAGCCTGCACTCTCTCTAATCTGGGACCCCTCTAGGGATGTCTGACTGCCTGGGCACTCCTGGTAGGATTGGGCCGAAACGGGCAGCTGGACAACCCTTTCACAATCCAGGACTGTTGGCTCCCAACTGCTCACCTGCCTGCCTTCCTGATTGCCCCTAACCACTTCTGCCTGCCAGCCTGACCACCCCCTAACCACTCCCCTGCCAGCCTGTTTGCCCCTAACTGCCCTCCCCTGCAGGCCTGGGTATTCCCCAACTACCCTTCCCTGCTGGCCCTGTCACCCCCAACTTCCCTCCTCTGCCGGCCTGGTCACCCTTAACTGCCCTCCCCTGCAGGCTTGATCGCCCCCAACTGCCCTCCCTTGCAGGCCTGGTTCCTCCCAACTGCCCTCCCCTGCTGGCCATCTTGTGGTGGCCATCTTGTGTCCCCATGGGGGCAGCCATCTTGTGTGTTGGAGAGACGGTCAATTTGCATATTACTCTTTTATTAGATAGGAGTAGTAAAATTTCATGAACCTTTGTTTTCATTTCCTGTGGGTAAATATCAAGACTAGAACTGTTGGGATATATGGGTAAATACATGTTTAACATTATAAGAAACTTGCCAAATTGTTTTCAAAAGTAGCTGTATCATTTTGTATTAACACTAAAAAATGTGCTGTAGTTCCAACTGTTTCATATACTCTACTTGGTATGGTCAATATTTTTTATTTGAATCTTGTGGGTGCATATTGTAGCTTAACTAGGGTTTGATTTTCATTTTTTTTTTTAAAAAAAAACTTTATTATTAGGAGTATTACAGATGTCCCACTTTTTCCCCCAATGCCCCCCTCCACCTGGTTCCCACACCACCCTAGGCCTTCACTCTCCTATTGTCTGCCCCAGCCCCCACCTTCTGACTTTCGTCAGTCTGTTCCATGTTTCCATGCCTCTGCTTATATTTTATTCATCAGTTAGTTTTGTTCATTAGATTCTTAGTTTACTTTGATTTTTAGATTCAATTGTTGATAGATAGTATTTATTGCCATTTTATTCTCCTCCTCCTCCTCCTTCTTCATCTTCCTCTTTCTCTTTCTCTTCTCCTCCTTCTTCCTATTCCTTCTTCTCTAAGAATACCCTTCAATATTTCATGAATACTGGTTTGGTGGTGATGAACTCCTTTAGCTTTTTCTTGTCTGCGAATCTCTTTATCTGACCTTCAATTCTAAATGACAGCTTTGTTGGGTAGAGTAATCTTGGTTATAGGTCCTTGCTATTCACCACTTCGAGTAGACTAATCTTAGTTGCCTGTACTTACTATTCATCACTTTGAATATTTCTTGCCACTCCTGTCTGACCTACAAAGTTTCTGCTGAGAAATCAGCTGACAGTTATATGGGCACTCCCTTGTAGGTAACTAACTGCTTTTGTCTTGCTGCTTTTAAGACTCTCTCTTTGTCTTTAACCTTTGGCATTTTAATTATGATGTGTCTTAGTGTGGTCCTCTTTGGATTTCTCTTATTTGGGGTTCTCTGCACTTTCTGGACTTATAAGTCTATTTCTTTCACCAGGTAGGGGAAGTTTTCTGTCATTATTTCTTCAAATAGGTTTTCAATATCTTGCACTTTCTCTTCTCTTGGCACACCCATAATGTGAATGTTGGTACGCTTAAAAGTTGTCTCAGAGGCTCCTTACACTATCTTCATATTTTTGGATTCATTTTTTTTTTTGAACTTCTGATTGGGTATTTATTGCTTCCTTATATTCCAAATCACTGATTTTACTCTTGTTGTCCTCTTCTCTACTGTTGATTCCCTATAAATTATAATTTATTTCAGTTAGTGTATGCTTAATTTTTGACTGGTCCTTTTTCATGTCTTTGATATTCTTACTAAGAACCTTGAAATTCTATCTAAGTCCCTTGAAGCTCTCATTAAGTTCCTTGAGCATCTTTATAATCATTATTTTGAACTCTGTATCCAGTAGTTTGATTGTTTCCATTTCATTTAGTTCTTTTTCTGGAGATTTCTTCCTTATCTTTCATTTGTAACATGTTTTTTTTTTTTTTTGTCTCTGCATTTTGGCTGCTTCCCTGTGTTTGTTTCTGTGTATTAGGTAGAGCTTCTATGTCTCCTGGATTTGGTAGAGTGGCCTTGAGTAGTAGGTGTCCTGTAGGGCCTAGTGGCTCAGCTTCCTCAGTCACCTGAGCTGAACACTATCGGTGCACCCCTGTGTGGGTTGTGTGTACTGTCTTGTTGTAGTTGAGCCTTGATTACTATTGGTATCACTGGGAGAAATTGACCTCCAGGCCAATTAGCTGTGAGGACCAGCTTTGTCTACAATGGAAGAACTGATGTGTAGGAGAAACCCTTATGGAGCAGGAATTGCTTCAGTGGGTCTTTGGAGCTCGCCAAATCCGCCCCTGAAGTTTGTCCCTTGTGGATGTGTAGAGTTGTAATCTGGCATGATCTGTCCCCAACTGGCTCTGGGGCTTCCTGGGAGGTGCAATGTCAGCTACTGCCTGTGTCCTACTGTGGGCTACCTGGCAGGAACTATAGAGTAATCTGCAAATTGTTGCTGCTTTTGTTGGGCTTGGAGGTACCCAGGAGAGGCCAAACTGTGAAGCAGGGCTGGGCGTGAGGCTGCTTATTGAGAGATATGGGGCATGCTGAGTCTGGCTGCTACTTGTTGGAGAGATTTTAGTAAAATCTGAAGCCTGAGGCAGTACAGGCTATTCATATGGAAAAACTGCTGCAATCAACTTGGGTGGGGCTATAAATTTGATGGGCCGGAATCTCAGGGAATCACCATGGCAGGGCAAACAGTGTGAGCTAGGTTTTTGGAGATTCAGATATCATGCCTGCCAGTCAGTGCGTGCTCTCTCGCGCTCTCTCGCGCCCTCTCTCTCTCTCTCTCTCTCTCTCTCTCTCTATCTGTCTGTATGTGTGCGGGGAGGGGGGTAGCAGGGAAAAGGTTTCAACATATTGACAATGACCTCTAGAGGACCTCTAGAAGGACCTCTGGATCCTTTCAAACTGGTGCTCCTCCACTGGAGCTCAATGGGAGTGAGTCCAAGTAATTCTATGCAATGTCCCTTTAAGAGGAACTGTCTGGATCTCCAATGGCCTCCATGTTACTCAGCCATAATCCCCGCAGGTTTTTATAGCCCAAAGTTATGGAATTCTCTTTCTGGCTTTGGAACTCTGGCCTGGGAGCCTGTTTTGGGGCTGGGACCCCTTGCTCCTCACAGGAGACCTCCTCAGCCAAAATATCTCTCCCAATTAAAAACACGCCACATGTGGGTGTCGTATCAGCCTGTTCAGTACCTCTGTCCCTCCTATCTCAGTCTCAATGTGCTTCCTACTTTTCTTCTCTAGTTGTAGGACTGCCATTCAGCCAGATTTCAGGTGGTTCGTAATGATGGTGGTTCTGTATTTTAGTTGTAATTTTGATGTGGTTGTGGGAGGCAGCGAGTACCATGTTACCTATGGTGCCATCTTCCATTACTCTGAATTTTCATTTTCTTAGTAACAAATGATGTTGAATATCTTTTTATTTGCTTAGAGCACATTTTAATACCTTTTTTGAAATATGGTTATATCTTTTCCCATTTTTAAAAGAAATTGGGTTATTAATAGCAAGATGTGAGAGCTCTTTAAAAAATTTTTTTTTATTGATTTCTGAGAAGAAGGGGGAAGGAGAGAGAGATAGAACATCAATGATGAGAGAGAATCATTGATCAGCTGCCTCCTGCATGCCCTCCATTGGGGATTGGGCCTGCAACCCAGACATGTGCCCTGACTGGGAATTGATCCTCCTGGTTCATAGGTCAGTGCTCACCCACTGAGCTTCACCAGCTGGGTGAGAATTCTATACATATTCTGGATACAGTTCCTTTATCACAAACATGATTTCTAAATAATTCTTCTAATGCTGTGGTTTGTCTTTTTCATTCTTTTAGCAGTATATTAATTTTACAGAAGTCCAGATTATCAGTTTTTTCATATGCAAGTTGTCCTTTGTGGCCTGTTTAAAATATATTTGCCTAATTAAAAAGTTAAGAAGATTTTCCTTAGAATTTTTATAAGTTTAACTGTTACATTTGTGAATAGCATAAAGTAAGAGTCCAGGTTCATTTACTGGCGTATGAATGTCCAGTTTTTCCTCACTATTTATGTACTAGAGGCCCGGTGCATGAAAATTCATGCAATGAGGCGGGGGGGGGGGGTCCCTCAGCCCGGCCTGCCCCCTCTCACAGTCTGGGAGCCCTCAGGGGCGGGAGGTGATCCGGTGATCAGGGGAAGGCAACACCCCATCACACCTCTGCTGCTGCCACTCCTGGCAGCGCAAGCCTCGGTTGGCCCTGGTTACCTGCGCCTCTGGTCGGCCCTGGGCGGCTGGGAAGCCGCCATCTGAGGCTTGCCTGCACCTCGGGCCAACCCTGGGCAGCTGGGAAGCTGACATCTGAGGCTTGCCTGCACCTCGGGCCGACCCTGGGCAGCTGGGCAGCCGACATCTGAGGCTTGCCTGTGCCTTGTGCATCGGCTGGGCAGCTGCCATTCAAGGCTTGCCTGCGCCTCGGGCCGGCCTTGGGTGGCTGGGGGGCTGAGGGGACTGGGGGACTCCAGAGGCAGGCTGGGGGATGGGCCTGGCCTTGCCACACACCTGCTGCCCCGGCGGGCCTGAGGGGACTGGGCACCGCCATCTTGTGGCTGTGGGTGCCACCATCCTTGAGGGTGTGGCAGACAATTAGCATATTCCTTTCTTATTGGCTGTGGGCTCTGCCATCTTTGCAATGGCATGAGGGTTAATTACATATTCCCTCTTTATTAGATAGGATACTGTTCTTTCCCCATTACTTATCTTGATACCTTTGTCTATAACCAGTTGATCATCTGTTGATTTCTTTTTTTATTTTTGTGGTTCTATTTCTGGACTTTCTGCTATTAATCCATATGCTTACTCTTATAGCAATATCATTGTCTTGATTTATGTGGCTTTGTAGTAAACTCAAAATCTGGTAGTTTAGCACCTCTCCAATTCGTTCTGTTTTGAATTTTTTTAGCTATTATTGGCCCCTTTATTGTTTATTGTTCATAAAGATTTTAGAATCAGTAAATTTTTAACAAAAAGACAGCCACAAGTTTGATTAGAATTGTGTAAAAATTTGGGTGGAATTCATATCTTTTTTTAAAAAAATATATTTTATTGATTTTTTTACAGAGAGGAAGGGAGAGGGATAGAGAGTTCGAAACATCGATGAGAGAGAAACATCGATCAGCTGCCTCCTGCACACCTCCTACTGGGGATGTACCCGCAACCAAGGTACATGCCCTTGACCGGAATTGAACCTGGGACCTTTCAGTCCGCAGGCCGATGCTCTATCCACTGAGCCAAACCGGTTAGGGCAGTGGTCAGCAAACTCATTAGTCAACAGAGCCAAATATCAACAGTACAATGATTGAAATTTCTTTTGAGAGCCAAATTTTTTAAACTTAAACTATATAGGTAGGTACATTGTTATTAACTTAATTAGGGTACTCCTAAGCTGGCCTTTGCTAAAAACTCAGGGGGCCAAAGAGCTGCATGTGGCTCGCGAGCCGCAGTTTGCCGATCACTGGGTTAGGGCATGGAATTCATATCTTTTAATCCTTGAAAATGATACTTCTCTGTATCTGTTTAGGATTTTGTTATCTTTCTTTTTTGAAAAAAAAATCGTAATTTTGTATTTTAAGGTGCACAGACCTTATAAATATATCTATACATATAAAGAGGTAATATGCTAATTTGTCCGTTATGGTGTCCGAGACACGACTGGGCAGGAGCTGGTGGGTGGAAACGGGTGCAGAGACTTCCGCCCCTAGTGCAGGCGTGCACAGGCCTGCCCAGTGGTAACTACATGTTGCCGCGAAGGTGGAGGCTGCTCCTGACTGATGGGCGGAGACAGGGGCGGCCAGCCAAGCCTGAGTCTAGCTTTGGTGGGGCCAGTGGGAGCCGGAGGCCACCCCAGCCTCGGTAGGTCCCGGGCCGGACAGTGGCTCAGGGGGAGGCGGCGTCTCCATGCATAGTGCCCAGGGGCGGCTTCGAGGGGGTGCAGGGCCTCAGCGTGGGCTGCTGTGCCATCGCTGCTGCTCTGTGGGAGTCCGGTGGCCTGGAGCCAGAGTGGGTGTGCACAGACTGCCGTGCGCCCAGGCCCGCCCTGCCCCGGCCCCACGCCTGCCTCTGTGGCTGGCCACGGACCCCGCCCCTCACTTCAGGCAGGGGGAGGAGGCTCACAGCTGCCAACATCCTAGGCCACACCACCTGTGCTGCCCTGGCTGTCAGGGACCAGAGCGTCGCGGGCGAGCTGCTCCAGCCCCTGGTGGTGGAACAGGGAGGAGGGCGCTGGATGCAGGGAGGGTAACTCAGCCGGGGTCCTCCCGTTGCAGGGAAGGGGCCTGGCCTGGGCCAGGTGGGGAGCTTAGGAAGTCTGGCTGAGCAGGTGCCAGTCATACCAACTGTTACTCTGCCATCTTCCTCCAGCTCTCCAAGCCAACCCCCCTTCCCCACCTGCCTGGGGGAATGGGCTCCAGGCGACCTCCCCAAGTGCAGACTGTGGGCCTGGAGACTTGAGGAAGAGTGCCTGGTGGGGCCGGGCAGGGGCCAGTGCAGAACTACCAAGGCAGAGTTGCTTTGGTGTCTCGGTGAACTTTGCAACTGACCCAAGGAGGAAACTGAGAGGGGAGAGGCCGGGAGCTATGGATTCCCAGTGCTTTATTCACTTAAAAACAGCTCCACTTGGAATGCGAGGTGGCTGTACATTCAGCTGAGAAGTGAGGGGGCTGAATCCCACTGTCCTGGGCTCTGGTTGGTCCGAGGCTAGAGCATCCACCATGAGAAGGAAAAAATGGTGGGAGGGGCCCGGAGGAAGGGAGGACAATAGAAGGAAATGTGTCTAGACTTTCCCCAGCCCTCTCCCTCTTTCCGCTGCCTACAAAAGCCCCGGGCCCAGCCACAGTTCTGTCTCGACCTTTTAGTCCCCTGTCCTCCAACCACAGAGGAAAGAAATAAGGAAGGAATTCGTGCTGCCTCCAGAAAGTATTTATATACCTAATCGGCCGGTCGCCTCCCACAGCAGAGCGGACCTAAGCCCTCAGTAGGACATCCTGTGAGGGCTCCCGGACTGTGAGGGGGGGGGGGGGGGCAGGCCAGGCTGAGGGAACCCTCTACCCTGTGCACGAATTTTCATGCACCAGGCCTCTAGTTCAGTATAATGCTGAATATGAGCAGTTGGAGAAAAAACTTCCTTGTCTTATTCCTAAAAAGTATGTAGTCATTCACCATTAAGCATCATGTTACTTGTAGGTTTTTCATAGATGCCTTTTATTAGTTTGAGGAAGTTTCTTTATAACCCTAGTTTGTTGAAAGTTTTTCTAATAAATTGTTTTAAATCTTTTAAAGTGATTTTTTTACATCTTTTGAGTTGGTCATATGGTTTTTAGTGTGTTCATATGGTGAATAACATTGTTTGGTATGTTGATTAGTAAACTAAACCTGCTTTCCGGATATATATTTACTAATGTTTTTTGTGTCTATATTCATGAAGGTTGTTAGTCTAGTTTTTCTTTTTTCCTCTGATATATTTTTCTGGATTTATTATCATGGTATTGTTGGCCTAGAAAATGAGTTTGGAAGTGTTCTCTCTTTTTAAAATTTCAGGAAAAACACGTGTAAAATTGGTAGTAATTTTTTTAAAAGTAACTGATAGCATTCATCTGTGAAATCATCTGGATCTGGGGTTTTGTTTGTGGAAAGGTTTGTAACTACAAATTTAATTGCTGTGATGGACACAGGACTAGTTATGTTTTTTACTTCTTAAGCAGCATGTTTGCATTATTCAAATGATATGTGTTTGATTTAAGTTGTCAAACTTATAGGCATACATTTTTTTAGAAGGATCATGTTTCCCTTGAGTGTACATAGGATCTATAGTGATGCCTTCTTTATTTGTACTTCTTTGTATTTCTGTCAGGCTTTTTCTACCCTCCATTCCCACCTCCAATACACACACTTTAAGTCATCTGGCTAAATAAACAGAAGAACCAGGATTTGGTTTCACAATTTTTCTCTATTGTTTTTGATACTTTAAAATACCTTTGATTTTTTAAAATTTTTCTGTCTTGCTTTGGGTATAATTTCCTCTTTTTTTAGTTTTTAATGTGGAAACTGGGGTGATTTTATTTAAAATCTTGCTTCTTTAGTAATATGAGAATTTAATGGTATAAATTTCCCTGAAGCACTGTTTTGTCCCCATCCCATAAATTTTGACATGTTGTGTTTTCATTTTCATGCAGTTAAAAATTTAACAAATTTTTCTGGTGACTCCTTCTTTGACTCACAGGTTATTTAGAATAAATTTTTAGGTACTTTTTCTTTTATCCTGATGTATATTTTTGCCTTAATTCTACTGTGATCAGAATTGTGACCTTCATTGAGATTTTTTTACATCCCAGGATTTCTTGTCTTGTTGAATATTTGATGTACATTTGAAAAGGATATGTTTCTACTGTTGTTGGATGTTTCTACAAGTTGGTTGATAATAATATTTAAGTCTTCTGTATCTTTGTTGATTTATTTTAAATTATTATTACCAATTAATGAAAGAGAAGTGCTGAAATTTCCCACTAAAATTGCAGATTTGCCTATCTTTGTATTAGGCTTTGCTTCTTGCTTTTTGAATTTCTATTATTATATGAATTCATACTTAGGATTACTATCTCATTTGGATAAATCAACCTCTACTTCCTTATGGAAAGTCTCTGGTTATTTTTCTTTTCTCAAGTCAGCTTTTTGTGATACTAATATAGCTACATCCTTTTTCTTTCTTTTTTTTTTTTTTTTTAGTTACAGCATGTGTTTGTATGCTATATCTTTGTACATTCTTTTACTTTTATCCTTGTTCTTTATACTTTAATTCATTAATTTGCAGTGTTAACCAAAGTAGAAATTCACCCTGTAATAACAAAACAAAAAACTATTTATTTGAGCAAAAATAATAGCAACCTGGAAGACAGATTCTAGTAGCAAGCTAAATTGTGCTCCAGAGAACAAAGAAAAGTAGGGCTTATAACGCAAAACCACCAGTGCAGTTAATCCATGCAAATGAAAGATTACTGGCTAGTTTAACAGGGATTGGTTAGTTCCATTATGCAAAAGAGATGGGCAAAAAATGCAAGGAGGTCTAGTCCTTGCAGCAATTGTTCCAGGATGTTTATGACTCAGCCTTAGTCTGAGTTAGCAACAGGTTAGCAACTTGATAGCAGCTGTGGGAACTTAGGCACAAGATGTGCATAGGCTCATGACTCTGTTTTAAGTGACTGTCTTAGAAAAGTTTATTCCATTTTATTTTTTCCATTATCACTAAACTATTGCTCATGTGCTAGCTCCCTGGTTCTATAAATAACATTTTACTGGACAACAGCCACATCTTGTCATTTAGATATTATATGGCACTGTTTTTAACTAAAAAAATGCAGAATTTAGTAGTTATGATAGAGGCCAAGTGATCTGGAAGTCTTAAGATTTTTACTGTATTGCCCTTTGAGAAGAAGTTTGCTGACCTCTACTGTTTTGTTTTTGTTTATATTGTTGGAGTTTGCTATAGTTTTACATAACTACAATTTCTGCCTTTCAAGTGATGGCTTTAGATTATTTACATTTAATGCAGTTGATTAATGAGGCCACATTTCAGTTAGCTACCTTTGCTATCTATCTATATAAAAGCCTAAGGGACTGAACGACCGAATGACCTGTCGCTATGATGCACACTGACACCAGGGGCCAGGTGCTCAATGCAGGAGCTGGCCCCTGGTGGTCAGTGCGCTCCCAAGCCAATCTTCCATGGCCAGCCAACCTCCCATGGTCCCCTACCCTGCATTCAACCATTTGACTGGTCTCTGTGACGTGCATTGACCACCAGGGGACAGATGCTCTGACAGGTAGGTTAACTTGCTAATGGGGTCTGGCCGATGGGGACTGGGCACGCCCTGGAGCCCTGCCGCGGTCCCTGCCTGGCCCCAATTGTACACTGGTGGGGTCCCTCAGCCTGGCCTGTGCCCTCTCACAATCTGGGATCCCTCAGGGATGGTGTTGAGCCAGTTTTGGCCCAATCCCCGCAGGCCAGGCCGAGGGAACCCATGGGTACATGGATCTGTGCACTGGGCATCTAGTTTACTTTATATTTATCACATCTCTATTTTTTTTGACTTTTCCATTCTCTCTTTTTTAAAATTTTTTTATTGTTTAAAGTATTACATATATTAGAACATATATCTCCTTTTTTTTCCCATTGACCTTCCTCGAACCTCCCCTACCCCCTGTCGCATGCCCTCATCCCACCCCCGCCCCCAGAGTCTTGTGTCCATTGGTTGTGCTTATATGCATGCATATAAGTCCTTTGGTTGATCTATTTCCCCTCCTCTCCAACACTCCCCAGCCTTCCCACTGTAATTTGACAGTCTGTTCAGTGCTTTACTGCCTCTGTATCTATCTTTTTATTCATCAGGTTATAATGTTCTTTGTTTTCCATAAATGAGTGAGATCATTTGGTATTTTTCTTTCATTGCCTGGCTTATTTCACTTAACATAATGCTCTCCAGGTCCATACATGCTGCTGCAAATGGTAAGAATCCCTTCTTTTTTATAGCAGCGTAGTATTCCATTGTGTAGATGTACCATAGTTTTCTAATCCACTCATCTGCTGATGGGCACTTAGGCTGTTTCCAAATCTTAGCTATGGTGAATTGTGCTGCTATGAACATAGGGGTGCATATATTTTTTCTGATTGGTGTTTCTAGTTTCTTGGGGTATATTCCTAGAAGTGGGATTACTGGATCAAATGGAGTCCCATGTTTAGTTTTTTGAGGAAACTCCATACTGTTCTCCACAGTGGCTGCACCAGTCTGCATTCCCACCTGCATTGCACGAGGGTTCCTTTTTCTCCACATCCTCACCAGCACTTGTCGTTTGTTGATTTGTTGAGGATTGCCATTCTGACAGGTGTGAGATGTTACCTCATTGTCGTTTTGATTTGCATCTCTCGGATAATTAGTGACTTTCAGCATGTTTTCATATGTCTCTTGGCCTTCCTACTGTCTTCTTTCGAGAAGATTCTATTTAGGTCCGTTGCCCATTTCTTCATTGGACCATTTCTCTTCCTTTTATTAAGTTGTATAAGTTCCCTGTAGATGTTGGAGATTAAACCTTTATCAGTGATAACATTTGCAAATATGTTCTCCCATACAGTGGGGTTTCTTGTTGTTTTGTTGATGGTTTCTTTTGCTGTGCAAAAGCTTTTTATTTTGATGTACTCCCATTTGTTTATTTTCTCTTTAGCTTCCATTGTCCTAGGAGCAGTATCGGTGAAGAAATTGCTTGGACATATGTCTGAGATTTCTCCGCCTGTGGATTCCTCTAGTATTTTTATGGTTTCCCGTCTTATATTTAAGTCCTGTATCCATTTTGAGTTTATTTTTGTGTATAGTGTAAGTTGGTGGTCTAGTTTCATTTTTTTGCATGTATCTGTCCAATTTTCCCAACACCATTTATTGAAGAGACTATCTTGACTCCGTTGTATGTTCATGCCTCCTTTGTCAAATATTAATTGAGCATAGTGGTTTGGGTCAATATCTGGGTTCTCTGTGCTATTCCATTGGTCTATATGTCTGTTCTTGTGCCAGTACCAGGCTGTTTTGAGAACAGTGGCTTGTGATACAGCTTGCTATCTGGTATTGAGATCCTACATACTTTGTTCTTCTTTCTCAGGATTGCTGTGGCTATTCGGGGTCTTTTTTTATTCCAGATGAATTTTTAGAGAGTTCATTCTAGGTCTGTGAAATATGCTGTTGGTATTTTAATGGGGAGTGCATTGAATCTATAGATTGCTTTGGGTAGTATGGACATTTTAATGATGTTGATTCTACCAATCCATGAACATGGTATCTTCTTCCATCTGTTTACATCTTCCTCAATCTCTTTTTTCAGTGTCCTGTAGTTTTCCGCATATAGGTCTTTTATCTCCTTAGCTAAGTATTTTCCTAGGTATCTTTAATTTTTTTGGTGCGATGGTAAATGGGATTGCTTTTTTAGTCTCTCTTTCTGTAAGTACACCATTGGTGTATAGAAATGCCATAGATTTCTTGGTGTTAATTTTGTATCCTGCTACATTGCTGAATTCATTTATTAAGTCTATTAGTTTTTTGATGGAGTCTTTTGGGTTTTTTATGTACAATATCATGTCATCTGCAAATAAGGACAGGTTTACTTCTTCTTTTTCCAATTTTGATGCCTTTTATTTCTTCTTCTTGTCTAATTGCAATGGTTAATACTTCCAGTAGTATGTTGAACAGGAGTGGTGAGAGTGGGCATCCCTGTCTTGTTCCTGTTCTTAGGGGAAATGGTTTTAGTTTTTGCCCATTGAGTATGATGTTAGCTGTGGGTTTATCATATATGGCTTTTATTATGTTGAGGTATGGTCCTTCTATTCCAACCTTGTTGAGAGTTTTTATCAAGAAAGGGTGTTGGATTTTGTCAAATGTTTTTGTTTTTTTTTGCATCAATTGATATGACTGTGATTTTTATCTCTCAATTTGTTTATGTGATGTATCACTTTTATTGATTTGCGGATATTGTACCATCCTTGCATTCCTGGGATAAATCCTACTTGGTCATGGTGTAAGATCTTTCTGATGTACTGTTGGATTCTATTTGCTAGAATTTTGTTGAGGATTTTGGCATCTATATTCATGAGGGATATTGGCCTGTAATTCTCTTTCATTTTGTTGTCTTTATCTGGGTTTGGTATTAGGGTGATGCTGGCTTGATAGAAGGAGCTTGGAAGTGTTCCTTCCTCCTGAATTTTTTTGGAATAGTCTTTGGAGGATAGGTTTTAGTTCTTCCTTGAATGTTTGGTATAACTCCCCTGTGAAGCCGTCTGGCCCTGGGCTTTTGTTTGCTGGAAGCTTTTTTTTTTTTTTTTTTTTTTAAATATATTTTATTGATTTTTTACAGAGTGGAAGGGAGAGGAGGGATAGAGAGTTAGAAACATCGATGAGAGAGAAACATCGATCAGCTGCCTCTTGCACGCCCCCTACTGGGGATGTGCCCAAAACCAAGGTACATGCCCTTGACCGGAATCGAACCTGGGACCCTTGAGTCCGCAGGCCGACGCTCTATCCACTGAGCCAAACCGGTTTTGGCTGCTGGAAGCTTTTTGATGACTGCTTCAGTTTCTTCCATAGTTACTGGCATATTGAGCTGTTTAGATTCTTCCTGATTGAGTTTTGTAAGGTTGTATTTTTCTAGGAATATCTCCATTTCCTCCAGGTTGTCCAGTTTGTTGGAATAGAGTTGTTCATAGTATTTTTTTTAACAATCCTTTGTATTTTGGTGGGGTTTGTTGTTATTTCTCCTCTTTCATTTCTGATTTTGTTTATTTGGGTCCTTTCTCTGCTTCTTGGTGAGCCTGGCTAGAGGTTCATCAATCTTGTTTATCCTTTCAAAGAACCAGCTCTTGGTTTTGTTGATCTTTTGTATTGTTTTTTTTGGTCTCAATGTCATTTATCTCCACCCTGATCTTTATTATTTCCTTCTTTCTCCTTACACTGGGCTTTTCTTGTTGCTCTGTACCTCTTTGAGTTGTAGGGTTAGGTAATTTATTACCATTATTTCTTGTTTTTTGCAGTAGGCTTGTAGAGCTATGAACTTCCCTCTCAAGACTGCTTTTGCTGTGTCCCATACATTTTGGATTGTTGTGTTTTCATTGTCATTTGTTGCCATGATGTTTTTTATTTCTTCTTTGATCTCTCTGGTAACCCAATCATTGTTTAATAGCATGCAGTTTAGTCTCCATGTGTTTGATTTCTTTGGATTGTTTTTATTGTAGTTGATTTCCAGTTTTATGCCACTGTGATCTGAGAAGCTGCTTGATATGATTTCTATCTTCTTGAATATGAAGACACTTTGCCTATGACCCAACATATGGTCTATCTTTGAAAATGACCCAGGTGTACTTGAGAAGAATGTATATTCTGTGGCTTTGGGGTGAAATGTTCTGAAGATGTCAATTAATTCCATCTGGTCTAGTGAGTCATTTAGGATTGATGTTTCTTTGCTGACGTTTCATTTAGAGGATTTGTCCAATGGTGATAGTGGGTTATTAAAGTCTGCTACTATGATTGTATTGCTGTCATTCTCTCCCTTGATATCTTCCAGGCGTTTTTTTATGTATTTGGGTACGCCTGTATTGGGTGCGTATATGTTTACCACAGTTTTGTCTTCTTTTTGGATTGCTCCCTTTAGTATTATGAAGTAGCCTTCCTTATCTCTTGTTATGTTCTTCACTTTGAGATCTAATTTGTCAGATATTAGTATTGCTATTTCAGCTTTTTCTTCATTTCCATTCGCCAGAAAGACCTTTTTCCATTCCTTCACCCTCAGTCTGTGTGCGTCTTTTTTTCTGAGGTGGGTTTGTTGTAGACTGCAGATACATGAGTCGTGCTTTCTTATCCAGTCCATTATCCTATGTCTTTTTATTGGGGCATTTAATCTATTTACATTTAAAGTTATTATTGATAGGTACTTATTTGTCGCCATTTTCATTCTTTACCCCTGTGTTCCTTCTTCGCTTCCTATTTCTTTTTTTTACAGCAGACCCTTTAGCATTTCTTGCATTGCTGGTTGGTGGTATTAAATTCCCTTAGTCCTTTTTTTGTCTTTGAAGCTCCTGATTTCACCTTCAATTTTGATTGAAAGACTTGCTGGGTACACTATTCTTGGATTCAGACCCTTCCTTTGCATGACTTTGTATATTTCATTCCATTCCCTTCTGGCCTGATGAGTTTCTGTTGAGAAATCAGTCACTAGTCTGATGGGGGTTCCCTTGTAGGTAACTTTCTGTCTCTCTCTGGCCGCTTTTAATATTCTTACTTTGTCGTTGGTATTTGCCAATTTAATTATAATGTACCTTGGCGTCGGTCTTTTGGGGTTCATTTTGCTTGGGACTCTGTGAGCTTCTTGGATTTGTGTGGTTTTTTCTTCCCTGTATCAGGGAAGTTTGCTGTCATTATTTCTTCAAACACGTTTTCTATTCCTTGCTCAGTTTCTTCTCCTTCTGGAATCCCTATTATGCAGATGTTGTTTTGTTTCGTGTTGTCCTAAAGTTCCCTTAGGCTCTCCTCCTGCTTTTTAATTTTCTTTTTCTAGAATCTTCTCTACTTGGTTATTTTTTCCTACCTTGTCTTCTAGGTGATGTGGTCCTCTGCTTCTTGTAGTCTACTCTTGAGGCTTTCTATTGAGTTCTTTACAGCAGCAATGTCATTTTTCATTTCTTCTGGGTTCTTCTTCATTTCCTCTTGGTTCTTACACATATTGTCGAATTTGTCTTCCATTCTTTTCAGCCACCTTATGACCATTTCTCTGAATTCTTTCTCTGACAGGTTGCTTGCCTCAATTTTGTTTACTTCCTTTTCTGGTGATGCCTGCTTTTCTTTCATATGCGGGCTGCTTCTTTGTCTCCCCATGGTCTCTCTTCATGGTGTCTGGTTATTTCTGTCTCTCCAACAGACACTCCCCGTGCGACCCTCAGCTGTTCTTTCTATCTGCTCCGGGAGAAGGCTGGGGACACATCTGTTTATTCTGCTGCCATTTTTTTTCTGTCTTTTCCATTCTCTTGTCCTGTTTGTAATTAGTTGAATATTTGTTATAATTATATTTGATGCTAGAGGCCTGGTGCATGCAATTTGTGCGTAGGTACAGTTCCTAGGCCTGGCCCGCGATCAGGGCCATCTTTCCCAGCTGCCCACAGCTATCCCTGCTCCCCGCTGCCACCCACCCCTGGTTCCCTGTTCTCCATCTGGTGATCAGTGCATGACCGCTGGGGGAAGGGTTAGAGAGGTCGACTCTTCCCACCCACCTGCTGGCCCCGCTCCTGCTGTGGGTGGTCATCAGGCGATTGGAGCCTGCCAGCCTGAGAAAGGGACCAAGTGGTCAGTGCACCTCATAGTGACTGGTCCAGCGGTTGGTCTGGTCTCTCTGCGGTTAGGATCAATTTGCATATTACCCTTTTAATATATAGGATAGAGGCCTGGTGTATGGTTGGGGATGGCTGGCCTGTCCTGAAGGGTACCCTGTATCGGAGTGGTGGGGGGGTCCGGGCGGTTTGCAGGCCGGGCACGGCCCCGGCTTTGTCAGGAAGGATGTCTAGAATGATGTCCGGAAGACGTCCGGTCTAATTAGCATATTACCCTTTTATTAGTATAGATGTACTATTGACATATTAATTATACCTACTTGTTTCTTTAAGGTTTTTTTTGAAAAAATTAGGACTAACTCTTTTAGCAGTTTTAGGTTCATAGAAAAATTTAGGGGACACTACAGAGATTTCTCATATATACACTGCCTCCACACATGCATAGCCTCTCCCATTATCAACATCCCCCAAGATAGTGGTACATTTGATATAATCAAGGAACCTACATGGATACATCATAATCACCCAAAGTCCAGTTAATCTTATCACTCACTCTTGGTGTTTTACATCCTATGAGTTTGACAAACATATAAAGACATATATGCATCTTATGCACATATAATCTTCTGTGCTTCACCTGTTTCTTTCTTCACAGTCCCCTGGCAACCACTGATCTTTTTATTGTCTCCATAGTTTTGCCTTCTCCAGACTCTCATCTATTGGAATTGTACATTTTATAACCTTTTGAAATTGGCTTCTGCACTTCATAATATGTTATTAAGGTTTCTCCATGTCTTTTTATGGTTTGATAAAATCGTGATTTGTGTGTGTGTGTGTGTGTGTGTGTGTGTGTGTGTGTGTTTTAGCACTAAATGATATTCTGTTATATGGATATACCATTCACCTACTGAAGGACTTCTTGATTGCTTTGCAGTTTTGACAGTTATGAATAAAGCTACTATAAATGTCCCTGTGCATGTTTTTGTGTGGACATGAATTTTTGTCTCCTTTTAAGTAAATATCAGGTGTCACAATGCTGGATTCTATGGTATATTTAGGTTTGAAAAAAATCCACTAAATTGCCTTCCAAAGTGGCTGTGCCATTTTGCATTCCCAGCAGCAAGGAATGAGAGTTCTTGTTGCTCCACTTTTGCACTAGCATTTGGAATTGTCAGTGTTTTGAAGTTTGGTCATTCTAGTAGGTGTGTAGTGGTATCTCGTTGTTTTAATTTGCATTTCCCTGATGTGGAATATCTTCTCATAAGCTTATTTATAATTTGTATATCTTCTTCAATGAGGTGTCCTTTAAGGTCTTTAGTATTTCTTTTTTACAATTTAGTGTTTTTCTAGAGTTTACAATATCCATTATTAAGTATAATTTTTTACCTTCAAATAATATATCACTTCAGGTATGGAATTAGAACCTTTTAAAAGTGTACTTATATTTTCCCTTTCCTGTTCTTTGTACTCTTGTTATCATTGTTTTTACTTCTACATGAGTTATAAATCTCTTAATGTGCTGTTATTATTTTTGCATTAAATAGTTTTATTTTAAAGTGTTTTTAAAAATAAGAAAAAACATCTTTTGTATTTAACAACAGACTTAACAGTTCTGGCATTCTTCCATTTTTTGTGGCATTTCAAATTTCCATATGATAACATTTTCCTCCTGCTGGAAGAAGTAACTTTAACATTTCTTATAGTGAAGTATGCAGGCAATTAGTTCTCTCAGTTTTTATTTATCTGCAGAAGACTATTTTGTTTTCATTTATGAAGTAGATTTCTAAGGGCTTTCTTTTTTGCTTAGGGTTTGCTTTATTTTTTTTTATATTTTGAATTTATTTGGGTGACATTTATTAATAACATTATATAGATTTCAAGTGTACAACTCTACAATTTTACGATTTCCTTAGGGTTTTCATTGTTAGGCTACAGGTTAGAATTTAAAAGCATTTAGTAGTTTAGCATGTAGCACTTCTGATTTTTAATGCTTTTTACATGTCAGGTGGCTGAGAACAACTTGTTGTACTTTTATCTGTTTGTTATACTCACATAAAACAGTTATAAATGTGGTTTATACTGCATGTTATTTAAAAATACACTTTAAAGAAGGCACTTATTATTTGAAGTCACTCCCTTTATTTTCTCCATCCTTCCCTAAAGTTTTTTGGATTGTATTTGTAATAGTATTTATTATACTCGCCGGGATCCTCAAACTTTTTAAACAAGGGGCCAGTTCACTGTCCCTCAGACGGTTGGAGGGCCGGACTATAGTTTAAAAAAAAACTATGAACAAATTCCTATGTGCACTGGGGGCCTGGGATGAGTAGGCTGCTAAGCAGGACAGGCAGCAGCACCCGGCGGGCCGGATAAATGTCCTCGGCGGACCGCATGTGGCCCGTGGGCCGTAGTTTGAGGAACCCTGATAAGTATAGTTATTTCTACACCATGGAAAGATTGTCAATATTAATTACCTATAGAGAGGACTGGTGTGAAGGAAATAAGAAATAAACAAGTAATTTTTTATTTTAATTGCTTTAGTTTGTTAGCTGGGTTCAGTATCATTAACTTTTATTACATTCATGTCTGAATTATAGAGTATTTTTTTGTGATTCACTAAACACTTATCTAAAAGTTCTTTATTTTCATGCTAACATTTAACAGCCCATCTTGAAGGTTTGATGACTGGTGAAGGTACATCTTTATGTCTTGGGTGTGCTCTTTCTGGTATAGATATACTTCTTAATTCTTTATGATATTGTTAAGATAAGACACATTCTGATGATGACTAGCTTTTGGACCTTGCCAACTTAACTTACGCCAACTTCAATTTCCTTGTTTGGGATAGTCATTTCATAGAGTCATGAGAATTATGTGAAGCTATCTATATATGTAAATTACTCAGCACATACTAAATGTTCATAAAATAATGGTTTTTAGTGATGTTTCCACCTTTTTCTTTGTAAAATTGCTGATAGATATAACTTTATCTTGAAAATAAATTTTTTAGAAATTAATAATTGAAAATCCTTTAGATTATATCAATGTTGTCTCTTGTTATAGGCTGATATACTTAAAACCTGTGGCATTAAATGCTTTCAGCAAAAGTGTCCCAGTTGTGGAGATATTCCGAGTTCTGTGAAACAAAAGGCATTCTTAGCATGTGTCTTTTAGGGAGCTGTCAGATAGTTGATCCCCACAAACACAGCTCGTTGAGAATAAGGACCCTACTGCTTCCTGTGGTACTAGTAACCCACGGGAGTACAGGCTGTTGTCCTCATGATTGTCGTCAGTGATGATGGGACAATGCTTTTTAGCACAAAACAGTAGCTTCTCTTCACCAAGTCTTCCCATGGTAGTTGTATATTTTTTACTTGATTCCAGAATTCTTCAGAAGTTCATTCTGACCTTTTTTGCCAGCTCATTAGTTTTTATAGAGGACATAGCCCTGGAATTGCCCACTCTGCCATTTTTTGGTGATGTCACTCCCAAGATTATTTTTCAAAGGAAGATGTTATAAACTGATTTCACTTCAAAATAGTTAGAAACTGGAAGTGAAAATATATTTAAGACTGATTTTAACAACTACAAATTGTGCGTGGTATACTTAATGTCTCAGTCAATAATACAAACCTCAATTTTACCTGTGGAACCTTACATATTTTCCATGTAATAGGAAACAATGTAAGGCAACTGAGAGGTATAAAAAGCAATGAGAAAACAGTTTCTTTTGCTTTGTGATAATCTCGGGGGCATTAAAAATATTAAGTGGCAATAAGAGTAATTTATTGCTGAAGGAGGAAAGTAGAGTACAGTAGAAAAGCTGGCTTATAACTTGGTGATTGACTATGAATTAGTGAAGCCTTCTAACTAGACTACTTTCATCCTTCATGTTCTCCCATCCTGCCATCTTCCATTTAAAATATTGAATATTTTACATGGGCCTGGAAGTGTGCTAATGATACAGATACAGTGAATAGTTAGAAATGGTCCTTACCTCTACAATGCTTATTGTAATGTGGGGATTAGAAAGAAATTTCTAAGCATCTAGGCCGGTATCATGTAATGTCTGTTCTGATGTGGATAGCTCATATGGGAGTGCAGAGAAAGGTCATTTTTGTGGTTACTGGGAAGGCTTTCTGGATTAAGTGATATCTAAACTGAGGTTTGGAGGTTTAATGGAAGTTAAAAAATTTAAGAGTTGGGAGAAAACCCTGTATCATGACTAGTTAATACTATAAATGAAGAATTTTAAGTGACATGACCGATGGCATAACAGTATTGTTCCTTATGACAGTAGGTAGGAAATGGGAAGTAGAGGAAACTGAATCTGGAATGTTAAATTGGGGCATTAAAAGTAATGTTTAGAATTGAGAGTTTATCCAGAAGAGTAAATTACAAAGAAGTCCAGCTGGTTGATAATTGTCCAGTTTGATCTAATTAATGAACATTGAATTATGTCATACTAAAGGCCTGGTGCATAGATTCGTGCACCAGTGGGGCCCTTTGCACCGGTGCACGATTGGGGCTGGGGAGGGACCACAGGAGGGCTCCAGGGTGTGTCCGACCTATCTCGCCCAATCCCAATTGGCCCGACCCCAGCAGCAAGCTAACCTACTGGTCAGAGTGTCTACCCCCTGGTGGTCAATGTGCATCATAATGAGTAGTCGAACGGTCAAGCGAGCAGTCGGACACTTAGCATATTAGGCTTTTATTATATAGGACTAGAGGCCTGGTGCATGGATTCGTGCAACCGTAGGGTCCCTCGGCCTGCCCTGCGCCCTCTCACAATCTGGGATCTCTCGGGGGATATCGGATTGCTGGTTTCAGCCCAATGCCCGCAGGCCAGGCCAAGGGACCCCACTGGTGCATAAATCCCTGTAACGGGCCTCTCGTATGCATATAAGATCTTTGGTTAATCTCTTCCCGTCCTCCTGCCTCTCACCTTTCCTCTGTGATTCATCAGTCTGTTCCATATTTCCATGCATGTGTGTTGAGCGTCTACCCCCTGGTGGTCAGTGCACGTAATAGCTACCAGTTGAACGGTCAAACGGTCGCTTAGGCTTTTTATATATATAGGTGATCTTAACTAATAACTAAGATTTCAAAATAAAGTTATTTAAAGACTATATATTAAAATGTAAATGATACCTAAATTGCTAGTAATTATAAACCTTAGTACTTTCAGAAAATAATCTATTTCCAAGTAAGCATTTTATACTCCAGATTTTTATGCAGTATTAAAAATGTTTATTCAAGTCCATTTGGCATGAAATATTATATTAGTTTCAGGTGCACAACATATTGATCCACATTTTTTACTTTACTGTGTGATAATCACAATTAGTTTAGTAACCATCTGTCACTATGCTAAGTCATCAGATATTAGCATATTCTTTGTGCTATACACTATATCCCCATGGATTAATCTATACTAATAAAAAGGTAATAAGCTAATTAGACCATGAGACCTTCCGGACGTCCTTCCAGACAAAGCCATGGTGGCAGGGCCGAGGCAGAGGCGGTTAGGGGCGATCAGGCCAGGAGGGGAGGGCAGTTGGGGGTGATCAGGCTGGCAGAGGGGACCAATTGGGGGCAAGCAGGCCAGCAGGCAGAGTGGTTAGGGGCAATCAAGAAGTCAGGCAGGTGAGCAGTTAGGAGCCAGCAGTCCCGGATTGTGAGGGGGTTGTCCGACTGCCGGTTATCCCTTGAAGGGTCCCAGATTGGAGAGGATGCAGGCTGGGTTGAGGGACAACCCTCCCCTGCCCCCGTGCACGGATTTCGTGCACCTGGCCACTAGTTATATTATAACTGGAGATTTGTACCTCTTAATCAGCTTTACCTTTTTCTCCCATTCCCTCCACCCTCTTCCCCTCTGGCAACTAGTTTGTTCTTCGTTTCTGTAGTTTTGTTTTTTCTTCCTGTTTTTATGACTTCTCATGTAATTTACTTTCTCTGTCTTATTTCACTTAGAATAATAAGTGAAATAAGACAGAGGTCCATCCAGTGTTGTCACAGTAGGCAATATTTCTTTTCTTTTCTTTTTTTTTTTTGAGGAAAGTTGGCTGATATATTTATTGCTTTGGGGTGACAGGGTGCTCAGGAGCTCTTTGGGGGGAGGGTCACTTCCTCTTCACCTTCATAGGCTTCTGACTGCTTAGGATGGCGTTGGCTCTGCGGTTGGCAGCCATGCTCAGATCCTGGCCATACTTGTTCTTGCGGACCATGTACTGGATGCTGCTCCCAGGTCGTCTTGTTGATGGTGGTTTACACGTAGGATGTGGCAGGCTTTCACTGGCCAGATCTCTGCTTCATGATGACTACCACATCTTTGCCATAGGGCACCACTCCACGTCAATTGCAGGTGGGCAGACATGGCATGGCAGCTCTTTATGATGCCACAGCCAGAGGCTGAAAGAGCAAAATTTCATAGTCCTCATTGCTTGAATAATATTCCATTATATACTTGGCCACATCTTCTTTAATTCATTACCCATTCATCTATGTATGGACACAGCTAGGTTTCTTCCATATCTTAGCTATCCTATCTAATAAAAGAGTAATATGCAAATTAACCACCACTCTGTGACACACAAGCCATGCCCACTAGCCACGCCCACTAGCCAATCAGGAGTGAGTATGCAAATTAACCCCAACCAAGATGGCTGCGGCCATGGAGAGAGCAGGAAGGAGGCTTGGGTTTCCCCGGCGATGGAGGAAGCCAAGCTTTCCACACACCCTGGCTGGCCCAGGCCTCCACTTAAGGCTACAAAGTTTCAATGATAGAAGATAAATAAATCCCAACAAAAATGACAGCAGCCACAGAGCTGGAGAGAGCAGGAGGCTAGGGTTGCCCCTGGCGATGGAGGAAGCCAAGCTTTCCACGCACCCTGGCTGGCCCAGGCCTCTGTTTAAGGCTACAAAGTTTCAATTATAGAAGATAAATAAATCCCAGAAACCAGGGCCTCCACTTGGGTCGCCTGGGGGCGTGGCCAGCCTGCAAACCACCACAGGCCCCTAGCCCAGGCCCCAAGGGAACCCCCACCCTGATCCGGGACACCCTTCAGGGCAAACCAGCCGGCCCCCACCCATGCACCAGGCCTCTTTCCTATCTAATAAAAGAGTAATATGCAGATTGACCATCACTCCAACCCACAAGATGGCTGCCCCCATGTGGTCAAAGATCCTGCCCCCATGTGGACACAAGATGGCCACCACTAGATGGCCAGCAGGGGAGGGCAGTTGGGAGGGACCAGGCCTGAAAGGGAGGACAGTTGTGGGTGATCAGGCCAGCAGGGGAGGGTAGTTGGCAGTGACCAGGCCTGCAAGGGAGGGCAGTTGTGGGCAATCAAGCCTGCAGGGGAGGGCAGTTAGGGGTGACCAGGCCGGCAGAGGAGGGAAGTTGGGGGCAAACAGGCTGGCAGGGGAGCAGTTAGGCATCAATCAGGCTGGCAGGGGAGTGGTTAGGGGATGATCAGGCTGGCAGGCAGAAGCGGTTAGGGGCAATCAGGCAGGCAGGCAGGCGAGCAGTTGGGAGCCAGCAGTCCTGAATTGTGAGAGGGATGTCCGACTGCCCGTTTAGGCCCTTTCCCACCGGGCAGTCGGACATCCCTCGATGGGTTCCAGATTGGAGAGGGTGCAGGCTGGGCTGAGGGAACCACCCGCCCCCGTGCACGAATTTCGTGTACTGGGCCTCTAGTTATAAATAAATAACTGGAGGCCCGATGCATGAATTCGTGCACCAATGGGGTCCCTCAGCCTGGCCTGCGGGATTGGGCCGAAACCAGCTCTCTGACATCCTCTGAGGGCTTCTGGATGGCGAGAGGGTGCAGGCCAGGCCGAGGGACCCCACTGGGGTCAGGGAGGCGGGAGGTTGGCCAGCCGTGGTGGGACTGTGGGAGGACTTCAGGGCGTGTCCGGCCCGTTTTGCTCAGTCCTGATTGGCCAGATCCCAGCAGCAAGCTAACTTACCAGTCGAGGTGTCTGCCCCCTGGTGGTCAGTGCACATGATAACCAGCAGTTGAGCAACCTTACCATATCATTAGCATATTATGCTTTGATTGGTTGAACGGACGACTGGACACTTAGCATATTAGGCTTTTATTATATAAGACTAGTGGTCCGGTGCACAAAATTCGTGCACATTAAAAGGGGATTAATTAGAGGAAATAATTTAATATTGCTATTTGTTCTTTCTCTATAATAGAAGTGTTAGAGATGAAAGAAAATTAGTAAGATGTATATGAAAACCTTCCTCCTGTCAGAGTTTGGGGCGTACCATGGGACCTAGAGTCAAGTCCCCGCCCACCCACATATGCCTAAAAATTGCGTGAGACCCAGACCTGGCCGGCCCCTGCTCCCATTGGGCTAGATCCAGACCTGGCCAGTCCCACCCTTGTCAAGCCCTGCCAGGCAGGGGATGTAATCTCAGGTTCCCTGGCCCGGTGCCAGGATGGGGGGCGTGGCCTGAGGTTCCCCAGCCCAGAATGGGGCGGGGGGCATGCTTTGAGGTCCCCCGTCAAGCCGCGCCAGGTGGGGGACATGGCCTGAGATCCCCTGTCAAGCCCCACTGGGTGGGGGCATGGCATGAGGTCCCCCGTCAATCCTCACCAGGCAGGGGGGCACAGCCTCAGGTCCCCTAGCCCAGCACCAGGATGGGAAGCGCACCTTGAGGTCTCCCGTCAAGCCCCGCTGGGGCAGGGGGCGTGGCCTGAGGTCCCCTGTCAAGCCCTGCTGGGTGGGGGATGAGGCTTGAAGTCCCCTGACAAGCCCTACAGGGGCGGGGGAGGGCATAGCCTCAGGTCCCTGCTGATTACTCGTTAAGGCTCCTTATGCGAACTTGGCTTCAGCTGTGGGTGCAGCCATCTCTGTGACGGAGTGATGGTCAATTACCATATTCCCTCTTTATTAGATGGGATTATTATATGCTTTAATGAACATAGGGGTTGCACATTTCTTTTTGAATTAGTGTTTTTGTTTTCTTTGGATAACTACCCAGAAGAGCAATTTCTGGGTCATATGGCAGTTCTATTTTTAAGTTTTTGAAGAACCTCCATACTGTTTTCCATAGTGGCTGTACCAGTTTACAGTTCCACCAACAGTGCATGAAGGTTTCCTTTTCTCCACATCTTTGCCAACACATCTTATTTGTTGATTGACATTTTGATGATAGCCATTCTGACAGGTGGTATGTCTTGTGGTTTTGATTTACACAACCTACTAAATGGAGAAGATATTCACAAATTATATATTAGATAAGGGGTTAATATTCAAAAATAAATAAGGAACTCATACAACTCTACATCATAAAAACCATACTGTGCCCTGGCCCCAGTGGCTCAGTTGGTTTGGTGTTGTCCCCTGCACCAAAAGGTTGCTGGGTTCGATTCCTGGTCAAAGTCACATGCCTGGGTTGCAGGATCAATCCCCTGTAGGGGGCTTGCAGAAGATAGCTGATGGATGTTGTACTCTCACATCAATGTTTCTCCCTCACTCTCTCTCCCTCTCTTTCTAAAAATCAATAAACTGTTTAAAAAAAATCTCATAATCTGATAATTAAAAATGGGCAGAAAAAATATTGGCAGAAATTTCTCCAAAGATTATATATAACTAGGGGCCCAGTGCACAAATTCGTGCACTCTGAAAGAACTGTGGGGTTTGGTGGGCACGGGGGCAGGTCTCGGGCCCATCCTCTGTGCCCCCACCTGGCCCCTCGTACCACAGTTCCTGGTCCCCTGTCTGCCTGCAGCCCTGCTCCTGCTGCTGCTGCTCTCATGTGCTGACAGCGCAGGCCCTGCTCATAGCCGCTGACGGAGCAGTTGGGGCTGGCGCTGTCATTGGGTATGAGCAGTGGCTGCTGCTCCGATCACCCCTCAGGAGCAGGGGGAGGTGGAGAAGCCCCCAGGGGCGATCGGGGCTGGCAGCTGCTGCTTGCACCTGCTGATGGCCCTGAGCGATTAGGGCCGGTCCCAGGTGCTGGCAGCAGGGGCAAGCGGTGCCTCCAGCGCTGGCAGTAGGTGCAGCAGGACTGGTGCCGGCAGCAGGTTTAAGTGCTGGGTGTTGTGGGGCAACCCGCAAGAGACGACCACCAGAGACTGAGATCAAAATTTATGAGCCTTTATTAAGCTGGCCAGCGACTACAGTTGCAGCACTTCACCGCGGTAAAGGCCAAACTGCAGTGCAGTCCACAGGTGTTACAGCAAATTTATACTCGGGAACTACAAGAGGGAGTTAGGATAGTTACAATGACAACCCAAAGGTTACAAAAGCCATTTCAGCTGTTTCCAAGAAACTCAGGGCACAGGTGCAATGCCTGGGCACGCTTGGCCGGAGCATGAACCACTGCCTCCCTTCAAACTCCAACTGACCCATTGTTTGGTGACCTGCTCCCTCTCCCTCTGTATCCTGCCCCCAGGCAACGGAGGAGCTGTGCAATGTTTGCAGCCCAGAACACTGGGCAGGACCACAGCACACGGGAGCAAAGAGTTTTTAGTAACCACCAGAGGCTCGCCCTGATGACAGTGACCAGTGTCCCACCTTGGTCTGGTGCCCCCGCTCACCTGCTCCACCATTCCGCCACGGCTGATGCCCGCCATGTTCTGCACGTTCCTCCTGGTGGTCAGCGCATGTCATAGCGACCAGTTGTCTGCCATTTGTTTTATTTTCATATTAGGGTTTTATATATATAGATAATTTTTATGCTTTTATGTAAATAAAAGGATTTCATTGAAAAGGCTTAGCTATGCCATTTTATATAAATTCAGTTATGATTACTTCCTGAGTTAGAAGCACTTCTTGAGTTGTGCATCACTTTTGTGTGGCAATACCGTTTATAATTTTAAGAAGGCCTTGAAGAGAAGAGCACCCTTAACTGCAAATAGACTATCACAATGATACATTCAGATTTAGAGGAAGCTTCAGTTGTTTTATAAATATTTTTTATACTGTGGTAACAGTGATTTTAGCTTTTATTTAATGAGCATTTTTAGACTGTTTGTGTCACTATCTTTGCTTTTAAACATCTTTTCTTTTTGCCTGGTTAGCATGACTTAGTGATTGAGCTTTGACCTATGAACCAGGAAGTCAAGGTTCGATTCCTTGTCAGGGCACATGCTGGGGTTGTGGGCTTGATCCCCAGTAGGGAGCATGCAGGAGGCAACCGATCAGTGATTCTCGTCATTGATGTTTCCATATCTCTCTCCCTCACTTTTCTTCTCTGAAATCAATAAAAAAAAATATTAACAATTTTTTAAATGTTTTCTTTTTTTAGTATTTATTGCTGATTTTTTAAAAAAATAATCGAGCCTTCAGTTTTCTACTTTCTTGATGAAATAACTTAAATAAATAGGTTGTTTTTCCTTATTGTGATTTACTACTTCTGGATGTTACATTTCTTATCCACAGAAAACATTTTGTCTTTCCTCATTTTATCCCACACCCTGTTCGTAAAACACTGATTTTTTCATTGCACTATAACATATCTGAAATGTATTTTTTAAGTTTACCCTCCTTGACTTTGTAGCAAGGTGTTTAGGTGTGCTTTCTAGTCTAGATTAGAATCTTGGATCTGCCATTTACTTATGTTTGACCTATGTCATGCGCTTCACCTCATTTTTCTATAGTTTCTTTCTATGAGAACAATTATATCTTTTTCTCATAGGATTATTAGAGAATTGTTTCCATGAAAAGGCCAATTGTTTCTACTTTTTTTTTTATGCTTTAGTTGATAAGTATTGAACTACTTGTTAGAAGTGGGGAATAAATATTTCCCTAATCTTGGAATGATAGTTTCATAAGCATTAACCACATTAACACAAATGTATTAGAAGTTATAATAAAGGTTAAAAAGACTATCAGAAAACATAGGTCCATTCTACATTATCCACAATAAATATTTTTAGAGCTGCTGGCAATTTAATCAGAGAGCCTGAACTGAACTCTTTTGTTATTAAATGATATATCTAAAAGGGGATTGTTCTTTTTTAATGTGAAAGATGGAACCTTAGGCTTCACATATCAGAGCCTGATTGTTGGAATTACACATATTAATTGTTAATTCCTTTAAAAGCAAACTGTTATTTTTCAGCTGAGCCCATCTCTGCTATTTTACACATTTCATAATGGTTTTTGGTTACTTCTGATTCTACTAAAGCATGAAGAGCTCATTTAGAAATTAGCCTAAAAAAATTCTTCAATGTTCTTCCAATTTATTTTATACTAATTCTTGATACATTTATTCAGTGGCTTAAATCTTGGTTGTCTGCTTCTGTTACTTCCATCAGTAAGTATCCATGTCATTGTTTTTCAAACCTTTGCATTCTCTATATGGTCCATTCTAGAGAACCTCTTCTGAGTTACTAATCACTGGTCTACAAGGTTCAAAATTGTGACCCAGATCCATTGGGCATATAATTAATAAATAAATAAGCAGTTCTTCAGTAAGACTATGGCCTGGCAAAAATGATATTTGAATTGGTTTTCATAGATCTACTAGGTAACCTTAACTAAATGCTAATTATCCTCACAGCAATCCTATTACATAGGAACTTTTATTCCCATATTGTTGATGAGGTAACTGAGATTTAGAGAAGTAGTATTATTAACATCACACTTTAAGTGAGTGTTGCAGCTAAAATCTAAATCTAAGAAGTCTGAATTCAGAGCCAAACTCTTAATCAGCTATTACTGTGAATAAACCAGAACTAGTAAGAATAGTTGAATTTGTTTCATACATAGAAGTAAAACTGGCCTTTAACCAGAGAGAACATCTAGGTTGGCTAAAGAAGTTAACATAAGGACTAGTTTCTTACAAAGTTGAATTTTGCAGCTATTATAGAGAAAAATGTATGGAGTACAGTATATTAAAAATCGAGGCTATTTTTGTTTTTAAATTCTAGAAGATTTAAAAAATATTCTTAAATGAGCTTTTTATTGCTTGTATGGACTTGTGCGAAGACAGACTTACTGGATTTTGATCTTGTGGCCATTTGCAAGTTAATTAAACTTTCTGTGCCTGTGATTACTTATCTGTAAAAGGAAAACAAATATAGTTTCTCTCTCATAAGTTGTAATGAGATTCACATTATTTAATACTGTATATATAAAGCACTTAGAATAGCACTTAATGGCATGTAGGGTTAGGTAATGATATTCTTATTATTTATCCCATTTATATCATACCATGTAGTCATTCATCCATATTAATAAACTAGAGGCCCAGTACATGAATTTGTGCACAGGTGGGGTCCATCTGGCCCGGTCCCAATCGGGACCAGATCAGGGCCAGGCTGGCTTGGGGGAGGGGTCTTGGGCAATTGGCTGAGGGGGCTGCCCCTGATTGGGGTGGAGGGGGGCTTATTGGGGTCGGGGCCAGCCGTGGGGACAGGCTGTGGGCAGTGGGCCAAATGGGGTGGGAGGAGCCGATTGAAAGCCAGTGGCCTTGGGGAGGGTTCATGAGTGGTTGGCCAGCCGGCCCTGCCCCTGATCGGAGTTGGGGGGCCCATTGGGGGCAGGGCTGGCCAGCGCTGCCCCTGATTGGGGAGGAGGGCTAATCGGGTGGGGCCGGGTGGGGGGAGGGGCTGCAGGAGGTTGGCCAGCTGGCCTTACCCCCTATTGGGATAGAGGGAGGGCAATCAGGGGCAGGGCTGGCCGTGGGGAGGGGCTGCGGGACGATCGGGGTGGGAGGGGTCCATCGGGGGTGGGGCTGGCCAGTGGAAAGGGCCAAGGGGGGGGGAGAGAGTTGGCTGGACAGCCCCACTCCCCGATGGGGCTGGTTCACTGGCCACAGTGGGCCTCATAGCAACCGATCATTCCAGCATTATGGTTGCTGGCTTTTTATATATATAGATACCTTTCATTGATGGAAAATTAATTCTACTTTTTGAATTTCATTTCCAGTTCCTTTCTGTCCCTAATCTTAATTCTCCATTGCTTCCTCTTTGTCAACTACTCACAATTTATATCTTCTTTTATGCTTTATGTAACACTAGAGGCCCAATGCACGAAATTCGTGCACTCAGGGGTGAGGGGTTGTCCCTCGGCCTGACTTGTGCCCTCTTGCAGTCAGGAAGCCCTCGGGGAATGTCCAACTGACGGCTTAGGTCTGCTCCTCCTGGGGTGTGGGCCTAAGCCGGCAGTCGGACATCCTTAGCGCTGCCGCGGAGGCGGGAGAGGCTCCCACCATCGCCGCTGTGCTTGCCAGCCATGAGCCCGACTTCTGGCTGAGCGGTGCTCCCTCAGTGGGAGTGCACTGACCACCAGGGGGCAGCTCCTAAGTTGAGCATATGCCCTGTGGTGGTCAGTGCGCATCATAGCGACCGGTCATTCCACTGTTTGGTCAATTTGCATATTAGCCTTTTATTATATAGGAGGTAAGCCAACCTCAACCTTTTTTGGAATTAGGTATAGTATACATACTATCCTATATAATAAAAAGTTAATATGCAAATTGACCATCACGCCCTTGCACAAGATGGCCGCCCCCATGTGGTCACAAGATGGCTTCCACAAGATGGCCGGCAGGGGAGGGCATTTGTGGGTGACCAGGCTGGCAGAGGAGGGGAGTTAGGGCTGACCAGGCTAGCAGGGGAGGGCATTTTGGGGCGACTGGGCCTGCAGGGGACGGAGGGCAGTTTGGGGGGACCTGGCCTGCAGGGGAGGGCAGTTGGGAGTGACTGGGCCAACACGGGAGGGCAGTTGGGGGCTATTGGGCTTGTAGGGGAGCAGTTAGGCATCAATCAGGCTGACAGGCAGAAGTGGTTAGGGGCAGTCAGGCAGGCAGGCAGGCAAGTGGTTGGGAGCCAGCAGCCCCAGACTGTGAGAGGGATGTCCGACTGCTGGTTTAGGTCCGGTGGGATCGGGCCTAAACCGGCAGTCAGACATCCCCCGAGGGGTCCCTGATTGGAGAGCGTGAAGGCTGGGCTGAGGGACACCCTTCCCTCCCCAACCCCCCTCCCCGCTCCAGTGCACCGGGCCTCTAGTATACGTATATACATCTTTATTCTTGGAATTTAGCACTATTGGTGCATGGGCTTTTTCTTGTCCACAGATATACCTCTAGTTCCTAGAAGAGTAAGTCCCAATCTTTAATAAATAAAATATTTGTTGTATGAATGGGTGAATAAATAACTTCAAAACTGTTAGGCATTTTGTATATGGCTAATATTTTTTTAATTGTTGTCAATATTACATATGTGTCCCCCATTTTCCTCCTTTTTGCCCCCCCCCCACTTAATCCCTGCCCCACCCCAGGCCTTCCACACGCTACTGTCTGTATTTATGGGTTATGCATATATGCGTATTTGATCTTTGTTTTATCTCTTCCCATCCCTCCCTCCACCTCCCCACTGATATCTCTTATTCTGTTCCAAGCATCCATACCTCTGGACCTATTTTGTTTGTCAGTTTATTTTGTTTATTAGATTCCACATATAAGTGAGATCATGTGATATTTGTATTTCTCTAACTGGCTTATTTCACTTAGTGTTATAGTTTCCAGGTTCATTCATGCTGTCTCAAAGGGTAAGAGCTCCGTCTATTCTGCAGCTTTTTTTATCCACTCATCTAGTGAGGGGCATTTGAACCGTTTCCAGATGTTAGCAATTGTAAATAACACTGCTGTGAATGTAGAGGTGCATATATTCTTTCTGATTGGTGTTTTGGAATTTTTAGGATATAATCCCCGAAGTGGTATTGTTGGGTCAAATGGCAGTTCCATTTTTAACGGTTTTAGGAACCTCCGTACTGTTTTCCACAGTGGCTGCACCAGTCTGCATTCCTATGTACTAGGGTTTCCTTTTCTCCACATCCTCAACAGCACATGTCATTTGTTGATTTGCTGATGGTGCCATTCTGACATGTGTGAGATGGTACCTCATTGTCGTTTTGATTTGTATCTCTTGGATGATTAGTGACGAGGAGCATTTTTTCATATGACTAGTGGTCATCTGTATGTCTTTTTTGGAGAAGTGTTTATACAGGCCCTTTGTCCTTTTTAAAAAAATATATTTTATTAATTTTTTACAGAGAGAAAGGGAGAGGGATAGAGAGTTAGAAATATTGATTGATCAGCTTCCTCTTGCACACTCCCTACTGGGTATGTTCCCGCAACCAAGGTACATGCCCTTGACCAGAATCGAACCTGGGACCCTTGAGTCCGCAGGCCAACGCTCTATCCATTGAGCAAAACTAGTTAGGGCCCTTTGTCCTTTTTTAAAATTAGATTATTTGTCTTTCTTTTGTAGAGTTGGATGTGTTCTTTGTATATTTTGGAAATTAGCCCCTTATCCGATGTATTATTGTTGAGTATGTTCTCTCATACAATAGGTTTCCTTTATATTTTGTTGATTTTTTTTTCTGTGCAGAAGCTTTTTAGTTTGATGTAGTCCCATTTGTTTATATTTCCAGTGTTTTCCTTGCCTAGGAGATATATCAGTAAAAATAATGCTACATGAGATGTGTGAGATTTTACTGCCTATGTTTTATTTTTTGGGTTTTTATGGTTTTGCAACTTACAGTTAAGTCCTTTATCCATTTTGAGTTTATTCTTTTTTTTTCTTCAAATTTTTATTAAGGTATTATATGTGTACATATCTTACCATTACCCCCCCCCACCCACTCCCATACATGCCCTCACCCCCCAATGTTTTGCATCCGTTGGTTACTCTTATATGCATGTATACAAGTCCTTCGGTTGATCTCTTATTTCCCCCACCTCTCCCTAACCTTACCACTGTAATTAGACAGTCTGTTTGATGCTTTACTGCCTCTGTAACTATCTTTTTGTTCATCAGTTTATAATGTTTTTCATTATCCCCAAATGAGTGAGATCATGTGGTATTTTTCTTTCATTGACTGGCTTATTTCACTTAGCATAATGTTCTCTAATTCCATCCAGGTGTCTACAAATGGTAGTAATTCCTTCTTTTTTATGGCAGCATAGTATTCCATTGTGTAGATGTACCATAGTTTTCTGATCCAGTCATCTGCTGACGGGCACCTAGGCTGTTTCCAAATCTTAGCTATTGTAAATTGTGCTGCTATGAACATAGGGGTGCATATATCCATTCGGATTGGTGTTTCTAGTTTCTTAGGATATATTCCCAGGAGTGGGATTACTGGGTCAAATGGGAGTTCCATTTTCAGTTTTTTGAGGAAACTCCATACTGTTCTCCACAGTGGCTGCACCAGTCTGCATTCCCACCAGCAGTGCACGAGGGTTCCTTTTTCTCCACATCCTCGCCAACACTTGTCGTTTGTTGATTGGTTGATGATAGCCATTCTGACAGGTGTGAGATGGTATCGCATTGTCGTTTTGATTTGCATCTCTCAGATAATTAGTGACTTTGAGCATGTTTTCATGTGTCTCTTGGCCTTCCTTCTGTCTTCTTTCAAAAAGATTCTATTTAGGTCCGTTGCCCATTTTTTTATTGGATCATTTATCTTCCTTTTATTGAGTTGTATAAGCTGCCTGTAGATGTTGGAAATTAAACCTTTATCAGTGATACCATTTGCAAATATGTTCTCCCATACAGTGGGGTTTCTTGTTGTTTTGTTGATGGTTTCTTTTGCTGTGCAAAAGCTTTTTATTTTGATGTAGTCCCATTTGTTTATTTTCTCTTTGGCTTCCATTGCCCTAGGGGCAGTATCACTGAAAAAGATCTTTTGGCATATGTCTGAGATTTTGCTGCCTGTGGATTCCTCTAGTATTTTTATGGTTTCCCGTCTTATATTTAAGTCCTGTATCCATTTTGAGTTTATTTTCGTGTATGGTGTAAGTTGGTGATCTTGTTTCATTTTTTTGCATGTATCTGTCCAATTTTCCCAACACCATTTATTGAAGAGACTGTCTTGACTCCGTTGTATGCTCATGCCTCCTTTGTCAAATATTAATTGCGCATATTGGTTTGGGTCGATATCTGGATTCTCTATTCTATTCCATTGATCTATATGTCTGTTCTTGTGCCAGTACCAGGCTGTTTTGAGGACAGTGGCTTTGCAATACAGCTTGAAATCTGGTATTGAGATCCCTCCTAGTTTATTCTTCTTTCTCAGGATTGCTGTGGCTATTCTGGGTCTTTTTTTATTCCAGATGAATTTTTGGAGAGTTCTTTCTAGGTCTGTGAAATATGCCATTGGTATTTTAATGGGGAGTGCATTGAATCTATAGATTGCTTTGGGTAGTATGGACATTTTGATGATGTTGATTCTACCAATCCATGAACATGGTATGTTCTTCCATCTGTTTACATCTTCCTCTATCTCTTTTTTCAGTGTCCTGTAGTTTTCCGCATATAGGTCTTTTACCTCCTTGGTTAGATTTATTCCTAAGTATCTTAATTTTTTTGGTGCGATGGAAAATGGGATTGCTTTTTTAGTCTCTCTTTCTGTAAGTTCACTGTTGCTGTATAGAAATGCCATAGATTTCTTGGCATTAATTTTGTATCCTGCTACATTGCCGAATTCATTTATTAAGTCTGTTAGTTTTTTGATGGAGTCTTTCGGGTTTTTATGTACAATATCATGTCATCTGCAAATAAGGACAGCTTTACTTCTTCTTTTCCAATTTGGATGCCTTTTATTTCTTCTTCTTGTCTAATTGCAATGGCTAATACTTCCAGTACTATGTCAAACAGGAGTGGTGAGAGTGGGCATCCTTGTCTTGTTCCTGTTCTTAGGGGAAATGGTTTTAGTTTTTGCCCATTGAGTATGATGTTAGCTGTGGGTTTATCATATATAGCTTTTATTATGTTGAGGTATGATCCTTCTATTCCCACCTTGTTGAGAGTTTTTATCAAGAAAGAGTGTTGGACTTTGTCAAATGCTTTTTCTGCATCAATTGATATTACTATGTGATTTTTATCTCTCAATTTGTTTATGTGATGTATCACTTTTATTGATTTGCGGATATTGTACCATCCTTGCATACCTGGGATAAACCCTACTTGGTCATGGTGTATGATCTTTCTGATGTACTGCTGGATCCGATTTGCTAGAATTTTGTTGAGGATTTTGGCATCTACATTCATGAGGGATATTGGCCTGTAATTCTCCTTCATTGTGTTGTCTTTATCTGGTTTTGGTATTAGGGTGATGCTGGCTTCATAGAAGGAGCTTGGAAGTGTTCCTTCTTCTTGAATTTTTTTGGAATAGTCTGAGGAGGATAGGTTTTAGTTCTTCCTTGAATGTTTGGTAAAACTCTCCTGTGAAGCCGTCTGGCCCCGGGCTTTTGTTTGCCGGAAGCTCTTTGATGACTGCTTCAATTTCTTCCATAGTTATTGGCATATTGAGCTGTTTAGATTCTTCTTGATTGAGTTTAGGAAGGTTATATTTTTCTAGGAATATGTCCATTTCCTCCAGGTTGTCCAGTTTGTTGGAATAGAGTTGTGCGTAGTATTTTTTAACAATCCTTTGTATTTCAGCGGGATCTGTTGTTCTTTCACCTCTTTCATTTCTGATTTTGTTTATTTGGGTCCTCTCTCTTTGTTTCTTTGTGAGCCTGGCTAGAGGTTCATCAATCTTGTTTATCCTTTCAAAGAACCATCTCTTGGTTTTGTTGATCTTTTGTATTGTTTCTTTGGCCTCTATGTCGTTTATCTCTGCTCTGATCTTTATTATTTCCTTCCTTCTGCTTACACTGGGCTTTTCTTGTTGCTCTTTTTCTAACTCTTTGAGTTGTTGGGTTAGGTAATTTATTAACATTGTTTCTTGTTTTTTGCAGTAGGCTTGTAGAGCTATGAACTTCCCTCTCAAGACTGCTTTCACTGTGTCCCATAGATTTTGGATTGTAGTGTTTTCATTATCATTTGTTGCCATGATGTTTTTTATTTCTTCTTTGATCTCTCTGGTAACCCAGTCATGGTTTAATAGCATGCTGTTTAGTCTCCATGTGTTTGATTTCCTTGGGGTGTTTTTATTGTAGTTGATTTCCAGTTTTATGCCACTGTGGTCTGAGAAGATGCTTGATATGATTTCTATCTTCTTGAATTTGAAGAGACTTTGCCTATGTCCCAACATATGGTCTATCTTTGAAAATGACCCAGGTGTACTTGAGAAGAATGTATATTCTGTGGCTTTGGGGTGAAATGTTTTGAAGATGTCAATTAATTCCATCTGGTCTAGTGAGTCATTTAGGATTGAGGTTTCTTTGCTGATTTTTTGTTTAGAGGATTTGTCCAATGGTGATAGTGGGGTATTAAAGTCTCCTACTATGATTGTATTGCTGTCAATCTCTCCCTTGATATCCTCCAGGAGTTTTTTTATGTATTTGGGTGCTCCTGTATTGGGTGCATATATGTTTACCAGAGTTATTTCTTTTTGTTGGATTGCTCCCTTTAGTATTATGAAGTGGCCTTCCTTATCTCTTGTTATGTCCTTCAGTTTGAGATCTAATTTGTCAGATATAAGTATTGCTACCCCAGCTTTTTTTTTCAGTTCCATTTGCCTGGAAAACCTTTTTCCATCCCTTCACCCTCAGTCTGTGTGCGTCGTTTTTTCTGAGGTGGGTTTCTTGTAGACAGCAGATGTATGGGTCATGTTTTCTTATCCAATCCATTACCCTAAGTCTTTTGATTGGGTCATTTAATCCGTTTACATTTAATGTTATTATTGATAGGTACTTATTTGTCGCCATTCCTATTCTTTACACCTGTGTTCCTTCTTTGCTTCCTATTTCTTTTTTTTTTTTTTTTTTTTTTTTTTTTTTTTTTACAGCAGACCCTTTAGCATTTCTTGCATTGCTGGTTTGGTGGTGATAAATTCCCTTAGTCCTTTTTTGTCTGTGAAGCTCCTGATTTCACCTTCAATTTTGATTGATAACCTTGCTGGGTACAGTATTCTTGGATTCAGACCCTTTCTTTGCATGACTTTGTATATTTCATTCCATTCCCTTCTGGCCTGATGAGTTTCTGTTGAGAAATCAGTTGCTAGTCTGATGGGGGTTCCTTTGTATGTAACTTTCTGTCTCTCTCTTGCCGCTTTTAAGATTCTTACTTTGTCGTTGGTGTTTGCCAATTTAATTATGATGTGCCTTGGTATCGGTCTTTTGGGGTTCATTTTGCTTGGGACTCTGTGAGCTTCTTGGATTTGTGTGGGTTTTTTCTTCTCTATATTAGGGAAATTTTCTGTCATTATTTCTTCAAAGAGGTTTTCTATTACTTGCTCAGCTTCCTTTCCTTCTGGAACCCCTATTATGCGGATGTTGTTTTGTTTTGTGTTGTCCCAAAGTTCCCTTAGGCTCTCCTCCTGCCTTTTAATTTTTTTTTCTAGAAGTTGCTCTACTTGGGTATTTTTTCCCATCTTGTCTTCTAGCTCACTGATGCGGTCCTCTGCTTCTTCTAGTCTACTCTTGATGTTTTCTATTGAGTTCTTTACAGCAGCGATGTCATTTTTCATTTCTTCTTGGTTCTTCTTCATTTCCTCTTGGTTCTTGCTCATATTGTCGAATTTGTCTTCCATTCTTTTCAGCCACCTTATGACCATTTCTCTGAATTCTTTTTCTGGAAGGTTGCTTGCCTCCATTTCGTTTACTTCCTTTTCTGGTGATGCCTGCTTTTCTTTCATATGCGGGCTGTGTCTTTGTCTCCCCATGGTCTCTCTTCTCTGGGAGTCTGGTTATGTAGTTCTCTCTCTCTCCTGCGTTGATTTAAAGGCACAAAATACAGCACTACCAGGTACAACACACAAGGCACTGAACAGAAATGTATTCACGATATTAATAACCTCCAATAAAGGTGACCACCAGAGAAAGGCAAATTAGGGGATAGGAGAGAAAGAAGAAGAGGAAAAAGAAAGAAAGAAGAAGCAGAAAAAAGGAGTGTCAAAATGAATTTGGGAAAAGGGAAAAAAAGAAGAAAAAAAAGTAAGAGAGACAAGAAAGAGACTAAGAGAGAAAGGGAAACAGACTATATATATTGGGGATAAAACTACAATAGAACAATCACTTATCCCAGCAAATGCCAGCAACAAGTACCTGGGGATTAATACAAACTACAACACCAACTAATATTGAGTGAGGCAAGGGAAAACAGAAGCACTAAACAAACAAAAAAATAAACAAAAGAAGAATAAGCAAAACAATCTCACAAAAATGCATAAAAATTCGATATAATCTACATTCAAGTGAACAACAACAAAAGGACAGAGAGAAAAACAATTTTTTGGATAGTTAAGACAGCGAAGAGAGAGGTGTGTATGGACTTGGAGCAGGGGAATGGAGATTAGATATATAAGTAGGGTGAAATTTTAACAGGGGGTAAACAGAAAGAATAGGGAAAATCTAAAGCAGGAAAGGGGTAAGATAAACCTGACACCGAAAAGGGAAAAGTGAGGAAGAGAGTGATGGCATAAAGGTAGAGTTGAGATAGAGTAAAATGAGGCTAAAGGAAAGATAAAAATAGAATGTAGAACATTTATCCCAAAACAAAATGAAGAGAAAATAAAAATGACACTTAAAAAAAATAAAAAAAAGATAAAATAGCAGTAGTAATAATACGGATTGAAAATAAGAATGTAATAATTAAAAAGGTAAAATCAAGTGAGGAAAAAAGAAAAAAAATTAGTTTCTTGAGTAAAAGATGCAAAAAATGAAAATAAAAAAAAATAAAAATAAAATGTGGAGTAGTGAAGGTCATTCACTTCCTCTGTTGTTCTGTTTGGCACGCCTGTTTCTCAGTTCGGACAGTATTGCAGTTCCTGCATTCCACTGCTCTTCAGTGATGTAAGCCAGTCCTGATTTTAAGCAGGCGGTGTGTCTTAATTCGTATTCCTTTATTTTTGATTACACAAGAGTCAATTTGTGATTCAGCCCCTGGGTGGCAGTGTTTCTGGATTGACTTCTGCGTTTATCTATGGCCTCTCTAGGCAGTGTTAGAGCCTTCTTTCCCTGTGGCACTCACTACCGGTTTGTGGGAGTGGGCTGCCTCAGAGCTGGCTCTCTGATGGTCACTCCCTGCTCCGATCCCCAGGTTCCAGAAAAACAACTTTCCCCTGCAGTCTCCCAGGGTGTCCCCAACTGGGTGATCCTATGTATTGGGCTTAGTAATCAGAAGCAAGAATTTCAAGAGGAAAAAGCCAAGTGTGCGCACACCGGGGCTGCGCGTAAGTCTAGCACACCCCTGAAATTCTTAGGGTGTCCCTGCACGTCAGATCAAAATGGGTTGCTTTTTAGGGAGCCCTTCTGTTAGCAGCTCTGAGGACCCCCTTCCACATTCACAGATCACGCCAGCCTCAACAGCCACGGATTTTTCTAGGCACAGGCTTCCCTGGTCCTCCAGCTCCCGCAAAACGCGCGTTCCTCTCTCGAGCTGGGACCAGAGACCTCACCTTATCCCAGGCGAAATCTGACCTTTCCGTGGTGGAGTGTAGAGCTCCTATGAACCCGTGTGTTTGCGCCAATTGGGGAGCGTTGTTCTGGGGCTCGCAGCTGTTCTGTGGTTGCCGCAGCTGTGGATTCTCAGGCTTCCGATAAGCTCCACTTTCCGGTTCCAGATGGCGGAGGCTCCGCGTCCAAGCCCGCAGCTCCGGGAGGGGACCCAGCCGCAGTGGGAGCTACCAGGTCAGCGGAACCCGTCTAGCAGTCTCCCACCTTCTTCTGGAGTTCAGTTGTCCCCCAACTTGCCAACAAACACTCCTAGTGCGACCCTCAGCTGTTCTTTCTTTCTGCTCCGGGACAAGGCTCGGAACACGTCTGTCTATTCCGCCGCCATTTTTCCCCCCTTAGTTTATTCTTGTGTATGATTTAAGTTGATGATTTAGTTTCATTTTTTTGCATGTATTTGTCCACTTTTCCCAATACCATTTATTTCAAAGATTATCTTTAATCCATTGTGTGCTCTTACCTCCTTTATTAAATATTAATTGACCATGTTAGCTTAGGTCAATTTTGGGTGTCTTTGTTCTGTTGCATTGATATATATGCCTGTCCTTATGCCAGTACCAGGCTGTTTTGATAACAGTGGCTTTGTAATATAGTTTGATATCCAATATTGTGGTCCTTCCAATTTTGTTCTTCTTTCTCAGGAGTGCTGAGGCTATTTTTTGGTTCCATATAAATTTTTGAAATATTTGTTCTACATATGTGAAATATGCTCTTGGTATTTTAATAGGGTTTGTGTTGAATCTATAGATTGCTTTGATGCTAATGCATCCAGTTCATGAACACAGTATAGGCTTCCACTTGTTTTTATCTTTAGTATTTTCTTTTTCAATGTACTATACAAGTAGTTTTCTGAGAACAGATTTTTTACCTCGTTGTTAGGTTTATTCCTAGGGATCCTATTTTGTTGTTGTTGCAATGGTAAATGGGATTATTATGTTTTTTTTTTTTTTTTAGTTTCTCTTTCTGAGAGTTCATTATCTATCTATGTGTGTGTGTGTGTGTGTGTGTGTGTGTGTGTGTATAAAGGCAGTGACCGTGATGACCAAAACGATCGTTCGACCGGTCACCATGCGGTGCTAGCATAGATGCATAGACACAGGAGGTAAAGTCTATGAGTGAACTAAGAATGAACAAGACAAATGCTTGCCTTCATGGAGCTCGCATTGTAAGAAGGTTAGATCAGGGATGAGAATTCAGAATTGCCACCAGCACTGACCTGAGGTGTCACTTCCCAGTGTGGCCAGAGATACAACCACTAGTGGACTGGGGGCGTGACTGAAGGGCTGGCGCCCACGTAAAGGCAGGGCCATTCTGGATTTCCCAGAGGAGCCAATGGTTGTCTAGGAGGCGGAGTTTCTGACGCTGACTGGCATAGAAACTGACCAATCAGAACCAAATCTGGGTGAACTGTGAGGAGCCAATGGCTGCCTAGGAAGTGGAGCTTTTGATGCTGACTGGCATAGAATCCGACCAATCAGGACCAAATCTGGTTAAACTGTGAAGAGCCAATGGCTGCCTAGGAGGTGGAGCTTTTGACACTGACTGGCATAGAAACTGATCATTCAGAACGTAATCTGGTGAACTGCGAAGGCAGAACCTAAGTTGGGGGCTGAGGAGGGATTTTAAGGTCAACAGCTGTTTGGTGTAAGGTGTAAGAAAGCGCTTCAACTTTTTAATAACCAGTTTGGCAGTATAGTGCATATGGCTGGCTATCAATCCAGATATAGAGGTTATGTATTTTTCTCTGCCAAGAGCATCTCCTCCTGCTGAAAAAGGCTCCCCCCCATTTAAGCAATCCTATCCTATTTAATCTATCTATACTAATAAAAGGGTAATATGCTTATTAGACTGGATCAACCTGCCATCTTCTGGACGTCTGACTTCCTTCCTTCTGGACGTCTGACAAAGCCATGGTGGTGCGGGCCGAGGCAGAGGCCGTTAGGGGCGATCAGGCCGGCAGGGGAGGGCAGTTGGGGGTGACCAGGCCGGCAATGGAGGGTAGTTGTGGGTGAGATCATGCCAGCAGGGGAGGGCAGTTGGGGGCAACCAGGATGGCAAGGGAGGGCAGTTGGGGGCAAACTGGCCTGGAGGGGAGGGCAGTTGGGGGCTGTCAGACCTGCAGGGGAGGGAAGTTGTGGGTGACTGGGCTGGCAGGGGTTGGCAGTTGGGGGCTAACTGACCTTCAGGGGAGGGCACTTAGGGGTGACCAGGCCGGCAGGGGAGGGTAGTTGGGGGCAACCAGGCCGGCAGGGGAGGGCAGTTGGAGGTGACCAGGCCGGCAGGCGAGGGCAGTTGATGGCAACCAGGCTGGCAGGGGAGGACCTTTGGGGGGGACCAGGACAGCAGGGGAGGGCAGTTTGGGGCATTAAGCAGGTAGGCAGGTGTGTGGTTAGGAGACAGTGGTCTTGGATTGCGAGAGGTTTGTCTGACTGACAGCTGGTTTAGGCAGGAGCAGGCCTAAATCAGCAGTCAGTCATCCCCCGAAGGGTCCTGGATTGGAGACAGTGCAGGCTGGGCTGAGGGACCCCCTCACCCCCCCGTGCATGAATTTCATGCACCAGGCCTCTAGTTGATATACACTGAGTGGCCAGATTATTATGATCTCTGAACACATAATAATCTGACCACTCAGTGTATATGCTATATAATAAAAGGCTAATATGCAAATTGTCCCCTTGACCAGAAGTTCGACCAGCAGGCAGGCTGGCCAACCGCCCATGTCCCCTCCCCCTGGCCAGGCTGGCTGGACCCCACCCATGCGTGAATTCATGCACCGGGCCGGGCCTCTAATATATATATATACACACTGAGTGGCCAGATTATTATGCATTCAGAGATCATAATAATCTGGCCACTCAGTATATAAAATGTCATTGATTTCTGGATGTTAATTTTTTATCATGCTATCTTGCCAAATTTATTTATTAAACCTAATAGTTGTCTTGGTGGAGTTTTTAGTGTTTTCTCTTTAAAATATTTTGTTTTATTTCTAATTTAGTTGACTTTCATTTCTTCTTTTCTGATTGTTGTGGCTAGGACTTCCAGTACTATGCTGAATAAGAGTGGTGAAAGAGACATACCTGTCTTGTTCCTGATCTTAAAGAAAGTGCTTTTTGTTTTTCCTCATTCAGTGTGATATTGACTGAAGGTGTATGGCCCTTATTATGTTGAGGTATGATCCCTCTATTCCCACTTTTTTGAGAGTTTTTATCATAAATGAGCGCTAGTTTTTTTAATGTTTTTTCTGTCTATTGATGTGATTTGTCTCCTTCATTTTGTTTACATGATGTATTATGTTTATTGATTTACAAATATTGAACCAACCTTGCATCCCAGGCATAAATCCCACTTGGTCATGGTGTGTGATCTTATTAATGTATTGCTGGATCTAATTTGCTAATATTTTGTTGAGGATTTTAACATCTATGTTCATCAAGGATATTGGTGTATAATTTTCTTTCTTTGCTATGTCTTTATCTGGTGTTGGCATTCGGATCATGCTGGTCTCATAAAAAAAGCTTAGAAGCCTTTCATCCTCTTGAAATGTTTGGAATAGGTTGATGTGGATAGTTGTTAATTCTTTGAATGTTTGGTAAAATTTGCCTGTGAAGCAATCTGATCCAGGACTTTTGTTTGCTGGCAGTTTTTTGACCACTTCTTTAATTTCATTAGCTGTTACCAGCCTATTCAGGTTTTCTGATTCTTCCTGTTTCAGTTTTGAAAGATTGTATGTTTCTTGGAATTTGTCGATTGTGCCCAGGTTGTTGGCATACAGTTGTTCAAAGTAGTTTCTTACAATTCTTTTTATTTCTGTGATACTAGTTGTTGCTTTGCCTCTTTCATTTCTGATTTTATTTTATTTGGATACTCTCTCTTTGTTTCTTGGTAAGTCTGGCTAAAAATATATCGATGTTGTTTGTCTTTTCATAAAACCAACTCTTGGTTTCATTGATCTTTTGTACTATTTTTTTAGTCTCTATTTCACTTATTTCCTCTCTGATCTTTATTATTTCCTTACTTCTGCTTATTCGGGTCTTTTCCTGTTGTTTTCTTTTTAATTATTTTAGTAGTTGGGTTAGATTTTGTATTTGAGCTTTTTCTTGTTTCTTGCAGTAGGCCTGTAGTGCTATGAATTTTCCTCTCATGATTGCTTTCTCTGTGTCCCTTAGGTTTTGGTTTGTTGTATGTTCATTTTCGTTTGTTTCCAGGAAGTTTTTTATTTCTTTCTTGATCTCATTGGTAATCCATTTATTTTTTAATAACTTGTTATTTTGCCTCCATGTATTTGAATGTTTTTGAGTTATTTTACGCTAGTTGATTTCTAGTTTCATGCCATTGTGATTCGAGAATATACGATTGATATGGTTTCAGTCTTCTTGAATTTCTCAAGACTTATTTTGTGTCCTAACATGTAGTCTATCTTTGAGAATGACCCATGTGCTTTTGGGAAGGATGTATATTCTGCCATTTTATGATGAAATGTTCTATAAACATCAATTAAATCTATCTGATCCAATGTGTCTTTTAAGGTCACTGTTTCATTGTTGAGTTTTGGTCTGGACTATCTATCTAGTGATGTCAGTGGGTGTTAAAGTCCCCTAGTACTCCTGTATTGCTATCGATCTCTCACTGAAAGTCTTCCAAGAGTTTTTAAATATTTAGTTGTTCCTGTGTTTAGTGTGTATATGTTTATAAGGGTTATATTTTCTTGTTGGAATGATTCCTTTAGTATTATGTAGTGATCTTCGTCTTGTGTTATTGTCTTTGTTTTAAAGTGTGTTTTGTTAGATATGACTATTGCTACTCCAGCTTTTTTTCTCTTTGCATTTGCATAGAATATTTTTTTCCATCCTTACACTTTTATTCTGTGTGAATCTTCTGTTCTGAGGTGGGTTTCTTTTAGAATATGTATGGTTCATGTTTTCTTATTTATTCAGGTACTTTATATATTTTGATTGGAGCATTTAAGTTCATTTACATTTAAGGTTTTTATTGATCGGTCCATATTTATTGCCCTTTTTCTTCTTATGTCTATATTCCTTTCTCTTGGTTTCTTCTTCTTAAAGCATTGCCTTTTAACATTTTTTTTGCAATGCTTGTTTGGTGTTAATGTACTCTTTTAGCCTTTTTTGTTGTTTTTGTCTGATAAGCTCGTTCTTTCAACATCAATTTTAAATGATAGCCTTGCTGGATAGAGTAGTCTTGGGTTCAGGTCCTTGGTTTTCATTACTTTGAATACTTCATTCCAATCCCTTCTGGCCTGAAGTGTTTCTGTTGAGAAGTCAGCTGACAGCCTCATGGGGACTCACTTTTAGGTAACTGTTTCTTTCTATCTTTAAGATTCCCTCTTTGTTTTTTTAACTTTTGCCATTTTAATTATGATGTGTCTCGGTGTGAGTCTCCTTGGGTTCATCTTGATTGGGACTCTCTGTGCTTCCTGTGCTTGGGTGACTTTTTCCATTAGCAGGTTAGGGAAGTTTTCTGTTTCCTTCAAACAGGCTGTCTGCTCCTTGCTCCCCCTGGTAACTTTATTGATACCGGAATAGGCAAGGGTCATGTCTCATGGAATCAAAGAATGAAACTGAGGACCAGAAGAGTTCACACAAGGCAGGGATTTATTTTAAACAAACATAGGCTCTCCACTCAGGGAGGGGATTCAAATGGGTTGCCACTGAAGCATTCTGCTCTTCCCTTATATCTGCTAAAGGCCTGCTCTTTGTCTTTCTGTGCCACTCTCCCATTGGTTATGGCCTTTTTGCAACATTTTACTTTGCACTTGCAAGAAGAACATCTTCATTTCAAAACATCCTGTTTTTCTGCTATCTGTCTTGTTTTTCTGCAAAACATTTTGTGGTTTCATCTAACTCCAGAATTCCTCCTTCTACCCCTTACACCCTGTTTACCTAATTTTGCTTTAACTCCTTTCACTATCATGTGGTTATTGTTAGGTTTCATGTTGTCCCATAGTTCCCTTAAACTATCCTCCTGTTTATTAATTCTTTTTTCTTTTGGCTCTAATTGGGTGTATGTTTTCTACCTTGTCTTCCAAATTTGACCCTCTCCTTCATTCAATCTGCTTTTGATTTCTTCCCGTTTATTCTTGTTGTTAGATATGGTATTTTTCATTTCCAACTGCTTCTTGTTCATTGTTTCTATTTTCTTTTTCATGCTGTTGTAGTTACCACTATGTTCCTTGTTATTCTGACCAAGTTTCTTGAGCATCGTTATAACCTTTACTTTGAAACTCTACTGTATATCTGCTAATTTGCTTGTCACCATTTAATTTATCTGTTTTTCAGGAGATTCTTCCTTTTCCTTAATTTGGGGTTTGTTTCTTTATCATCATTTTTCCTTCCCTTTGTATTTGTTTCTATGTATTAGATTGAACAGCTATGCCTTCCAGTCTTCATGGGGATGCCTTATGTTCTGTGGGACCTGATGATGCAGTCTCTTTGATCACCTGAGGTGGATACTCTAGGAATGTCCCTTGTGTAGATTATTTGAGCTTTCCTGTTGTAAGTGGGTCTTGATTGTTGTTGTTTGCCCTGTTCATGGGTGTATCTTCTCTGAGTCTGGCTACCTGTGCGTCTCTACTCTGACCAGGTTGTGTGAGCAGTTGTGCCAGTGCTGACAGAACAAAACAAAACAAGAAACAAATAAAAACATACAGAAGACGCTTACAGCAATAACAAACACAATCACAAATAAAAGAGATTTAGGAAAGAAAAAGGTGAACCAGAATAATAAAAGAAAAGAAATATGAGAACAGAAAAGGGGAAGAAAAAGGAATACGAAAGGAAAGAAGGGAGAGAAAAAATAAGAACAAAGAATAGGAAAAGGAAAACAGTAAAAAAGAAAGGAAAAATTATGAAAAGGAAAAAGATGAGAAAGAAAAAAAGACAAAAAATAAGAAAGGGAAAACAAGAGAAAGGAAGAGAAAGAAGAAAAAGTAATAGAGTCAGAAAAGGAAAGAAAAGTAAGGTATGAAAGAAATAAAGCAATAAAAGAGAAAAAAATGAAGAAAATAATTTAAAAAAATAAAGAAAAAAAAGTGAAGTAGCATTTCTCTCAGTAGAGTTCAGTGCCCCCTGGGAGCTCTCTTTGAATTCTGCTCTTATGTTGACTGAGGCTGTCAGTTTTATCTGTTGTTTCTGGGATTCCCAGGAGGTACTTTGTGGGTTGCCACTATCAGAAGCTGTCCATCTTTGGCTCTCAGCAACCTGTTCGAAGCTTCAAGCGATCCATAGTTTGTGTCTGTCTCCAGAAGGCTTGGCTGCATACAGGAGGGGCCAGTCTGCACTTTAGGTCCAACTTGTTAGAAGCAAGGTGCCCAGGCAAGGTTCAGTAAACATCCCAAGGTTCCTTGGGCTCCACCTCTGCCCTCCTCCACCTGCTGGTCAACTGTCAGTCTTAGTCACTGAAAAGGCTGTTTCTGAAAGGGCTTTTGGCTGAATTAGTAGTATGAGACCTCTGGGTTTCCCATGATGGGGATTGCCACACCCCAAATCCAGTCACTGACACCCACTGAGACTGTCTAGGCCCGTAGGTTTGGCCCCTGCTGCTGCCTCCTCTGCAGGGTCCAGATGCAGGGTGTGGCAAGAAAGATGGGGTGAGCTGTATCCCGAGGGCAGGGTATTTGCCTTTTCCCCTAGCTTTGCCTGCTGGGAGGGGCCTGTGCCTCTTAGGAAAAATGAACTGATGCGGTATTGGTGGTGGTGGTGGTGGGAGACATTAGATCACAGGTTTCCCAGCTGCCACTGTTCCACATCTACCCCAATGCTTCCTACCCCAGCCTCTCCTCAGTCAACTCCAGTCCAAAGCATCCTCCTTCCACCAAAGCCTCAGTTGAGGGGCTGCAAATGAAAATCCTGTGCTCTGAGGTTTTTTGTGTGTGTGTTTTTTGTTTTTTAAATGTGGCTTTATCTCTGATAGGCCATAAGCCCCAAGCCTTTCACTGCTGAATATTACGTGGGCCACTGTTCTCAGCTCTGGTGTTCTGGGTAGGGGTGTCCAGCCTAAGGTTCGGGCCTTGATCCTCTCAGGGGAACCCCTCATTCTCAGCCCCTCTTTTGACCCTGCCATTCCTTTCAGTCTCCAGATGGTTTCTGCCTTCCCTTGTTAAATGTCTCCTTTTCAGTCTGCAAATGGTAATGCCAGGTGAATGTTCCCCAGTTTAGTTTTATTTCCAATCTGACTCGAAGGAAGTGCAAAAAAGGTCCACCTACTCTGCTGCCATCTTGAAATCAATATATGGCTATTATTATCATCCTAAATTTCCCATTCTTTTGATAAAAATGATACCCAGTTTGTCAGTGTTCTTTTTTAAGAATGGTACTTACAATGGAACATAATTTATATGGGATTGGTCAATTGAGAATGAGCATCATTATAGTATGTCTTTTATTCTATACTAGTGTCCCGGTGCATGAAATTCATGCATTGGGGGGTGGGTGTCCCTCAGCCCAGCCTGCACCCTCTCCAATATGGGACCCCTCGAAGGATGTCCTACTGCCGGTTTACAGGGATCCGGCCTAAACCGGCAGTCGGACATCCCTCTCACAATCCAGGACTGCTGGCTCCTAACCGCTCACCTGCCTGCTTGCCTGCCTCATTGCCCCTAACCACGCTGCCTGCCGGCCAGCTTGCCCCCCGCCGCCAGCCTAATCACCCCCAACTGCCCCTTGTGCCAGCATGCTTGCCCCCAACTGCCTCCCCTGCCAGCCTGCTCGCCCCCAACTTCCCCCCTGCTGGCCTGCTCACCCCAAACTGCCCCCTCACTGTCCTGATCACCCCCAACTTACCCCCACTGATGGCCTGCTTGCCCCCAACTGGCCCCCCTGCTGGTCTGCTCACCCCAACTGCCCCCCCCCCCCGGGCCGGCCTGATCACCCCCAATGCCCCCCCCCCACCAGCCTGATCACCCACAACTGCTGTCCCATCCTGGCCTGATCACCCACAACTGCCCTCCCTTCTTGATCTCTAACCACCTCTACCTCAGCCCTGCCACCATGGTTTTGTCCAGAAGAACGTCTGGAAGGTCTCCTGGAAGGTCTCCCAGTCTAATTAGCATATTACCCTTTTATTAGTATAGATAGAGGCCTGGTGCATGGGAAGGGGGGTGCAGCTGATTTGCCCTGAAGGGTGTCCCGGATCAGGGTGGGGGTTCCCTTGGGGCGTGGGGCAGCCTGGGTGAGGGGCTGATGGCTGTTTGCAGGCTGGCCATGTCCCCCAGTGACCCAGGCTCCCAGCCCCTCTTTGAGTGGCGGCCAGGGCGGGCTGGAAGCCTGAATTGCCCCTTGAGCGGAGGCCAGGGCGGGCTGGAAGCCTGAGTCACCCCCCGGCGACCTAGGCCCCCAGCCCCTCCTTGAGCTGATTGGTTGGTGGGCGTAGTGGAGGGACGGTCAATTTGTATGTTTCTCTTTTATTAGTGTAGATGAATGGTTCTCAACCTTTTTAATGCCACGACCCTTTAATACAGTTCCTCATGTTGTGGTGACCCCCAACCATAAAATTATTTTCGTTGCTACTTCATAACTGTAATTTTGCTACTGTTATGAATCGTAATGTAAATATCTGTGTTTTCCGATGATCTTAGACTCTACAGCAGCCGTTCTCAATCTGTGGGTTGTGACCCACAGGTTGAGAACCGCTAGTTGGGCCGCCTAAGACCATTGGAAAACACAGATATTTACATTACGATTCATTAACAGTAGCAAAATTACAGTTATGAAGTAGCAACGAAAATAATTTTATGGTTGGGGTCACCACAACATGAGGAACTGTATTAAAGGGTCGTGGCATTAAAAAGGTTGAGAACCACTGGTGTAGATGTATTTGTCTATCACTATACTTCAAGGCATTTGGGAGGTACAGTAATACTTATGACTAATTTGGCTTAATGCCACATGTCCAATAGGTTGCTGTTAGATCACCTTTCAACTTTTTAAAGTATTACAAGATAGGTATTTCTCTTTCAAACTTTTTAACATTGATTATCTCATTTCAGCATTTACATTTTATTTCTTAAAATTTATACTTAAATTTTGTCTTTTAATTATTATCACTTTTAAGAGCCAAATCCATTTTTTGTATGAATTTTTCTTGAATCCCACCCAGGAGTCATATTCTCTATTTTTCTCTGTTATTCTAGATTTGAAATCACCTTTTTCCATTAAAAATTTTACATTTCTCTTTGCAAATTTTAATTCTTACAAAGCAACTGTGTTCACTTATCTGTAGCTTAGAAATTTTTATCAAATTAATTTTAGACTAAACGATGACAATTTTTAGAGTAGCTATGCTTTCTTGCTAGTTGAATGTTTGATATTATTTTATTTTATTGTTATAAATAACCTTCCACCTTATTAGTTATTGTGTCTTTTTTTCTTCTTTCAGCTGGTTGGTGGAGAATTTGACTTGGAGATGAACTTTATTATCCAGGATGCTGAGAGCATAACGTGCATGACAGAGCTTTTGGAGCACTGTGATGTAACATGTCAAGCAGAAATATGGAGCATGTTTACAGCCATTTTACGAAAAAGTGTTCGGAATTTACAGACTAGCACGGAAGTTGGGCTAATTGAACAAGTATTGCTGAAAATGAGTGCTGTAGATGACATGATAGCAGGTATGAGGTTATCTGACAGGAAAATATAATTTAAATATTTGTAGAGATTTATATTCTATAGGTAATATAAATTTGTTGAAGCTAACTTGATTAAAATAGATAAATAGGAATGTATGGAAAATTTGCTTTTTATATTAAGGGAAAATCTGGCAAATGTAGGATGACTTCTGTATTAGACAAACATAATTACTAATTTTGCTTTTTCAGGTTTTAGAAAATTAAATAATATGAATAAATGCTATGAAATCTATCAGAAAACTAAGCAGTACTTTCTTTGTAGTATTTAATTAAACTTTTACATAATTAAAAGACACAATACATATTATATTTCCGTATAATGGGCACTTTATCAAATTCTTGGAACTCCGTGCTCTTCAGTTTGACATACATGGAACTATGACAGGAGGAACTAAAAATTTTAGGATAAACTTGTTTTTTGGAGGTGTTCATTTTACTAGACAATTTTTGAAGAAATATTTGTAAAAATAAACCGATATATTGAGGGATATAATATAAAAGTAGCATGAAATTTTAAGATAAAATATTAATTATTGTACTTTTATTATGTGTTATTTTAAATAATAATTTTGAAGTCTTTATTCTTCACCACAAGTTTTTTACCTCCCTGCAAGTTCATTCCCCTTTGGGTTAGATGCACTGAAATATAAATAGTTGAAAAGTTAGTCCCAGAGTAACAGTCATTCCCAAAAATAAATGTAGAGTTTGAAGTGTTGATTCTCTGAAGCCATGAACCTTGAGCATAAGTTTCTTCTGACATGAAAGGGGTTTTATAATTCTAAAAGTGGTAATGTGATTCCATAATATCATATCTGATCCTAGTAGTTCAGACACTAGAGAATTCACTATGCTATTTTGATTTATACTAGCAGAGCAAAACATTAATCAAAAGGAAGTGGAATGAAGAATAGGTTAAAGATGAATGCTTTTAAAATTTAAACAGTATTTTAAAATTTTTGTCTTCAAGAATATATTAAAATCATTTTTAATTGCTTTCATGGTGGCATCTACTTATTTAGAATGATTTAGTATTCTCTATATCAGGGGTCCTCAAACTTTTTAAACAGGGGGCCAGTTCACTGTCCCTCAGACAGTTGGAGGGCCGGACTATAGTTTAAAAAAAACAAACTATGAACAAATTCCTATGCGCACTGCGGGCCCGGGACGAGTCGGCTGCTAAGCAGGACAGGCAGTGGCACCCGGCGGGCCGGATAAATGTCCTCGGCGGGCCGCATGTGGCCCGCGGGCCGTAGTTTGAGGACGCCTGCTCTATATCGTTTACTAATTATTCATTTGAAGAAAAATTAGATTCTAACAAAACACCTTTTTAATGTAGATGTAAATTCTATCATCATTTAAAGAAATTTATTTTTATAAAGTTATAGGTACATGTTTTATTGAAGATCATGTGATCTTTGAATACTTTATCTGGATTTAACCTGTTTTTTTTTTTTTTTTCTCGGTAAATAATAAAGTGTCTACCGCTTTGTAGAGTGCATTTTTTCAAAATGTGCCACACTTACATACATAGTGGTTACAGGCATATAATTGATGAGCATTCAGATAAGTGTGATAGTACCGCAGAAAATTCATATCTTCACAAATTTCTGTTATATAAAGCTTCCTAATTCTTATAGTCTTTGCTTTAAATAATAATATGATAACAAATGTCACTTTTTGTTGTATTAAGCATTGAATAAGTGTGAGGAAAATACCTCTGCACCTTACTTTTCAGTAGAGAAATTAAAATTTAGGCAATATACTAATGAAGTATCAGTAACCACCAAAAACCTCCTAAATTTTAACTATTTTGTAGCATAAGTTCAAAGACATACATTTTATTTAATAATGTGAAGGTATCACTAGAAGGTGGAGTAAATTGATAGGAGAATTTCATAGTTTTGGTATTTTTTTTTCCTTAAAAGTCTTGTACAGAAAAGAAGACCTGTTACATAATTAAACTGAGCTACTTTGTGATAAGAAATTTTAGTAATTATGTAATTGAATACAAACTTAATAGATCACTTTTTATGGCATACATAGGAGATGAGAGAAATGGAAATTACATATTTGAAAAAAGTATTTGTAGGTGAATTTTTAAGAAATCTATGAAGATTGAAGCTGACTTTTTAAAACTGCTTTATATTAACTTAGAGGTTTAAGATGCTTAATTTTTATCCAGAATTCTTTCTTAGGAACATATCTTCTGACTAATATATAGTAATTATGAACATTTTTGTTACTTGAGTGATGAAACATTTTATTTTCTTAAAAGATTTCTCTCAAAAATGGCATATTCACTGTCACAATTTTATCACAGGGGTTGCTTACTTATTGTGGCATTAAGTAAAAATTAGTCAATTATTTATTGATGAAAACGACCAGTTAAATTTCTGTTTTGAAATCATAAATATTTTTAAAGTTTCAAATTTCGGTTATTAACCCATGATATTGGATAACATATATTATATATCAATAACTAATTATTTCAACTTATCCTAAAGTAATCTTTTTAAATAGATGATTAGTTTTTAAGAATGTATATGTATATTGATTTTAATCAACTTGTATAGTATCTTTAATTCTTAGGAAGTATGTTAGAAATCAAAAAAATGAAGTAAAAATATTTAGATGTTTAATTTCTTACAAAAAAACAATTGATAGAGGTATGACTCACAGTCTAGAGAAGGGAAAGTAATTTGGGACAAGGGATTAAATGTATGTGTTTTTTATTGTTGAGCTGGTATGTCTCTTATGTGCGCATAAACACATTGGCATAATGGCTATCACTAGTAGTGCCTTTAAAGAATACTTCTTTTGAGGGACTGTTGAGTGAGAGAGTGAGGTCTCTGAAGCCATACTACCTACATTTGAATCCTGATTTTACCACTTACTAAATAGAGTGTATTGCAGGAAATGTGATTAAGTTAGCTGTGCTTCACATTACTCATTTTTAGAAGGGGATAGTGGTACTTACCTCTTGGCTTGTTGTGAGGATTTGTGAAGTTAATACATGCAAATCACTTGGAATAATGCCAAGCAAGGAGTTAAGTACTCAAAATTGTTGTTAATGTGCCAAGGAATATTTCAAAAACATTTTCTAAAAGAAAATATTGTGAGCTATCACTTTTTCATTTGAAATAACCAGCTTTAAATGTTAAGTCAATGTACCTTTGCATATTTTTGCCTACCTTTCCCTGCAAACATCAGGTTTGTGTATGTATTCTGGGAACTTATAAAAGTCTATTTTATGTATTTACTAAGAAAACTTAATTAGAATGGTACACCTTATGCGGGAAAATTCTAAAACTTACATATAATTTTTTGTTTTTCTGATGACGTAAAATTAATTAGAATGACTACTCATGAGGATGTATATTCTATATATATATTGAAATGACACTTAATAACTTCTGTTCTTTTAAAAAGCATATTATCTTGACAGATGGCAGCTCATGACTAGAGTTCAGAATAACTTTATTTTCCTTTGAAGATCTTCTAGTTGATATGTTGGGGGTTCTTGCCAGCTACAGCATCACTGTCAAGGAGTTGAAGCTTTTGTTCAGCATGCTTCGAGGAGAAAGTGGAATCTGGGTAAGCTGAAGTCAGAGTGAAAAGTATCCAATATCAGTACATTAATATTTAATGTTCAATAATTTGTCTCTAGAGAGCTATGGTCTTGAATTTATAATGGAAATTCTTCCTCTTAAAGAGTTACATAAATGATTTAAAATTAATTTTCTCTCTAGTTAGAAAAATAGTTCAGTGGTTTATGTGATGTATTAGGTATTTTTAATAAATTTGTACAATGCCTTTATTTTTCTTGTTTCCTCAGCCAAGACATGCAGTAAAATTATTATCAGTTCTTAATCAGATGCCACAAAGACATGGTCCTGATACCTTTTTCAATTTCCCTGGTTGTAGTGCTGCGGTAAGTTTAAAATACACATTTATTTTTATTTACATATTTTTAAGTCATCTCTATTAAGGCATGATTTACATACAGTAAAATTTACTAATTTAAAAAGTATAGTTTGTTAAGTTTTGAATCATTTGGTAATCACCACCACAATAATAATTTAGAACATTTCCATTACTCTCCAAATATCCTTGTTTATGCTTGAAGCCAGTACTCACTTCCCAGCCCTGTTTCTTGTTACCTCTTATTTATTTTTGTGGTTGTTTAACTTTGCCTTTTCTAGAATTTCATATAATTAAAACCACACATTTTGTAGTCTATTTGTCAGTCTTCTTTCATTTACCATATGCTTTTGAGATCATTCTTGTTGTAGCTTACCAGTGGTTTAGTAATTTCCTTTTTATTCTGAGTAGTTTTACATTTTCTATATATACCACAGCTTATTTATACATTCACTAGTTGATTGGCATTTGGGTTTTCAGTTTTTGGCTATTATAAATAAAACAACAATGAACATTTGAACATAAGTTTGAGGAAATGCTTTCCTATCTCTTAAGTAAATGCGTAAGAGCATAATTGCTGTTTTTTGTGTTTTGTTTGTGTGTGTGTGTGTGTGTGTGTTTCATTTCATGAGAAACAGGCAAATTGCTTTTTAAAGTTGAAAATTTTGCATTTCCACTAGGAATATATGAGAATCCTGGTAGATATGCATCCTGGTCATTGTCAGTCTTTTTTTTTTTTTTTTTTTTTAAATATATTTTATTGATATTTTACAGAGAGGAAGGAAGAGGGATAGAGAGCTAGAAACATCGATGAGAGAGAAACATCTATCAGCTGCCTCCTGCACACCTCCCGCTGGGGATGTGCCCGCAACCAATGTACATGCCCTTGACCGGAATCGAACCCGGGACCCTTCAGTCCGCAGGCCGACGCTCTATCCACTGAGCCAAACCGGTTTTGGCTATTGTCAGTCTTTTTAATTTGAGTCATTTCATTGATTATGTAGTGGTGCACCTCATTGCTGGTTTTTTTTTTTTTTTTTGTAGTTTTAATTATGTATTTTCTCATGGCTAATGATATTGAGCATTTTTTTATGTGTTGATTAGCCAGTCTTATGTCTTCTTTTGTTCTGCTTGTGTTAAAATATTCTGTTTATTTAAAAAAATTGGTTGTCCTATCCTAAGGGTAAGGTTCTAATGTATGTTTGGAGTATAAGTTAATTTGTCAGATATGTATATGTCAAATAGTTTCTATTAACCTGTGGCATGTCTTTTTAATTTCATAACATCATTTTTATACTATTCAAGATTTTAATTTTGTTTAATTAAAATATTTTATGGCATATGCTTTTGTAATATCAGAAAATAAGCTCACGACATTTTTTTCTCTTATTATTTCTACTAAGAGCTGTGTTGTTTTAGCTCTTACATTTAGGCCTATGTTCACTTTTGTGCTAATTTTAAAAACATTGTGTGAGGGAAGGTTGGAGATTAAGTTTTATTTGTATTGTATATTAATATTGAAGTATTTCCTTAACTATTTGTTGAAGAAACAGTTCTTTTCACATTTGCTTGCCATGGCATTTTTTTCAAAAACTATCTGAACTCTCCATTTTGTTCCTCTGTCCTGTATAGCTATCCTTATGCCAATATCACATTATCTTTGTTGTTGTAGCTATATAGTAGTTCTTGAAATCAGGTAGTATAAGTACTGCAAATTTGTTCTTTATTTTAAATATAATTTTGGCTATTCTAGATTGTTTGCATTTTCATATACATTGTGAGTAAAGTTATCAAATTTTATAAAAAGCCTGCTGTGATTTTGTGTTGTTTTAAAACTATAGAACAATTTGGAGATAATAGATCTCTTAGAACTCTTGAGTCTTCCAGCTCATAAACACAGTATATCTCTCCTTTTATTAAATTTCTTTGACTTTTCAGCGTTTTGTAGTTTTCAGCATACAAGTCTTAAAAGTCTTTTGTTAAATTTATCCATATAATAATATATAGGACTTTTGGCTAGTAAATGGAAATGCTATAGATTATTTATTTCAGAGAGGAAAAGAGGGAGAAGGAGACAGGAACATCATTGATGAGAGTGAATCATTGATTGGCTGCCTCCTGCACACCCCACACTGGGGGTCGAGTCCACAACCTGGGCATGTTCCCTGACCAGGAATTGAACTGTGATGTCCTGGTTCACTGGTTGATGATCAACAGCTGAGCCACGCCAAGCTGGGCTCCGGGTTTTGTTCTTTATTTGAATTGTTTGTGCATCTGTGTATGTGTTTGTGTGTGTTTCTGTTTTATTTTTATTTTTAAAGCAAGCACTTATAAATCTTTAGTACATTGAGATTTTTCCATTGATCATATAGTGAATGTTTTCTATGCCTTATGTCACATGCTGGGAGTCTAAATTATATTCCTTATTCTTGAGGAACTCTAATGGGTAGATAGATGTAAAAACATCTTGTTAATAGTAAACTAGTGTAGATTTAGTTACTAAGTGCTATGGGAAAACAATAAAAAAGGAAGCTAAGCTAGGGTTAAGTCCAGGAAAGCTTCACAGAAAATCCTGGTGTTGAGGGATGCTTGTGATTTTGCTGGAAGAAGTCTTTTGGACAGAGGGTGTATCGTATACAAAAAGGGGAGTTGTAACAGAACAGGTGGAGCAGCTGTCATATTTAGGTATACTTTGGAATATGGAATAAGACAGTAGAAGTGAATAAGATTGAAGGTTTTTTTTTTTGTAGCCATAGGGTGTTTGAAGAGCCTTGTATATCCTGAAGAAATTTAAGCTTTATTCTATATGCAGAAGATTTTTAATATCGAAGCTATCTTATATTTGAGAAAAGGGTCATTATCCACTCAGCAATATGAAGGATCTATTTGGGGGAACAGATCAGTCATAAAAGCATAATGGATAATTATCTTTTAGGTGATAGGGATTTGGATATCTCATAGGAAGATAAGTAAATCCTCAGATGTTTGTTCACATCAATTAAAGTAATCAACCACTTTCTCAATTTTTCCTTAGATTGGCTAAATTTTTAAAATTACTATTATCAACTGAATACTATATTATTCCTTTCCTACTTAATGAGTGGGTCTTAGTCCTTTTCAGTCATAAATTTTATTGGTGAAGTTTCTTAATGATCTTATGATTTCCCTTCCTTTGTTTCACTATTATGAGCATTAATTACTTCGTAATACTTAAATTTCTTCAATATTGATCCCATTAACATTCTTTCACAGAGTTGTTTTTGGATTCAAAGATTCAATCAACCTCCTTTAACCAAATGAAATATTACTGAAAACCTAACAGATACCACAGAAAATTGAAAATTCTGAGGCATATTAGTAAGGGACTGTATATTGGTGAAACTGGAGGAGAACTTCTTGGAGTCTGAAACTTATTATGTAACCTGGAGATGAAACTTCATTCAGCTAGTATTTGAAAATGCAATGCTTCTGTAGCCAACAAATAATATTTATAGACTAGAGGCCCGGTGCACAAAATTTGTGCACTTGGGGGGGTGGGCGTCCTTCAGCCCGCCCTGCTCCTTCTTGCAGTCCAGAAGCCCTGCGATTGATCGCCCCACAGAGGGAGGCCCTGCCCACCGCCACCGGCCGGGTAGCCTAGGCCTCCCTCTGCAGGGCAATCGTGGGGATATGGCAGGGCCCTCCGACGAATCGCATCGCACCCGCCTTGGTGGTGGCAGTCAGTGCTGGGGCGGCAGTTGGTTCTGGGTTGCCGCGGATTCCATGACCCAGGAGGGACGGAGAGGTCAGCAGTTCAGCCCGCTCGCCAGTCCCCTCCCACTCGAGCCTGCTGCACATGTAACCTGGTGTTTGGTCACCTGTTCGGTTGTTTTGGACATTACGGACCCTGGCTCTTTATATATTAGGATTATTTTCATAAGGTACTATTTTACATTTTTATATTTACCATGATTTTCTGATATTTATTCCTCCACCATTTTTAATCTGTAAAATTCATATCTGACCTTGGTTGCTGTCACATTTTCTTTAACGAATACTTTTGTATCTTTTTTCATTGCCCTGTAGGCAATTGCATTGCCTCCTATTGCAAAGTGGCCTTATCAGAATGGCTTCACCCTGAACACTTGGTTTCGTATGGATCCATTAAATAACATTAATGTTGATAAGGATAAACCTTATCTTTATTGGTAAGTAAGATATTTAATTTCAGTACATTTGTCTTAAGTATTTCAATTTTGTAAATACAGTAAATTTAACATTAATAAGGTATATGTTAAAATGATAGACACAGTTAAGTCAATTAATTATATACTTAAAATTTTTTTGCTGTTGTCTCCATATTTTTTTACAGTTGCAGTTATTTCCCCCCCCTCTTACATTTAAGAGTCAATGGTTACAGACTTTCTCTGTACTGTCTTGCCAATATAGATCAATTGTGGGTTTCTTAGTGAAGATGCGGCTTTCTGATAAACGAGAGGGAAAAAACCAAAACTCCTACTTTTTTTCATTCACTTTGCCTTTTTACTTATTTTGTTCTGTGAGCATAATCAGGATATGTTTTAAAATATTAATAACAACCCTGTAAGAAATTATAATTAGTTAAGAATAATTATTTGGTAGATAAGTAACAGAATGAGTTGCTCAACCCAAAGATGGATTGACCTGACAGGACTGAGAGCTTGGTAATTTTAGTTTACCAGAAATGCACAGTAATACTATGAAACTTTCATTGATTGCCTTACTACATAGTAGGTATTATAATTACTTACAAATATTAACTCATTTAATACAGTCAGTGCTCTGAAATAAGACTGCCTGAGTTTCAGTCCTGTCTTCGCCACTTACTTTATCCTTTGCTTTGGTGTCTTCAACTGTAAAATGAAGATATTAGTAGTACCTATCACATAGGTTTTATATGAAAGAATAATATTTAAGTTGCTTTTTCTGCAATGACTGGCTCTGAAATATGAGTGTGAAAATGTGGTCTATTAATAGCTTATAATCTCTATTACAAAAATTTAAACAAATATATGAATTTCCAAACCTAAATTGGGTTGAACTTCAGAATGGTCATTTTAGGAGAGCATTAATTTATTTCAATAATACTGTCATTTTCAAAACATATATAAATTTTTTATATGGGAGTTGAATTTATAGCTAGGAAGAATCACCCCTAGCTGTAGAAGAAAATAACTATTATTTCGTAGTCACATAGCCAGAGGGGCGGGGGAGGGGTGGACTGGATGAAGGTGGGCAAAGAGTGGGAATTGGATGACATCTGTAATAATGTGAACAATAAATATAAAATAAAGTATTTACTCTAAAAAAAGATTATATATTATACTTAAAAATAATAAAAATAAAAATGTATTCCATTGCTTGATTACCTACATTATTTTTCAAAGTTGACTCTGACATTTAAAAAAAAATTTGTACGTTTTTAAAAAACATTTATATTTATTGTTGAAAGTATTATAGATGTCCCTCTTTATTCTCCTTTGATGCCCTCTACCCTACTCCCATAAGATACAGTAAAATTACGGAACAAGTTGTTTTTGAAACATTAACTGCATGAGGGATTTTTAAAATTTGCTAATTCCAGATAGTTCTTAAATGTAGATGTAATTGACTTGATAGGCTTTTGTAGGCCATTACTTTAATTTTATGTATTAAAATTGAAATGTTAAATGGTTCTTTTGTCTTCCATTTTTCTAATTTAAATTATTTCTTTTAGTTTTCTAAGCCTTTTATGTTTTAGCCTTTATTTGGTACATACGTTTTATTTTTAGAATAATATTTTGTATTATTTATATAATAAACTTTAGATACATTGTTCTTTGTATCAGAGGATATTATACATTCTTAATTTTCTTTATAGTTTTCGTACTAGCAAAGGAGTTGGCTACTCTGCTCATTTTGTTGGGAACTGTCTAATAGTCACATCACTGAAGTCCAAAGGAAAAGGTTTTCAGCACTGTGTGAAATATGATTTTCAACCACGCAAGGTAGGTGTAAATAAATATGTCTATTGAGAATGACACAATGCACCATTCCTGCTGTCTTAAAACTCACCTATTATGACTTCTATAATATTCTTTTAATGGTTTTCTCATGACTTCTAATACTTTCCTCTGATCCTTGTCTGTATTCTTTAGCTACTTTCATGTCTAACTTTTGACATAAAACATCAGGCTCTTGACCTCTTGCAGTCTCTCTCTCTGCCTCTCTCATTCTTTCTTTCTCACTGTGATCTATTCTCTTGCATTTTTTCAGATAATACTTACAGTAGTATCCTTTTACCTGCAGTTTTGCCTGCCATGGTTTTAGTTACCTCCAGGCAACTGTGATCTAAAAATATTGAATAGAAAATTCCAGAAATAATTCATAAGTTTTAAATTGGGCACCATTCTGAGTAGTGTGATCAAATCTGTGCCTTCCTGCTCCACCCTACCTGGGAGGTGAATCATCTCTTTGTCCATGGTATCTGTATGTATAAGCTATCCCCCTCTAGTTACTCACTAGCCATCTTGGTTATTTGATTGGTTATCAGGTAGAGACCACATTTATATTACTTTTATTAGAGTATATTGTTATTATTGCTCTCTTTTATTATTAGATATGTTAATCTCTTACTGTGTCTAATTTATAAATGAGCTTTTATTATAGGTATATATGTATTGGAAAAAACATAGTACATATAGAGTTCCATACTACCCGAGGTTTCAGGAATTCACTCGGGGTCTTGGAACATAACCCTCTCAGATAAGGGAGAATAATCTATTGAGTATTAAATTGAGTACCAGACACTGTGTAGGTACTGGGGAATATGACAGTGAAAAAAAACCAGACAATACCCTTGCTTTTCTGGAGTTTACAAATTTGAGGGCATTTTTATTCAGTTTCATGATAGCTTTCCACTTTTATTTTTATCTCCCGAACTCAATTCTTGTATTTTCATCTACCTCTGAGATTTGCCATGTGGATATCTTTATGATTGCTCAATCTCAGATATGTAACATTGAATTTACTATTTCCAGTGCCATGTTCATTCATGTTCTTAAGTCACATTTTGATTTTTTTTAACAGTATGAATATTTTATTGCCTAATTTTCTCTACAAGGAAAAACTAGTGCTTCCTAAATTTGGAAGGGCCCATGAAATATTTTTTATTATATTTTTTATAGTTGACTAGAGGCCCAGTGCATGACATTGTGCACTGGGCGGGGGGGTGTCTCTCAGCCCGGCCTGAACCCTCTTGCAGTCTGGGACCCCTCAGGGGATGTCCGACTGCTGGCTTAGGTCTGCCACTGCTGCTACACCAGCCATGAGCCCGGCCTCTAGATGAGTAGTGCTCCCCCTGTGGGAGCGCACTGAACACCATGGAGCAGCTCCTGTATTGAGTGTCTGCCCCCTGGTGGTCACTGCACATCATAGTGACTGGTTGTTCCGCCGTTTGGTCGATTTGCATATTAGAGTTTTATTATATAGGACTAAAGGCCTGGTGCACAAAATTTGTGCACTTGGGGTGTTGGGGGGGGGGACAGAGATTTCCTCAGCCCAGCCTATGCCCTCTTACAGTCTGGGAGCCCTGCTATCAATCTTCCTGTGGGCCAGTGGCCTGCGTCTCCCTCTGCAGGGTGATCATGGGGTGATGGCTGGGCCCCTGACCAATTGTATCGCATCCACCTTGACTGGCCTGGCGCCAGTGGGTGTCATAGCTTGGTAGTCTGGACTATCATTCCGCTGTTTGGATGTTTGGTCAATTTGCATATTATGCTTTTATTATTATAGATAGTATTACAGATATCTCCCATTTTACCCCCCTTGTCCTCCCTCTTCACAGACCCTACCCACCCCCTTCCAGGTCTTCACTATGCTATTGCCAGTGTTCATGGCCTATGCATATCCTTTATAATAAAGAGCTAATATCCAAATGGTCATCACACCTTCACGCCATTATGTGGTAACAGCTCAGACACTCAACACCAGGGAGAGAGGAATGGGGACCAGCCAGGCACAAATGAACTTGTGATGGAGGAATGGGCACCAGCCAGGATGCAGCCTGGGAGAGGGACAAGCTGCCTGTCCCATGGTCCCGGGTGCCAGCGGCTGTGCCTGTGGACTGGGAGAGGTACAAGCCGCACACCCCGCTGTCCCAGGCGCTAGCAGCTGGGGCTGCGGCCCGGGAGGGGACAAGCCGCCCACCCGGCAGTCCCTGGTGCCAGCGGCTCGCCTGTGCCTATGGCCCGGGAGAGGGACACCTGCATGCCCTGTGGTCCCAGGCACCAGCGGCTGGGGCTGTGGTCAGGGAGAGGGACAAGCAACCTACCCTGCGGTCCCGGGTGCCAGTGGCTAGGGCTGCGGCCCGGAGAGGCACTAGCCGCCCGCCCCACGGTCCTGGGCACCAATGCCTGCGCCTGCGCCTGCGGCCCAGGCGAGGGACAAGCCACATGCCCTGCAGTCCTGGGTGCCTGCAGCTGTGGCACAGGTCAAGCTACCTGCCCATGGTCCCCTGCGGCTCCGGCCCACCCAAGTCCTGGGTGCTTGCGGCCGGCCAGAGGGAGGGAAGCACAGGTCCCAGGTGCCTGCAACCGGCTGAAGGAGGGAATCCTGGGTCCCGGATGCAGGGCGAGGCAGAGGCGGTTAGGGACGATCAGGCCAGCAGGGGAGCAGTGAGGGGCAATCAGGCAGGCAGGCAGGCAGAGGTGCTTAGTGGCAATCAGGCAGGCAGAGGTGGTTAGGGGTGATCAGGCAGGCAGGCAGGCGAGTGGTTAGGAGCCAGTGGTCCCGGATTGCAAGAGGCAGTCGGACATCCCCCGAGGGGTCCCGGATTGGAGAGGGCGCAGGCCTGGCGGAGGGACCCCTCCCCCATGCATGGATTTCATGCACCGGGCATCTAGTAAGTATATAAGTTCTTTGCTTTTTCTCTTCTTGTTTCCCCAACCCCACATGGATTTATGTCAGTCTTTTCCATGCCTCCCTGCTTCAGGTCTTATTTTGTTGGTCAATTCATTTTTTTAATTAGATTCCACATATAAGTGAGATGATGTGATATTTGTCTTTCTCAGTTTGGCTTATTTCACTTAGTATAATATTTTCAGGTCCATCTATGCTATCCCAAAGGTATGAGATCCCTCTTTTTTACCGCTGCATACTATACCATTATGTACATGTGCCACAGCTTTTTTATCCATCTAGTGATGGGCACTTGGGCTGTTTCTAAATTTTACCTATGGTAAATAACCCTGCTATGAACATAGGGGTGCATATACTTCTCATTGGTGTTTAGAGGTTTTTAGGATATATCCTAAAGTGAGATCACTGGTTCAAATGGAAGTTCCATATTTTATTGTTTGAGAAAACTTCATATTATTTTCCATAGTAGCTGCACCAATCTGCATTCTAACTAGCAGTAAACTAGTGTTCTCTTTTCTCCACATCCTTGCCAGCACTTGTTTGTTGATTTTTGATGATATAGCCATTCTAACAGATGTGAGATCATTATCTCACGTGGATTTAATTTGCATCTCTCTGATGATTAGTGACTTTGAACATATTTTCATGTTTCTTGGCCATTTGCATGTCCTATTTGGAGAAATGTCTGTTCAGGTTTTCTGCCCATTTTTTAATTGGATTGTTTGTCTTTCTTTTGTTGAGTTGTAAAAGTACTTTATATATTTTGAATATTAACCCATTATCAGATATGTCATTGGCAAATGTGTTCTCCCATACAATGGGATTCCTTTTCATGTTAATGGTGGTTTCTTTGGCTGTACAGAAGCTTTTATTTTGATGTAGTCCCATTTGTTTATTTTCTCCTTAGTTTCCTTTGCCCTAGCAGATATATCCATAAACATATTGCTACCTGAGATATCTGAGATTTTACTGCCTATGTTCTCCTGTTCTCTAAGACATTTATAGTTTCACTAGAGGCCTGGTGCATGAAAATTCATACACTGGAGGGGGGCATCCCTCAGCCTGGCCTGCCCCCTCTCACAGTTTGGGAGCCCTCAGTGGTGGGAGGTGACCCGGCAACCAGGGGAAGGTGACGCCCCATGAAACCTCTGTTGCTGCCACTGCCGGTAATGCAAGCCTCGGCCGGCCCTGGTTACCTGAGCCTTGGGTGGCCCTGGGTGGCTGGGGAGCCGCCATCTGACGCTTGCCTGCGCCTCGGGCCTGCCTTGGGCAGCTGGGGGGCTGAGGGGACTGGGGGACTCTGGAAGCAGGCGTATGGAGTGGCCAGGCCCACCTGGGGGCGGGCCCGGCCTTGCTGCACATCTGCCACCCCGGTGAGGCAGAGGGGACTGGGCACTGCCATCTTATGGCTGTGGGCGCCGACATCTTTGAGGGCGGGGCAGTCAATTAGCATATTCCCTCCCTATTGGCTGTGGGCGCCACCATCTTTGAGGGCGGGACAGTCAATTAGCATATTGCCTCCTTATTGCCTGTAGGCGCCGACATCTTTGCTACGGCATGAGGGTCAATTAGCATATCCCCTCTTTATTAGATAGGATGCCTTATATTTAAGTCTTTTATCCATCTGGAATTTATTCTTGTGTATGGTGTAAATTTGTGGTCTAGTTTCATTTATTTTATGTATCTGTCCAGTATTCTCAGCACCATTTATTGAAGAGACTGACTTTACTCCATTGTGTGTTCTTGCCTCCATTGTCAAATATTAATTGACCGTAATGGTGTGGCTCAATTTCTTTGGTTTCTGTTCTGATCCATTGGCCTATATGCCTGCCCTTGTACAAGTATAAGGCTGTTTCGATTATAATGGCTTTGTAGTGTAGTTTGATATCTGGTATTGTGATCCCTTCTTCTTCGTTCTTCTTTGGAGAGATTGCTACAGCTATTTGGGGTCTTTTATGGTTCCATATACATTTTTGGAGTATTTGATCTTGCTCTGTAAAGTATGCCATTCGTACTTTAATAGGGATTGTTTTGAATCTGTAGATTACTTTGGGTAGTATAGACATTTCAATGATGTTAATTTTTCCACTCCATGAACATGGTATATGCTTCCATTTGTTTGTATCTCCTCTATTTCTGTTTCTTTTTTTTTTTTTAAATCCTCACCTGAGGATATTTTTCCCATTGATTTTTAGAGACAGTGGGAGAGGGAGAGAAAGAGATAAATACCGATGTGGTAGTGAAACACTTCAATTGGTTGTTTCCCACATGCCCTTGACCAGGGGCAGGAGTCTGCAACCTAGGTATCTGTCCTTGAACAGAATTGAACCTGGGGCCCTTCAGTCGTAGGCTGGCACACTATCCAATGAGCCAAACTGACTAGGGCTTTTTAAAAATATGTATATTTTTATTGATATCCTAGAGGAATGAGAGGAAGAGAAAGATGAAAACTCAGTGATCAGAGAGAATCTTTCATATGTTGCATCCTGCACGACCCACAATGGGGATCAAGCCCACAACCCGGGCATGTGTCCTGACTGGAACTCAAACCATGACCTCCTGGACGCTCAACCCTTGAGCATTGCCATCTAGGCTCTTCCTCTATTTCTTTCTTCAATGACCTATACTTTTCTGAGTACAGGTTTTATACCTCCTTGTTTAAGTTTATTCCTGGGCAACTTATTTTTTGTTATTGTTGTAATGTTAAGTGGGATTGCTTTTTTAGTTTCTCTTTCTGAGAGTTCATTATTGGTGTATAAAAATTACCTTGATTTGTGGATGTTGATTTTGTATTCTGCTACCTTTTTTTTTCATTTCCATTTGCCTGAAGAATTTTTTTTCACCCACTCACTTTCAGTTTGTGTGAGTCCTTTTTTTCTGAGGTGGGTCTCCTGTAGACAGCATATATCTATACTAATAAAAGGGTAATATGCTAATTAGACTGGACATCTTCTGGACGTCCTTCTGGACAAAGCCACGGTGGTGGGGGATGAGGCAGAGGCCGTTAGATGCCATCAGTACAGCAGGTGAAGGCAGTTAGGGGCAATCAGGCTGGCAGGGGAGGGCAGTTAGGGGGCGATCAGTCCGACAGGGGAGGGCAGTTAGGGGGTGATCAGGCAGGCAGACAGAGGCGGTTAGGGGCGATCAGGCTGGCAGGGGAGCAGTTAGGGGCATTAGGTCAGCAGGCAGAGTGGTTAGGCGCAATCAGGGAGGCAGGCAGGCAAGCGGTTGAGAGGGATGTCCTATTGCCAGTTTAGACCCAATCACTGTGGGATCGGGCCTAAACTGGCAGTCGGACATCTCCCAAGTGGCCCCAGATTGGAGAGGGTGCAGGCTGGGCTGAGGGACCCCCCCCCACCATGCGGACCACCCCCCCATGCATGAATTTTGTACACTGGGCCTCTAGTCTATATAATAAAAGCCTAAGCGACCACTGCGGTGGGACGACCAGAATGACCATTCGCTATGATGCGCACTGACCACCAGGTGGTAGACACTCAACACAGGAGCTTCCCCCTGGTGGTCGGTGTACTCCCACAGGGGGAGCGCCGCTCAGCCAGAAGCTGGGCTCACGGCTGGTGAGCGCAGTGGTGGTGGCGGGAGCTCAGTTGTAATGGCAGTGCGAAGGAGCAGTGAGCTGAGCAGTAAGGAGTAAGCAGTAAGGAGTAAGGTGGTAAGGAGGAAGGGATCCCGGATTGCAAGTGGGATGTCCAACTGAATAGGATGCCCAACTGCTGGCTGTTGGACATCCCCCAAGGGATCTCAGGACTGTGAGAGGGTACAGGCCAGGCTGAGGAACCCCTTCTCCCCAGTCATGAATTTCATGCATGAGGCCCCTAGTGTGTGTGTGTATATATATATATGTATGTGTGTGTGTGTGTATATATATATATATATATATATATATATATATATATATATATATGGGTCATGTTTTCTTATTAATTCACCTACCCTATGTCTTTTGATTGGAGCATTTTATCCATTTCCGTTTAAGCTTATTATTGACTAGAGGCCCAGTGCACGAAATTCGTGCACGGGGGCGGGGTGTGGTGTGTGTCCCTCAGCCCAACCTGCACCCTCTCCAATCTGGGACCCCTTGAGGGAGGTCCCTCTCACAATCCAGGACTGCTGGCTCCCAACCGCTCACCTGCCTGTGTGCCTGATTGCCCCTAACCGCTTCTGCCTGCCAGCCTGATCACGCCCTAACTGTTCCCCTGCCGGCCAGATTGCTGCAACTGCCCTCGCCTGCTGGCCTGGTAACCCCTAACTGACCTCCCTTGCCAGTCTGGTCGTCCCTATCTTCCTTCCCCTGCCGACCTGGTTGCCCCCAACTGCCCTCCCCTGCAGGCCTGGTCGCCCCCAACTGCCCTCCTCTGCAAGCCTGGTCACCCCAACTGCCCTCCTCTGCTGGCCTGGTTACACCCAACTGCTCTTCCCTGCAGGCCTGGTCCCCCTCCGCCCCAACTGCCCTCCCTTGCAGGTCTGGTCACCCCCAACTGGCCTCCCCTGCAGGCCTGATTGCCTCCAACTGCCCTCCCATGCAGGCCTGGTCCCTCCCAATTGCCCTGCCCTGCTGGCCTGATCGCCCACAACTGCCCTCCCCTGCAGGCCTGGTCACCCTCAACTGCCCTTCCCTGCACACCTGTCCCCCCCCCCAATTGCCCTCCCCTGCAGGCCTGGTCCCCCCAACTGCCCTCCCTTGCAGGTCTGGTCCCCCCCAACTGGCCTCCCCTGCAGGCCTGATCGCCCCCAGCTGCCCTCCCATGCAGGCCTGGTCCCTCCCAACTGGCCTCTCCTGCAGTCCTGGTTGTCCCCAACTGCCCTCCTCTGCCCGCCTGGTCACCCCTAACTGCCCTCCCCTGCAGGCCTGATCCCTCCCAACTTCCCTCCCCTGCAGGCCTGGTCTCTCCCACCCGCCCTGTCCTGCTGGCCTGATTGCCCACAACTGCCCTACCCTGTCTGTCATTTTGTGGTGGCCATCTTTGACCATAGGGGGGTGGCCATCTTGTGTGTTGGAGTGATGGTCAATTTGCATATTACTCTTGTATTAGATAGGATAGGTACTTGTTTGTTGCCATTTTTATTTTTTATGCCTGTGTTTGTTTCTCCCTTTCTATTTCTTTGTTTTTTACAATAGTCCCTTTTGCATTTCTTGCATTGGTGGCTTGGTAGTAATAAACTCCCTTAGACTCTTTTTGTCTGCAAAGCTCCAGATTTCACCTTCAATTTTGAATGATAGCCTTGCTGGATAGAGTATTCTCAGATTCAGTCCCTTGCTCCTCATCACTTTGTATACTTCATTCCATTCCCTTCTGGCCTAATATGTTTCTATTTAGAAATCAGTTGATAGTCTAATGGGAGCTCCCTTCTAGGTAACTTTCTGCCTATATCTTGCAGCTCTTAAGATTCTTTCTTTGACTTTTACATTTGCCAATTTAATTATCTTGTATCTTGGTGTGGATCTGTTTGGGTTCTTTTTTCTTGGGATTCTCCATGCTTCTTGGATTTTTTTCCCCTCCAGTCTGGTAAGTTTTCTGTCATTGTTTCTTCAAACAGGTTTTCTAGTACTTGCTCACCTTCTTCTCTTTGTTGTACCTCTATTATGTTGATGTTGTTTCGTTTCAAGTTGTCCTAAAGCTCCCTTAGACTCCCTTCCTTCTTTTTAATTTTTTTTTTCCAGTAGCTGCTCTGCTTGGGTGTTTCTTACTACCAAGTCTTCTAACTCGCTAATTCTGTCCTCAGCTTCTGCTTGTCTACTGTTGAAACTTGCCATTGTTTTCTTTATTGAATCTATATCGTTCTTCATATCCTCTTGATTGTTATTCATGTTGGTGAATTTTTCATTCAGCTCCTTATGTCATTCAGTTGCATGTATTTGTCATCCACATTCTTGAGCATTCTTGTAACCATTACTCTGAATTCTTTTTCTGAGAATTTACTTGCCTCCATTTCATTTAGTTACTTTTCTGGCGATTCCTCTTTTTCTTGCCTTTGAGGATTGTTTCTTTGACTCCTCATTTTTTTCAATCCCGTTGAATTTGTTTCTATGTCTTAGATCAAACACTGAGGGGTTCCATAGCTCCGGCCATGTGGCATGCACTCTGTGGCTCACTGCAGGGGTTCCAGAGCCCACGGCCATGGAGTCAGGCATCCCGGAGTTCATGGCTGAGGCAGCACTTCCTTAGCTGGGGTGGGGCGCAATTGGCAACTAACTGTGCGGGTCCTGGAGTCTGTGGCTGATGGAGTGTGAAGTTGGCTGGGGTGGTATACACTCTCTGAATCACTGTGCAGTCTGGGATGGTGTCCAAGGCCAGTCTCACTGGTGGTGAGGCTGGGCTCTTAGCCCTGTCTGCTCTCCCCTTCAAGATGGTGTGGTTTCTGTGCCAGAGCCGCACCGCCAGTGGTGTGCTTGCAATGGTAGTAGGGGCTCCCCCCTCCACGAGAGCCTGGTCTGCCAGCCCCTTGGACTCCTGGGAGATCTAACTGTCCCTCACACACACACACCCACCAACCTAACTGATTGTATTTATCGGGGTGACTCTTCTGTCCCTCTCACCCCGCAATCACCACACTCTCTTCCATGTACATGAGTTTTTCCTCTTTTTTTTTGTTTTGTTTTGCTCAGTTCCTCCCACATCGCTCAACTTTTATATGAACTTTGTCACTTTAATTGTTGTTTTAAGGAATTATGTTTTATGAAAAATATTTGCAGAAATGTTACTTAAATTACAATTTTGTCTTCTTCTCACCCGTTATTTCCTTTTACTCTTCCTTCTCCATAATTCTTTTTTCCCACCTTACCTTCTCCTTTTTCTCTTTTGCTCATTCATTTCATTTTCTCCTTTTCTCCCCTTTTGCTTTTCCTCTTTTAATCCCTCCTACCCCTTTTCTTTTTCTTCTCCCCCCTCTTCCTGTAACCTTATTTGGTTTAGGTAATAGAATCAGTTTTTTGACTAGAAATTAGGACTTCCGAGTAGTTTGATTGTGTATGTGTGTGTATGTTGTGCACTATGGATTTATAGATAACTAGAGGCCTGGTGCATGAGAGTAGGGTCCCAAGGTGGGTGGAAGGTAGCCAGGACCCGATCGGCCCTCCGGGTGGGCAGTGGGACGCCCTTGTTGCCTGGGATCCAGATCTGTCCCACAGATGTTCCTGCCAGTTGTCAGGAGCCACCTGGTAGCCGCTTTTTTTCTTTTTCCTTTTTGACACTTCAACTTTTTAATCCATGATCAGAAATGGATCTATGTTACCACAGAGGATGAAACCCCACTGTAAATAGATTGAAAGCAGAAAATAGGTAATTTCACACAATGTCCCAGTTATCAACCCAGATGGGTGCACAGGTACAATAACACATGAATGAGGGAAATTTAACAGGCTGAGGGGTTCAAGAAGAATGTCACCCACATGGTAACAAAATCTAAGTATTCTAGAAACTATCACTAGGCCGGCCACAGGCCTCACTTCACAGGACGGCTCTAACATGCATGGGGTGCTGGGCTCTATGATGGCTGCATATCTTTCTGTGTAGTTGTCTGTGGGCCAACTGCTCTTTTCCTTCTCATTTAGGGCGAGCAGCATGTGAGGGCAGAGTGTACTGTCATGGAATGCAGAGGGCTGCCTGGAGCTGAGGGGAGTGGTTGGGCCCATAGGGTGAGAGGTGGAAACAGAGGACACTATCTCACCCAGTTGTGGGGCGGGCTGGCCGGCCTTCATCTGCCTGACCTCACCCAGGGAGGGACTGAGCAGGGTCTCCGCCTCTCCATTCTTCATCCTTCCATCTGTGACACCTGTCACCCTTGCCAGGCCTCCCCCAAAGTGAGTTCAGCTCAGTGCCTGAATGTAAAAGGGTACGGGGTCAGGGGGCTTCCACTCCAGTGCCCCCTGATTCCCAGCAACAGGACCTCATCTCAGGCTGGTGGCTACAGCTGCAGAACATAGATCTGTTTCAAGAAAAGTTGGGAATGCAGACTTTTGTATGAGCCCCTATTCCAAATGGTGGCAGTTTTTTCACATTGTGGCAAAGACACCTTCAAGAGTAACATAAGTGGGTAAAGTCAGGGCCAAACTGGGCCATTTTCTCATCCAATCTCTCTGAGGCACATGGACAGAACCAAGTCTCAGCTCTTCGCAGGACACTTCTGTTTTTTTTTTTTTTTTTTTTTAAGCCTAAAGCGCAATAGTCTGTCTCCATTCTCTTTCTTTGGGATTTTTTTCATCATCAGACAAAAGGATACATACGTTGGGGCAATCCTCTTGAGGTACAATATTTTAGTTGCACCCATGTGATGACAACAGCGCCCCCCAGAGGGAGGGAGTCGACAGATGGGGAGCAGGGAATTCTGAAAACCAAAGCGATGAGAGATGCTAAGCCTTTCCTTCACATGTCTGACACCCCTCCTCAGGCGGCCTTCAGGCCGGGCGTCTGCTGGACCTTTACCACTTGATGTCCTGGCAGGCTGCCCTGGGCCCTGCTAGGCTGTGTGCAGGGTCGCCTGGGCTCGGAGGAGTCACCCCTCCGGCCGCTCCTGATACAGCTCCTACACATGGGCGCTGGTCTCCGGGGACCACACCGGGATGGCAGCGTAAATGCCTTCCATCTGCCACAGCAGTGCCCTGTCTGCACGCCCGTCCTCACCTGGGCCTGGCCCCTGCCGCTTAGGCATGACCGGTGCAGGCCAGGACCTCCATGAAGTGGCAGGGGAACTTGCCCCTCTACAGCTTCAGGACCATTTCTGGATGTTCCAAAAGCTGTAAGCAGCCTCAAAGCATAGCAGAGCCTCTCCATCCCTTTCAAGGGTGACCTCCTGGAAGTGTTTGTTTCTCAGGGGGTGGTAGGTGAGCACCCCCACGTCCTCGTTGAACAGCTCCTTGGCCATGTGCCTGAAGATGTGCGCCAGTTACCCGTCGGAGCTGGCTCCCTCAGTGAGCCCCACCTCCTCTTCCTTCACGTCTCCAAACAGAGTGTCCAGGGCGGCGGCGGCGTTCAAGGTGAGTTCACTTTGCTCCGTTATCTGGACATTTTCACCTGAGGTTAACACGCAGTCAGCACCCTGGGAACTATGCAAAGCTGTTGGAACATCTTCTCGAAGGACCTCCAGTTTCTTGTCATACCATGGGGCCACAATGACATGGAAAATCTTGTCTGAGGACAGGTTTTGCCTTCTGGCAAAGTCATCCTTCACCAGAGAGCCCATGGTTTGCTGGGGAGACTTGGCCATGCAGAGGTGGGGGGGTGATGGGGTGATCCAGCATGTGCTCTGCATATTGGACCCAGCTGGGGCAGGCAGAGGTCAGCATGGGTAGCTGGGGCTCTTCCTCCCGGTGCTGGCAGTACCGACGCAAAAATTCCTTCTGACTCTCCAGGATGCTGAAGTCCGCAGCTATCTTCATGTCAAAGTCAGTGTGCCCCAGGGCTTTTGAGAAAGCCGCAGAGTCTTCTGGATGCATCAAAGACTGAGGCTGAATTTAACAGCAAAATAAGGTAGAGACTGAGGACACACGGACACGGTCAGCACCTTGTGCTGTGAGGTATCACATTTCTTAAGGTTCAGAACACGGAAGAAGTCCTTGGTGTTCTGTGAAGTTTGGACTCCTTCCTCTGCGGTCACACAACTGTCACACACCAGGCCGCCACTCAGAAATAACTTGGCATTGGCCAACTTATGAAATTCTTCCGTCTCTCTGTTCTCCTGAGCCACACTTTGGACATTGACTGCGGCATTCTTTTGGTCATCGGTTTTTGTTTTTTGTACTACATTCCTTCTATGTGCAATGCTCACACGTTATCTGGAGTGGGGCGGGTGGGGGCTGGCTCAAATGACCTGGAGAAAGCATAGGAAGAGCAGTCACCGCTGGTCATCCCTGGCGCTGCTGGCGGTATCCTTCCTTTCTTCCTTGTGGAGGGTCTAGGGAGGGGAAGCAGCTGCAGCGCCCGAGGCCGAGTTCCAGGAGGCCGGCAGTGTTGTCAGAATCCTGCCTGTGGTGCTGGTCCGTTGGTGCCTAGCCTGTCCTCTGGAGATTGAACCTGCAGTACTGATAAGGGAGCCAGTTCCCAGTTCCGCCCTGCCACCGCCACCGATCGATTAGAGCCTGAGGACCGGGAAGAGGGTTAGCAGGCTGCGTGGGGTGACCAGACCGGCAGGTGGGTTAGTGGGGGGCGACCAAATGACTGAGCAGCAGGCTGCATGGGGTGACCAGGCCAGCAGGGGGGTTAGTGAGCGGTGACCAAACGACTGAACACCAGGCTGCGTGGGGCAACCAGGCCCGCGGTGGGGGGCAGTTGGGGATGACCAGGCTGGCATGGGGTTTAGTGAGGGGTGACCAAATGACCTAGCAGCAGGCTATGTGGGGCGAACAATCCTGCAGGGTGGGGCAGTTGGGGGTGACCAGGCTGGCATGGGGGCTAGTAAGGGGTGACCAGGCCGGTGGTGGGGCAGTTAGGGGTGACCAGGCTGTGGGGTCAGTTGGTTGCGACAAGGCTGGCAGGGCGTGCAGTAAGGGGCAACAAGGCTGGTGGGGGGCCATTTAGGGGTGACCAGGCCTTTGGGGGGGCAGTTGGGGACAAACAGGCCAGCAAGGGGGCAATATGGAGCGACCAGGACGGTGGGGTGGGCATTTAAGGGTGACCAGGCTGCCAAAGGTGGGGGGCATTTGGTGGCAACTAGTCTGGCCAAGGGGCAGTTGGGGGCCACCAGGCCAGCAGGAGGGGCAGTTATGGGTGATCAGGCAGCAGATGGGTGAGCATTTAGGAGCCAGTGGTCCCGGATTGTGAGAGGGATGTCCTGGATTGGAGAGGGTGCAGGCTGGGCTGAGGGGACCCCCCTGGTACACGAAATTAGTGCACCAGGCCTCTGGTTTAATTATAATGTTCCTTGGCGTTGGTCTTTTAGGGTTCATTTTGCTTGTGACTCTGTGAGCTTCTTGGACTTGTGTGTGAGTTTTTTCTTCCCTATATCAGGGAAGTTTTTTGTCATTATTTCTTCAAACAGGTTTTTTATTCTTTGATCAGTGTCCCCTCCTTCTGGCACCCCTGTTATGCGGATGTTGTTTCGTTTCATGTTGTCCCAAATTCCCTTAGGTTCTCCTCCTGTTTTTTAAGTTTTTTCTAGATGCTGCTCTGCTTGGGTATTTTTTCTTAACTTGTCTTCTAGCTCACTTCTAGCTCTAGTCTACTGTTGATGCTTTCTATTGAGTTCCTTATTGCAGTGATGTCATTTTTCATTTCTTCTTGGTTTTCTTCATTTTCTCTTGGTTCTTACACATATTGTTGAATTTGTCTTCCAACCTTTTCAGTGACCTTACGACCATTTCTCTGAATTCTTTCTCTGACATATTGATTGCCTCCATTTCGTTTACTTCCTTTTCTTTTGATGCCTCCTTTTCTTTCCTTTGTAGGCTGTTTCTTTGTCTCCCCATGATCTCTCCTCTTCAGGTGTCTGGTTATATAGCTCTCTATCTCCTGCATTGACTGAAATGCACAAAATACAACACAACAGGACACAACGTACAAGGCACTAAACACAAATGTATTCACTATACTAATAACCGCAAGTGAAGGTGACAACCAGAGAAAAGAGAATTAGGGGATAAAAAAAGAGAGAGAGAGAGTGCAAAAATGATATTGAGTAAAGGAAAAATAAGAGAGAAAAGAAAGCATAAAAAAGAAGGGGGAAAAGCTACTTATATGTGGAAAAAATTCAATTGAACAACAACTAATCCAAAAATATGCAAACAACTAACACCGAGAGATAAATGCAAACTATAAAAAACAGCTAATAACAAGCAAGGAGAGGAAAAAAGAAGCAAAAAAAAAAAAAAAAGAGAGAGAGAGAGAGAGAAACACACAAACAAAAAAACCAATCTAATCAACAATCAAAGAAACAATAACAATAGGACAGAGAGAAAGAAGGGCAAAACCAAACTAAGTAAAACAAAAACCATAAAACAACAACACACCAAAAGTAAACAAAAAAAAAAAGGGAAGAGAGAAAAATTGGATAGTGAAGAAAGTGAAGAGAGAATGGACTTGGAGCAGGGGATTGGAAATTAGATATAGAAGTAGGATGAATTTTTAACAGCGGGTAAAAAGAAGGAATTCAGAAAATTTAAAGCAGAAATAGGGTAAGAGAAATAGGACAAAAAAACTGGAAAAGTGAGGAAGAGAGTGTTGCCATAATGATAAAATTGAGATAGAGTAAAATGATTCTACAGGAAAAATGAAAATAGAATGTAGAAGATTAATCCCAAAATAAAATAAAATAAAGATAAAATTAAATGAAAGTTTAAAAAAAGCTAAAATAATAGTAGTAATAATACCTATTCAAAATAAAAATACAATAATTAAAAAGGTAAAATAAAGTGGTAAAAAAAGAAAAAAAATAGTTTCTTAAGTAAAAGATAAAAAATGAAAATCTGCAGTAGTGAAAGTCATTCACTTCCTCTACTGTTCTGTTTGGCACACCTGTTACTTGTCAGATAGTCAGGACAGTATTGAAGTTCCCTGAGTTCCACCGCTCCTCTGTATCATAAACCACAATCCTGTTTTCAAGTAGGCAATATTCCTTTGTTTCTCAGGCTGCCTTTAGTTGTATTTACAAAAGAGTCAATTTGTGATTCAACCCCTGCTTGGCAGTGTTTCTGTACTGACATCTGGGGCTATAAGTCCTCTCTACCCAGTATATAGATTTTGTTTTCCCTGCTACACTTAATACTGGTTTGGGGGAATGGACTTCCCCAGAGCTGGTTTTCTGATCCTTTCTCCCCACTCTGATCCCCAGGTTCCACAAAAAGACCTTCTCCCTGCAGTCTCTGAGAGTGTTTTTAATTGGGTGATCCTATGTACTGGGCTTAGTAATCAAAAGCAAGGATTTAAAGAGAAAAACAAGTCCGAGTCAGCACGCGAACTTGCGACTTTTAAGCCCTGGCACTGCGTGTGACTCTGCGCAAGTCTCTGCACACGTGTTTTTTTGTTTTTTTTTAAATATATTTTATTGATATTTTACAGAGAGGAAGGGAGAGGGATAGAGAGCTAGAAACATCGATGAGAGAGAAACATCGATCAGCTGCCTCCTGCACACCTCCCACTGGGGATGTGCCTGCAACCAAGGTACATGCCCTTGACCGGAATCGAACCCGGGACCCTTCAGTCCTCAGGCCGACGCTCTATCCACTGAGCCAAACCAGTTTCGGCTCTGCACACGTGTTTTTCCCCTGGCACAGCGCAGCCAGTATACTGGTCAAACTTCAGGCTGCCTTTTTGTGCCCAGCCCAGCTATGGGTTGATTTATAGAGTTCTCTTCTGCCAGCAGCCCTGTGGACCCCCTTCCACATTCGCAGACTACGCTGGCCCCAATCAATGGTTGCGGATTTTGTAGAGTGCAGACTTCCTCTGCACCTCTATACCCCTCTGCATGCGTTTCTCCCTCCAGCCTGAATTGCAGACCTCACTTTTCTCTGGGCGAAATATGACCTTTCCTTGAGAAGCTGCAGAGCTTGTCTGAGACTGCATATTCGCGCTGCTTGAGACCCAGTGTTCATGGGTTTGCAGCTGGTCCCTGGGTGTTGTAGTTGTAGGGTCCCGGTAGGTATCCGATTCTTCCTGTTTAAAGGTAAGGCTATGCTTCCGATCACAGCCACTCTGCCCTTTAAGATGGTGCAGTCGGTGCGGCAGAGCCGGTCACTTGGGAGAGATTTTAGCAGCAGTGCAGGTTTCCCATTCAGGAGAGCCCGGTCCAGCAGTCCCTATAGTCCCTTGGAATATAGCTTTCCCTCACTCACAAATAGACACTCCCTACACATCCACACTCTCTCCTTTTGTTCTCTCACTCACACACTATCTTGCAGCTTACCTTCCCGTCAGCAGCCATCTTCGATCTACCCCATTTACCAGATCTTACGCATTGTGAAAATGGATGTAAGCTGTTAGTATATGACTTATTTTGTAGTAACTGTTCTTTACATTTTAGCTACTATTGATATTTATAAAAATGTTATGTTTATTATGAATTTTTAATTAAAACTAAATGCAGATCTGAGTATGCATACGTAGTTTCCAAGTTTATATCTGTACTAGAGGCCCAGTGCACGAAATTCGTGCACAGGGGTGTCTGTCCCTCAGTCCAGCCTGCACCCTCTACAATCTTGGACCTTTTGAGGGATGTCTGACTGCCCGTTTAGGCCTGATCCCGGCGTGTTGTGTCCGCTGGGGTGGGGGGAAGGTGCTCCTATGTGTTGTGTCTCTGCTCAGGCCTACCCCCAGCCCCAGCCTCCCTGTGTGTTGTGTCTCCACTCTGGCCTGCCCCCAGTCCCAGCCTTCCTGCAGCCGCCGGGGCTAGGGGTGGCACACAGTCTTATCCCAGCCATCTGTGCACCCAGCTCCTCCTGAGCAGTCATGATGCAGCCTCCTCTTGAGTGGTCGTGACGCCCAGCTAATTAGCATATTCCCTGTTCATATATATAGATTATGTGCCCTGACCAAGGATCAAACCTGCAATCTTTTCAGTGTTAGGGACCATGTTCCAACCAACTGAGCCACTCTCTTTTAAATTACCAATACTTTCATCTTAGTTTAACTTTCTATGGTGTTCTTATCTGAACCTTTCCTACAGTTTTTAAGTTTATCCATAATTGCCTAACTATCTCACTTCCTCAACACTGGGAGCTATTTTCCTAAATTATGAAGATGATCATATAAGTTTCCTGCTCAAAATTCTTCAGTGATACAACACTATGCAAAAACCAAAGGCTGATTACTAAAGTTGTCCAATAGATCTCTTTATAATTTGGTTTTGTCTGTTTTTCTCTATAAAACCTAAATGCTAGAAATAACTTATCAAACATCTGTACTGTATGTACGATATTAAAATACCTCTGTGTGGAATGTTTTTATTGTTCCTTGTTTACTTAATAATTAAGTTTGTATTTATCCTTCTAGCTTCTTCTTAAATTTTATTTTTCTCTTTTTTATTGCCAGTTTTAAATTAGATTGTTTGTCTTCCTTTCATTGAGTTGTGTGAGTTCTGTATGTATTTTGGAAATTAACCCCTTATCAAATGTATCATTGGAAAATATGCTCTCCCTTACAGTGTGATTCCTTTTCATTTTGTTTATGGATTCTTTTGCTGTGCAGAAGATTTTTATTTTTATGTAGTCCCATTTGTTTATTTTTTTTCCCGTTTCCCTTGACCTAGGACAGTGGTCGGCAAACTCATTAGTCAACAGAGCCAAATATCAACAGTACAACGATTGAAATTGCTTTTGAGACCCAAATTTTTTAAACTTAAACTTCTTCTAATGCCACTTCTTCAAAATAGACTCGCCCATGCCATGGTATTTTGTGGAAGAGCTACACTCAAGGGGACAAAGAGCTGCATGTGGCTCGTGAGCCGCAGTTTGCTGACCACAGACCTAGGAGATGTACCTGCAAATATATTGATATGAGATGTCTGACATTTTAATCATCTTAATTCTTCTAATCCAGGGGTGGGCAAACGGTTTGACTCGAGGGCCACAATGGGTTCTTAAACTGGACCGGAGGGCCAGAACAAAAGCATGGATGGAGTGTTTGTGTGAACTAATATAAATTCAAAGTAAAGGAGTGGAGGGGGAGAGCAAGAGAACTGGATAGAACAGCCGGATCCGGCCCGTGGGCCATAGTTTGCCCACGGCTGTTCTAATCCATAAACACAGTATATTTTTCCATTCATTTCTATCTTACGCTATTTCTTTCATCAGTGCATTGTAGTATAGGACTTCTACCTCCATGGTTAAGTTTATGTCAAGATATCTTTTGGTATTGTTTTTATGATGGTAAATAGGATTGTTTTATTAATTTCTCTTTTGGAGAGTTCATTTTTGGTTTATAAATATGCCATTAATTTCTGGATGTTAATTTTGTATCCTGCTACATAGCCAAATTCATTTATTAAATCTAGTAGTTTTTTGGTGGAGTCTTCAGAGTTTTCTGTGTACAATACCATGCCAAGTGTGAAAAATAATGACAC